>NC_071092.1:7329464-7959285 GCF_027358695.1 Spea bombifrons | reverse complement strand
GTACAAACTCGTACAGATTTCTTCCCTACATAGCACTCTCTGTGTCTTAATGAGGAGCGTAATTAAAGAGATGCGTTTAAAATACCAGTTAGTCTCCCTCTCGGGTGTTAAAGACACCCCGAACCCCTGAAGGACCACTTTCAGACATAAGACAGGCCCTCTATTTTCTAGCAAAGGTCTTCAGACTTCACTGTTCCTTGAAATCATTTAGTAGCCATTGTGATAAGTTGTAGAAAGAATTATTCTCCCCACATAACCCCAGTAAGGACTGTAAACCAATAACTTATTCCATGCGATCTGACTAATCACGGGCGCGTAGCGGCGTTTGATGTTACAATGAACCGGGATACCAGAGGAGTTTCATTTGGTGCGCCCGCCGCATATCTCTGTGATAGCTCAGCTTTTAGCTGCGTAGGGGGAATTGATTTTTGTCAAAGAGGGTGAGAGAAAAAAGAAAATAGTATCGGGAACAATGCATAGCGGGAGGTATATTGTCAGTGAAAAAACGAGGAAAAAAAGCAGGAAAAAGATCAATTATGAGATGTGCGAAAATGATACAGATTATGCTTGACTGTCTGCCCAGAGTAACTTTTTTGCAAAAGAAATGTATTATTTAGCCTTCTGACAGTGAGAGGTGACATTATACCCCCTCCCAAGGACTTTCCGATAAGATATTTTGTGCAAAATGGCACAAAGAGGAAAAGCCATTAATGTTGCAAGTTCAGAATCTATACAAAATGTGGCTTTAAGGGGCAATCGAAGCGTTTGGGTACAGAAATTTCACAACCGACCCAATTTGCCTGTTATTTGTATGGCTAATTAAGCAAAGTATGTTAAAATAGTTAACTGCAATAAAGTACATTTAATTAAGGCTGCTTAAGGGGAAGCTTTCACCTTCACAGAATTTAGAGAAAATTGTTGTTTTTTGCAGAAAAAAGAGCTGTGGGGAGGGCAAAAGGGCAAATGCACATAGGGGATCCTGCGTATGCATGGGGACGCCACGGAAAGTTAAAGGGAACTCTTAGATGTCTTATGCAGTGTCCTTTTTTGACCAAGTGGAACACCAGGAGGTACGGAAAGGTGACAGATCAAAAAAAAAATAGTTTGGGCGTTGATAACCCACACGGTGTCAGAACCTTCAGGATTAGAACCAACAACCCAGAGCATAGTGAGCCTTCTCCTGACCACGCCGCTCTGTGGTGGCAGATATTTCTGTCTCCTCTTGTCCCCACGTTATGCTAGTTCAGACTTGCCCACCTTTGGCCACTCTCGTCTTCAGTGGCTTCCATTGCTGAAGCATTGACCACTGCCCTGCTTTGGGGGTTATGTCACTGGTTCTTGCATCCTTGGTTCCTCGTTTTGATCAGAGGATCTCTTTGGTTCCTCGTTTTGATCAGAGGATCTCTTTGGTACCTCGTTTTTGATCCGAGGATCTCCCCAACTGGCCCACGATCCCCACCGCCAGCAAAAGCAGGATAGTGCTTAAAAATTGCGACTGTCCCATAAAAACCAGGACTGTTAGGAAGTATCTATCCTATATCCACCTGTCCTTGTCTTGTTCTCTTTCTTCTTGCTTCTTATCATCTCAAACTTAATTTTCTTTTCTGAACCCTGTGTATTTTCCATGTCATATTAGGTGTGGCTGCGTGCGATATAATTACCAACGTAAGTGCTGGGCTGCGTATTGATATACAAATATTTGGAATAATTACATTACAGATGTTTCTGGTTCTGTCGGGTAGTACATAGAATGAAACGACACCCAGCACTGCTCAGTTGTGATTAATTATTTGCCATAAACGTCTCATGGTATTTATAACAGAGGAAGAAAGACACAGTGGGGTGTATCAGACACGTCTTATTTAATCTTATTTAGTTAAACCAGATTAAATGTGCTGGTTCACTTAGATAAGACATTAATTGGGCTCTTAATGTGTTAAGCAAATAAACTTCAGCAGACGTCTAATTTAATAATGTATTCTAAACGTCTAATAGCAGGAAAAACACACACTCAACAAGCTTTTTTCCGCCTCTATGGCAACAACCAATCAAAGCCTGTGTTTGTGTTGTATGAAAACTAACCACTCCTTGAAATGCGGAAACATTTTCCATGATTAAAGAAATATTTCTGGGTCAACAGTACTAAGAATTATGATTCTAACGCTGCTTTTTAGTTAGAAATGGTTCAATTCTCCCGAGTAGGTGGAACGGCATCTTTAATGTTAATTTCGCTATCATTGTCTTGTTTTGTTATGAAGTTGTGTAATCCACCAGTACAGACCGAATGTAATTCCATAACAAACAGTGAAGATAAAATCAGACGGCAGATGATAATATATGAAACCACGGGGACAGAATTCCCCAGGGGGGCTGTAATAAATTAATACAGTCAAAGACCGGGTGCAGCTTGTGCTTTTCAGAGAAGTAGACTCCAGAGATAACGTGATTTTAGATATTATGAGTTTCTTGCTCTATTTAGTTTATACCAAAAACAAAATCCTTCCACATTAGCGACTCCAGAAAGTTACGCAATCTGCGAGATGCTGCATGGAATTTCAGACTGCGGTCCAAACAAATTTAAAGGGGAACTCCCACCGTTTATATTACTAGTATCAGATACATTTAATAAAATAATGTGCTATTTTTTGTATAAATTAGTGTGGGCTACAACGTATTAACCATTTGTGCATATTCTAGCTCTGTTATTTTAGCCCAATATACTAGAAAAACACATTGACTCCTTTTCAGACTGCTTGTGGCAAACAATAGAATGGCTCAGTCTTGATCACCAACCTGGGCACTCTGACCAATGAACGTCTATGGAGGAATGGACTTTATTAGCATTACTGTTGTCAATTAGCTCAGTGTGGTGTTTGAACAGGGAAATCATCGAGGAAAACCTGTTTTTTGTCAATGCCAACCTACATTACTGTATATGCTCATGCTCCTTTCACTTAAAAAAGCAACAGTTTATTTGTTTATTATTGCAAATATTGTTTTCCACTATGTACAGGACATTGGGATATTGCTAGAATACTTAAAATGAGGAGAAAGGAGAAACTAGGGACTGTCCCTAAAGTTCCAGGACATTGATAATATACGTTTGCACATTCTATTGCGGTTACATACAAGATGAAGTTAGTCAAGGTGTCCACTAGGGGGCAGTGAGAGACTGTTGGGATATTAGCACATTACATGTATTAATATTATTTTAACTATAGACATTTTTATGCTTATCAAAAGTCAACTAACTTTTCACGAAAATAGTACAACTGTTTGTTAGGGAGACTCATTAGTAAACTTAATGCGTTATGCAGGGTATGACCGGATGAGCCAGGGTGTTCATTAGACCTTGGCTCAATCTGTAGATGCTGATCGGCGTGGATGGAGAGAGCTGTAGTCCATCCGGCTTAATCTTTTCCTATCATTTTGGTACTCTGGGCTTCATAAGTGTCGGTACAGGCTAGTTGCCCACCTTTAGTGGAGAACCTGTGCATTCCTCCTTGCCAGTAGAGACCCTCCATAATGCATGGTTAATTGACTGGGATAAAATGTGTCATCTGCTCTTAACTTCCCTACAACTCACACTTTAGTCCCAGAGTTAAATTATGCAAATACAAGGACTAACGAGTACATAACAACCAGGTTATGCAGAAAAATCCCAGTCTGGGACCCAAAAATCCCCTTAAAGTAACCTCACCATATAATAATGGTTTTATGATCCAGCTTCTGTCGATTACAACACCCAAGACACCTCTACGCCTGCCAAAGCCCTAATGTACGGCAGCCGGCATGCAAGCGGTTGCTTTGCTCCACTTGACTGTAACTTTGTTAGACTGTCCGTCATCTACAAAACCCTTCTTTTTTGTGCAAACGCATTTTATGTTGAAATCCATAATTTTTGTGCATTTTTTCCCTGTAATCAAAAAAGGAGATGGCTGGTGGAAGGATAAAAATCATTGATCATTGATTTTCACAGCTCCCCATGAATCCTGATGTGTTTCTCCAGCGGAAATCTTGCTTAATTATTCTCTTGATGCAATTGAACTCCGTTTCCTCTTCATCTCAGTGTTTTATAGCCCTGCCGTTTTTATTGTTAGATTTCCAGGCATAAGTCTGCATGTCTAACAAGAGAAACTATGGATTAATCGTTACAAGATAGGCTTTCAAAATACTCAACTCAGATTCTCTGTATACTATATTAACTTTTTTTTTTGCTTTCATACTTCAGAATGTATATATTTGGGGGCAACGGCCGGTTTCAGGGGTGCTTAGAACTACCAAACAGATTTAGCTATACATTAATATCCGGTACCATATCGGGCACAATTGTTCCTATAGAATTGTAATACTTCAGTATATTTTATAATTATTGGAACTGTAGAAAAGTTGGGTTTGCCCAACCATGTATGCCTTGTACGTTGGCATTCTACACTTGGTACAATGGCAAAAAAAAAAGAAACAAGGGGCTGATATAAAGTCAGAGACATAGAAAAGTAGATTGTCATAGATTAGGTATTCTACCTCCGGTTGTACAACTGGATCCACCAACTGTGGTAGCCACACTGGCACTTTAAGTCCAGCTGCCGCCATAGGTTGATGGCTGGATTTGCGCTGCCGCGTGTTAAGGTTTTATGGTTATATAGCGTGCGGCTGGGCACATCCAGCTAGATGGCTAGTTCGGTGTGCCACATGGCTAGTCTGGGCCGGCACCAAACCATCTAGGGTTGGTGCCCAACACAACCAGCAGGAGTGGAGAACTAGTACCTGCAGATCTAGTGTTTTTAATCTGCGTATTCTTGTATTTCTGCTGAGCCGCAGCCATTATCTGAAACGGTTATGGACGGGCAGTGTGCAGGCTTTCCCCAGGTTGGGATCCACACGTGATATATCTCAGTTTAGGAATCCATCAATCAGCAGGTGACAGAGACCACAGGGTGGTGACAAGCAGATGGCCATTACTGCCTTGAGATATCTTTAATGCGGACATATGGTAAGAGGTTGACACCAATTTAATTTTGTAATAACTCCACTGATGTGAAGCCAAGAAAAGTCAGAAGTATTTGGTGCTAGTAACTCGTGTCGTCGTATCCTAGTTTCAGATCGGTTTACTATAGCTGAATTCTGAATGTGGGTGATAACCCGCTAGAGACGGGGACACCAGCTTTGGACAGCCACACAACAAAATTCTTTGACCGGGGGACCAAGCCAAGAGAAGAGCCAGCCAAGAGAAGACATCTCTATTTCCAGATGGTCAGTGCTGAGAGGTCAAGCTGTAGTTGTTGGACGCAAGGATCAAACAAACTTTGTGGGAACCGATTCCTACAGAGAACTTTACCGACATGCAGGCTTCACTTATAAGGAAACTCTTTAACCTTGTCATTTACCGACATTAAACTTGTTTCCTTTCGAGAAAATAATGAAGCAAACCTTATGTATATAAAAGGTAAGGTTTGCAGGTATAGCATAAAAAACCCCGTCGGTGCTCGTTTCCCTCCTACCACCTATCCATCCACGCTGCCGGATCGTCGCTGTCACTCACAGGAGTGTAACGATCGTGTTTTTTCTTGGTCATCAGTCCGTATTGGGTTTATGACATAAGAAGGGCCAGATGAGGACATGTAGTGCATCCCACAGAGGCCGGTGTAGTATCGCTATCCGCAGCCACAGTGTCACAGCCATCCTCAACCCCTCAGGGGGGCTTTTAACGAGTTCAGGGCATGTGTCTTCCATGCAGAAGTCGGAATGAGACAGTTTTAGTCGTTAGGCTGTGTGTCACCGCATGCTGACACTACAATACCTCGAATAAATCGACTGCTTCGCCAGAGGAACCAGAACAGATCCCCCCCAAAAAAAAACCCAAGCATCCCGTATGGTATCAGGGGGTTTATCAGGGGGTTTAATGCGATTGTGCATTTAAAGAAAAAAGCTGATCACGGCATGATTTAGAAATCTGGTGAGAAACCTAAGCTGCAGTGGTGTTTTCTGGCCTGGGGCGGTGTAGATGGGGTAGATGTAGTTCCTCTAATGCAACAACGAGGGGCAAATCGCCCAACTGGGTGGGTCTGCTGCCCTGGGTCAGGCCTTGGGTTGCAAAATTGTGGACAAAGCAAAGTCAGAGAAACTGTAGTAAATATCAATGTTTAACGTTTCCTTTTTTCGGGGCGAGAACCCTGTGCCAGCGGCTGCGGGAAGAAGCTTGGTTCTCCAGAATAGTCAGATGCAGATATACAAGAGTTAATGCATAGGTGCTATGGGTATAGGGTCCTAATGGTTATGACTTAGTCTATACAGTCCAGCACTTATGCTCAGCTTTCATTACTGTAAGCATTGCAGTGCAAGTGTATTGTAATGTAACAATGTTTTACTTCACTGAGTGGGTGGTGGATAAATGGAACAGCCTCCCAGCAGTGGTGGAGACTCATAGAGTGAGGGAATTTAAACATGCATGGGATAGGCATATGGCTCCTGAATCTAAGACGAGACCTTGATTAAGGTTTCAGTCTTTACAGCAGCAAAAACAGGCAGAGTAGATGGACCGAATGTGGATATATGAACAATAAGCGCAGCCGGGGACAAGTCATCTTTAAACCTTATTCTTTATATATATTTTTTTTTCTTCTGAAATATCAAGCCAAGGATAAAATTCCAGTAGGTTTAAAATGACAAAACAGAAAAAAATACGACAAATTCTGAAACGAACGAAGCAAAAATTATGAATTATTATTCTGTTGAGAGCAGAAAAGTCAGTTTTGGAAATGTTTCAATGTCCAAATACCTTGAGCTCGTTACGCAGACCCGTGAGGTCACCGAGCAAAGAGTATCCGGATGAAATGGGGAGCCAAGCACCGGCCTCGCGCACTACGGCTGTCAAATAGCGCTGAAAACACTTAGAAAAAAGGAAAATGATCCATTAAAAAATCTTTAGCTAACATAACTGCATTGTAATTATGTTCATTACCAGAGATGAGTATTTGACTTCCGCTGCCCTTTTGCTTTCAATAAACTTATTTTCTGAGAGCCAACAAACTTCCCCCAATGCGCATTTTATTCCCCGTAACCCTATACAGTGTAATGCTTTTTACTAATAGGGTTTTACATAATCAAATCAAAATAGATCTGAAATCAGATATATATCCTACGATAGAAGAAAAATTCAATCCAAAATGTAAATATTATGTTACGATACATCCCAACAGTCCCTGTTTTCATGGGACAGTCCTGCTGTGGTGGGGCATAAGCTGGTATGGGAGATCCTCTTCTCCCCTGACTGGCCCAGGGAGGAGGCATGGCTATGGTCAGGGCTTTAATAGAAGTTTTTTAAGTGACTTTATGGCCATTTACAATATTAACCCCTTAAGGACAATGGGCGGTCCCAAAACCCATTGGAAACAATGCATTTTGAGCCTGTACATGTACGGGCTTTGTCATTAAGGGGTTAATGTAGCTAAGACATTTCAAAACAAATAATATTACAAAGTTTAATTTATAAACAGAACTCCTGCTGTTTATAAACATGTTACACGGCTGAAGAACATGATGATGCACTCATACTGAGCAAATATTCTGAGCTCCTAGATAAGAGGGGGTATCAGGGTAGGAGAAAAAGGGCGTCATGGGAGGAAAGAGGGGTTGATTAATCCCAAAGAGGAATTGTCCATTCTAAAGTGGGACACTCGGGTGGAATGATTGTGCTTGAGGCTTTAAATTGCCTAAATGTGGACCTCTTTCGATTGCCAGACTACAACTCCCATAAACCTCTGCCAGAGATTTCAGTCTAATAATAGCTGAAGGTCCGTGTTAGATCACCCCAGTATTGATGAGCAGTCGATGCGCTGCTCATGCTCAGTTGGTTCATCAGATAAGTTGGGAATTGGTGCAATTACAATAGTAACTAATAGAATGTTCCTGCTTTGCTTAACAAATGCCACAGCCTGACAACAAGCTTTATGGAGGACACGGCACTAAATGCTAAACTTTCAACCTCACTTCAGAAAGGTTAAACTTCTGAGCATCTCCTTCAAGATCTTCTCCTGTTTGACCCTGAATGGCGGAGTTCAAGCAGTGACACTTCTTAAAAGTCACTTCAATTGAACTATGCATGTCCACAAATCTTGGAAAGATACTGTCGAGATTTAAATCCCCCCACCGGTTAAAAATGTACAATAAGTAGAATACAAGTAGAATAAAAAGGTGTTGTAGGTGAGCATATCCCGGGTCTGATAAAAGCATGCAGAAGATATACTGAAAAGAAGGGCGCACAATCAGAACTTTAAATAGAAAGGCTTTTAATACGTAACGTCAGGCATGCAAATCCTGCCGTATCGAGAATCCTGCCGTGACGTTACTCGGTCTATTTTTACACCATCAAGTAATTTGCGAGTACCTCGAAACCAGATATAGTCACTCCAATCCCGGGAAGCTTCCAGATGCAGCGGATACTTAGTGTCAGGGAACGTGAGTACGCGCTGCATCGGGCGTAAGATGTGAACGCTGATAGTGACAAGTAGAGAGGAAAAAAGCGAGGAAAGAATATAGTGTATTTTTCACAATTTCCCAGTGATCACGCCAAGGGGTGAGTAGGGTTCATCGAGAGGCCTCTCTATCAGTATGAATGCGTTGCTAGTTGGAAACCATCCCAAGGTGTTTCTTTACGCCACAACTGGCATTAAAGGGGTTAATGGCATTCCATACGTCACATTCCACCCTGTGCAGTATGGAGTGGGAGAAGAGAATCTCGCCTACTTTGCTACTTTTTGTTTGCGACTAGCATAATCTTTATTGCATGGCTGGGATTGATGGGAGTTGCAATCCATTACTGACATGCATATAGTCGACCGCTGTTTGATATGCAGATACCATTTGCTCTTTGAATTAACGTTAACATTTATTTTTAGTAGACTTCTACATACATTTGCTTCCTTATGAGGCCCATGCAGTGTTTGATTGTAAGCTCTGCGGCTGAGCTGGCTTTGCGACAATGGGTGCAGTGCAGGGTACACACCGCCTATAAGAAGGGTAATAATAATGAGACTTAAAGCCCCTGACACTCACTGTATATAATAGCAGAAATTCTATCTGTTCCTGGGAGTCGGACTGTACCACTGCTCTCAGAGGGGTAGAAAGCCCCCCTACTCCTAGAAATACTTGTCCCCTCTTCTCCCTCCTAGTGTTTGTGGAAATAGCAATAGGTGCTGAGATCCAGAGGCTTCAGGGTAAGACCTAATTACTCAGCCCTGGGGACGAGACATTGGATAATTGTGAGCTTCTTCTGCCAGACTCCCCTTAGATCCCGGCCCATATGGTACATTCCACACTGTCTGGGATGTGCATTTCAGGTGGCTATTGAAGAAGGCAGGGGGAGGAAGCGCACAGAGCCCAAGGTCCAGTGGGATGGAGGGTCTGTAAGCCTCACACAGACACTGTGCACACACTACACAGGGGGCCACCGCCAGCCCTGGAGACTCAGCCACCCCAGTCCATTGCTGGAGTGTTCAGTGCCAATTTGCCAGTAAAACCAGTAAGAAGGGGGCACTAGCAATTCTGCACAAAGAACCACTGGTGAGGGGAACTGACTGCACTTCACAAAGAGGGAGATGATGCATTAGAAAGACAAGCAGGAAGGAATAAGGAGGAGATGCTACCAGCCATATGACAGTTCATACCCCAAGCAGGGCACTAAAGGTGCACCTTGCATCCCCATGTTAAGTCACCCCCTAACTCATTCCTTCTACCTTCTGCACCTGCACAGTCTTGTTCCTCGGTGACAGTGATCAGGTCTTGGGTGCCCACCTTCAGCACATGTGCCAAGCGGTGCCAAGATGCCAGGCTGGAGGAGAAACCTCTCACTGTGTCTGCAGAGGATGCAGGATGATGGTAAGGTCTGAGGGTAATTTATTGGCCATTGGGGCTCAGCTGGGTGCCAGGTCTATACGATCAAAGGGGTGGGAGGGCGATAAGGGATTTGGGTGGGTGAACCCTTTAAATGCTGGAGGAATCATGGCCTTTGAAACATTTTTTTTTATGCTTCGCTAACAATACATTCCTAGAAAGAAAAGGCAGGAACACCGCACTCTAGAACCTTAACCCTTTCCAATGTTCCTGGTGCTATTTGTTTCTTCATTTGCAACATACGTGCAATTATACACAAATATTTATAGTGAAATAGACATATTGTTCTGTTTATAAAATCATAAGCATGAGATATGAAATCTATATTAGCTAGTCTTCCTGTCATGCACGTTCCATTTCTAATACTTACATATTGTATATGTAGTCTTTGAATCCAGTTTAGCACATTTTCCCATAATCTCTTTTAATTCCGGTCTTAACTTCACTTGGAACAAATTTAGGCATTTTACGCTAAGCTTAACTGCCTATTCTAAAGCTACCCTTATGAGTCAAGATATGTCAGCTAATTATGGAGCTCTCCTAGTTTTCTCTAATCCACTCAACCAATCTTACCAAAGACTTCATCTAGTACTAATTTTTAAGTCTTTCTATCTTTCTATCTTATACTTAGTACAAACTGTCTTTACCAGACACACCCAGTTACACTAGTATTTCCATCACTTTTATCAATGTTTTTGATCATCTTTCATCCTGTGAATAAAGTTGATGAATCTTCCAGCCAACTCGCCTCCCACTCAGCAAACCTGATAAACATCTTGTTTTCTCCACTTAGGCCCCCATCTACCAAGCATTTCAACCTTCACCTCTTGCTTAAATCATTTAATTCCATTAACTTCTGTTTTTTTCCAATGCATACCACTCCACTCAGTCTTCCTATCACTGATCTTAGTTAATATTTTAGGTAATCTGTCCATCTAATCATACTCAGCTAATTTACCCTTTATTGCAAACTAGCCAGCCCATTCATTTTCGTTGTTCACCTGATCAACCAGTCCAGTTGGCCAATATAGTCATGCATTTGGCCCATCTACTGTCTTTCCCATCATACCTTTGTATTAGCCATATTGTGTAGTCCAGCCACCTCCTATGATGTTCACCTACCACCATGATCATCATGAGTAGGCAGCAAGAGGCTTTGTCAGCAACATTAACCAAACTTACCATGAGCCGCCAATGACTTGGAAAAGCCTTACCACGGACACAGGAGTCCTCATATGGACTCCTGATAATCACCATATTGACATCATTAGATAAATTTCCTGACATTTCAAATAGTCTGTTTTCATGGATTTCTCCCTTCTTTGCTTTTCCTTCCTACCTTTCCATCTCAGACAGACTGCTAATTAGCGTGAAAAATATTTATATATATCCCTCCTTGCCATTGGTCTCTTTATCACTTTATTACCTTCTACCCACATTCCAATTCCCACTCTCAACTAACTGAAATAGTTTGCTAATGTTCTGCTATATATTATTACTATCTCATACCCTGACCGAGTGTCTAGCCAATATCTCAGACTTGTTCCAAAAACAAACCTTCTGCGCTTAATGGATAAAAAGCTATATAATGTTCACCAGCCGAGATACAGTATTATGAATAACGCAGCTTCTACTCCATTCCATCAATTCATGGCTCAGGACCAGAGAATCCCAACCATTAAGTAAGGCATTTCTGTTTATTTAGCTGTAACTAAACTATATTTCCTCTTGTCCTCCTATACTCAGCAGTGTCTTGTCTCTCGAATGGTCCTGATGCATTTTCAGGTCTACCTATGCAGAAGATTGCTATGCAGGCTTCTCATTCCTTCTAGAGCCTTTTAACACTCTGTAATACAAGTGTAAATGAATATACATCAATGAGAATTTTACAGAAGATTGATTACTGATATTTATTATTGGAAATATACTTATCAGTTGTGGAAAAATGTAGCCACTGATACCACAGAGTATTTTGGTGCACTATGAGAATTACTATAGAGGAAATGACCCTCCATAGTTGTTTGCGCTTTATTTGGCTCTTACCACTGGGAAGTAGGATACTGTGTTAAGATTTCAAATGCTGGTCTTTGTAGGCTAGGGAGTTTTAGTGCTTTAAGGAAGTTCAACTTTTTATAGTGTACTTTAAGTGTCCAAATTTGTGCCTAAGGATGCACCAAGCTCATGTTGTATCTCCAACAATTCAAAGCTTCAAACCTACCTCCTTGATGAGTCCCATGGGTCACCATTGTTCATTTTAAAATTAGTTATGTGTACCCTTCCACCTTTAGATTGAAAGATGCCATGAGCCGGACCCTCTGGATCCTAGATGTCTCTTCTTCAGATGGAATTCCATCTGAAGAACTGTCTTGTGAGATTCCAAAAGCTTATCTGACTTTCAGTCTTTTTCTTCTCTTGGTCCGTTGGCATCCTGGCATTTCCATTTTCCATCTAACTACTACAGATATTTGTTAGGCTCTAACGCGTACTGGCTGTGTCTTGAAGATATGTCTCCAGCTGTTGGTTGAACTTATTTTCCCATGGTTCTATGGAAACAATCATCAGGCTCTTTCTTAATTTATGCAGCTTACTAGGCGTCATGAACTGTAGTCCCACAGGATGGTGGCTACCAACCTGGTAAATTCTAACCTACTAATCCTTTATACTGTGTATTTAGTGCTGTGTTCGTATTGTGTTAAATTGCAGATTATGGAGAATGAAATATGGAATTGCATAAAATGTCATGGAACATTTTGTCCTGAAAGCATGGACTTCTTTTAACAAATAATGTTTGCAATGTTTTCAGTATTATTCCGTTGATGGGACTAAAGCGGGTTTACACGGAAACTAACGTCTAATCTAAAGCCTATACAAAGAATTCAAGAACTTGAATTTGTATTTGAACGAGAGGCTGGTATTTCAATGTTTGTCAGTAGGTGTCATTGGCACATTAGAAGTGCTAGCCGTTCAACTCATACAGTACACATAACTGTGTTATATGCCCCTCCAGCAAGAAATGGGTCAGTGCGCTCATGTCTTCCTTCCCTCCATATATTTAAATTTCCCCTTTTTTCAGTGATATTTTTGTTTACCGTATTAAAATTATCCAAGGAAGTTACAGATGCAGAATGTCTTTGATTTGACGGAATGTAGCTAAATGTCAGATTGGGTGAACCTGGTGCGTCTTACCTGCCATCCGATACAATATTTCTGTGTCAGAGTTTCCTGCTGGGACTGAGGTTCACAACCTTGAGAGATCAGCGTATTACATATCACCCAACACTTGACCGAAAAGGGACCCTTATAAGATAAGAATAACACATTTAAAAAAAGGATAATGCAATTTATTTTAATGCACATTATAAACACATTTATGGTTATGCTGGGCTGGAGAACATTGTGATACACTCATAATCCTCAAACCCTACAAAAGAGGGATACCAAGGGAGGAAAAAGAGACAGAGGGCTTTGAGAAGGACGGTCTCTCCTACAGGTACAACTAATGGCATTATCACTTTAAGAGTTGGTAATGATCAGCAATCATCTGCCAGCCAAATAAAATACTGTGCATTAATCAGTGCTACATAATATATATATATATATATATATATATATATATATATATATATATATATATATATATACAAGAATACATTTTACCATGACTTTGTTCCTGATGATGGGACTAGGAACTATTTAGGTTTGACCCAGAGCCTCCGGGTGAAACCCTGCTTCTCCTGCTCAGTTTCTTCATTCTCCATGTGGTGGAGCAGCAATTGACCACACCCACTCCCAGCCCTTTTCCCTCCCACTCTCCACCCATCAAAGGGTGTCTGTGTCCTTTCACAAAGGCATTGCCCCAGAGGAGGCAGAGTTCCTAGAAGCCTACCAAGGGATGTTCCCAGGTATGCCTATGGGCCAAATTCTACACTCCAGATTTTGTAAGGCTGAAGAACTCATAGGATGTATTGTATGACATCATAACAATCTGTGCTTCAAAACTCTATGTGGCCCTATAAATTTTTAAAAAGATAGAGATCTAGCCTTTTTGAACTTTTTTAAATATGTATAACGTGATATACTGTACAGAATGCCCATGAGTGTAGTATATATATATATATATAATGTAATGCTTTATGAATTAATGTGAAGTTACACATGAGCTTCGGGAAGGTAGGGGGGTGAGGGGAGCGAGATAGTGAGAGAATAGGGAGTGAGATGTACGAGTGTGTATGTGTGTGTTAGTATGAGAGTGTGTACAATGTGTTCCAATGTGAATGTTAGTTACGAGGGGTGACAGTAATGGACTAATGTATCACTACTTGCCCCCTGGACCAAAAGGTTCCAGACATCCCCTGCCTCCTGACAAAACAGATGCTCATTTAAATGCTGGTTGAATTTCACTCAGTCATGGAATTACTTTGCTAAGCCAATCGCTCTATATGTTGATTGCAGATATATGTTGAAATGATGATGAGATGCATACAGAATTTAAAAAAGCACTGGTTTTATGGAAGACATCTTATTTTCAATTAACAGATACCCTACAGTATAATATACATTACAGTTATCTTTATAGCACCAGCAGATTCCGTAGCGCTGTTACACCATTTCAAAGCAGTTGGACTTTTCCATTAAACGATCGGTCAGGTATCAGTATAGATGAATGTTGTATCCATGGGTTTGGATAATACAGTTCTTTCTCTTAGGACTTGGATGGGGGGGTATGTTTGATGTATAAGTGGTTTTGTGGGTGGGTTGATAATGCTACTTAATGCAGTCTCGCGGCACAGAGCTCTCGTTATCCTCACATGTCCTATCTCGGTAGCCAATCATCCAGTCTCGTTGCTGGCTGTCTCGGACATCATATGAGCCCCTTGGGTTGGCCTTGAATGCAGCTCTTTCACATGTCATTCTAGGACAGCCACGAACAAAGCTTGCGTTAATAAAGGCTTGTGTCTTTCTGATTGGTTGTGGTTGTTGTCATGGTTACAGAGCTAGCCCACTTACCTGCATAGGCAACCCTAACAAGCAGGATGCAGTCCTTATCACTACAAAGGGTGGCAAATTACCCAAAACATGGATAATTGCATTCTTTATTAAAGAACACTCACTATACCATAATGATATGGCTTTATTATGTATGATGTCATTTCTAACATGCCAGTCATTCCTTAAGAACCTGCTCTACGACATGTGACGGCTTCTGTTGTCCTATTTTCCCCCTTTTGAATGAAACAATAAATCCTGGTCGTAAGGGGTTAATTCTTTGAATGCAACCTCTGGAGGATTGCGAAATATGGAAAGCCAATGAATGTGTCGGCTGTGCTGTGGCATCTAAATAGTTAAATCGATAAGAACTGATTAGTTTCGGATGGGTGTAGGAAGAGAATAGGAGCAGATGGGCACGTGGCAGTTAATACAGGGTCGTTGTCTGTGTTTGAGAGATGTGCGCTGACCCATATGTACTCGGTATGTAAGATCCATTTTTCATTCAAAGACGAGAAAGAGAAAGTGGTCCACAGGCTGCCTCATGAATATTCATGACGCCAATTTGCATATTATTAGCATTGGCACAGTACGACTTGCCTTAAAATCATTACTGTAATTATTTAGCTTCCACTTGCTACACATGAGGTACGTCACCGGAACAGAGCTCAGCCAGACAAAAGCTTTTGGATGGTTATTTATAGAAATTATCGGATACCCTGTGTTTAGGGGCTTTTAAGGTCTGCAGTCCAATTTTCTAGGCAGAGAAATGTAATAAATGGAAAGAAATCTATTGTCTCTTTTTTTTTATTGAATACAATTTTCTCTCTGTCCATAATGTCTCAAATGCTATTTAGAAGATCCATATATACTTTGGTATCAGGTTATATTATGTTGTGAAAAGTTGTGAAAAGATGGCTTGGAAGAGCTTGAATATAAATTGTAGCGCACAGGATTTAAACCCAAGCATGGTATGACCAGGGTATCTCCGTTGGGTTGGCTGATAGTGGTCTCCCTTTTCACCAGCCACAAAGCGGGTGTTTTGTAGCAGAAGGGCTGCTGCCCCCCCCCCCGGACCTGCCCCTAGGCCTGGTTAGCAAGGGCCAGAATACACTACTGGCCCCATGTTACATGGCTAGTACTTTGCTATCTTTACTGCACTTGGACTAATCAATATTAACAGGGATGCCAAACACCAGCTAAAGATCAGCCAAGCTGGCTTCTGACCACGTTCACCATGGACTCCGTGATGAAGCCAACCTGGTGTAAGTTCCTCCAACGTTCGGTTGCAGAGAGGAACATTCATTGGACTTTCATTTTCTTTTGAAATCCTTTGGTTTTGCAGGTACATTAAAGACAAAAAAATGGAAAAACAAAAGCATAATATAACTTAGTATCAGTGAAATCAGATTCATGTTTGGTTAGTTAGACTGCAACTGAACAGCATATTACTTGAGTTGGTTGCCTACAGTAACCACTTAAAATAGAGAGTGTCGTGTTTATTGAGTAGACTCCTTCGTTAAGTGCAGCAGAGCTGTCTTTCACTGCTCTGAATAATATTTCTGTCTTGCCCTTTCATTACAAAATTCCCCACGTAGGGCTCAAGTTTTGGCCAACTCAAAACGAGCAGATATTAAAAAAAAGCTAATCTAATGCTTCATCTTGATAAGCCAAATTCTTCAGTACAGGAGTTCATCTGCGGCAGCCGAGATACGATGAACACATTCTGTTAAAACCATCTTCAATTTTTTGTGACAAGTGGTCTCTGATTATCGGAGCGCTCCGTTGGCTTCCATGTGCTGGCTTTGAAGATATATACCCGGAGCAATCTCTTCTCTAAATCAGGATCCTGCAATAATTCAGTCACTTTCATTAAGCCTGCCGGATGCCGCCAGTGTCAAGAGAAGCAGGAGGCCTCGTGTGACACATAGTCCTGGCATTTTCATCACCTTTTTTTGTCTGGAAAGTACAAAAACATAGCTAAAGCCAGCAGCACAAGCATTTAACCTTCAAGTCCTTCAGCTTTTGCCGTGAACAATGAAAGACCCCGTGGCAGATGCCTCTAGGGCTTTCATAATTCTGCCGGTTGGGGGTTTGTAGAGTGATGATGCTGTGTTCTGTGGTCTCCAGGGAGTGCTTGTTTTATACATTAGGGGAGTTAAAATGATGTCGGCTACCCAAGGATAAGAGAAATATATCAATTTATCAACTTTCAGCACTAATAAAACCTCTCCCCGAGATACAATGCAACTTCTAGCTCTCAAGTTCCTGTGGACCCACCTAATGGATTTAGGTTCTAAACCGAGGAATTCTGTTATTTCCCAACATATCAGTCATTTTACAGTCCACCTATAGACTCAACCTGTTCTTCAGTTCATTAGTTTGTTAGAAGAGAAAATGCCTAAGTAGGGAAGTCTTAAGTCAATCATTTAATCAAGTTTCGGTTATTATTAGGCACAATTAATTTATTTTTGTATATAGAGAGCAGGTCACCCATCATTTTACCTTTAATTACCTAGGGGCTCAACTTTGATGACTCTGGGGGCAGCCACTGTCACAATTCTTGTGATGGTAATTCTTTTCTCATGTAAACCTGGGTTGCATTGTTCATCACAATGAATTTTTACAAAAAAAACGACTTGCAACCGCTCTCGATAAAGCTGTAAAGTATGGAACCCTTGTGCAGAAACCCAATGTTCTTCCAGTCTTGAGGTCACACTGAAAATGTCCAGTCTTGTAACACATGATTTTTGTACTCATGGTATAGCCCTGCCTTTTGTATATATTAGAGCACAAAACAGCTTTATGTCCTTTAGACGGATAGGGTGATCGTGATGCCATGAAATCCATCTATGACTTTCAACATCGTTATAATAATATCTGGAAACATAACCTGCACTTTTGTTGAATATCCTAAAATGGGAAGTCCCATGGAAAGATAGATTTATTGGAGCATTACGTACAACACTGTATAGAATAGTGGAGTTTAATATTGATAAATGTGGTTTTTATTTCATTATATTCCAATAACCTTCTTTTATCTGCTGACCTTTGGTTGCTGTTGTAGGCAGTTATTGTATATTGTGAAGGACTTCCCTGCTCAGACATCATACTGAGCTGATTCTTTGTGGCAACGCTAATGAGGTCCTGTTTATGTAATAAACTAATTTACTACATAGACCATAGGGGAGCGTAGAACCTGAATAGCATAAAAGGCGCAATCATTCCGATTCCTGGGTTGCTGCTAGAATAATTTTTTTTTAGCTTACAGCTTCAGAACATTCTGAATTCTGCCATTGATAGCCATAGTGTTTTTGCATGTATTCTGTCTGCGCGAATTAATGCAATATTTTCCTTAAAACAATAAGTTACAAGATAACAGTAATTAAAAATAAACAATTAAACATAGAGTTGGTAAATAAGTAATATCCAAATTAAATGGGAAGGTTCTACAGTGTGTGTATTGAGTGCCAAGACTACTGAGATGCCTAATTTACATAATGTTTTTTATTTACTTTAAAAGAGCAGTTTGTATGAATGTAACTTTTTCTTCAGGGTTCTTAATTGCTTGATTTCATACACAGTAGTGTTTTCTCTTTTGTATTGTGTGATCTCCATACACTTCTAGAGCTTTTCCGATAGACGCCTTTTTAAAAGTTTCCCGCCTAGGCTGACCACGTGTCCCGGGTTAGGGGACTTGTCCCCGGCACTCAGAGACAATGAATTCAAATTTTTAACCTCGCCTGCATGTGTTTCCTGGAGCGGACGTCACTTATCCATGTGTGTCTGTCAAAAATGGGACATGCACGTACCAGGGAGCTCTCCGGGTTGACCTGGAGTCTCTAGATGAAGTACTGCTTCTCTGGGTCTCTTGGTCACTACTGAGTAGTGTTTAGCCACGCCCACTCCCCTCCTACATTCACTCCTACTCAATAGTGTTTGAGGCCAGCCCCACCCCTATGCGTGACTAGGATGGCTAGCCCAGCCCCCTAGCGAAGCCAGTTACCCAGGAGAGCTCCAGGTAGCCTGCCCAGGGAAGTATGGTGGGGGTGGGGGCAGGAAAAACAATGATACAAAAACAGGATAGGGCAAAGTCTTACAGGGGGAATGGTGGGCACAAAAATGGAAAAGGGTAACCAGAATACAAAAAGGGAGAGAGAGAAAGGAGCATCGATAAATAAACAAAAGAGGTGGAATAACTTGATGGGGAGGAATAATTATTCAAATGCTGTGAACGGGAAGTTAAGATTTCTGATTCCAGCAAAGAATTGCAAGGTTTCTTTAGCGTACTGAGCTTAAAAATGTAATATTTGGAAGACGTGATAAATCTGTTTTAAGGGAGATGTCCTGGTACCTTAATCTCCTCTCATCATGTGACAGTAAAGGGAGGAGAGGCTCAATCGCAGCCATTCTCATGAATATGTAAATGCATCCCAGCAGCATCCGCAGTGACTCATGCTGGGTATTTTCATTATCCTATAAATGCAATAAATGACACAGCTTACGGCAACTGAAACGATTAAGATAAGCGTTAAGAAATCCCGGATAGAGATGCGATGATTGGACTGTTGTTCATTACTAAAGGAAAAATAAGTAGATAGATATGTTTGTTTAATATAAAAATTCAACCTCCACGAGAGGCATATTTTAATTCCCCAATTTCTGTGTTCTTGTAGATAAAGAGGCACAAGGATTTATCAAAGAAAAGCATGATTTCTATGATAAAAAAGTACATTAAAAAAGTGTAGGAAAATGGCCCCTAAACTGTTATATATAAATATATAAATATATAAACATCTAATATGGCCTTTTAATTCCTCATTAATTGTATTAATTAATTTTTTACAAACAGTGACTGATCTGCTGGAGGGATTTTTGGGAAATTATTACTTTATAGAAGTTATTGAAAGATTAACACTTTGGTGACTGCAGCACAAGCACGATTAAAGAAGTGAACACGTCATGTGAACGTCTAGTATGGATGCTTTACTTTGTATACACTTTTTGCTCCTTTTTTTTTCGGTGACCCAAATCTTTCCTCTCCTGATGTCGCTCTTTTTTTAGGAAAAAAAAAATACGATGTATGATCCTGGATACTCAGGGCCAAAGCTTAACGGCACCCAGGTATGGAAGACAGTAATGTATCTATGTGAATTAATAATGGAACAGAGAGAATAAGCAGATGGAATCAATGGACTACAAGACATCACAAAGATAAAGCTGAACTTGTTTTAATTATTAACATTTTAAAGACTAACTCATTCATTAGAGAGCGCCGGGACAATAGCATGATATAAGTTCCTGTGCCTCTACGGATGAGCCTCAGCTGTCCAGAGGATAATGTTACTTGTCTGATTCCTCAGAAGGACCAACATCCCACCGCTATCCACACATCTCGGCAAATTTCTTCTACATGTGGCATAATGCGGTGTTAAAGGTGTTAGTCTTACCCCATCAAATATAGGGGCCAAGTAAATACCCAATCAGAAAGGCTACAATTAGGTAAAGAACAGCTTAAAAGAACGCAACCAACAAATGGAGGGTTTCCACAGGGTCCAGAGGAATTACATTCCAGAAAACTTGCTGTAAGTCAGCATATTGGCCTTTTCTGCGTGGGATCCGTGTCCAAAAATATGATCCAACTTCATATACAGAGATCACAAGTAAGTGCAATGAACCCAAAAATGCTGTGATGAGGCAGCTGATGAAAATAAGTTCTGATTTCCAGTCCACTTGTTCCGCCATGGGTTGTGGTGATTGTCGGTTTCAGTATCCTGAATGTCCTCCTCCTTGACAGTCCTTGATTTCATCTTAGTTGCCACAGGAAAGATGCACACAACAACAAAGGGAACTGCAAAACTGCTGGAAAACAAGATGGCCGGACATATGAAGCCAGCTACTCTTCAATACATAGGAAGAGCTGGGACAAGGAAGACGAGTCCTGTGGTGCAACCAAAGCGGTACAGAATCCAGATCACAGACACCGAATGTTATAAATCCTTTCACGGGCTACTTCATTGACTATCTCACAAAGGAACATTGTCCTGTCATCAATCGAGATAAATGTTTAAAGAGGAAATCCCATCAGGTGTGACATGATGATATCACAGTAGTTGCTGGAGGCAGCCAGGCTACATATGTTACAATATCTGACAGGGCTAATGGGGGACATTTGGCTCATATGGTGGATGTGGCTTCACGGTAAAACTTAGCGACCTTTTCATAGCAATTTCTGCTGTTTCTAAAGACATTATTGTGGCTTTTATGGTTGTAGAACCCTGTGATACCCCCATACCCAGCAAACACTCTGATCTCCCAGAAAAAAGGGCATCAGGTAAGGAAAGAGGGGCATCAGGTAAGGAAAGAGGGGCATCAGGGAAGGAAAGAGGGGCAGAGGAATTTGGGTCCTACAATAGGGAACAATGCTTAAAGTGCACGCAAAGTCAATTGTTACTCTACCGCTGATCTGAAAAAGAGCTGAGAGGCTATAGAGATTTTGCGTGGAAAATTTACGACCGTTCTGTGTGTCTCAGGTCTGTATCCATGCAAACAACAACTCCCCTTCGGTATCTAAAGCACAGAGTAAATCTCTGACAGCGGGAACAGAGAGAAATAAGAGCCATGTAAGAAAGGATTCCCGCAGCGAGAGAGAATCGATAGGCCGGTCTCCCCTGTGACCGCAGGTCGGACGGCAATGAATTTGCTTGCTCTGAGTGCTACCAATTGCAATTCAGCTACATTTGTCAATCAATAAAACAATAGTATTACATTTATTCCAACATATTCGAGTTGCATTCATTTTTTTGAATCCATTGGCTGTTACCTAAATCTTTGTAGTTTTTATTTTTCTTAGCTCTTTATTTTTAACTGAATATTTGCCATTTTGGCTGTTATGTCTAGTGGGGGGACTCCGTTCTCCATCGAGGGGCTGAGACGGGATCAAGAAACCATTTTGGCCCAAGTATTGGCTGGGATCGATTTAAGGCCCAGAACTCTTCATTTTTGGTGCACTTGGAAAAAAAACCGATATGATCTATTGTTAGTAAAATGCCAGGGCCGTCTGGTAATTGCCAGCCTGACCCTGGCAAAGAGGAGACTGACTTTATTTTGGTGTTGATTTTAAAGATAAGAATTCAGCTTTTTATTTCAAACCATTCATTTTTTTCCCTCTACTCTCTCATCTGCTTTCTGTTGTGTTTTTACAAAAATAAATAGCATAAAGGTATTTTAACTTTTACGAGAAACTCTTGGGTTGTACTATTCTATATAAAAATGTATTTATTGAAAAGTATTACTGTCCCAGTGGCTCAAACATTCATTCTTCTCTGTAACACAAATAAAACATAAGTGAGCTTTAAACACTGTTCACCCAAACCCACCTGTGATCTATTCTGCTTATTATACGATGAGCATTCAAGGCAGGGTTTTGTTCCTGGAGATGATTTCATTACGGCCGTTGGGGGAGCTGCCTTTTTTTTTTTTTTTTTTTTTACACAGCATTTTCGAAGCATCCGAGCGATTCGTGCCGTCACCTTTCACCTTTTGGGGAGAAGCCTGGGAGAATATTGTAATACCGTGTCTCTACGGAGCAGCGCAAGGAGCAGTCCGCTCTGCTGATACAGTCTGACAGGTCGAGGCAGCCCAACAAAGCTGGCTTTGAATTTTTTATACCTACCTATGGGAATACAGAAAAGACTGAGAATGTTACAATAATTAACGATAACATTATTAGAGACGGATTTCCGAAGCTCTTCATCTTCTGTGTATCAAATGGAATCTCAGAATACTGTTTTATGGTGAATAGTTTGGAACCCTCTGGCCGGAGATTCCGGGTGAAACGCCGGTTGTCAGAGTCCCAGCGCTAAAAATCTGGGCCACCTGAGTGGCGGTTTGGGCTTGTGTTGGGTGGTGTGGCTATTGGCAGGAGTAGGAGGGGCCAAAATGGGAGGGGTGTGACCAGACCCAGAAGTGGGTGTGGTCAACATCACACGCCCACCATATTTGAAGAGCCACCGAACTCTCGGCTGCTGAGAGTTGTGAGATGGCCGCATCATGATTTTAGAAGTCTGTGGGCCAGTCAATTGAGATCATTTGATCTCCATAACTGGCCCATCGTCCTCACTGTCCGTAAACACGGGATAGCGCCTTTAAATTGGGATTGCCCTGTGAATACCAGGACACTTAGGGGTTATGATAAGAGAGGCTGGAGAGAAAATGCTTAAAAGTGAAGAACCTGAAATGGATACAAAGTGTACAGATGTATCATTGGGCCCAGGTCTCGTTGCCTTCCGAAGCGCACCTAGCATCATGGCGATAAAGGAAGGAACCAAGCTACAAATTAATAACTTTACTGAAAACAAAAGGCATAGATTACAGCTCTTTTGGGACAGACCAAGCAGCATAAAGTACAGTTTAATCTCTATAAATTATGACACTAAACAGATACAAACCATGACGACGGTACTTTATTAGACATTTCACAATAAATTGTTTCCCTTATATAAGTTAAGCCACAAACCATCCTCCAGGCTGCAGACGAATCTCATGCAGAATATATAATGTAATGAATACATTGACTAGGAGATCAACCTCCTGCCAGAGATCACCGCATCTCACCGCTGGCAGCTAAACACGGAAATAGTTCACATGAGAAATAACACAAAAAATGAATGGTGGGTCGTAGTAACCCCCTGAGCGTGCAAGAATGAAGCGCATGCGCTTCTAATGCTGGCAGTAGCGCATGAACCGACTCTTGGGATATAGAAAAGCTGACTGTTGTATTTAACACTTCTGCGGCTTGTTAGACCGACCTCATTGTAAATGCAATAGGGAACAGGTTAAAGGAAATCAATGATCAAACCCCACCATCCATTCCACCCCCCGCCATCTTTATAAACCCAATTAGTCGGCAATATCTTAAATTCAACCAAAGAACAACCTGGGTTCAAATACAAACCTGTGTTATCCCCCAACGTAAAATGTATGAATAAAAATGTAGGGTTTGATTATGGTTTTTATTGATTTCACGATGATCACCTTTTTATTTCGTGGCGCCCAATAGTACGATTGGCTCCCTTGGCCTAGACCAGAATATGCCGCTGCCGGAGGAAGTTATTATATATTTCTTTCTGATTTATGTCACCCAAGGTTCCTGATTAGTATGTATGTTTGCTAAATGCTCTGGAATCCATTTTTCGGGATGTCTGTTAAAGTACACAAGGTCACAATGTTGCTGCATTTTAAAAATGTTGGCAAAAGGCGCAGTAAAGCAGCGGTAGCCGAGACATCTCCCCGCTATTAATCTTCCCACACCTGAAGTTTTTTGGGCTCAGTGAAATGATAATCAAAATGCTCTCACTGGCAGATGGAAGCCGCAGGCATAGCAGAGAATATTTCATCGGAATCAAAAACCGATAGGTCTTCCCAGTTAGAAATACCAACAAATAGTAGTTTTCGTAGTGCAAGGAGAATAATAGAGACTTTTCCCCTTTTTTTAATATGTCAATCGCAAAATTATCCAAAAAGCTGTTAAGTTCCCTTTTAGTCGGCTGGCCCTGCATTCTGCAAATAAGTCATGTGTGAGTTATATCGCCTGCGCTGAATCCTGAACACCCAGCACTGTATCTACAACTCTGACATAATAAATGATAAATGATGATAATCTAGATACTAACCGCTCTCCTTGTCCTTATATTCAGAAGCCGGGGCACATGCCTCCTACTGATACAAAGACATCAGTACACAGATCTCACTCTATCTCCTAATACACAGGCATTAGGGCACCTGCTCCTCAACTCCTCCTAATACACAGACATCAGGACATCTACCTCTCACCTCTCCTAATACACAGACATCAGAACACCTACCGCTCACCCCTCCTAATACACAGACATCAGGACACCTACCTCTCCCCTCCTCCTAATACACAGACATCAGAACACCTACCGCTCACCCTCCTCCTAATACACAGACATCAGGACACCTACCTCTCCCCTCCTCCTAATACACAGACATCAGGACACCTACCTCTCCCCTCCTCCTAATACACAGACATCAGAACACCTACCGCTCACCCTCCTCCTAATACACAGACATCAGGACACCTACCTCTCCCCTCCTCCTAATACACAGACATCAGAACACCTACCTCTCACCCCTCCTAATACACAGACATCAGCACACCTACCTCTCACCTCCTCCTAATACACAGACACCAGGGCACCTACCTCTCCCCTCCTCCTAATACACAGACATCAGCACATCTACCTCTCCCCTCCTCCTAATACACAGACATCAGCATACCTACCTCTCACCCCTCCTAATACACAGACATCAGGGCACCTACCTCTCAGCCCTCCTAATACACAGACATCAGCACATCTACCTCTCACCCCTCCTAATACACAGACATCAGGACATAGACCTCTCCCCTCCTCCTAATACACAGACATCATGGCATCTACTTCTCTTTGTAATACAGCTCTTTCTTTGCATCCTGATCGATGTCGAAAGCAAGTACTCATTCATGCATAACCAGTCTATACGACATAATATTCTCTAGAATGGCACCATTGCCGCAAACATAAGACATACAACTCCTTAATTTATTAAAGAAGGAAAATGAATCTTCCTTAATGTTATTATTAACACATTCACTGCTAGAATGGGGGATGCGCAGCCATGAATCCCTTCATCATGGGGGAGCCCACGTGAAGACAGTTTGTTCTCCCGTAATGTTATTCTGTGTCTGCTCTTGTTGGCGCGAGCCGAACGCCTGCGCTGATTTATTTTATAATGTGAGGCTCATCATCTCTGATATATTGTCTTTGCTTTGTCACAATGGATAGTTTTGCTCCTTTCAAAGTGTCACAATGGATTGTTCGGATTCCATAGCTCGTTACAAATTGCGATGTCTTTTTTTTTTTTGGTTATTTTGCTTGGCCGGTTACACAATGGCTTCTCTGCGCTGCTCCTGCTAATCCTCAGCTTCCCCCTGTAATGTTTTATCTCTTGTATTTATTGATGTGTCTTTTTAGAATCGAGCTGAGCTTAACTCTGCAAAGCTATTTAACATGCCTTGAATTATTAACAGAATTCCTTGACAAATAGTACAACATGAATTCTAAGCATAAACGCCTTTCGGTTGATTGATGATCGAGTTTACTTCTAAATGTCTCTTTTCACTGTCAATCACTGAAACAAAAAGAAAAAACAGAGCATTCATGGGTCCATCGAGTTTGTATTGTATGCTTGAATGATCCATGTTTTGAAGACTTTTATCACTTCTCCAGGGAAGCATATCACCGAACAGATTGACTCTCCTTCTTCCACCTACCTCTGTCTCACCTTTCCTACCCCCATTCCTGCTGTCGGGTGTCTCCCACCATACTCTCTTAATCTTAGGTCAGCATATACGTATGTTTTGGAATATCATTTAAAAAAGGTATAGACTGGGAGACAGTAGAGTGTAATGTATATATGTGTGTATATATATATATATATATATATATATATATATATATATATATATATATATATATATTCAGTTTTTGTATTATGACCAAATCTTGGATTTTTTTTAAAGAAAGACAGGGCTGGTGGGATTTACTGCAAATAGTTAAATGGTCTACAGTGTCCCTGATGTGCTTGATGTATATCACAACATCTATTTGTCACTCTCGAGGGGGAGGGTTGGACTCAAAGGGTTAATCTTATATTTTACATGAAGAGGGCTGACCATTTACATAAAAGCATTTTGTTGGAGAAACACGGCCCTGAAGGAGGTATTTGCTATTTTTGCCCCAGGGCCCAATTGCAATAATCCTCTCCCCTTTATTTGGCTCCTGAACAGCATGGGTCGGAAGCGGATGGAACACACGAGATGAGGCTAGCAGTTTGCAGAGGCCCCTGATGGAGCTCCGCAAGACTTCTGTATTAAGTGATGAATTGCTGCCTAGTGACCCTTGGCCGTGGTAGGAGCTGAGCGCTCTTAGTGCTGTAGTTTACCCGCACTGCTTTAATGCAATTTTTTGGGAACATATTATCCTTATGTAAGCTTAGCCAGTAAAATATTGGAATTTTGGCATTTTTTGGTTAAAAAAAGGTAACTTTTATAAAATCAGCTGTTTAATAGTCTAGAAACCTGGAACAGGGAAGGTACGAAGACTTGGAAATTGGAGGCCAATAAAGATATACAGTAACGTGTAATGAAATAATGCAATTTCCTCTAGCAACACCTAATCATGAGCTTACCATGATGCCTAGGTAAAAGCAGGAAGTGTACCTGTGTATGCTTCCTGTGTGCCCTAAAATCAACGAGAGTAGCAGCAGCCAATCACGTGTATGCTTACCGAGTGTCAATGTTTAAATAAGATATATGCTCGAGCGCATGTGCAAGAAGCATAGTTTCTCCATAATATCAATATCGGATTTTTCTGTGATTACTTGTATCAGACAGGTCACTTAAACTGCTAATCAGGTTGATGGTAATTGGAGGGCTTTTCCGCTGACTATTAAAAACCAAAATGGTTAGTGAACTGAATGTAGCTTTCGCTGTAACGTATTAACAATTTATAAACTGCTAAACAAACAGGCTCAGTTAAACAACCCAGAGCTAATTTACTCTTTAGTGATTACGGCTCTTAGAGCTGATTTTCTAACACAAATAGTACCTTGCCGCTTATCGGTGAGAAGGTTAAGGGCCCCTACTTATTAATGCCCCACGCTCACAGGCCCGAAGCATGTCTGCTCTCTAGCTAAGGTGCAAGGGAAAATATTGGTCTCGTTTGGCCACCACCCTTGGCCGGCTGTCCAAAAAAGGGACCACATTGGTTAAAACCCTGATATTAATGATAATGCTTCACGCTTCTCTAATCACTGCTCGTTGTCTGCCTCTGTAACATATCACTAAATGATACACAGATTGCTCAGCCCTTAAGTCGGTGGTTTCAACGTTTTTAGCATTTTTTAACTCGTTGAAGAACCGTGTAAATGTGGTAATGAGTTCAGTTCAATCATTATCTGCCTCCGTAATCCAGCTTTCCAAAACGAGTGTTCTTCTGGATTTTATAAGACTGTCTTTCAACTAAATGGAAAGAACAAACAATTCTTTGATGGCCTCCGTGTGCTGCAGGCGGTGAGAAAAAAAATAATGAGTAGGAGATTTATGAAGAGCGGTAAAAAGATTGAATTCCATGTTAACAGAGCGGTCTCAATTGAAAGCGCGTCAATAGCACTTCTGCCATTAACTCCCTCAACCTGCGAAGGAGATAAAAGTCTTTTGATTGTGCAGATAATTAGAATGTTTAGAGCTACGATCATGACCAGGTTCATTGTTTGCATTTCACTTGTAAACAACATCATTCTTTTTTTTGGATCTCTACAAATGTTGGTTCAGCACCTCTTGTCTGGACATCCATGGCATGAATGGAGAAGAAGCAAGGTGATGGACCTCACCTTAGTGACCAAAGTCTTCATATTTCTTGTATTTTACTGAGGACCATTTTCCATAAAAGAAGTTCCGAGAAGGTTAACCATCTCTTTATGTGTCCACGGGAGGATCGTCCATTCGTGGAAGAGCTAGACTCGCCCTCACTTTATAATGTCTCTTGACCTAACAATTTATAGGAAATGTCTGCAGCAGGACTAGGTTGTTGTTGACAGCTACGAACAGCTTTCTAGACATAGTGGAAGCATTTTTTAATCTATTATTGAAAACCAAACATAGCACAAGTCTTTTTTTTTTTAGATTTTAAGATATTGCAAGACTTAAAAGTCAAGGACTATTTTATCTCTGAAGAGCTTGAGTTATCCACAAGTGCAACAACACTTTATAACTAATCCTTCTGAGACCTTTAGATCCAACTAATACCTAGAGGTATGGGACAATTAATGGGATCGGATAAGAATGTACATTTTTATGGCACCTAGATGTGAATTTGTAATATATCTAGATATGCCATTTAATAGGTCAACAGCATTACATAAGTGTATTAAATATATTCAGAAATATGATCCATTTTAAAATGTAAATATTCACTTCATTAAGTAGCATTACATCCGCTTAGCCCAACCTGCTGGAAACAAGCATAATTAACTAAGGAGGAAAATCAAATCGTTATTCTACTCTTTCCTACTGCAGTATATAAATTCAGGTTTAATAAATGTCTGCAAAATGTGAAGAAACGGGACAGTTTTGTTTTATTCTCATAGCGTGTATTCTGGCTTTTGGTGCCCAGCTGCACAGAGAGTTGAACGGTGTAACAGTTTATGCGTACATTCTACAGAGAAGAAGGTTAATCAGCACCCGTAACACTCAAAGGCGCACAACGTGGTAACTCGATGGCGAATAACATCGCAACGTTACAAAGGTGTTACTAATTCTATTTTTACTGTGCATGTAAATAATAAAGGGTTTAAACAAGTAAAAGGCAACGTTAAAACAGGAGACTATATGATCATACTCCCTCAGATACTCCCTATCAAGTATCTGAGTATTACTTGTGTTTAGTCCGTACTCCATTCCCTGCTTGTCCAAGCTTCCTCAAGTGTTAACGTCAGGGCAATTAAAAGGCTAACGGGAGGGCACAGGCCTCGTTGTGATATAACTGTTACTGCTAACTCTAAATAGGCAACATTATTGAATCCAACACACACAGAAACTCACACATTGAGTTCACTGATTTAAAAGTTAGTTCAAGGAATAAAGATCTTATATTTTATTTGGTGTGCTAATACTTCAGTAACTTGTCAGCCCGGGGAGGCAATTGCCCCCCCAGGCCACACCAAAACGCTCAAAAAAAGGCCAGAAGAAGTGAGAGGATGGAGAAGGGAGCGAGTGATGTATGAGTTAGAGAGGGAGAGAGTATGTATGTTGCATGCATGTATGTTACGACAAATGTGCATGTCTTAGCGTGTGTGTATATGTTTGTTAGCATGAATGTGAGCAGGACTATGTGTAAGTGTGTGTGTCAGCATTAGTATATGAGTTAGGACGAGTATGTATGTATGCATGTGCGTGTATTAGCATGAGTGTGTATGTATAAGTGTGTGTGTTAGCATGAGTTTATGTGTCAATGTGTGTACTAGTATGAAAATATCTGTGTTAGCATGAGTGTGTAAATGTCAAATTTGTGCCCCTGGGCCAAAATGTGACAGCCCTCCCCTGGCGGTCTAGACCCTCCTTGGTGTTAATTGTGGTTAACATCTTTCATGGTTTGCAATTCAAGCCCCTGACTAAAACCCCAAGTAGTTATCATAAAATCTATACTGCGACTGCTACATTGAAATCGATAGCAAACAACACATCGTAAACGGATACATTTTACCACAAAAAAATTATAGAATCCTCAAGACATGTCCAGAAAGATTAATTAGGTGCACAGACAGGTAAAAACGCATCATTTAACCCTTTCAGTGAAAACACATGGAACGTGACATAAAAATAAAGCCATTATGCTAGGAATTAAGTTTTTGTTAACGCATTCACAGTTAACTCTATATCAGGAGCGTCCAACGTGCGGCCCTCCAGCTGCTGCAGGACTAAATCTCCCATAATGCTCTTTCAGCTAAAGGGCTGGTTGAGGAGGATGGGAGATGTAGTCCTGCAGCAGCTGGAGGGCCGCACGTTGGACACCCCTGCTGTATATGGATGACATCTTAAAACACAATATCTTTCCGGTATTTGACAGATTTTTACTAGGCCCTTTTGGACATGATCTTGCTTTATTTACGCATAGATTTAGGTGCGGAGCTTAAATGGTTACTGAAAATTGAATTTTCGTTGTTTTTTATGTCTGTTGCCACTTGGCTACATTACAGAAAACGTTGAGGATCTATGATCACAGTGCTGAGCCATTAACATCTTTCCAGACCTGTATCTGAGGCTATTGCTATAACTCAGCGGCCGTGACTTACAGCTTCAGCGCGTGATGCATCTCACGGACAGAAGCGAAAGCATCCCGTCTTTAATCAGAGGCCGTAAAGGAAGAGGTGATTTGCTTTGGCGCGAACACAGCAGGCTTTGATTCATTAATCTGAGCTGCAGCGGCCGGCGTGCATTTTGGCTGCGATGGCTATTCGTCATTAGACGGAGCAAAGCACTTGTGAAGTGCGCGGGGACGCTGGGAGCTGGATTGATAACCAAGCTTATGACGGGGTCATCAGGAAAGATGTTCAGCTGTTCAGGTTGGGGTGGGATAGGGACAGAATGCGGAAGACTCATGGCAGTGACAGCTGCTTACTGGCTAATGGAAGAATGAATGATCAGTGATCAGCCCACGAAACTCTATAACCCTTCAACTGGAACCTTTAGATACAAAATGTATCAAGGCAGAACTTTCAAGCATTCCTGTGGAACTTAATACTTGGTGACATTATTTCTTACGGATGCGGTTTGGAGGGTAGGGGGTTGCGCTTCCTCTGATTTGGCCATTAACTGGATCAGCGGTCCTGAACCCAGTTATATAATAACTCAGTTGGCATTGGGTTTAAAACAACAACAAGATTTAGGAAGGACAGGATGCGAAGTGATGTTCGATCGGTGACTGTCAGGTCATATCTGTATTTGCAACGTCAAAAGATACACAGTGGGAACGTAGCGTTCAGAGGCACTCTTTCAGCACCGTGGACAGCGCCAGGCTATGCGCTGGGGATTACAGATTAAAATAAGCAATATGTAGGTATTAAAACTCTGTAACGTGGTGAAAGATGCCGTAATCAGGATCTGCATGATTATTCGTCCCTATGAAGCTATTCCGCCTTATATCTGTGTACTTATATTATATATAGAGAGCAGACATTATGTTTGAAGGGTTATAGATGTAGGATTAGATATTGTGTGCATGGAAGAAGCGGTCCTAGGTTTTTTGCAGTCCCCAAGTGAAAAGATTTATCAGAAGCAATCAAAAATAATTCTGCATAATCTGAAAAATGCATTTTTTATGGCCACAAAATTATTAAAAGAAATAATCTATTCTAATAATATAACCGTGGCATCTGCTACATTGTGGCAACAAAATGAGTTATAAGTGCACAGCCTGTATAATGGTTCATTCTATTAATGTATTTTACATTTTGAAAGTCAAGGTTGCTTTTGAACTGGTTCTACACAATTAAAACGTCCTTCTGTAACCGGCAGTGACCATTGCCTGCTCGCAGAATTCTATTGTGTTTTTGGATAACCTATCTTGGGTTGGATATTAGAATTACAGGCATAAGAATCGGGTTGACGCTAATGGTTTTAGAAGCTGTAGATTTAGGGGCTGAAGATGTGATGGTTTCCATGGGTAGTGGCTATGGATCTTCAACTAGGATTTAATGACTGTGGCCGTAGGGCTGCTTTCTGGGTCTATTAGGCACCAAATAAATGAAATGATCAATTAATGCTAAGATTTCACTAACCCATATCTTTCTATTACTGAAATGGTCACATTCAAGGCCATGTTACTCTTACCTGTGATGAATAGTTACTTTTTCCATATGATTCCCCAAAAGCATAAAGAATCATATTTGAAAGTATATATATTTTAAAAAATATATATATATATATATTAAGTTCCCAGTGAGTATAATAACCACCCAGCCAACCTCTGGTATTGTATATATGGATTTATAATATAAAGCCATAGTCCCCAGCTAGTCAAAAGACGCATGATCCGTAGTCCCCAGCAGTCCAAGTTATTTGTTCTTGGCTGAAACATGATTCCATCTAACTAGCCTTGTATCTGATTTATGGGTGCTGAAAAAACCTACAGCTCACATGGTACTTTATGATCTTGCTTCTGCAGTCAATTTACACAAAGGTCGATGAGTCAGAAGATGACTCATTTAAACAATGTATCACGAACGAGTTTTCGTTGATAACGTTCTGCAATCCTATTGTTTGCAACCAATAAAACTTGGAACAGAACAGCGTGAACGATATAGAATAACCTAAACCCCACTGGTAATAACATGACTTTCATTATGCTATATTGGTCTAAAATATTTTACTATGATCCATAGTAAAATTTTATTGGATTGTAATATAAAAAATGTTCCTTTAAGAAATATCTTGGATATGTTGGCTTTTTAGGGTCTACATTTTAGTGAGTTAGGAAAGGACGGAGTTTGGAGTGAAAGGGCAGTCATGTTGCATGTTTTTGGTCCTGAGTGCCCAATTTACTGCATAAAACCAAGTTGCAGACCTCCAAGTGCCAACCCTGGTCTAGTGCATATACATAACACATACTCAAGCATATACTCACACTCACATGTATACACACACACCTAAAAAACCATGTGCTGCTGCCACCATCTCTCCCATTTCTCCCCATTTCTCTTCTTTGTCATTATCTCCCAATTCTTTCATGCAAATTAATATTATTTAAGAAATAATTCTATAAAGTAACTGCTCATGCATTTTATTGGCGAGCCAGCTACGCCATAACTGTTTTCTGCCTGAACTTACTAATTAATTGTTAATTGTATCTTAAAACAACGCTTGCAGTGTTATTAATGTGTACATATTTTTTTTAATCTGCAGCAATTTGGGGCAATAAATGTTTTTTATGGATTAAATTTTCCGTTTAAGGTTTCTCTGGAGTCTCATTACTTCAAAGGACATTAGAACATATATTTTATTTTGCATAAGTAAATATTTAATTAGGCAAAATATATATATGTTAACATTTTTTTTTACTTGCTTACCTCTGAACATTTGAACTGGCCAAATAAGGACATTTTTGTTATATGGGGTGTGGTTGGAGGCGTGTCTAGGGGGTGGGGTTTCACCAAGACTTTTTGATGTCACATTGTGATCTAAGACATTTAGAACATGGATGCTAATACCTCATTGGTTAATTCGTTTACAGTATGTCTGGTAATAAGAGCATGCAAATAATTTTTGATCATTTTAGCTAGAATGTTTTTTTAGAATAAATCCCTCTTTTGAGTATTGTCACTTTGTCAAAAGGCATTCATGTCAGGCATCTGACCATGACGAAACATCTTGGTGTTCGTTGTTATCCGAACTGTGCCTGAGTGACAGGTAGCTGATCTCGGGAAATGCTGCCTGTATAATAGCAGGTGCTGTCACAAGGAAAATGACTACGTCACCGCCACAAAGGTCTCATTAGACTGTCAGGATGACAGAAGCCCCGGCGCACTAATGGCTAGCTGAGTCATTGATAATATGCCACTTGTCAGGGTTCGACTTGTTGTGTTTAGCATAACTGCGCATCGTCGGTAAATGCAGCCCCTGCCAACTTCAGCCGAAAAGATTTCAGGCACTGGTCGTAAAGTAGACCCCTCTGGTACTGAACTGGTTAACACGCAAAGTTATTACACTTGTTATCAATGCTGAAATCGTAAGAACTGATTTAGAATCAGGCGTCACTCCAGATGCTGTCTGTTCAACACCAATATATAAGTGTAAGTAGAAATATAGAATTTGACGGCAGATAAGAACCATTTGGCCCATCTAGTCTGCCCATAAAAATGTAACGTTCGATCTGGGGGTCCCTTTGCTTTCGACAAAGGCATTTCAGTCCATTTGTTGCCCCCATTCTGCCGAACGTAACTCTTGAATAGCTAAGTGCAGCATTAGAAACATCATTCCTAGTACCGTTGAATGTCCAAGCTCTTCCTTGAATTTTCACTAAATAAAGTATTATTCTCATACTATTGTCTGACTCTATGTTTGAAATATTCAGATATGAAAGGATATTTTCCCTTTCTCAGTCTTACTTGCCCGCCAGTTCCAGTTACTGCACATTCATTGTCGGTGAGGCTGCGTGGGGCAGTAGGCCGCCCCTTTAAACGATGAACGGTCCTTCAAAAAACAATATTTCATTTATTTAATTTTAACCTAATGATTTTAAGAAACGTTGCCCAGTGTTGGCGGCGTTTCTAGCGTGTCCCAATGAATATGTTCTGAGACAGAGAAGCAGGAACCGCTCCGGATCGAGAGAGTCATTCGCTGACAGGGTGAGGGCGCCCACCTCATCAGCTGTTCCTTTTAAAGTTCATGCCTGCAGCTTCCAGTGATGTGAAGTGACTGCAGAGTAAAGCGGAGCTTGGCTGGTGAGGCCGTCCCAAATAGCAAAAACAACCCTTCAGGTAGAAGAAAATGTCAGGAGATGAGGGGAGGGAGTCCTGGGTGTAGCCGACATGTCACATCTATTATTCATGAGCTTCCCGCAGGCCACGGCAAAATATTTGCCTTCTTGCTCCACTGCGAATCTGAGGACAAGAACGTCATTAACCCATATACTGCTGGAACCGTGTACATTGTATATCTGGGGTAGCCAATCTCTAGTTTCCCCAGAGGAGAACATCACGGAAGTTGCAATATTATTTCGGGGCCGCCAATGTCCGAATTCTTGAATAATTTCTAATCGTTAAAGGGACACTCCTGCTACCGTATGCACTTTCATTCTCATGATGTCCCCTTTGCATACTCCCCAGCTCTTTGCCGTGCAGAAGTTCTGCCATACACATGCCCTACCACGCGATGGACTCCCAACCAGTCTGCTCCAGTTCTGGCACGATGAGCATTCTGTGGGGAGGGAGGACATCTAACAAGACCCCTGTGCACATGCATAGAATGTGCTCCCATTGATTTCAGTTGGAGTGCTTAGGTGCCACTCATTGGCTGCTTCAAGCAGCCAATCAGTAATGCCAAACTTCAGACCACAGATGAGGCACTGTATTGTCAGCTCTGGAGCTGCAGCTTCTCATGAAGGCAAGACATTTAATATTTGTTACGTTTAATAGATGGTAGACTGCTTGGAGTGTCCCTTTAAAGCATCCTGGTCAGAGCATGCTGTGGTGGTCTGCAGTAACTGGCAAGCAAGGACATTTGTTGCCCACCCAATGTTTTAACTTCCATCAGGCTTTCTAGATGTTGCATATACTTTTTACCACAATGGTCCTGTTACCGTGTTATGTACTGAATGTGGGATGGGCTATTTGGTTAGTTTTGACCATTTTTTTTTCTTCTGTAAAACGTCCTTTAATTAGTGACTTTTGGATAAGTGGATTCCAGCGCCTGCTGAAAATGCACATTAGTCTCAGCAGGTGCCCTCGGGGTCTTATGTCTGAGTCAACGTTCAATCCCTCCAAACTAGAGGCGTGCAATACATTCCCACCTCAGACACTGTGTTCGGAACATTTAATTGAACATTCTTTTCTTTCTGCTGTGCTTTGTTGGGCTGGTGAGGGAGGAGGACGAGGATGGAGGGGGGGAATTGTTTCTACCACGGCTTTTTGGTTTAATGGCCTCCCATTTACTTAATGATCAGAAATTGTGGGAAGCCGCAATCAGGAAACGTCAAAGCTAAGTCAGTAGTGCTTCTCTGTGTGTGCAGCTGCCTGCTACATTTTACTAGATGGATGTGAGGTTACATGAAGAGAAACCATGGATGGCCACAAGGAGGTACTTGCCTCTTACGCCATTTTGCTCTTACTTGGAGCCTCTCGTCATTGCCATATGGTTGTAACATGTTAGCTTTGGAATGACATATAACACTTCTGATGGGACACGGACAATTACCATCCACTGTCTGAAACTTCTTTTACTGTTATGCCTAGCCCAGTGCTCTAATGAAACATGTGAGGAGCATTTCTCGGTGCTCATAAGCTTGCACAGATGGTTAAAGTACCACTATACTTCAAAATAGCTTTGCCCTCTTCTAAGAAAGCTAAAATTATCTGTACAATACCACCATTTTGACAAGAAGATGAAGTATTTAAAGTTGATGGATAAAGTTTATCTATTGGGTCCAAGGTAAAGAGTCCATCTAATTAAGTGTTTCTGTCCCACAAATGCACATTCAGTGCCCACAAATCCTCATTCTGGCAGGGGGTCCATCAAAGACCTCTGATGACCTGAAATCAACTTCAAGTATTCTAGAAGCTTCTTTTGCCAGCATTTTTAAGGTTATTTTTAAAATCCCTTTTATTTGATGTCAGCATTGCAAGGTTTATTTGTGAAGCCTTTTTACTGCTGGTGTGGGGGCCTTCATTCTTAAATGGGTTTCATGCCAACACAATTATGTCACTGTACATTATTGAAAACCACATTAAAATAATTGTATTGAGTTCTGCTGGCATGCAGCCCAGGTATGTGAATCTACATAACCGGTGAAACAATTTGGGGAACAACAATCTCAGCAACATTGTAACAAGCTGAGCAATAAAATTACTCCATGTGATTTTTACCTATAATGTAAAGGTATACAATGTATCTTATTTTTTGCATTATCTGGGAGCAGCAGTTGTGCGACTACAATTGAGGCTGTTGTCTCACCCTAAGATATTTGTAATAATAGCGTTACAGAGGAGCTGCAGAATACTTATATAAATAAATACTTATATAAACATGAAATTCAATTCAAGTTCATTCAACAGAAAAAATAGGAAGAGAAGTAATATATGATTATCAATGCTGGATTCACTTGTACGATGTGATAATTACATCATCCATATTATTATTTATCTTGTCGGTGGCAGCCATCCACTCACACTGGGATCCACTTCTCCATTAAGGGCCACTGTAAGCACACTATTCTGAGTTTATACAGCCCGTGTTGTACCCTGGGCTATCACATCTCTCGTCAATGAACGGGTTAATCCAGTGCTGTATGGGCTGCTGTGTATGTGTGGTAGCTTGGAGCAGGTGCTGTTGAAAGACTCCATAATGATGAAAAGCTAATCAGACTGGTAATTTGTGCATTTTCGTTCTATTATATCATTTTGCCGCTTGCTGGTACCCACAACAAATGTTTTAGCAAGTTCCACACCAGGTGCAGGGCTCCATAGAACACACGTATGACACATGGTACAAAGGAATCCTAATGACGGAGCGATGTATCAAATGGTTCCATCGAGTTCCTTTAGTATAATGTCGTCCTCTGGCTGTGTCCTCTGAAGGTCCTCTTTTAACTTATCCTTACTCTATAAAAGTGATGGTTAATTGGTTTTCACACATTTCCAACATCTGATCTCATTTTTTTTGTGTTGTTTTTCCATATACGGTAACTTTGATTGGTGACCTGGAAAAAAAGGAAACACTTGAATTTGGGTTTATTTCAGAAGAATCTGAAATTTGTTGTCCAAAAATCAATGGACTGAAACCAAAATGAAGTATCGGTCTGAATAGTTTTTGGTCCATGTGTTCAATGTTGCTCTTCTACATACTCTGCTTAACGCCTTTTGTAACTAAATTCAGCGCTATTGCTGAATTGCCAAACCCTACCCAGAAATAATTATTTAATCATGTAACGTTTTTCGTATTCATGATTTGTTGTGCGATGCAAAAGCAGGCGCTGATAGGTTGTTTATTAACCCCTTAAGGACAATAGACGGTCCCTAAACCCCCTTGAAAACAATGCATTTTGAGCCCGTACATGTACGGGCTTTGTCATTAAGGGGTTAAAACTTCAGAGCCAATAATTTGCTAACATTTATTTATAGGAAATACTGTCCTAAGGAAAAGCACCTTTAATTTACCTCTATGTGTTAATTTTATAGTTTTGTATTGGTTATTTAGGATGTATTACATTTTTTTTTACTTTTAAAGTTCTTTCTACAAAAAAATGCAGCGCTACTATTTAATAAAATAATTTCATCTGACAAAAGTCCCTTGCCCTGCTCTTGCGGCCTTAAAAAACAAGTTTATATGGAATAATTTAACTTTGTCCCCCGACAAAGCTACCAACTCTGGCTCTCAGATCAGCCTTAATAGAAATCTTAAAGCTTTTTATCAAATCGAAGTTGAATTCTCCCCAATAAAACAGCAATTCAATGAGAATTCATTAAAAACTGTAATATTTTCAGCAGAGATGGGAAAAAAAACTCATCTGCACTAGACTATGGAACTAAATCCTGCTCTATGAAATTGGATTCCAAGCCACATGTGTGAATGTCTGTAAAAATGTGTGGTGTTTCAGAATTTAAAATATTTATAGTTCTATCTTATCAGTCCAGCCATAGGAAGGAGAATGTGTTGGCTTCACCTTTATTTAAATTAAAATACTAAAAATAAAATAATTGAGCCGAGAACAATGGAAATATACTATTTTGTATATTTTTTTTATTTAATTGGGGAACTTCATGGCACTAATGAAATGTGACACTTTTGTCCACCCTTTATTTTTTTCCAAACAGATTTTAAGGAATAAAATATTATTTTTAAACGAAAGGTTGAAACCAGGTTTGATGCCTGTTCTCTAAAACACAAGCTGACATACAATTTAAATGTTGAATAAAAATGTATTTGTTGGCAAGTGTGTGATTGAGTTAATGAGCTTTGCAAATGTGATTGCCACTTGACCTTTTTTATTTTCCATTAATTCTTAGGTACTATATTGGTCAGTGTGTAAATGTATAGTGCTAGAGTCAGTATGTGTGTGTATGCTTTAGTGTCAGAGTCAGTGTGTATGTGTGTAAAAGTATAGTGCTAGAGTCAGTATGTGTGTATACTGTACTGTCAGATTCAGTGGGTATGTGTATATGTGTATGGTGCAAAGGTCAGTATGTGTGTGTATACTTTTGTGTCAGAGTCAGTGTGTGTAAATGTATAGTGTCAGAGGTGGTGTGTCTACTGTATTGTATTGCCAGATGTAGTGTTTATAGTGTTAGAGTAAGTCTATGTATTTTATATATGTATAATGTTAGCCAGTTTGTATGTGTATGTGAGTGCATGTTGGTAAAGTGTTAGTGTTTGTGAGCGTATGATGTTAGCATGTGTCTGTCACTGCATGGTGTTAGAGTGTGTACGTGTAGGTTTGTATATGGTGTTAGCATGAGTGGGTGCTAGTATTTGGTGTTAGCATGTATACATGTGTATGTCAGTGTATAGTGTCATTATGTGTATGTCAGCGTATAGTGTCATTATGTGTATGTCAGCGTATAGTGTCATTATGTGTATGTCAGTGTATAGTGTCATTATGTGTATGTCAGCGTATAGTGTCATTATGTGTATGTCAGCGTATAGTGTCATTATGTGTATGTCGGAGGGGAGCCTAGGGTTAGTGGCACCTGTGGGATAGAGAGGAGGAGCAGGAGCTGTGTATTCTACACAGAATAGAAGTGACAGGCAACGTAAGCTCAATTTCAGGTAGATTCATATAGCTTCTTTATGGCTAATAATGTACTAATGCATTTATAAACTTTATTTAATGCACATTTTTTTTCTCCAATTATTTATGTATTTATCATTTTATTTAGAAGTCTAATATTTACCAATGGTTAACTTGATTTACCAATAATTTAATGTATTAAGGGGATTTTTACTACTTTATATATCAATTCTTTATTAATTCAATTATCTTTAGTATAATGGACATATGAACGAAACTTTAAATATATTAAAATAAATACATGATTTGAAAAAAAATGGCGCCTACATTTTGTAGCTGGCTCCTAGATCCAAACCACATTTGTCGTCCCCTGGTGTAGGGTTGTTGTACTGGGTTTACACATCAGAAGTGTACTTCAAGTTTTATAACCCTGTGGATAACGCTGCGGATAATTCTTTCCAGTTGAAGCTGCAGCTTGACTTCCTTGACCTAAAATACACTTCGTATGGATTCCAACTTGGTCATCAAGAGTCATAGTTTGGTGATTTTGCCTGAACCATCCAGTCTGTTTGTACCCCATAAGAACTTGAGTCAGACTTTCTCTTGTTAAGTTTATGTGATCTATTAAACTACTGTATTGCATGTAACTCAAGGACAAGAACAGACCCCAGTCATATCGTCTTCTACCAGAAGAAGACTGTAAAAAGGAAGGCATGATTGACAACCAACTGTATGCCAATGAAGTGAAATGGTGTTATGATGCAGAGATACAGTTGGTTGTCAATCATGCCTTCCTTTTTACAAAGACAAATATTTGAGGTTAGTGGACCTTTCTATCACAAGTAGAACTGGTTCCATAAGAACCTGGACCACCCAATATGTTTGCAACCCTGTAAGAACTTGAGTTGGACTTTCTTGTTTAGTTCACTTAATCTATTAAACTACTATGTTCCATGTAATTTAAGACCAAGAGCAACAACCAACCTGAGTTAAAGTGACTTCCACCAAAAAGTCACCAAGATCTCCACTCCTTTCTCAAACAGGCACATCTTGGTTAGTGGGTCTTCACCTACCCACGCTGAAGCCGAATGTGTGTAGCCCTGGTCCTGTTGGAGGCTGCTTTGGCAGCATGGTGGTTAACTGATCTCTGTGTGTTCAAGCGGCGTAGCATTTCTCTTTCTTGCAAGAATCGAGAGGCAGAGAACTGGAAGCAGACTATACAGGAACATTAGAAAGCTGGTGATTGACAGTGGCCAACACCGCACTCTATGGTAATCAGGTGATAATCATCAGGTCCCGAGTCTAGCACACAGACCTCGTGTTCCGCAATCCCTCGGAGGTGTAATTATCACACAGTTATCAGCCAAGGCAGCCTTCATTTCTTTAATATACCCACCCAGTGCTCCATCCGGCCGTGAGAATACAATGTAGCACTGCTTGTATTTACAGGGCTTTATGGTGCGGTTATTGGAGCGGCTTCTCGGGAGCCTGTTATTATAGATTCTCGGGGTGGAGGCCGCTGGATGCAGGGACGTGTTTAAGCTTATTGAGTTTGCGGAATAGAAATGAGGAATGCTGCCTGTGATAAGGACCCACTGACCGGCCGCCGACTCGCTCCCGAGCCAGGCGGGGAGATAAGCTGGATTCTTGGAGTGTGTGTCCCCAACATGCTCTTATTAATCGGTACAAGAAAACTCAGCCACGGATTTATTAAATCTCTTTATCGGAGAGCCCCAGGAGCGTGAATAGCTGGGCACACATACAATTTCTGCTTTTAATTTAGTATATTACAACTAATGGAATTAACCAGTTCAATGCTACAAGTGTTTATTTTTTTTTAGTTCCCGTAATGTTGAAATATTAAATTGGGCAAATGTTAAGAGATACTTGCTTTTTTTATTGGGGCATTTATGTAAATGTGGAACCTGAAGGAGGCAACTGCTCCTGAATCCTATGGGTTTCAGTAACCTATAGCTAGGTACATTTTCCACTTTAGTCCCGGGAGTCCAAGGAGCAGGAGGGCGCCAGCATCTGTAGAAGACGTCACAAAAACACAGAGGACCACTTTGTCTGTCTCGCTAGACCTCCTGGGGCCAGGCATTCTAGTTCCGTAGACAGATTACATTTCTGTTGCTCTCTCCTGTGTCCAGTTAAGGAAAAATGATGGTAGCCAGTCCTATCAACTCATAGCCATAGCCAGCCACCACCTTTGCCTACATGGTAGCACCATTACAAGAGAAACATAATTTCCATCCTTTGAAATCTATAGCTTAGTCAGTAGATAATTACTGGATTTGTTTTTGCCCAAGGTCACTAACTACCAATATTTCTAATATTGGTAGTTAGTGACATTTTCAAATGGAAAAAAAAATGCAGGCCGCCATTGTTGTTGGTCATGTGATATCTTGGGTGGCTTTCCCTGCTCAAACACTACACTGAGCTGATGCTTTACGGCAATGCTAATGAAGTCTTTTCCTCCATAGACTTTCATTAGTCTGTTGTTTACCACATGCAGGGTGCTTGTCGGGTAGATTGGGCTAACATAAATTGTGTTAATCTAAATGAAATCATGAAGAATGGACAGGTTGATAAATGGACAATTTAAAATAAGAAACGTGATCTCTTTATTAAGAGAATTCACCCAAAAAGGACTTTTGGAATTCCTGTACCGTCTCTGCCCTGAAGGCTACCCTGTCAACCTAGAACCGTTCGTATAATACTAATTCCTACTTACATGCATTATTTAAAGGATTTTTTATAATATGACTGGAAGAACACAAGGTATTTGTCAGCGCTTTCAGACAGCTGGCTGCATGCTCAGGAAAAATGCTTCCCACAAAGCAGAGAGTCACAAGCCCCGATAAATCAGGTAATTTATAACTTTAATAAATGAGCTCAATTGCAAGCTTCCACACCGAGCCAAGTTTTACACGGCAGTAAGGGCGCCCTACGGCCATACTCAATACACAGAGCACCGTCTACGACGCGGAAAACGCACTTTACCAAGCACTTCAATTCTCTCAGACACGGAGAGATTTAATCTGAGAGTCAGTTAGCCCAACCATAAGCAAAAACTCGGTTGTTTAATGGTTATCGAAAAACCAACTCGGAAAAATCGACTCGCAATTCTTTTTTTTGCCTGGCAACTTGGCCTGCTGCAGCTCTTTTACACTTACAATGATGGTTTGCAGCTCGGGTGAAGAGCAAGCCTTTTCACGAATACCATAGTTATCATTGATAGGATAAAAGTATCTTTAGTGTTTCTTAAACTCTTTCCTTTGCATGGAATGTATCAGACGGAGACACAGGCAAAGTAATATCCCGTCTCCAAAAGGGGGTTGTGGTCATCCGATAAATGGGTGAATTAGCTAAGCAAGGCTGGCATTCTACCACCATGGATATCATGTCTCTTCGAGTCCCATGATGGTTGTCCTCAGTGTCCAAAACATAGTAACATAGTAACATAGTTCATAAGGTTGAAAAAAGACCAAAGTCCATCAAGTTCAACCTATATACATATTGTGTCCCTACTGTGTTGATCCAGAGGAAGGCAAAAAACCCTTATGAAGCAGATGCCAATTGCCCCATACCAGGGGGAAAATTCCTTCCCGACTCCAAATATGGCAATCAGAATAAATCCCTGGATCAACGCTCTGTCCCGATTAATCTAATATCCATAACTTGTAATATTATTGCTTTCAAGAAACACGTCCAGGCTCCTTTTAAACTCTTTTATTGAGTTTACCATTACCACTTCCTCTGGCAGAGAGTTCCATAGTCTCACCGCTCTTACTGTAAAGAACCCCCGTCTGTGCTGGTGTAGAAACCTTCTTTCCTCCAGCCGTAGAGAATGTCCCCTTGTTATAGATACAGTCCTGGGTATAAATAGGTCCTGGGAGTGATCTCTGTACTGCCCCCTTATATATTTATACATAGTTATTAAGTCCCCCCTAAGCCGTCTTTTTTCCAAACTAAATAACCCTAATTCTGATAATCTTTCTGGGTACTGCAGTCCTTCCATTCCCCTTATTACTCTGGTTGCCCGTCTTTGAACCCTCTCCAGCTCCACTATATCTTTCTTGTACACTGGTGCCCAGTACTGTACACAGTATTCCATGTGTGGTCTGACTAGTGACTTGTACAATGGTAGAATTATTTCCTTGTCGTGGGCATCTATGCCCCTTTTTGTGCACCATAGATTTAGGTAAAGGTTCCTCACCAAATCCTGAAGACCTAGGTTGGGTTTACCACAAGTCAATTTTATAGAGCCATTGCTTGAATCAAGAGGCATAACTTACTAGTAGGAACACCCTTTCCTTCTCCTAAATACCCAACTTTTCACCACATCTACCTTTAGTTATCTTTAGTTCTGCCCACGTCCTATCCATTCACGTTATAGCGTATATTTTTTGCGTATCTCTTTAAACATGGCAAAGTCAATTGGACTCCATATTGTTCCAAAGTTAATCACCAGTTGTTGGAATTATTTTAGCCAACGCAATACAAAATTCAATATTTTTTTATCATTCTTCCTTAGAGATTACAAAAAAAACCAGAAGCTTATGCCAACAGCTTTAGAAACTAGCGCTTCCACCCTGTTAAAGTAGAAAAATATTATTTCTAGAAACGTTAAAACGAAGCTAGCCTTGAGTATGTACAATATGAATATTCAGCTTCATTTAGAAATCAGATTCTGGCGTCAGATTCACCCTCTGGTAGCATTAGTGTTAAACCTAAGCTATCGTGCATAATATTATTCAAGACAAGGATACATTTTAATGGTTTTAATACAGAACATTAAATGCTATATTAGCTCTGTTGCTATGCTACCCTTATTAAAAGGAGGAAAAAAAGCATAATTAAACATATATATTTTCCTAGCTTTCCCTACGAGGTGAAACAATGGTATGTTTAATAGTGGAAGAGATGATTTAATATAGTTATTATTCTTTTTCTTCCCCTCCTACCATCACATCCATTGTTGTTGTTACTACCATTGGAAGGAGTTCTAAGTGGTATTCAATAGTGGTTGATAGAGTTGACCAAGCAGAAGACCTTCTTAGAAGACATTGCCAGCAGACTTTTGGGGATTGTTGTCTAAGCTCAAAAAAAAACTGTATAAAACTACAAAAGTGACAATAGTTGTCTTCATTTGTCTTCACCAGGTTGTTGTACGTTGGAATATATGAGCAGGTAAAGAGATGAAGATTAGGAGCTGAGGTCTCATCTTGTTGATACCCTGCTCTGCTTGTACCAAGGAACAGTCCATAGGGTAGACATTATCCTAAGCGAGAGGTATGATCATAAATGAAGGCTTGTTCTTTTTCTGAGCCATGCACACTTAACCAGCCAGTTGGGTCCACCAAAATGAATGCTTCGATCCTTAACACATATTCTTCACTTTCTTTATTACATACAGTTCTAAGGCTATTATGTTTTGTATGGTTACTGACACCATAGTAGGGACGTGGTCCGTGGGAGCTGCACTCAACGGCGGATGATGTCCACACAACATTGGAGAACGCAAGTTGAGTGTAGAAGTACATGTCTGCCCAACATTTTAAATGGATTTGGCAATGGAACATTTCTGTTCAGATAGTAACTGCATTATAGTGTTAAGTGGCCAATTTATTATATTCTTTTTTTTAACTCCATGATGGCAAATTGTTAACACAAGCAATTTCTGACCAAAGTGGATATATCCTACGAATTCAGAATCGGAATTTATAAGCCAAAACTAAGCCAACTATGCCTTTTCTCCTTTATTATTGGGGTATCCGACCGTCATGCCACTGTAGGGTCTTGTGGCTCGCCTCTATACGTACCTGCCTGATGCCACGAGGATACAGAATGTGCCGGCGTTATGTTCTTAAGCTATTCTTCCTCGTTTTAAGCTAATAATCCTAAGCGTAGCCACTGTGACGTTACAGACCCAAGTTGCAAGAACATTGATAGCATGATCACCAAGGCTGAAAATTAAAACTTGTATGCATTAAAATGACTCGCGTTGCTGAGCACAGGGCTGAGTGTTGGGCTTTAATAAGTAATAAGGAAACTTTATTTTAGGCTTAAGTTTCTAGTAAAAAGTAGTGCTTCATTATGTTATAATTACAATTTTTCTTAACCCTGACCCTAATTATCGCATTAAACTATCTTATGACAAAGTCACAATTTATTTATTTTTTTACCCTATAATATTTAATAGAAAAATCAGAAATACCCGGTTTAAAGGTGTGTGGCCCTTATGACGGCATCGGTTTACATATATTTGTATAGGTTACCATTTTTCAATTATATTTCTTCTGCCACATCGTTTAATTACAATATTACTAATAGCGTGTTTGGCTGAGCGATGAGACGCTAATGTACTGCCAGTGGTTTCCCGGGGTTGAGTTTGGCTCCGGCTCTCCCCCTCGCCTTCCACTAATATTCCATTAGCGCAGCAGTATTTCATATCTCGCCGTTTCTGATGTACTTTCCCCTGTTAGATCAGTTCCGTGCTCTGAGCTGCGAAATCTGTTCTTTTGAAGTTTCAAACCTACAGCTAATTAAAGCATCAGGGGGATTAATGGCATACTTAGGGTATTTATACATTCTGATGACATGTACTTAATGTGTGTATAAATCAAATGCATATGTTCGCTGACTTAAAGAACGGCTTTTTGGCTATTCTCGCTACGCCTATGGCACGGGCATGCTTGATAAATAGAGACAGATATTGGATATTGATAGACGGGCAGTTATAGCTGGCAAGAGATGCTTTGGAGAACCTTAAGAGTGACGGATAGATCTAGACAAATTGAAATAAATTGATTACTTAAAGCTCTGCGCAGCCCGGGATACGGACAAACTAAGAAAGCGGAGAGGGGGAGATGTATGGATTATAGACGCCATCTATCAATATGGGCCGTTAAATATCGATGGGTAGGCTGATGATTATAAATGCCTCCAATCCGGATCATTAGATACAGATGTGGAAACAGATCTAACAATTTTCTAAAAAAAAGACAAATCGATCGTTAATGAGATTAATAGATAATTATAGATTGTGATAAACCATAATATATATATAATAATCGCAATTCTTTAAAAATGCAGCTTTATTCCTGAACACCTGGTTCATGTTCTGTTCGATAGACTGCAAGTGTATGGGTCTCGAGAGCAAAGTGTACTTAAGAGCTGACGCTCAGATTCTCGGCTCAATCAGAAGATGCCTGCGTCCCTCTGTCTCTCACACCCTCCTCGTCTGTAGCTGCGAGGATGTGAATGCAGAGGGGACGTTAGCTTTGTGATATGTGATCTGTATATTGCACGTGTCTTTTAAACCGTTCCCTCTGACGGTATCAGAGGCTTGAAGGCTGTGATCGGCAGCTCGTTGCACGGTTTGCAGGAAGCTAATAACAGGCTGCCAAAGTGTGGAGTCGTTCCTTTATTTTCAAACACAAGTGCTTGAAGGCAACTGCCCTGCGGAGCTATTGTCTCTTTTTTTTGTAAGTCAGCAGAGACTAAGTACACCGGCGTCAGCCCACACAGCCCTCAGAAGGAGAAGAACTAGCGGGCTGTTCTGTGTAGAGAGAGCGTTCTCTACTTGCAGGCTTGAAAGCTTGGCTCTGCGTTACCCGGCCAAGCCAGGGACCCCTCTCTGGGACGTACTACAAAAGGACCGGCGAGTGCATCAGCCCATGAACAGGGTAAATAAAGTCCTGAGAAATGTCAGAAGACCTTCCAGGAGGAAGAGGAGGGAGAACACGAGAGCCGGCGAGGATGAAGAGGATGAAGGAGATAAGGAGAGCCCAGAGGAGTCTTGTGAGGAAGGCTTGTGTAGCTTGAGCTTGTGTGTGAGCGGTAAGGATAACAAAGCACTTTAATGCCACTTAGTACCCCAGCAGGGGTCAATGATCGCATTCCTTTTTAACCCTCACCTTCTGTTAATGTGTGTGGTTGGTTCCATTTGATTTCAGTTGGTCTTTTAAATGTGTCACTTTATACTTTCCCGTTCCATACCCTGAATGTACATATATCTTACGTACATATGCATCACACCAACCCTTATGTAATCTTTCAGTCGCTGAAGGATTGTGATTTTTTCTTAAAATATGCAGGACTGTGCAAATGTTTTAGGCAGGTGTGAAAAATCCTCTTAAGTAAGAATGCTTTAAACATAAATAGGCCTATTGATTGTTTATTTGTATCATTTAACAAAATGCAAAGTGAGTGAACAGAAGAAAAATCTTAATCAAATCAATATTTATTTTGTGTGAACTAGCGACAGTTCTTCTGTGGATTAAGGCAGCCTCAGTTGCTTCTTTTTCTTTATGTTTTCCAAGCAGACTCAATGATGTTGAGATCAGGGCTCTGTGGGGCTATTCCATCACGTCCGTGTTCTTCTTTACACTGAAAACAGTTTTTGGTGGCTTTGACTGTGTGTTTGGGGTTATTGGCATGTTGTAGAATAAATTTTGGGCCAATTGGATGTCTCGCTGATGGTATTGCATGATGGATAAGTATCTGCCTGTACAATTTCAGGAATGCAGCCTCAAAGTTGCAAGGAACCTCCGCCATGCTTCATTGTTCCCTGCAAACACTCATTCTTGTACATTTCTCCAGCCCTTTGGTGAACAAACTGCCTTCTAAAAAAGGCTAATATTTCAAATTGAGACTGATCAGACCAGAGCACTTGCTGACATTTTCTGTACCCTCTATGTTTTGGTGAACAGTTGAGTCGCTTGGCCTTGTCTTCATGTCATAGGTATGGATTTATTCCATGAAGACCACTTCCGACCAAACTTCTCTGCACAGTAGATGGGTGTTCCAGGGTTCTGCTGTTTTCTGCCAATGCTGAGCAGATGGCACTGCTGGACATCTTCCGATTAAAGTGTCTTTCATCTGCTGCACTAAGTTTCCTTGGCCAACCACTGCATCTACAGACCTCAACTTTGCCCGTTTGTTTGTGCTTCTTCAAAAGAGTTTGGACGATACATCTGAAAACCCATGTCTGCCTTGAAACTTCTGCCTGGAGGAGGCCTCCTAGATGCAGTATAACTACCCTGTGTCTTGTTGCTGTGTTCAGTCTTGCCCTGGTCTGGACATTAAACTGTCAGCGAGCAACCTCACCTTGTTAGTGAGTCTGCCTGTTGCTCGCCCTGTTTTTTTTTATCCTATACAGTTGTTTCTTTTTCATTTAATGATTGTTTTCAAACCTACATATTAAACGGATGATCATTAGCACCTGTTTGATAATAGTTGTTGAATCACCCACCTAACTCTATGCCTACAAAATCCCTCACTCGAAGAATCAATGCCGTTTTGAAGGCAGGGTGGTCACAAGAAATATTGATTTGATTTCGATTGTTCTTCTGTTCACTTCTGCATTTTGTTAAATGATAGAAATAAACTATAAAGGTGTCTATTTTTCAAAGCATTCTTTTTTTACAGCATTTCTACCCAAAATGCTTTCCCAGTACTGTGCATATTATATATGTTTTATGTTCATAGAAGAGATGCAGGATTAGTTATTTATTTAGTTATTGAGTATGTTTTCAGCTTTGTTAATACGTATCTAATGTATATTTATATTTGAGTTATACTTGCAATACCCCAATTACTGGCATATAATATGCGTGCGCATGAATCTCAATGCATTTAAATAGCAGCAGTTTTCCAAGCGTTAAATAGGGGAATACGAGGAAATAATAGGACACTTGGGTAAATTTTACTGTAACGTTATTGTGTGTGATAATTCATATAACCTAGCACTTGTCCTCTATGTTAATACTTTTGAGTGCAAAGTGTACTCACCCTTCTTGTTCTCAGAGGGTTAAAATACCCAGAAATCAATGGAACTAAAATATGCTTGAAAGCTTGACGCAATATTTTTTTTTTTAAATAAAAAAAAGTGATTTTACAAAGCGTATCACCTGGAACTGAAAATGGGAACAGTGTTTCGCCGCAGATCATTAAGCACGGAGAACAACATGTACATTACAAATTGGAAATGAATGTATGAACCAGAAAATACCTTTAAAAGAAGCACCCCTTGGTGATCTAGATTACGAGATAAAGATTTTAATCATGTAGAATCTATGCAGCAGTCACTGGGGGTCTCATTTATTTATCTAGAATAAAAAGTGGGGAGTTTGCAGCTGAAAAGTATCTGTGCTTGAATCAGCTGTTACAGTAATAAAACAATCAATAAATAAGCATTAATTAAAGCCGAAGGTATACACAAGGCTGACCCAGAATTAACACCAAACTGTTGTTGCAGGACAGAATCTATAAGGTACTCGGCTGACCAATTTAATTATTTTTGGTGTACGAGAACATATGGTAACTCAACAGCTTTGGCCAGCAGGACCTCTGCAGGTCACAAGGAACATTTGGAAACCTCTAAGCCACTTTTTCTGGTGGTCTAAAGGAATGCGACCACTAGAAATATGCACTACGTTCGATCCGTTAATGGTGGAATAACTAGAGTGCTAGCTTCCCCAGCAAGATCCCTCGTCTCCCAAACATTCGGTGTGAGCGAAGAGACGTGGCGATTGCTAGGCTGTGATGCCATCAACGTGGCAATGTGTCTCTCCTGTTTGCAGAGCTTACCCTGCATCACACAAACCTGCGGAGAGAAAACCCTGAAATTACTTAATGTTCTTCTGAGTGGCTGTGATTAACACAACAAGACATGGAATGACCCACAAGATCTGACCATCACTTAAAAGGGACGCTTTGTCTCATGCAGCAACACCAATGAAGAATCCATATTAAAGTACTTTGTAAGTGCTTTAGTATGAATTAACTTAAAAAAAATCAATTATAATTAGGAGAAGCTGCAGCTCCAGAGCTGCAGAAAACCACTCCCCCTTTGGACCTGTATTTTGCACCACTGTTGGCTGCTTCAAACAGCCAATCAGTGCCAGGGCTGCACTCCTATTGAAGCCAACAGAACCACTATCTGCACATGAACGTGGGGGTCTTGTTAGACCCCATGAAGCCGTGTAGGAGCTTCCACTGGAGATGGTTGGTGGGAAGTGTTGCCTGCATGCATTTCAGCTTCATCCTAGAGAGCTGAGGATTGGGGAAACCGGCAAACGTTTATGGGAGAGTCTGCGGGGGGTCCAACAAAAATTTAAGGGGATTACTCGGCTATCGTATGCATTAAAACGTATATAATATCTGGAGTATCTCTCACCGAAATCTGTGTGTGGGGGCTTCTTTCTTGCTCCAATTTTGAAGTTTTTAGAATATTTTTTTGTTTTGCGATATGATAACCCCCAACGCTACGGACCTCAGGGCAGTTTCCCTGGTGTGCCCTACTCTAGGGATGACCCTGTTTAAGTTTTATCGGTTTGCGTATTCGCTTAATGTGCCGTGTTTTAACTATGATCCATAGCTACACGCTAGACCGCGCTTTAACATTGAATCATATTTTCCTGTTGCCGATCAAGGTCACGTTGCTGCCTGATAAATGAAATTGGACATTGCTGCTTAGAGAAAGATCTCTTTTAGGATTCTTTTTTTAATGAACATTGCTGTTATGTTCAGGTTTATTAAATAAAAATATATGCTATTTGTTTAAATTCCTATTTCCCCTTCAGGAAGACTTTTGTTTCAGGGATCTAGTAAGAGGGCTAGCGATGGGTTGACTTTTATAACCAGTTAATAACTATAGAGGTAATTAAGTAATTTGAATGTATAAAGACACATTATTGGGGCTTTTAGGGGTCTAGAACACTGTCATATACTTATAACCAGTGGTGTATTTTGGCCTAGGTTGACTAGAGCCTAGGGTGGCAGGGCCAAAGGTTGGAAGCCCCTCTGCTGTATAACATGGCGTCAGTTGTATTGGGCGATCAGGCTCTCTGTAGTACCGCTACTCACTGATCGCTCAATAGAAACTATAGAGCACAGTGCCGAGTCGACACATTCTCCGTAGTTCACTTCTGCCCAGCGCTGCACGCCCTTATAAGGCAGAGCACCGGGATATGATGTCATATCTCCGAGCTCATAAGAAGCACGGTAGCATGGAGGCCCGGCTGACGGCACCGCTGTGGGTTCTGAGCACACCTGTGTTCATTGCCTCCAAATCAATTGTCAGACATAAAAATTTTGATCTCTCGTGCTGTTTATAGATTGCAAAATTCTATCTCCATTATCTCAACACAGCTGTAATTTTCTCTGTCTCATAAATTTTAACGAGGGTCTTATACTCTATTGGGATTTTCCATTCCTTCCAAATCTTTCTGAATCCTGTGGGCTAAAATAAATAATAAAAAAAAGATAATTACCTCTGCCTTCCATCTAAAAGCTGACGGAGCAATTTGCTTAAAATGAGAAAATTTGTGGAGGAGGCATCAAAGTACAGACCCTCAGCACCTGTCTGCATGCGCAGAATGAATGGAGTTAACCCCTGTGATGCCAGGGGGTACAGCTCATTAGAAAGCATCAGATTATACTTGGCACCCAAGGTGGAATAGCTGGGAATTAGAGGTCCTGTAATTAGCTGTGATTCCTGGAGTCTCCATTAATAGCATCTTGCAGATGATGAGCTCCTTATCAGAATGTAGCGTTCATAGAGTCTCAATAATGGGGGTTATAGTGGTCCAATAAGGAGCTATACAGAGGGGCATTTGCCCCTGGGCTGCCCTGGTAGACAGAGTTCGGGGCACGTTTGTTTTGTGCATTTTACTTGCATTTTTTTCACATATAGCTACTGGAGTAGTAGTAAGGGCTTTGACATGTTTTTACCCAGGCTTTATCCTTTCTGTGTTCCTTGCTTTCAACAACATATTCTAGCCTAGGCCAACTTGGCCTAGACCTAGTCCTTCTGCTGCAAACCATGGACTGGTCGCTTTGCCACTGGGCAATGGTCTGGTTACAAGGGAGATCTCTGATCTCCTCAACTGGCCCATTGACACTATTCAGGTGCTGTTTGCCTTTAAGACACGGAGCGTCGGGATATGAGGTCATGTCCCGGCGCTCCGCGGTGAGGATGATGCCCTGGGTCAGTCCCCATATAACTTCCGTGGTATATATACACTGCTTATATCTATTCATGTATTCTTATTTAAATTGCAGATGATAGAAAACCTCCTTTGTGTGAACACTAGTGCCTAACATCTGTAATGATATCATAGAAAGGCTCCAGCCAGATGGTTAACGCCGCCTTATATTGATATAGACTCAGAACAATGTGTGATCATATCAACATTAACTTAAATCGTGTATGTAATTAAATGCTTCATAGAAAAACATTCTTTCGACAAAATCACTTAATGCCGTGGTAGCTCAGGGGTTAACAAATTCAGTTTTTTTTTTATTGCGCTGCCAAATGCGTAGAATTATTTTTATTTCAGTGCTTTACCTGGTAAATTATGTATAATTACAGCAACGATTAAATTGCAACGCCATGTATACCTTTTAACTGTATAAAATGAAAACACTGTATCAGCGGGGTCTTTGTGCTTTAAAATCATAGGCTTTGATGGAGACAAAGAGTTAACTTAACTTCCCAGTACCTTTCTTATTTTTTGAAGCAGTGGGAATTCCTGTAAGTACAGCAGGCGGTGAGGATGATTGAGGAACAGCAGTCGGGTTGCAAAACCATAACAGTAATAAAACCCTCCTGTTTTTTTTCATTTAGAATTTTTCTCTCGGGAAGGACGCTTTAGCCGACTTTACTGCTCCATTTATAAGGGGAAAGGCTGGACTTGAGATAGAAGGCGTAAGGAGAGAGACTACGGGTGTCATTTATTTGGAATTACGTATAAGTAAAGCATGCAATTCTAAAGACCGGCCGGATGGTCTTTTGGGGCAAAAGGAGCAGCTAAAGGTTCTGGAAAAAAGTACATTCTGTCTAAAACTTAATTGGGAGGTATTTTTCTATTTTTGTAATCAACACTTCTTTGTTGTTAATTATTCTCCATTGTACTAGGATTTGCATATAGTTCCAGATATAGGACACATTTAAGACTCATTTTCCGTTGATCTATACATTTGCTCTCTTTCTGTTAATCTAATTATCATCGTGGATGCTGTAGGCTCATCGTTTGGGTCTTTGTTGTATAGTAAAGACTAATTATGCAGTATGAAACTATGTTGCCCACCTATTGCCCATCATTTAGCCTCAGTTGTAGCACCCATACACACAGTCACAAACAGAAATATTAGCGGAGGGCTTGAATCCTTATTGTCTTGGTTTGAACGCATTAGCTTTACATCCTACCGGGTTCTATTCTTTCCAGACTTGACAGTGAAGCCAGCAGAGGTCGTAACCGACCTCATTTTAATGAATTCATAAGCTAATAATGTTCACCTTATTAATATGAGAGCTGAAACCCCGTGAATAAAAGAATTGTGTGGACTGGAGCCCATTTATATATCCTACTGAGATTGGCCCTTGTCCGTTTGTATGACTGATGCAACGTTGGTATTGCCATGGAATATGCATTTCTCGCAGTCACAGACACCCTTTTTGTACTGGACAGGTCAACTCTCATAGACCCGTTGAGCTATAGTGCATACGTCACCTTGACATAGTGTATTGGTGACAAAGGGTTAAGGTAGCTCCTGAGATAAGTCCCAGCGGTGTACTTCTTGACAGCCGGATGTCTTTCTACCCGTACAAGATCAGGGATGCGGAAGATTTCCCTGTAGGACGCTTTCTTTTCAGTGTTAGACTATGTTACCGTGCGATGATTTGTCTTATTTTGTTATTGGAAGCTGTAGTGATACACAGATGAAACTACTCTCTGACACATTTGGATTAGCGTTCCATTGGGCCCTCGGCGCTGCATTGAATTTAGTAATTTGGTTCATAGGAATAAACTTTGTGAAGCGTGGATATGCATTGAGTGAAATTAATTTAAGGGGAGAGTTGGTGGAAGTGGACCGAAGTGGACCTCTTGTTGAGTTATTCAATTTAAGAAGCTTCAGGAGTCAAGAATGTCTTTTGGGGGGCCAGATTTACCCCCCCCCCCCGAAAATGTACCAGCTAAACTCAATGGAGTTCTTTACCAAATGGTCAGTGGTAATTTCCAAATAGCTGGACTCTGGAAACCCTAGTTCAGCTCCTGGGTTTGGTACCTATTGGTCCTAATAGTGAGCTCCATAGAGGCAACAATCTGGTTCTGTCACCAAGTGCACCCAAGTTGAAAGTGTATAATTAAATATGTGTTGTTAGATGACCTCATGAGCAGTGAGGACGTTCATTATTTACTGCCAGATCCATGTTTAGAGATGATGGAGATAGCAGCTAGCATTGATGAAAATAGCCACAAAGTATCAAAGTGATTAGACAAGCAGAGCCGCACTATTAAAATGTTTATTTGAAAAAGGTCCATGGAAGGTTTAATCCTTAACGGAAATAAAACTAGTATTTCAGAGAATTGGCTTTCTCAAGAAAATGAAGGTCTTTGTAGATAACGTTGCACCTGAAGGGATTCTTCATGAGATATCAAACTTTGTCTAGATGCCGGACTAACAAAATAAGCTTTCGACAAACACAGAGGGATCTGTCTTTATCTTAGAATTTACTTTCAGATTTAGAAGCTTGCAAAGTACCCGACGCCAATATCAACAAATGTATTTAGCAGCGCCTCTTGATTTCTCCTAAAGCACAGGCAGCTTGGGTTTATTAGAAGAGGTTTCCTTCAAACCTAAAAATTTCAGGTGAATGTGTAGAATCCGGTGAAGTGCAAATACAAGATATTTATAATCAACTTGGGCGAGCTGTGAAAAGATGACTTTTTCTAAGTTAGCGTCAGTCTAACAGAAGGTTATGATGTCATATCTAAATGTCATCATCCAGCTATATTAAGGAGCAGGAAGTGGGATCTGAGCTTTTGGAGGAGGCAGAAACAGAGGCCTCTTCTTCTTCAGTACCAGTATCTCGTATGTGAGCTTCTGTTATTGTTGTTTTGTGTTTTCCCCACATTGTAGAAGCGTTACAGAATCCACCGATGGTCTACACATTCAGTGCGGTAATAATACGGACATAAATATCTGTGTTAGATCTGCAGAAATATGGATTGATTGCACGTCGGAGGTCAGCCACTGTTCTACTATATTACACATTCCTACTAATGGTCTGACGAACGGGTTAATGAATCTTTAAGTACAAACTCTGCACTGAGGAGCCAGATAAACAAGTAAACATCTTATTAATATTAATGAGAATCTCATTATGCTCTGGACACAGAAGCAGAGAGCGCTGATCAGACACCGCTGAGAGACCAGGATTTTTCTCCTCGCAGCCCACTCACCCTCCGTCTCTTCTCTCTCTCTCTTTACCCTGCCCTCCCGTTAGTCTCAGGTTCTCCCCTTTTCTCTACAATCCTGTTATTCTCTACCCTTCAGCCGCCCCTTTTCGTTTCTCTCCCAGTTTGCAGGGAAATCGCGTACCAAGGAATATTTTTTCTTGAGGACCATAAACTTTCCTAGCTATGGAGAAGACACGCCAGCATTCTGACCAAAGCCGGGATGGTCTATCGTTACAAGTTGTCCTCCTCTCTTAACTTTCTCACCTACTCTCTCTTGACATATAGGTCTGTCAAGCCCTCTGACACCATCTCTAAATAAATTCACTGTTTTTTTAATGGTTTCCTACACCCGACCCTGCCTTCCGCTGGACCCGTGTCTGGCCGTCCGCACCTTTTACATCCACCTGTGAAGACAGAGGGACTTTGCACGATGTTCTCTGTATCACTAAAGTGCCGTTTTGGGATTATGAGAAGGCGAATGAAAGGTACTGTACTGCTATGATCAGTCAACAGGAACATTTCATTGGTTGCTATGGTGATTGCACTATATTTAACAGTATTTAACTGCTCCTCTTACTTCGTTCGGAAGTGAACCCCTTTGCACGTCTTTAGCTATGGTTAACATTGTACATACCATGGCATGCTGGAGTGTTTTAGTTCACAACGTTGATGTTGCGTCTTGTTTGCCTGCAGGCCTGCTAACATTTCTCCGGTATTAACCCTGCTCATGCCAGTTCTTAAAACTTTATGCATCCAGAGCTTAATTGACCTCAGGCCACTATTAGGCAAAATATTTTTTTTTTACATTAATAATGGCTGTGGGGGGCAAAGTGTAATGTTTTTTTAATTTAAAAAAAACAAACACATTGCATACTAAATACAGTTATCAAGTGAAATGTAATGGTAGATAAGAGCCAATAAAAAATAAGATCAAAATATCTTTTCACATTTAAAAAAATATATATTTTTCAACTATAAATAAGTGTTTTTTCTTTTTTTAAAGAGGGATGGTAATGAATTCGTAGGGAATGCTGGGGAGGAGGTGGGTAATTGCGTTCGGCCAAAGCAGAGTCAGCATGTTGTATACGGGGGATTAAGGAGACTTTGCTGATTCTTGGAGGGTCCCAGCTGAATTCCAGCTCCGAGCGTAAGCATTTTGGCCTTTAGCCAACAAGAGCGACGGTTCTTTTGTGAAGGAATATAAACACTTTTTAACGTGATATGAATTGTGTTTTATCTGCTAATTTACACTGAAAAGTATAATATGTATGGTCATCTGGATTTTTATTTTTTATTCATTGATTCAATTTTATTTTTTAGAACCAGCATATTTTACTTTACTGACTAAGTGGTAGATAAGTAGAGCAGCCTCCCAGTAGAAGCTGGCATAAGCCAAGCGCGGGAGGTCAACACGGGATGGCAGATCAACTTCTAAAGTGATCAGCCTCCCTGACGTGTGATCTCTAATCCCCCCCCCAACCAGCACACTATTTACTAGACAAGCGACTACAGCTGCCCTTCATTGGTTGATGCCAGAGGAGCTCAGTGCCGCTCCTACAGCCCTCCTGACGCTAAAGCTTAGCCTTTGGGAGGTTCCAGGAGTTAAAGGTCCGCATTAGCGACTCTGTTGGTCGCAGGCAGGAACCTCCTCTGGCATCAACCAATGGAGGGCAGCTGCCATTCGTGTTCCTTTTTATGTTCTCCCGAATACGAAAGTCTACTATTTAGGCTGCTTTAAAAGACACTGTGAACCTTTAAGTCACGGAATGTAGGAATATGACATCATATCCCCATGCTCAGCAGTGAGAATGACGGCCGCGGTGGGGGGGATAGATGAGGTGCTGGCCTGAAACAGGGGTACGGAGACTGCTTTTGTGGCAGCGGTAAGTGACCTTGTATTCCCTATAATCGCTGTAAAGCAAAAACCTGAATTTCTAGCTCATAGTTATGTATAAAATCAACTACAAACTCCCTACTAAGTAACTTCTACTTCCATCTCATGAGAATGTTCTTCATGCTCCACTTAAATAACAAGAAATGTAAATGTGATGATTTTACTTAAGGCTATGTTTAAAAATAAGTAAAATGAACACAGAATATTCTGCACTTAAAAGGGAGCTGTCACCATCACAGCTTTCAGCTTCATTAAATTAATTTGGTAAATTCACAATACATATAATTTGTCTGTCTCGTCCTTCAACTAGTGCAGATGTGGTATTTAAAAGTAAGAGACTATTTTACCCCAGCCAAGGTATGATCGGTGACAAGCGGTAACAAAATAAACTAGTATTTTATGCCAAAGAATGTCCAGCAAAAAGGAGGAATAACTCAACGGGGAGGAATAATCATAACGGTCCTTAGAAGAAGTTAGGAATGTTGCTCCTATGGTATATGCGTAAGGTGTATTTGTTGTAAGAGGACATTAACTCGGACCCTCTGTGAGTAGCTCGGACCCTCTGTGAGTATTTCAGCATGCATTCTTCAAATGAGAAAAAAATATAAAGTAAAAAACTTAACTGACCTAGAAGCTGCACTCCTGCTGCTGCAGCTCCCCTGCTCTTCCTTGGTTTCATGTTCCTTGCCACTGATTGGCTGCTTGAAGCAGCCAGTCAGTGGTAGGAAACTGTTCCTATTGAAATCCTTGGGAGTGCTTGCTGCGCATGTGCACAGGGATCTGAATAGTTCATCCAGGTAGATATGTTTGGGGGATATGTATATACTATAAAGCAGCGCTTGTGGGGGGCATGTGCATACGCTATTGTCACCCCTCTTTGTCTGTGCCCAGGAAGCTGTTAGATACGCTATGTTTTTAGGTATCTCCGGGTAAACCATTTAATTACTTCTATTTTTGAAACCCATGTATTAAGCCAGATGGCTTGAAGCCGTCACTTTGGGGCCGGGATGGCCGTCGTCAGCCTGGAAGCTGACATTCCCTCTGTTCTTCAGCCAAGAGCTAGAGATAGAATCTGCGAGGGATCCAAAGCTGCTGCTGGCAAATCCAGAATGTGGCTATTAGCCAGGGCTAATATATTTGTCAACCTGCTGAAAATGAAGCACTGGAAGTATGTGATGGCAGACTCGTTCTATCTGTACGGACACGGATATATAGTGTAAAGGCATATTGCTTCATATACAGTGGCGCTGTATGCATATTTGGATACTACGTATCGGTATAGAATCCAGCTGATTAATGTCATTGTGTTTGAATATTCCGTTATGTCTCAAAATCAACAATTACGGAGCATTCAGAACCTTTTAATGTGCCGTTAAATTGCAGGTCACTTTATAATAAAATCAGTCTAAATTACATCTATCCCCCTTTTTTAAATGTGTTTTAAATGTACTCTTAGACGGTATTCCCAATACATGTATTCTACTTCTAAAACTACCCCAAACTACGGCTACCCCAAATTACAGTACTTCTAAAACTGCAACATTTGATAATGATACAAAGTACCCCAATAAAACTGTGACATTATTAAAAAGTTCAACATTACTCCGAATGATGATTATACTGATGCATAATGTCCGCAGGGTAAGTGGAACGGCACCTTTACTTTGCCATTGGCTGGGTATTGGTCATATGACACGTGTGTTCTGATAGAGTCATTCATGGTATCTCGGCTATTATTATGAATAGGTTTCTTGGCAGGAATGAAGTCAGGAGCAGACCTAGTTGAATCTGATGATAATTTTGGAAGATGGAATCAGTCCAAAGGTTTGATTAAAGTCGTCAGAAATTCCCGCTGAAGGCAAACTAGACTGAAAAAGCCTTTAGACATGATTATGACGGACACAGCTTATGGGGTTTCTGACTCGCAGGTAGATGTCAGGTTAAGCATCAGAGCTTTAACAAGAAGCTGGAACGCAAAGACCTGGCATTGGGCAGAAAAGAAATGCCCCAGGCTGCAATTATTCAGGAACTATGACATCATATGCTCAGAAAAAAAAGCTGGCCCAATTAGCCTAAACCCAGTGAAACTCACAACTACAGTACTTTGCTGGCCAAATCTCAAGTTCAGTGAATCAGGGGGTTTATTCACTAAAAGGAGAGTTGTCAGGACCATTTGTAGGAGAGTTGTGGTTTCAACCCCCTCATTCACTATTCATTATAAAAGGCAAATAGGTGAGCTTGCCCTGGATAATGCATAAGTCAAAAGGTGAAGAAATCTCACTGATTTAATTATACATTGTACAGGGCCAACCACACACTTCCTGCAGCAGAAGCTCACTGGGGGTTGGCTCTTCATTATATATATATATATATATATATATATATATATGTATATGACATTCAAGGAGCTGAAACACTAGTCTCATGCAAACTAATTTGCATATGCGGCCACGTGGTGACCTCACAAAGGGGTCAAAGCCAGTATATGTAATAATTTACCTTCTCTTGCATAATGTATTCGCTTGGAATTCTGCTAACGCAACGTATACGTCATTTTTAATGTCTGCTTACACGTCCTTAGCTCCAGGCATCAATTTCTTTTTACTTTTTCATGCAAAATAATTTTGGCGCATTCACAGGAATTCATTCAGCCCGACCTTATCCGCTCGCAATGCGTAGCTGCTTCAAAGGAGCGACTTAATTAGCAAAGAAATATACAAATATTTTATATCAGTAATCATAATTTTATTTAAAAAAAACACAACTTGGGGCCCTTTGCATGTTTTAATTGCGCCTCGCGAGGTCCTCTGTGGATTACGGCACGTCTTGAAAGGAAAGCTTTGAATTAGCTGTTTCCATTTCCATTACGGAGTGGAGTTGTCTCGGCCCCTAGAGATTTCTCAGAGCACTCTAGAAGAAGGTAGTTTAAAGTGTTAAACGGCCCTTCCGGCAATGCTCTATGTAATTAGAGCAGCCGGGTATGGAAATAGTTAACGTTAACAGTTTAATTGCTAAGCTGACCACCTTAGAGGGAGCATTTGGAAGTTTCGGATAAATCGTCACCCCGGTGCAAAGTGGAGCGGTTTGCCGATATGGGCCATCGGTTGCTATAGCGATTTCACCACATTTACCTCATAGAATTGCCGCTCAGACCACTTATTGACTTCAGTGCCATTAGGCCTTAATAGAAAGGAACATATTGACCAACAAGTCAACACATTGCCCCCTGGGCTCGTTTGATTTAAAGATTTTAGGCCTTTTTGGAGCCTTTTCGGAGTGCTTTATAGTCATTTCTCACACAGCCACCAGGGTATCTACAATAAGAATGATTTTTGGTGGCAAATAAATAGATACCTAAGATGATTTTAATGTCAGAACACCTTTTATCATAATAATACATAAATTTAATTTAATAAATAAATTTCAACGCGACCCAGCAATACACATGCATATTCATTAAAGGGAGACGTTTAATAATATATATTTTAACTGAGAACATATATAAAACATAATTATAACATTTCTCTCGGTATGATTTATTTATTTTTGAATAATAACCATTTAGAAGAGACAATCTCATCACCCTGAACTAAATTACTTGAAATAAATGTGAATATGATAAAAAAAAATTGGGTTATAAGCAAATATTTAAAGTACCGGTAATTGACATGTGGCATTTAAGGCAATTGAACCCATTCCTATTCATAATGTCTTAATTGCAGGCATTTTATTGTTCCAAAAAACACAATTAATTTGCCAATCAAACTAGAATAAATTGTTATAATAAGCAGTTATATTGTTCTAATAGTAGATATTCAGGTATGAATAAAAATGATGATAAATTATTAATATTAAAAAAACAAAACAAAAAAAAAAAAAAGATTGCCCAGTTTTTAAAAGATATTTTAGTAATACATTTTAACATATCCACATTTGGAAGCTATTATGCTTGGGGTAAACATGTTTTGCCTCTTTGTGGATTCCTGCACCAGTTGTAAATTTTTACAAAAATTAAAAATAAAAATAAAATAAAAAAAATGAGCAGCCTATGAATAAAGGAAGGACTGGTGCATTATGGCAAATACATCCTTAAAAATTAATGTTTAAATGTATTGTATAATTATCAAAATACATTCTTTTCCCTCCGTGAATTAAATGTAAATATTTGACTGGTCCACTTTAAGTGGTTAAAGGACTCGGTCGCAGGTGATAGAGCGGCGTGTTCGTTTATTAGTATGTTGGATATGGGCGCCGGTGGTTTTTATTGCATGGGTTGGAAGTAGAGAGGTGGCCGCCGGTCCCAAGGATCTGCAGTAAGGATTGGGGTGCCGAGCCGGTCCCCCGCGCGGGAAGAATAAAATGCATTTCCTGCAGACCTTTCTGAAATGGAGAGCTATTAAAGGTCAGGTCTGTTATACGCGCATGAGCATTCATCTGTCTCGTTGTAATTCTTTTTCCTCTACTTTATCACAGATTCCCAGCGCAATTTATCTCATGATGGGAGTTAATAAAATATATACTTTGTAATCTGAGAATTGTTAATATTCTACCCCCAGCAGGGGCAGGTAGAATGTCTATAGCTAACGGTGCGGTGGTAATCTGACAACATAAAAAAAAAAAGTTCTCTCTGTTCTGTTGGACAATTAATTTCTTTCTCACTACTAGTAATGTGTGGGAAGGTCATGGCGATAATTTGGTAGGAAATATTGAATTTATGTGCCGTGGCTGAGCAGTGTGGGAGTTGTAGACAGCGAGAATGCCCAGTGTTTCGGATTAGGCAATGTTTATCAATTGGCTCTTAAAATATTATGATTCTCTTATTTGTATAATAAACAAACTATATACTTTGTATCCATGCTATACGTTGACCCTTTTGGGAAGAAAACAGGAGAGCGGACCCCAATAAATCGGTGGAGAAAATGTTCTTTTGGCTTTGAGCCTTCAAACTCCTGACGGGGTTGGGGGGCATTATTAGACCCCAATATACAAGGAACAGAAAATTACAATTCCATTCTTTGTAAATACTTTCTCTATTTCCAGGTTTCTTGCTGTAGGAAGCCTCTGATGGCTATTATTGTAATATATATCTTGTTAAAGGAACATGAGCTATCACAGAACCTCCCAAGTGTCCTTATTTAGTAGAGACAGTCCCTCTGGGACCCACATCCCCCTTTCCTCCCCCGATGTCCCTATTTTCTAGGCGCTCAGATAAATTCCCCATTAAATTGAATGCATTACTATAACTGGGTCACATAGAAAGTCTTGGTGGACCCCATCCAGCAGCTACACTTCTAGCCGTCCCCCATTGAAGATGTTGTAAGGTATGGATCGCCATACAACGCACACCCCATACTTACAATGTAAGCCCCTAAAAGCCTGCCCCCCCATGCCTCTGCTCCCCTATTTTTTTTTTCTCCACTCTCTCATCACCATTATGTCTCTGTTTTGCCGTCTGATGATGTATCCCGCGCTCGCTGGGTCTGTGATGTAATAATTCTATTTTTGAAAATCTCCTTCAAGTCATCTCCGCTTGGGAAAAAAACAAACAAATATTACTTATGCCATATTTCTCCTGCTCTGACAAACTTCATTAAACAAAGAGGAGCGCTTGCCGGCTTCTGACAGCCCACTGCCTGCTAATTCATGCTGATTTTTTTTTTTCTTTCTGCCGTTAAGAGTTGAGGCAACAAACAAAAAGATAGGTTAAGGACGCAAATAAAACTGCCTTTTTAAATGTTTATGGAGGTTTAAAAAAAAATAAAAAAAATAATAATATAAATATATATATATATATATATATTACATATTACATATTCCATTCTGGGACGAACAGGTACATCGCTTACGGGTTGTACTCAGAGATGTGAAAAACTAGTGTTTGCGCTTAAGAGCTTACATTTAAAAAATATTTAAAAAAAAAATAGATTTACTGAACTGCTAGCAGATCCCCATTAAGGCTTCCAGGTTTTGTGGGCTGTGTCATGGTATGGATATGGTTAACGATTATGGTATAATGTAAGGAATTTATTCTATTGACTTATAGTTTTATGTAGTTTTGTTTAGCAAAGGAAACGCATTATATGACATCATCTTTAGGTTAAATACGCAGTCGTTCGCATGAATATTATTACTAAACCATAAACTCTGTTGCTAGACCACCAGGATTATTAGACCCTCAGATACCCCCCCTTGATCTTTACGTCCTATGGGAACACACTTGTTTAAAGCTACGGCTGTCTGAGGATTATGAGAGCTGCAGTTCAACATCTGGTGAGGTTATTATATTCATTTTTTCTCTCTCTCTTTCCCTAGCGAGAAATAGAAATATGAATTCCTGGGTACATTTGTAGAAACAGAGACGTACATATATAATTATTCATCTAAAAATTACAGCTGATGGGGTCGCGTCATCCGCTGTGTTGGAAGACTGCTTGAATGGTGTCTATGTGGTGATATATGATCGGCGTGATAACTGATAAACTTATATACCGAGGATTTCAATGCCCACACTGCCCCCTGCTGTGTTAATTCTATGGAAAATGGTTAAATAGACTACATTTCATATTGTGTATAACCCAGGAGTGTCGCTCACTGCGGCGAACTTATTCTTATGATTAGCATCTTGTCATTTAGTAAATAAGGTTCATGGGAAAACCTGGTGAGATTCTGGCCCTTTCGTGAAACCGCCTATTCTTCAGACGAACGCCGTTAACTGCCCCGGTTACTAACTGCCCCGGTTACTAACTGCCCCGGTTACTAACTGCCCCGGTTACTACGGGAGCTGGAAATGTAGTACACGGAATGGGTTAATTGGCACTTGTCTTTCTCTTCTGTATTATGCCTCCGCAACGTGTGACGAGGATGTGTCAGTGCTGTACATGTGTAATTAAGAAATCCTTTCTGATTAATGTGACAGGGCTGTTATTTAAACTGTCTTATTTAATAGAAGATGTATTAAGCAAGCAGTTTCTAAAATCGAAGCCGCGTACTACTTTCTACTCTTCACGCGCGTTGATTTTTGCCCAAACTTTCATGTATTCGCCGCCTTCTCTCTCTTGCATAATCCATCAAACCCCGTACACCCCGGCCCCCAATTCACCTCCAATTCCATCCTACGCAGGTTTGCATATGGAAGCCTCGTTTACATTTCTTTACACTGTACAGCCTTTTTTCTTAAAATTGTTTAACCTTTCGGTGTTTTTGTATTTGTAAATCTTATTTTTAGCTACTTGGAAACCTACGGGCTTGAGTAGAGAGCGGAGGATAAGCATCCTATTCACTAAAGGGAGAATTGGCAGGGGATTTGTGTTTCAGCTCCTTAATTTCTCTTTAACTTATTAATGTGAGTTTCTGCCGCAGGGAGAGCTTGACTGGCCCTGTATAATGTATAGTCCAGTCGGCAAGATGTCTTTTCATGCATTGGATTATATATTATACAGGGCTAGCTCAGCCCTTCAAGCTGCAGAAAATGAAGCAAGGGAGTTGACACTACAACCCTACTGCTTACACAGTACTTTTGTGTGTGTGTGTGAGCATGGATGTGTACATGTGTGTGAGCATGGATGTGTACGTGTGTGTGAGAATGGGAATGCATGTGCACGTGTGTGTGAGCATGGATATGCACGTGTGTGTGTGTGTGATGTATACGTGTGTGTGAGAATGTGTGTGTGTGTGAGCATGGATGTGCACCAGTTTGTGTGTGTGTGTGTGTGAGAGAGAGAGAGCATGGATGTGCACGTGTGTGTGTGAGAGCATGGATGTATTCATTTGTTTTATACAAACCTCCTCATCTCACACAAACGTCTCCAGACTTCTCGTTCTTGGAATAAGCTTCTCACGTAATATCTCCTCTGATCCGTGTCAACAGTCTGTACAGAACGTTCACGATTAAACCCCAGACTCAGCCGCTCCAGACCCAAGATCTCTTTCATTCGGTGAAATCTCTGGAGTTGTGTATATAATGGGCAGCTCTACAAATACACCGTGTTCTCTGATCACTCCAAATTCGATTTCTCGCTTAACAGCCATATCTTGTCATTTTTCTTTCACAAAGGGAACTCTGGCTCCTGTGTATCGGAGTTATTTTTCCCAGTGGGATACCATCTTTTCTTTAGGGAAAAATAAATCTAAGAAATATCAATGTGTGAGGCTTCTTTTTTTTTATATATATATATATATTTATATTTTTAAGCTGCAGAGAACTGAAGTATGAAAAACGGGGGTATAACGTGTAGGTGGGATACCTCCTGCTGGTTTGCAGAGGTGGGCTTTGTAGTGCGTGTTTGACGGGGGGCAAATGGGACACTGGTAGATTGTTTTCATGAAAGAGCATCTAAATTAGGAGGGGGCAAAAGATCTATCCACTAGGGAGAGCTGTCCAGAGTTTGATGGAGAGTTGTAGTTCCAGCTCCTTGATCTCATTAGATATCATTAAGGTCCAACCGCAATGAGCTTCTGCAGCAGAAAGAGCTTGGCTGGCCCTGTGTAATGTATAATTCAATCAGCAAGATTCCCCCAAAGTCTCCTCACCCATTGAATTATATATTATATACTACCGGCTCACACCTTCACGCTGAAGAATCCTGCCAGTGTCAGTCATCGTGATGTATTGTGAAATGAAAGAGTTAAATATACAGCTCTCCCTTTAATGGGTAAACCTCAATGCCTTTATAATGGTTGGTGAGACACGCAGCAGGGTGTCGCTCCTGGGAGATCTGTGGCATAGAAATGTATAGTTTTCTGAAATAATCATATGATGTCTTATCACATTGAGGGGTCTGCGGACCTGATTGTTGAATAATGGGTTAATGGACCTCGTTTTATATATATATATATATATATATATATATATATATATATATATATATATATATATATATATAATTTTTTTTTTTTTTTTTTTCAATATATATAAATCTTTTATAATAGATATAATCTGGGTATGCTGTTGCGGTCATTTAAGGGATTACATTCCATTTGAAGGGATTACGTGTATAGAAGCTTTACGTGAAAGTGTAAATACGCTCTACAACTCTCTATGGAAAGGGTTCAGGAGTTTAATTTAAATAATATCAGGCTTTTGATTCTTTAGCTCCCCCTGCTGAGCAAAATAAAACATTTTGGAAATGTATCTGTGAGGAGGATTTCTCAAATTAAAACCAAATCTATTTTTAAATTAAAACAAAAATAATAATAAAAAATATATATATATATATATATATATATATATATATATATATATATATATATATATATATATATATATATATATAATTTTTTTTTTAATTGGGCTACTTCCAGATTCTAATCCTACGAGAAGCACTATATACTTTTATTTTTCAAACATCTGTGTTCAGTCATGTTAAATGAAGGCTTGTACTGTACAGACCCGAATTTCATTACAAAATTGACCCGACCACCAACCTTTAAAGCTGGGCAATGGGTAAATAAGTAATGTGAACCCCTTATACACAAGAGGCATGACCGGGCACAGACGGTTCTTCTTGTAAGTAGGATACCAGCTTGTGTTCCCACCTTGGAAGGAGGCTGTCCAGCTCATGACCACCATGCTGGTCTAGAAGAACGCAGACAAATGTTCTACAACAATTGTTACACTGACTTGTTGTCTGACCCTTTAGAGACTTTCCGATATCGTGAAGCAACAACCTTTATGTAGTGTAAGCTTGGTCTTGTGGAGATGTTGACTCCCTATTTTCAATGCTTTGTGGTCCCTCTGGTGGTATACACAGATAAACGGTGTCTGGTGTACCCAGCATTATATTATAGGCACTAGTACTGCCTGTAAATATAAGGTATCATTTCGGTAAGGCTTTACTTAATAACATTTATTTTTGGGAAACCTTATTTCCCTGCACCAGTCGTATATCTATATCATAACCATTACAAGAACCCCTGCGGAGAATTACAATGAGGAGCGGTGGGTCATCTCCATTTCTGAAGACACTTACTGATTGTATTTTCTGATTTATTCTGAAAAGTTCTGCTCTTTTGTATCCTGGAAAAAAATCAAAATAATATCACCAGAAATATGACTTTTTTGAGGCATTGATTTCTTGTCCGGCCAATTTGACTTGATGAAACACCGCTGCCTTTCCCCGGCCTTGTGTTTGATGTACGAGTATAATTGTTTAGTGAGTCATGGGTTGAGGAAGCGCCGCAAAATAACCAGTAATCCGGCCTTCGTCTAACACATCGTAACGTTATGTATCGGATTTTTTAGCCCTTGCATATTAAAGATATTTTAGTAGCCCCTCTTAAAAAATATATATAATTATAATATACATGAAAAGTAGAATGGTGGACTCCTTAATCGCTGGATATTATATCAAAGCTCTGATCCTCGATGTGACCGTGGAAACATTGTGTTCACTGTCACTGTATACAAGTGACATAATTGTATATTACTTGAATAATAATTACTTGAATAATTGAATAATAACTCTTGCCTCCTTATACAAAGAGAATGGGGGGGATGCAGCTTATAAAAACCTTGGAAGTTTATTGATCGCAAAATACAAACTTTGGGAAGTCCCAGTTTTGACCCCTTTCAAGTGACGAATGCTAAACCGAAATGTTAATCCCTCTGCGGTGATTCAGGTGGAACTGCCATGGGATTCCGAATGTGATCTCTGTGAAGGTCTGACGTCCAGTCATGGTTCATCTTCATCACCTGCGTTAGACGTTGGCCTGCTAACCTTCTGACAGCCGTTGTAGAGAGATTTTCGGTCAAACTCAAGACAGCGACGCCGGATCGTGATCGTGTCACCCGGAACTTTAGTTGAGTGCATTTTATGTACCGTGTTTATCGTTCCAATGGGTCCTTTCCCCTGAATTTTCCTCTGGTGTCCCAGTCAGCCTCCTTAGATCCCTCCATTTTTTTTAAATATTTTAGTGCTTCTCCTGCTTGCATGCAAATAATGTGGACTTCCAGCACATCTATCCTGGTGTTTTAATCTGTAAACACCACTCGGTTCATTAAATATACTGAGCTGTGAAATTTTAAGTGTATTCACCATTCCGGGTGATGTATGAGGCTGAATGTTCCTATAATATATCACCATATTTCCAAAGTAAAGCTCAAAGAGGGAGTAATTGGTAATTTGTATTCCCCTTCCTAAATAAATGACCGTGTTATTTTATGTGAGAGTTCTCCCTGCTACAGTTTAGGAAGTGAAAACCAATCTGGATCTTAAATAATCTATTATTTAACTCCCTAAATTCAGACGGGTAACAAACCTAAAGCAACTAAAGAGCTCCATTATGAGATGTTTTTCGTTGGGTTTAGTGAGTAGTGAGTCCGACTCGAACCCAAAAACAAGCATGTTGGCCCTTGACTCCGAGACTGAATATGAATATACAGCGCTGTAAAAGAAAATATTTACCCCCTTAATTTTAATATTAGACAAAGATAACCCGAGTAAATACAAAATACTGTTTAATTTCATTGATTTCATGTATTAAAGGAAAAAAAGCTATCCAACCCTACCTGGCGCTATGTGAAAATGTAATTGCCTCCTAAGTTACTAAATCGACCAATTAACTAAATTTAATTGGGTTGAATTTCACCAGATGCACCCAGGCATGATTACTGCCAGCGCTGTTGGATATAAACATAAATTAAATAGAACCTGACTTGCAAAGCGAAGTTGGCTAAAAGGCCTCAAAAAGCAGCGGATGAAGCCGCGATCTACAGAAATTCAAGAACAGATGAGAAACATCTAGCAGTCTGGAAAGGGTTACAAAGACTCCAGCGTGACCGGGTGAGAGCCATTATCTACAAACGATGGTGAACCTTCTCAGGAGCGCCCGACCTACCAAAATTCCTCCGAGAGCGCCCATTCATCCAGGAGGTCGCAAGGGAACCCAGACGACCCTGTAAAGAACTGCAGGTGTCGGTTAAGGTCGTCGTTCACAATTCCACAAGAGACTGCAAATATGGCGAAAACCACTGCAGACCGAAAAGAACATGCAGGTTCATCTCACGTGTGCCAAAAAACATCTTGATGACCCCCAAGAGTTCAAGCATAATATTCTGTGGACCGATGAGTTAAGTGGAACTTTTTTGTTCCACATGGGGAGTTCTAGATATACAGAAGTGATCCTGTTTCTTCTGGGTGATTTTATAATCTATTCTAGACCCATAAATGTTGCCATGCGTGTTTTGGGTGAACAGCTTGTGTATGTGTTTCTTTCCAAGACCGTGCAGACCTCCTCACCAGATTATTTAGCCTAATCCATGCCCAAAACCAATTATTACTTTTATTTATTTCACAATAAATATAAAGAGAAGAACCCCTTACAGCCTAATGAATTTTCATTTTAATAACTCTCCAAAATTCCCATCGTTGGGTGGATATATAGAAATATAGCTCTACGGAATAATGATAGTCTGTGTTAAGGATACTTCAGACCCAATTTGTTTGAAAGAAATAAGCTCAGGAATAGAAACCAAAGACTATTCTTGGTGACCCAGGAGGTAACAAACCTGTGAATTCCGACTTCATAAGCCAGCGTCTTCTGAATTTCTAAACCGTTCCGGACTTAATTGAACGGGTTGTTGACGGCGAACCTCTCTGCTTATTGGTTTTTCTTTTAGTCTTTCTGCATGTGGCATTATATTTCTATATGCTATAAAAATGTACTATATGAACCTAAAAGTACCGTAAGGAGCGCTGCATACGTGGTTGGCGCTATATAAATAAAAATACTACTCTGTGAAATAAAATAATAGATGTGATGTTTAAAATGTTTTCGCTTTATATTGATGTAATGCGAGAAATCACGCTTGCATACCATCTAATGACTATCCCTTTATTGGGGGCTTTATTGACCACTTGGGGTACCCCACACAGCTGTTTAATTTGTTCTCCTTGATTGCGAAATTTTGCTTTCAAATCAATCTTCCATCTGTTATGATCTGATTACGGTTCCAAATTGTTGACCTGCCCTCCAGTGAGTTGGAAGCTGGTAAAGGGTCTCCGTAGTAGGGGGGTATCTGGATAGGGGAAGACTTACGCCTTTGTTGTTGCTCGTAGCGGGTGAAGTGAATGTATCGGGCTGTTCCTTTATACCAAGCAGCTGTTTCTACCATTCACATCTCCGCTGACTTGCACTCAACCGCAACAGCTGCTCCGATCCTGCATGTGACCGGAGGAATCTGACTTCCACCCGGCCACCGGTCTCCGCCGTCACCGTCCCTGATACCAGGACCAAGCCTACAAACGTAATGTTTTATTTAGGCATTCTTGAACCTGGAAGATCCCGTCTGGCCAGCTGTCCTCGTGGATAGCGAAGGTTTGTGCTGGGTTTCCTATCCCTGTGGCTGTCGCAGTTAAACCCGGGTATCTTCGTTATTTTTATTATTTATTTTACGAAACGATTCAGTTTTGTGTTTTTTACTTTGCATGTGAAGCAACAGAAAAAAAATTAGCTGCGTGATACAGGAGCCTGTGGATTCCATCGGCTTATTTTATACACCTCCCTAAAAGAATAAGGGGGGAGGAAAAAAAAAACTTTTGTTATGATGTGCGATCCAATCGGCGTCGCGTGGAGTCTGCCTCCTGGATTATGAGGGAGAAACCTCTGTAGGCTGAGCTGAGAGACGAAGGGGCACCACTGCCAACTGCCTCGTCCAGCTCTCCAGCAGTCATGCTTTGTGGACTGAAGAAGGATTTGCAGTCAGATTTTGGTAGGAAAATTCTTAACTTTAATTTTTTTTTTCTTCCCATTTCTTATTGCCATATTTCTTTTAATACATATATTTTAAATGTTGTCATGAAGTTGCTATGTTAACCAAGTTGCAGAGAACAAGCAGAGCTATGAGAGATGTATTATACAGGTTTCCAATTATCTCAATTGTAAAACCTGTTATTTTTGCCAGATCTAATATCTGGCAATTTCTAATTTCTTAGTTTTATCTCTTTTTTTTTTTTCTTTTTTTTTCTTTTCTTTATATCATTAAGATAATGGTTTTTTTTTTGTTTAAGTCATTTGTTGCCTTTTTTCTATTATTTTAAACCATCATTTTTATAGTATTGGAATAATCTCTGCAGAAATAAGGGGGGGGGCTCCTTTTTGTTTTGAAATTAACTCAAAATGTTTCTTACTGTAATATTTTATAGTTACAGTAACCAACCTTTTGGATTAACAGTTTCAGTGCCAGAGGGGCTGCTTGCCCTTCTGGAATTTGGTTAGTTTTTATTGGCTTTAATACTCTGCCCAACAAGGTTCGTTGAATATTTTTGCGGCATTAATTACTAAACTTGATCACAAAATATGGCCATAGAGAATGTGCACACAAACAAAGTGTAGATGGTGTTTTTGTTTTGTTTGTTTTTTTATTTGCTTTGTTTTTAGCGCCTTGTCTGCTTCAGGAACGTGCAAAACATATGAGGCAGCTTGATGTCTTTTTAATGCTTTTATTTCCCAGACAGAGGACTGGAAAAAATGTGTTATGCACCACTATGGAAAGTTAAAGGTTAAACAACGATTCTTTTACCTCTCTTAGTTGGTACATTGATTTAAGTGAATATGGGAGTATCTGTCACCTTTGTGTATTGATTGATTTTTTTTTTTTGTTAAAAAAAGTAACATATTCAGTAAAAATCATTAAAAGTTTAGTGGGGAAAAAAATACAGCCGTATACCAATATGTTACAATTTATTATATATTTTTTGTCGTTTTTACTGATGCCTACATATACAAACATCTAGGATTTGCATCCTCTCTCTAATAAAATGAGTCATGGTATATATTACAAATTCTAAAAAATTACTTGCGCACTGATTACAACCTTAAGCACCCAGCGCTTTAACTGCAACTTCAATTATCCTTGGAAAAAGAATGGTGTGAGTTATAGTCCTTTTTAGATGTAGTAACGGTGTTTGGCTCGGTGTATATGGGTCTATGTTTAAGAAAAGCGAATGCATTCCTAACCTCTGACCCACAGTCTCTGCCTAAATGTTTAATACCCTCCCCGTCGCTCTCCTGTACACATTGCCTTTACATACAGTATGTTTGCATTATCCTTCCCTTTCTTATAGTCCACCCCACATTCCTGGCATGGCAGAACGTTTGTGTTCAGATACCTGCAAACTGGGACTGTTGCTAAGAACAGTGAACAGACCGCTTGTGAAGAACACCGGTAACAATGAAACCTATGGAATGGTTTATGGCTTTTACTCCTGAGATGTTTCTTAACGTGGTGGCATTAGAAGAAATTCACGCTTTAAAATCCCTGTGCTTGGCCAACAATCTGGTAACTCATAACTACTTAACTGGAGAAACTTTAATTTGTTGCTGGAAGAAATTGCTAGCTTTTTGGGTTATTTCAAGGAAATGATGGTAACTGTAATGTCATAAACATTTGTCGCAAGATTTGTCTAATGCTCTGACGAACCGCTTTTCGCTGGCTAAATTGTTTGCCATAGTGGAGCCACGCCAGATCCCTATGAGCCGCTGAGCTTCCCCGACACTGTCCATGTAGCAAAATACTGTTGAACGGTTCTCCGGAGCCTTCTAATCAATGACATTGGCTAGAATTGCAAACGCTTGTAGTCAGTGGGGGTAAAAAAAAAAGTTCTTGGTATCACTTCTCCTCTCTCTTCTTCTCTTTCGCCTTTGCAGTTCTTTCCAGATTGAACTTCCAAATCTTTCACCCCACTTCCCTATTCAAATGGGAACCCAAACACCCCTCAAAACAAATGTAAAGCTCCCCCTTTGCCCGATCAGTCACCTGTTCTGTTCTTTATCTTTATCATTTTGAGCCTCATTAACTGGTGATGTTGCCATACCCCCACACCCCTGACACTCTCAGATGAACAGAACTTCCTGCTTGTTCGGTTGCTGTCTGGTGTGTGACCCCCTGGGACCCCCTATCCCCTCTAATTTGGAATAGGCCCCCACTGGGTCCTTAGTAAGAGGGGACTGCCTGCTGATCCATTCTCTGAGGACACCGCTGGGCACCCGACGAGACACTGTTTCCTTGTATAGAGGGCACTCGACGATGGGACTTCCAGTTAGGTCTTTCCTAGAGGTGCCAGCTGGTCCGAGTGGAGCTTAGACAACAGCAAAGTCAGAGAAGAAGCGGGAGGTGGGCCGCCAAGGAGGACATGAGGGACGGAGAGCGACTGGGCCTGGAACCGTACCTACTCTAGCTGAGAAGGGACAGATGACCCACTGAAAATCAGCTGCTCCTGAAGCCAGTTGGGACCCTGAGACACCGCTTGGAACTCCATCAGTATGGACTCCAGTGCTGCATGAGCCATGGTCTTCTTCCTTCTCTAACCACTGCTCTTCAGGTCCACCTCTCCTTTATCTTCTATCACTAGATAAAGCTGATATTAATCAAGAAGAAGTGCCAGACGATTAATAAAAAAAATTTGTCATAATGGAAAGAGAAGTAGCTCCTCCAATATGGTCCTATACAGCTACCTGTTGGGAAGGGGGTCGATGGAGCCAGATTAGAGGTGGATACGCTAATAATCTAAGAGAGAAGTAACCACATGGAAAAGTACTCACAGCCAGTAGAGGGTCAGACCCCTGGTAAAATCCAGAGCCAGCAAGGCACCGGATGTTTTGTAATCCAACAGAAGAGCCATGGTTTGAGAGATGAGGCTACTCCAGTAAGGCAGCCAGGGTTCAGTACACGGGCAAGCAGAATGAGCATTCTGGCAGGTCAGGCGGCATGCTGAATGTATATAGCGAGGATCAGGGACTGAAACTGCCCCAGCCTAGACCTTTTAGGTCTTGCCACAACTTTCTTTGAACTCTGATTTTCACCTCTGATGCCCCCCTTCTGTATATGTTCTCCAGGGGCTCCCTTTTATGCGGGGTCATCCAGTGCCGTCCAGCAGCCTTACCCTATTCTGGATATAATCCTTATCTTTATAAGATGTGATGGGCTGCTGGTTATTTAGGTCTAGTGCTTTAGAAATTAAGAACACAAGGGTTAAAATGTAACAACCGATTAACATAATGGCGATGAATGCCGTATTTATTCTGCAAATGGCTCTTCCGTGCGTGTGAAGCTTCTTCATAACAATGTAGACGATGCAGATAGAATGGCCTGGTTTCGACGTCCCTCTGGGTGAATCGTAAACCTGTTCAATTTTCATTTCAGACTAATTACAAAACGAAACAGCAGGGCGAAGACGCCTTTATCGGTTACAATGCCAAATGCCACATAAACCACTCTCCAAATCAAAAGGAAGCGGGGAATGATTACTAACCGTTACAGAGACAAATGGAGAGTTGGAGTGCATGAGGCAATAGGTGCTTAAGGCTTGAGAAGTCAATCTATGGTCAGAGACAGCATGGTCAGTTTAGTGCATACGTTATAATAAAGTATAATACAGAAAATATGGAGCGATTTCCTATTAAAAAAGCTAGAATTCTTGTGGAAATGGCCTCTACTCAGCATGTGAATATGCGTGAGGTGTTGAAAGTGGCGTTCCATCCAAACAACGGACTGTTATGTTCCCTATGAGAGATCCCAAAAACAAGCTAGCATGGAATGCAAAGACAGTCCAAGATGGCGGGTTTCCAGTCCCATACCAGGGCACCCCCGGGCATCGTCATGTGATCGCACCAGGGTTGATTCTGCATTTTCTTCCTTTATGATGTTAATTTGTCCCCTTCTCTCGACATTTTGCAGGTGCTGATATAAAGTTAATCTTTTGAGAAGAATTTTAAGATTAGCATAAATTCATAGAAGATTGACGTTGTGGCCTAGTTATAGCAAAGAAAAAAAAAATTGCAGATTTAATGCCATTTTTATGGGCCATTGCCAATTTTTTTTTTTTTTTATTTAATTTTTTTTTAAGGACAACATCTTTCTGGACATTTTGGACATTTGATTTAAATAAAATTGTAAACACGGTGGCCTCCTGGAATAAAAAACTGCTGCTTTTTTTTTTGTTTGTTTGTTTCTTGTTTAGCTCCGTAGCTTATAAGTTGCATTTGTGGTTAATTATATGTATGTGTGTGTGTGTGTGTGTGTGTATATAATATAAATTTATGGTCTTTCCGGATGAGTTACAAGTCACAGAGCTGACTTCTTCTGGATTCTGAACATGCTAGTCCTTGGTTTGCTATTATTCACGGTAGAAGGTTTAGGTTTTTGTTTTTGTTGATAAATGTGACAGGCTTTAAAAAAGAGCTGTCACATCCCGAGCTTATTTCACCGGCTGAGGACAAAGTTGAGTGCAGCCATGAAAGCAGAATATTTGGTAGAATAAAGATATTGTTGCGGTTAGCTCTTACTGTATATACATTTATATATATTGTGTGTGTATATAACCTATATTTCACTCTTGATTAGAACTACAATACACAATTTTCACTTAAAATTCCATTCAATAATCATCACTTTTTTTAAAACAAAAATATGCTATTTTTCGATAAATAAAAGTGAAAGTCTAAGTATATATAATATTGGTTGCTTGCTATGGTCTATGATCTGGGCATAGAACGTTCTGGCGAAGTTCGGATCTTTTGAACGGTTTGAGGAATTGTCAACGAGCGTGATGTTAAGTTCCAGCGCTTTAATGGTGCGACGTGCTGTAATGAAAGATTGTATCTCACAAAGTTATTTAAGGTTGCTCTGTGGGGTTTATGGTTGGGCGGCTGGAATAAAATGTAAGCAGGACCTGCATAGTTTGCATTGCAGAAGAAACGCGTTCCACTCCAAGCCGGTCGTCGGCAAATAATAGTAAGAGCTGTTTATATACCAAGTTTCAAAGGGGTTTATTTACAGACCAGTGAATTGGGGATGACCTCATCTTGCCAACTTAACCATGAATTTTAAAGGTCCTAACAGGCCAAGTTTCTCATTCAAGGACCAAGCTGACGCTGCATAATGCATGCTGTAAGTAAAGTTGTTTTTTTATTGAAATATTTAATTATACATTATACAGTGCCAGCCTGGGTAACTCATTGGGGTTGGACTGTCCATGTATCATTTTAACATTACGTTTATTTATGGAGCGCCAGCAGATTCATTCGCTCTCTATGCCTATAGGGGGACAGTGAGAATGAACAATAACATTAACGTTGATTAAAGATGAGATTGACGCACGTTAAGTCATACTGGTACAGGAGAAAGAGTCCTGTTCATCAAAATTCAGAAATAAAGTGTAAAACCGTATAACTGCAATAAACACAGGATCTTTTTTTTTTATCGGGAATAACAAATAGGTTCTCTCCGGCTGTTGCATCGACTCTCGGGGTTATCTGCCGACATGCGCCCGGCAAACAGCTGGCAGAAGAATGTCATGGGGAACGGCCGGCAATCGGCATGTTGGCCATTCATTAAAAGCATACAGGCGCTACTCATCTGAGCGTAGAAATCTATCTACTGCGCTCTCGTACCAAAGCTAGGAGTCTATTCTTGATTTCTGCCAGCATGCACCCGCCGCAAAATGTATAGTGACTTTCGTTCGGCTCCTGGTTGGCTTTAAAACTGGTGTCTATATATACACTATATGATAATATACCTTCCAAGATTACCAAAAAAAAATGGTGTCTTTTTAGCAGAGTTTGTGGTTAGGGGCATGGCAATAAGGACAGGGCTTTATTTAGATTTTGTGACCTGTCGATCAGTGTTTAGGTAACTGAGTGAGGCAGTTACATTTTTCTTTTATTTTACATACACGTTTTAGTTTATAAAGACCATTTTCTGTTTTATACACATTTATTGTGTAGGCTGTAGAGCCCAGCGATAACCTCATACCCAGCAAACATTCCAAGCTCCTAGAAAAGAGGGGCATCAGGGGAGGAAAGATGGACAAAGGGGTTCGACTCTCTTAGTGGGACGATTATTTTAATTGTCGTGAAACCAACCTGTGATATGCAACCCATTCAATCTGACATCGTTCAATGTGTCGTAAGACTTGATACGTTGATCACTGCATGCAGTCCGCAGACATCTCATCAAAAGACTAAATGGAATCCACTGCAGTAGCATGTAGCGTGTTATAGATACCGCACTTTTCCTGGATACATGAATGTGGGGTTATTCCTGTGTTAAGCATCTACCCTTTGATCCGTCCGTTGTTGAACTATACCGTGATGATGTGACTCTGGATCTAGGGCAGTATCCCATAACACGCAGAGCAGCAGGTGGACTTTAATTCCGCGTCCCACTGACTTGTAAGATGACAAAAATTTTAATATAATACACATTTCATGGACTACTTTTTTTGTTTTGCCATTAATTATATCTACTGTTGTAAGTAGTACATTTTTATTTGTTTTGTTACCAGTTTTGGCTTTCTTTTGTGTGCTATGGAATATTAAATACATTTTTTAATGTTTCACTTCTCCGTTTTCCACCATGGATACGATCTAAAGAATTAGCTGACGATACCCTCATTTGGGGTTTGTTTGCCCTTTGTATTACACAATGCAGTATTGCTTTTATAAGGAAGATGCAGATAGCAGCTTTGGTTCAAAATTAGTCCAGTTTTGTCACAATTCAGGACATAATTAACAAACGAAAGTGTATCATATGGCGTTGTGGCTACATTGTACCAAATTTAAGAGACTTTTCTATGGCAACTTACACATCTTTGCTCAAGTTACAGTAATTTATGGCTACATATGTTTTCATCTTTGTCGTATATTGTAATGTGCCCTATATTTCTAAAGTGAGTTTGTCCCGTTTTTCTTCTAGATGATGGGCCTTATTTGAAGGGAAGAAAAGACTCTGCAGGCAATGATCTGGCTCTTGTCTCCAGACGGCAAAGTATTCCAGGTGGGTTCATATGAGGTTTGACTGAGAATGTCCAAACGATAAGGAAAATCGGCCATACGTAAAAAGGTTCTGATAAATACCAAAACGCGTACTGTGTATTAGACGGGTTTTTTCTGAACTATCTAACATCTCTGAATTACGTTCTGGTGTTCTTAGCGATATTCTATAATGGCGGGGGTCATGGGCTCCAGCTCCAGAGCAAAACAAAAAGTTAGGTGCTGAACTTCTGTGCCCAGTCTGTTGGTGGAAATATGGACATTCAGTTACATTGTCAAGCAGTAAGCTTTTTGATCATTAATACTTCATGCTAGAAAACACAAAGATGGCTTGTGCTCTTCTGCCTCCATACTTGTTGGCTCCAAGGCCCACCGTGGGACTGTTGACGCTCTCTGTGAACCCCAACATGCATAGTCTTGGGGGGCTGTTTCCAGCAGTTTGATGCCCTGGCTTTGTTGTTATGGGCACACAGGCCTTGGTTAGGTTCTACAGAACTTTATAAATGATCTAAGAGGAAAATAGATGCTTAAATAGTCCGTCATAACACATGTTGTGGTGCAACTTGAGATCTCTACCACGTCCTCACACTGTTGAATGTGAAAGAGTTTCTGCTAGGCTTTGTGACCCGGAGTATCCCTGCATCAACGCTTAGACTGGGCTATAATCTATGCTGCTGCAGGACTACATCTCCCATAATGCTCAGCTAAGGGGCCTGCAGCAGCTGGAGGGCCGCAGGTTGGACACCCCTGATCTATGAGAATCTGTATCTGGGTTTACGTGCTAACAATCTGCACCCTTATTGAAAAGTACTATAGGCTATCCTTTCTGCTTACCTCCATCGATTGAAGGCGCTGGGGTACTTGTTTGAGAGGTTGATAATGGCTCTTATCTCGCAGGAGCCCGGTGCCTGGCGCTGCTTACTTGTTTAAAGAGCAGTTCTGATTACGTGTAAATAGCTCTTATATAAAGGATCCTAAAGAATGGAGCAAAGAGATAGAGTGCAGGAGGAAGGACGCAAACTGACGTGAATTAAATGTATGTTCTTACTAAAGTTATCAGTGCAGAATATTAGACACCATTTTTTTGTGCCACTGGATGTATTCCTGGGAAAAATTATGAATGAGGGTTGAGGAGAATGAGGGTCCGAGAAGCGGTTTTGTGTTCATCAGTAATAGTAATAAATATTCTTGTGCTGCGTTTCGTTACGAGCCTTTAGTAAAGCAGAGTAAGTGGAACAGCACCTTTAAAACCAATCTCTGTACCTTCCAAAATGCAGTCCTTGCGCATGCAATGAAAATAATTTAGCCAGAAATATTATGTACTGTACATGTTTGAAGTAACAGCAAGCTGTTTAGGCAATAGTGCCCGTTAAAACCCTGGCCTTCCCAGGTATAAAACAAATATCCCTGAATATTAAAAAGATAAAACACTGATTTGATTTTTCATTTTATCAGAGAATACTTTAAATCTGGATCAAACTGAACCAAAAAAAATGAATATTAGCCCAGGAGGCGCTGCTTGGAGAGATTTTGTATGAAAGACAAGGTTAAAAATTAAGAACGCTGGTTATGCTCGAAAGATTGGAGGATTAAAGATTTCACACCGCAGGAGAGGTGCAAGAATGGCTATTATAGGAAAGAGATTAAAATAGTCTGAGATAGACTTAAACAGAACCTGCCACACACCATTATTTTTCCGGACTGATAAAATAGCCTTTGTAGAGAAAGTGTTACCCAGCGCAGACGTCGACAACCAAAAAAGCAAAATAGTTTATTTTATCTGCCGCTGATCGCATGTAGAACTTTCATCTCTCCGGTTCTAACAATCTCCAGTGAACAATGCAAAGCTAAACCGTCCTAACGGCAGAATGGGGTAAATAAATTGGTCTTTGATACCGATTTGTTGAAACGAGCACCAAGCCCTCTCTTTCCTCTGCATTCAGAGCATGGCACGCTCACCGTACTCCTGGGCATCATCCAGAAGCCGCGAGGGTTCCCTCCAAGCCGCAGGCACCATAACCACAATGTAAATGATTGTCGGGACGCAAATTAAGCGACCGCCGGGGAGCGTTAATATCCCGGCAGGTGCCATCTGCAGTCGTATCTGGAAGTTTGCTTGGGATGATGCGAAAAACCCGGCCAGGGCAGCTGATAATTTGAGCAGAAGCAAGGCAGATTGACACGACAAGGAGTCACGCGGTGCGGCAAGCCGTCCATAAGGGATCGGGACGGAAAGCCTCATTAACCCTTTCATTATATAGCATTACTGTAGGCAGATTGGAGGGGATTACAGTATATAGGTTTGAAGGGCAGAGATTGTGTTGACTCGTACCTCTTCGGTGTCCCAATTTAAGTATGACAGCTTCTATTTTTAAGTTAGGGGTTGGTTAGAGGGGTCAGAAGAGCCGCACAGCGCCCACGTGGCCACCCTGATACAAATTATTACATTATATATGCAGGCCACCAGCGTCCCATATTCACCTGATCGGGTGTGTAGCCAAGGGCTGTAAATGACCAACCGCAAGCTCCGTGAGCGTTAAAATGGAACGTGCAACTGGTTATACCCAACCGTCACACGCGCTTACACCACCATTACATCGGTGCCAGGGCCGCCTTGTCATTGCCGACCCTGAATGATGCTGTAGGTCAAGTGGATGAATGGGAATATTTGTCTGTGCTCAAGAGCTTGCGTTCTTCAAAGACGCATGCATACACTAGAAAAGGGATGTTGTCATAATTAAATCATCATATGGCCGACAGATAAATTGGAGCGCTACAAGGAACTACTTGGGAGACCTTCATCTTCTCCCATAATGGAGAATAATTCCGTATATGAAATGTGATGAAAGCATAAAATGCATCATGCAAAGGCAAGCATGGGATGTGGATTTTATTGGTTGCTTTTGGCCACGTTGAACTGAAAACGATAAAATAAATTTATGTTCAGCTTGTCAGAGTGGAGGGATAAAGCCGGGGACGGGGATTAACTGGGTAAAATCTGCAAAGTGGCAGAACAGTCAATAGCCGAGGAAGCAATGGAATTGTAAGATTCGACAAGAATGTCGGGGTCAATAATAGATGAGAGGTTAGTGCTCGGAGAAGAAATAATGACACGGGAGATCAATAGACCGTTGTTTGTTGGCGTGGTAAATGTATGGCGTCATTTTGTGCTAAAGTTGTAGAGAATAAAACCATGAGATGGATAGAAAGTAAAAAAAATGACCAAACTGTAAAGTCTGAGGAAAGACCTAGGTAGATGGTTACATCAATGTCAAGAAGCCCAGGGATTGTCAATGTCAAGAAGCCATTTTTAAGTGCGTCAGCTGGAAGGAAAGTTAGAACTTACATTCGAGTTCCAAGAGCGTAAAGGTTGTGGTCAACAATAATCATGTTAGAGGTCATCTGTGTGCCTTACTTATATTTTATGATCATTTGTAACTTTTTTTTTTTCGTTTTTAGATTTAAATGTTAAATCTTGTCCTTGATTTCACAAACACAGTGAAATATTTGTGTGCATCAGCCAACTTAGTGTTTAAAAAATAAAAAAAATTCATGTCGTATAAAATGTGCCATTAAAGTTGGATTTGCCAATTATATATATTATTATTATTTTTAATAATGGTCAAATCTTGCAAGGTGAAGGGAATTGAAAAATCCAGGGGTACGTAGAGCATAGAGAGCCACGGGGCAGAAAACATTTAAAGTTTAAAACTTAAAAAAAAAAAAAAAAAACTTTTAAAACATGGATTTTTTTGGCTATTCCCTCTGCAGCTCTTCTATAAGAATATGGATACTCCTGTATATAGTAAAGTTCTTACAGATCATTGTTTCTTGCATAAACCAGTTCATCGTGGCTTGTATCTTGATCCGTCTTTTTGCAAACATTTTCAATCTTCGCAGAGGAGTTCCGTGGCGTTACCATAGTGGAACTGATTAAGAAGGAAGGAAGCACTTTGGGCCTGACCATTTCTGGAGGAACCGACAAAGATGGGAAACCCAGAGTGTCCAATCTCAGGCCTGGAGGTCTGGCCACCAGGTGAGTCGTTATTATATACCGTGTACATATTCTATACCGTGTATATGCTCTATTTCATCCTTTAATACCCATGAAGAGATGTTCCAGAGATGTTCTTCTGTCTTGCAGGGTTAACAGTTTAGACTGTAAGCTCTTTTCACTTTTGTGCTTAGTTTTTGGCCTATGTTCCTTATCTGACCAATGTCGGACACGTTCATTATCGCTCTCTATGCTTTTGCAGGAGTGACCAGCTGAATATTGGTGATTATATTAAGTCTGTGAATGGTATCAATTTGACAAAATTACGCCATGAAGAGATTATCAGCCTCCTAAAGAATGTGGGTGAGAGGGTGGTCCTGGAGGTCGAGTATGAACTACCTCCTGCCAGTAAGTACCATATTAACAATGCCACGCTCGTATAGTTGACAAAACCTATCGCTGTTAAAAGACAGACAAAGCCTCATACCAATAGTTAGAGAAAGTATGACCGTTTGTTGGTTTTTGAATCATATCAGTCCACGCTGCATGCCGTCATAACCTGGCTTGTACTGACATGGGGCAACGGAAGAGGGTATTTGTAGTAGATTCCCTTCAGAATGTGGTGGCGTCCATTTTTATTCCCCTGCTAGTTTAGGAGGTAGAAACAATGATATCTCTCTGGTTTCATACGTGCAATGTTCTGAGTATGACTTGTATCTATACAGCTCCGGACACCAGCTCGGCCATCATCCCAAAGACTATCGAAATCACCTTGTGCAAAGAGGGCAACAGCTTTGGGTTTGTGATGAGAGGTAAGCATTGATCATGTTTTAATAATGCATGTGTCATTAGTGGAACATGGGGACTGGCATCATTCCTCAGATACTTTCATGGTGGCCATCCATTTTTATTCCATAAACTGACAAAGCTTAGCATTGCGCAATCTCTCCAGGGAGACTTGAAGGTGGAAATCCCTACAAGACCATCTTTATCTTTCTATAGTTTTACTTTAGAATATGTAAAATCAGTAACATTCTAACAGTCATGAACCAATGATTCCACTCTACATAGGGACATTCTAGTTCACTCGTTTCGTTGCTGGGGCATCATGGTCTTCTGTAGATCCAGAGTCTATCTTTTCCATTTGAAACAAGCTATCCCATTTCATTCACGCCATGGCCCGGAATCCAGATGGTTAAATGGATAATTTTAATGATATTTTGCATTCAGAGGAACGTTACGTTCCTTATGTTAAATATAATGACAATTAGTTTATGGTAATATGGGAGGAAGTACAAAGTTAAATTATCAAAGGTAGAGGTTGAGGATAATCTACGCATTCATGTTCCTTTCTCCGCAGGAGGGGCCCATGAAGACTGGCATAAATCCAGACCACTAGTTATAATTTACGTGAGGCCCGGAGGACCAGCAGATAGGTATATGATATGATGTATGATAACGCCGTTATCTTTCTGTTATGAGAAGCCTGTGACTTATTTCATGAAGACAAGCGGAATATATTCCTTAAACCAGCTTGGTTTGGGTTAACGGATGCGTGCGTAACGGTGACAGCTGGTTGCTCAGTCTGGCACTCCAATAAATTCATCCCCAATATTACTTAATGTGCGCAGCGAATGTGAGACATATTGCAAATGACTTAATGTCAGTTTAATTCCAGAGCAGACAGTTTGGGAAATTGGATCCAAATTAGAGATTAGAGTGTTTCACTTGTTCAGTGAATATATATTTTGCTTTTCTAAAGGAATCCTAGGCAGTCTAAGTGATGGATTGGAACAGGGGTTTCTCATATTTTAACATTTAATTTCACAAGCCATGGTGGAATAACAAGGAACCGAAGGGGGAAACTGGTCCAAGCTACTGAATTTGAATCTCTCGCTCTTAATATTTTGTTATTTGGGAATAAAGAGCAGCTCTCTTCATATACGAAGCTGATGTTCCATTTGCGGCATCGGTATGCCAGGTCGAAGCGGCCATTTTGACTTTGGGACTTTGAGTCTGCGGGGCACCTTGGAATATATAAGGATAAAGCTGGCGGTTGTAAGAAAACTTAAGAAATTAAACAGGCAGAAGTGAATGAGGATTAAATTTAAATGGAGAGAAACAGTTGAAATATAGGAGAAAGTGGGAGATTGTTGGAGCGCTGGGGTTTCAGCTCACACACCTTGCTTTGTTCAATGAGGGGCCAACCCTGTCATATTTTATCCTGGAAGAAGATCTTGGATAGCCCTGCAATAATATTTTGCTCATGTAATAAGGTCTTAATATCCTGAGGTCCTGATGAATTAGCGACTACGTTGTTCTTGAAGACACTGGTGTTGGTCTTCTAAAATACACAGTGAAGTCAACGGGTTAATCTGCAGCTTCCCTGCAAACCTAGCATTTTTACATCTTTTGATGAGGTTTAAAGCTATTTTTGGTTGATCTATGACTTGTATAAGAGATTATAACCAAAGCCATAGTAAGTACACCCAGAATTTCAAAGCGAAATTCTTTCCCAGACATTGACAAAGATCCTTGACCAAGACTGTTCTCTTCTCTTCTGGAACCATGACGTCAACTCATTCAGAACTTATTATATTTTACTTTGCATTTTATTCATGGAGCCAGGAGATTCCTTAACGCTGTTACAACCTTGAAGAGCAAACCAACCACAACGTTGACATCTACACAAGATAGACTTCCATTGGCGCATTTTAAAACTTTCTGATACATACAGAGTAGAAAGCCCTGTCCTTGTAAGCTTACAATCTATTAGGAAGTTGCGGGGGGGGGGTATGAGACGGAAGGAGAAGGGCTGCTCGGGTGATCAATTGATTGTAGCGAGGCTGATCTAGATATCTCGAAAACAGAAGGTTTCTTTCAGAACGCAGGTGGACGGATTGCATGCCTGTCTGGCTATCTGGGTCATGTAGAACTCTCTCCGTAAGACATTAACTACTCACTTCTTCCCACCTTACTCTGTTTTTGCACCCCCACCTACCCGGTTGCCCCTTGATACTGCCCGTCCTAATAGCTCAATTATCCAACTCGCCTAGCTCCGAACAGAAGAAAACCCGAAATCCTGAGGGATTTAAAGCGATCTGTAATATTCCAGTTTCCCTACAATAAGCCGAAAAGCAGAATTTAAATGAAAACTCGTAGCGTCCTTGACAGTGATTGATCCGAGCAAATTATTCTGATCAAAGCGAGAAGCTGTCAGGTATTTGGGATGGTTTAAGGCATTTGTCATATTAATGCCCTCAATTTTAAACTCTGACATTTTATTCTAAATGGGGAAAAATGCCACATTTACTTTAACCCCCAGAGGCGGCTTCTTGCCTTGGAAAGCGATTTAGCATACTTGTCAGGAAATGGTTAAATTGGATCAAAGCTAGGACTCGTTAAATGTAATGCTTTAGGGGATAGCTGCTGGCGCGTGGCAACTAATAATTCTCAAACCGTAGCGTATATTAGAGCTTGACAACGCTCTACTTTCCTGCAGAGATCTTTATTGATTTGTATAGCGCCATCATAGTCCATAGCGTTGTGCAATGGATAAACCAGACATAACTCGTGCAACTGGGACTTGCAGGAAAAAATGGTAAGGAGAATCCTGTTCAAAGGAGCTTACAATCCAGAAGTCTAACCTACTGAGTTTTAATGTTTGAAAGGGGTGGCAGGGGAGCATTTAGTGGAAATTGACTAGAATTCCGAGTTTAACTAAAAAAAAAGGTTCTTGGATTTTACTTCTCATTAATTGAGGCTCTTTTTTTTTTTTTAATTTTTTTGCAGGGAAGGGACCTTAAAAGTTGGAGACCGTCTGCTGTGCGTTGACGGCATCTCCCTTCACAACGTTTCTCATGCAGATGCAATCGCCATTCTCCGCCAATGCAGTCAGGAGGCCGTCTTCCAGATTGAATACGACGTTGCGCTTATGGGTGAGCAGAACTCGTTGAGAGACGTAGTCCGCGGCAGCTTGCGCCCCCCGCAATAGCAAATATTGAACAAATAATACCAAACAATAATCAAGCTACTGCTTAAAAATACACTATACAAAAGGGGTGATTTGGGGAAATTATTAGGAACGGCCATTTAAAACCCCAACTATTTTTTGTTTTATTTTTCACTAGAGCTTTCGCGTAAAAGAACGCCGTACTCTCAGCTGAAGCTACTGGCTAACGAGGGCTTGCACCTTTCTCAGATAATACTTGTGATTTTCTGCGTGCTCTCGGTTGTGTTACGCGTTGTAACTCCCTCCTGTAAAAAAGTAATTTCAAGTAAACCACTTGATCCCAAAGCACCCATTTAACTAGGGAATTAAATGTGTACAGATAATTTATTGAAGCCTTGATGTTGCTTTTAGCCTAACGGGATAAGCCCAAGTAACTTTAGGTTGCTGTAGAATTTTCACCAATAAGTTATCGCAAACAAGCTCACTGGCCAGTCCTCCGCGCTAAATGCTGGTCAAAGGTATCTCAAAATAGTGCAAATGACCCCCGAAGACCTCTTATCATTGGGGACACCTGTTATCATCATCATCATAGGGGACCATGCTGTTTTAGATGTCCCGATGTTTGAATTGGAAGACCCTTCACGGTAGCTCTGAGCCTGTATGTCCTTTCCACTGTGCAATGGCATATTGTCATGAGTTGGACCATAGCTGGTAAAAATATTTGTTGGGTTCAACAAGGTCAAGACTGGGAAAAGTGCGTTAATTAATTACAGAACATATTATATACTTACATGAGATGAATGGTTGTGACGTTTTCTCTAATTCTTTAGGTCTAAGGTGAACATACCAGGGGCTTAGTCTCATACTCTTGCTTGTGGATGGTGGGGGTTGTGTTGTGGTTGTCTACCTGTGTTCTAGAAGGAAAGTTGTTGTTTTTCTTGTGTATTTTCTATGCGTTGGTGTAATTGCTCACTGTGGAGGGACAGGAAGGCACTGTTCTGATGGATGTCGATAGAAGTCCTTTAACAAACGGCAGCGCTCGAAGGCACAGTCACTCTCCACTTCATCCGATGCAGGAAATTAATTGATTGGACCAGATTCAGCGTTCTCTCTGCGGGTTTATCTGTAGTACGCGTAACTCCTTCAGGGCTGCGCGGTGTATCGGACATCATTATTCGCAGAAGGCTCATTAATAAATTGCAGTGTTTGGCTTTGGCTGTTAAAATAGTGGAGAGACATGAGGCCGTGGGTTGTAGTTAACAGGCGATTATTCACCGGCAAGTCTGGTTGCTGGTTGAGTATTTCAAATCGCGCCTGGTAAGAAGAATGGGGTGATTACTGGCGAGTCCTAAATACTGCAATTTGGGCATAGAAATCCCCATAGCGACAATGCAAATGATTAAAAATATGATGAAATCAGACCAAACATTTTATTGGTTTGCTCAGGTTCTCCTGCAGCTGGCAGAGACATACCCAAGACCACCCAAAGTTCTCAAGTGAAGGTGGCCCACCAGCTGCTGGTTTACCGCTTCCATGATCTTCAACCCACGATTGGATGGTTGTGGCTACAATGGAGTTAAATTGTAGTTAAATTGTTTGAAAGATGCTAATTGGTTATTCCTGTTCTGTAACCATTTCAGTATTCTTTCACACTTTTCTAAAGTTAAGTATTACCATGTACAAAGAAGTCCAGTGTAAGTACTGATGTATTCCATTCATCTTTATTGCGACATAGAAAGAAAAATATCTCTTATTCTACAAATCTCTCGTTCGTTAAAATTCAATTTTCTTACACAGATTACATTGTGGTTTTTATTCTTTTTTTCATGCAAATTGTGTCAACTTCATACAGTTTAAGTTTTTATTTTTCTAATCTGACTTACTCCGCTTCCTGCAGACACTGTGACAAACGCCTCTGGACCTCTGCTCGTTGAAATTGCCAAAACGCCAGGCTCCACACTAGGTATCTCTCTTAGCACCGGCACTCTCCGGAATAAGCAGGTCATAGTTATCGACAAAGTTAAACCCGGCAGTGTGGTGGACAGGTGAGTCTGGGGGCAGTGCCCGAGGCATTGTGTTTCACCATCTGCATGTTTGCGAATTTTATTCCAACACACTGTGGGCAGCTTCCTCTTAAAGGTCATGTTTTTGTAGCCAGCAGTGTTTTCTACTGATCAACTTTGGTTTAAATCCAGTTGAACATAAACATTTCTGAATAAACTGTTGACTGTGTTCTGAAAGTTATCTTTGGCGTGTTGATTATCCCTGGACTACAATTCCCATCATTCATGCATCTTCATGTTTGCCACCTGTTGCCTGTTGCGGTGAAATCTTCCTGACACCCTCTTCATAGAGCAATAATTGTTAATCCAGGTCTTGGCACACATGTCCCAGATTAATATGCACTGATCAGTTTTGCTTCTTGGGTCCCCAAAATGCAAAGTCTGAAATGTCTCAATGTAGGCCCTTAAATACTTCATGATGAAGACGTGCCCCTAATTGGAGAGTAAGCCCGCAGTGGTTTATATTTTATAAGTCATCATTTTATGGTGTCATCCATCTACAAGGCTGTGGGAAAAATAGATATGTCTTCCAATTCTCTGTTTGCTATCCACTCTTTTCATGATTATCATCGCTTGTCCTTCCATACCCTAATCCTTTATCTTCAGTATACAAACAAATGCAAATATATTGAGTCCAGCTATATCCAGTCTCACTTCTCTTTGACCTGAACTAGACTTTCTCTCTCCTTCTGTAAAATTGGACACTTTAAAAGGTTGACCGCTTGACCCTAGTATTACCTTCTCCTGTACCTTTCAGGTGTGGCGCGCTTCATCCTGGTGACCACATCCTTTCCATTGATGGTACAAGTACGGAGCATTGCTCCTTGATGGAAGCCACACAACTTCTTGCAAGCACCACAGAGAATGTAAAGTTGGAAATCCTACCAGCCCACCACAGCCGACTCTCTCTGAGACCCCCAGAGACTGGTCAGTGAGCTAGTGCAACTAGTGTATTACTTGAAGACTTGTTTGCCTGCTTCTGCTCTGGGATCTGTAACAGGGAGCTTGGGCTTAGGTGAAGGTCAAGCTCAGCCGCCCGCAGTCAGTCTGCAGAGGAAAATGCTCTTTCATTCAGAGCTTTTCAGCCGTGAAGGGTTATTATATGACAAGGCAAGGTTGGAGCAGTGTAACATAGTAACTCAGCCTGTTGGGGGGGGGGGTTCATCCCGTCAAGCTGATCCCAGTGAAGGACATTGAAATAGCCTGTAACCCTTTCAGAGAAAAGCAGCACGCATCGGATTTCACAATGTTTCACTGGACAATTTTAGCCCGTAGTAAATTGTATGAACCGGACCTGGCCGTAGCTATAGGCATTTCAGCTCTGAATGTATGCTAAGAACCAGCACGGCATTGTGTTCTTGTGTTGGTGAGGAAGCTTCTGATGGTACAGACCTCCCCACCCCCATACCATGTTCTTTCACTGATATGTGTTGGTATATACTATATATATATATATATATATATATATATATATATATATATATATATATATATATATATATATATATATATATATATATATATATATATATATAAAGGCACATTTTAACCAATGTTAATTGAGGCAGAGAACTCCCCTTAGACCCCCATGCAATGTGACCAATAAACAAACTTATGGTATGACAAAGGATTGAAAGGACCGGCAATGCTCTTCTTTCTTAAATGAACACTAAAAGGAAATCAATTGGTTGTAGTTCCTTAGTTCCGATATGTTCCCTACATCCGGGGATCGTAGGCTACAGGTATACCCCTGGTCACTGTATCGTTGAACTCATTGCAGTCTTCACCCCTTTGTATCAGTTAAAGTGCAGAAGAGTGATCATCATCACTGCTGGGACCCCTGTGTCAGCTACTGCCACTCCCATCACCCAGGACACTGCAAAACCCCCACATGGAACCCAAGTTCTAACCAAGATTACTGCAAATGTACGTAATGCAAACATTCTGTAATAACCGGGGGTCTTCATAACGTCAGTGTCTAGGTGCATCGCTCTTCAGGTTCAGATGGTTGGATGATCTTGTATGGTCGTGCTTAAAGGGCTTTCTAAAAATTGCCTTTTTTTTTTGTCCCCGTTTTATTTTCAGCTTTGGTCGCTACCAATTTTTCCTCCTCCTCTTCAGCGGGAACGCCGGGATTCAGTAGTCAGAATTCAAACACACTCCCCCGAACTGCGTATCCGATGAGCCCAAGGACTACCATGTCCAGGAGGCGACAGCGCAGAAAGGACCACAAGAGCTCATGTAAGAGGGGAGCATAATTATGACCTCTTTATTAGGTGCTGTTTGTTCCATATTAAAAAATATATATTTAAAATGGATTTAACTGAATTGGTCGAAGAGAAGATGGAGTCGCATGTTGACTTTGATACCGTTTGTTGAGCCGATATAGAAGAAGTTGTGCAGTTGTGTAAGCTTTCGAGACCTCATATCAGAGGAAGAGTTCCTGGAAGCTTATGTGACTATAAATCTATTTTTTTTTTTTAGTTAGGCAAATACACCTTTATTATATATAACAAGAAGGACAATTTTACCTAATTGATGTTCCATAAGTGTCACCGAGTAGGAGTGCTTACGGGACGCCATAGCTTGTAAACCGTAGGTATTTTAATTTTCTTGCTGTGGTGGTTGGCGTAGCGAGGATACAAGGGACTCGTACTAAATAACTGTTTAACAGATCTGCTTTAAAGATTCCGTCTCCCACCTGTCTTTGATCTAATTAAATGTTGTCGTTCGATGGATTGCTTGCGAAAAAGTTATTGCGTGGTTGCAGAAAATATTGGAGACCTACAGTAATGATCCAGGTAGAACCTGGCCGCAGCTTGTATTAAACATGCAAACAATGCTTCCCCTCCATTGAGTTACAAATGTAGAGTATGCTTTGCTGATGAACCTTCCTTTCTGTTCCAGTGTCCTTGGCTTCTAGTACAGTTGGTCCTGGTGGGCAGATCATACACACTGAGACCACCGAGATTGTCCTTCGTGGAGACCCCCTAAATGGCTTTGGGATTCAGCTTCAGGGGGGTATTTTTGCCACAGAGACCCTTTCGTCCCCTCCTCTTATACGGTTCATTGAGCCGGATAGCCCTGCAGAGAGGTAAGGGTCAAGCGCCTGTACAGGAATATGATTGCGGAAAATAGAACGTTAACATCGAATTAATACGGTCTGTAAAGCAAGCTTGATGATGACTAATTATAGAACACTTGGTAATCAAGTCGTGTTCTCACTACAGCGCCTAATAGACATGGTTTCTTAACGAGGATTGACGTAGCGTTAATTGGCTTGTTCTATACTTTCTAGGCTCTGTACACATTTGGGGAAACCTTGGCACCCAGAGTGTCCGGAGCCGCGCTTTGTGATTTGAGGACCGTTCTGGAAGCAGTAGGGTCGCAGGGGACACATCCATTTGTCCCACAAGGGCAGTGGATTTGTCTGCGTTGACAAACGAGGCTTCGTTCGGGGAATTAATTGACTGCAGATTTTAATTAGCAACAGCATCGACGCCCGTTAACTTTTGATTTCTGAGAGTGATTTCCCCGTCCTGCTTGTGCCTGTGTTGACTTGTGCATCTAATCGAACAGCTTCCGGAGGAATAAATCACACAGCTTGTTGTTCTGGGTAATGGGGTCAGAGCGGAGCCCCTGGGCAGAAGCCTCCATTCCTCTAGAGGCTTTTTAAAATTTATTTATTTAACCCCTACCTGCTTCCTTACATTTACAGAATTCCCATCTGTTCCTTTCTTGACATTTTTAGTTTTCCAAATCTTTCATTTTTTTCCCAAGGTTTTTAAAATACAAATCAAAATTATATTTTCCCATTTTTCTTGTATTTTCTATTTTATTAACATTGCATTTTTTTAACGTTACTTCCTATGGCTTATGTATAATAGTATGTTCTGCGTTGTCATGTGTTATTTTTAATTTGTATTTCCCTGTGAGAGATCAGAATGTCTAGATTACTTTTTTATACTCCGGATTAATTCCTATATTCTGTATAAGCAAGAGCAGGTGGGATCCGGGGGAGAGGTGTCCCATAACACTGGGGTCTTCTCTCTTTTCTTACTGATTTATGCAGGGTATCAGACATTCCATCACGTTCTGGTTATTTAGTTTTATGGACGTTGTACGGTCATTTAATACTTTCTGCTGTTAGAATTAGCGGTGCTGCCAAGGGCAGTATAGAGTCTCTAAATCTTGATCCAACGGGAGGTTCAGACGGCACAAATCAACAGCGTGATAAGGGTGTTATCGCTGCCGTGCACCTAGCCTTATCAGAACATCTGTGCCGCGGCAAGCAGGTAGACAAAGCCAGAAGGACGCAGGTCGGGAAGAAGAAGTGTCAGAATGGGGAGTAACAAGTAAAACAAACTGGGTAGAACGGGAGGGGAATTTAGAGCAAGGTTAAAGGAACAGGGTAGGTACACTAGCCACTAATCCAAGGCTGTCAGGTCTGATGCTCAAGGGACGCAGTCGCACCGAGATTTCTGGATCATACTTAAACGGATTGCGTACTAAAAGCACCGCATCTGCTCTTATATTCATTAATGACTGTTGTAAAAGGAAACTGAAGACAAATCTAGACTTTAAACGCTCATTTGAAGCTGTAAAAAATGCTCTCCTGCATTTCTGGGGGACGTTTTAGTTGGATTTGTGTAAAACGTGTGGCTGAGCCATCCTGCTACTCATTATTCGTAGGTGCGGACTTCTGCAGGTCGGTGACCGACTTCTGTCAATCAACGGAATCCTCACGGAGGACGGGACGCTGGAAGAAGCCAACCAACTTCTGAGAGATGCAGCTCTCGCCAATAAAGTGGTTCTAGAGATCGAGTATGACGTGGCTGGTGAGTTTTAAGTGTATCAAATGTAAACTTTCCCCTTTAATGCTATAACAAAGCAAGTTGGTACTGCTTGGTGTCATCCACATGAGTATGACTTGTAGTCTTGTACCAGCGGTTACACTCCTTCTTGCTCTCTCCATCGTAATGCAGGTAAAAGGAATCTAGTGGTCTAGGAAGTGTATAAGGTGTATCTGTACCTCCATGACTTGGTTTGCTCTTCAGTCTTCCTCATGGGGTTCTTTGGGATTAAACTGGAGTGTGATTTTCATTGGGTCCCCAGTCTGCACGGGCATGGGTTGCCAGACGATCAGAGAAAAGTGGTCAGAACAGTTGACCCAGGCCCGCTGCACATGGCTTTATTTCACAGCTTTGTAGATAAGCTTATCCTTTCATTCCCCCCTCAACCTTCTAATCAATTGTAAGCTCACAAGAGCAGGGCCCTCTTCTCCTTCTATACCAGTAACTCTCGTTGTGTATCAGTGTCATTTTTACTGCCCCCCATTGCAATAACACTTTGGCCTCAAAGGACCTTCTCCTCGGTACTCGGGGTTCACGGACTGTTAATGGAATGAGTAGCTGCTCCACCATCCTTGGAGGAAAGGCTTCTGTTATTCAGATGGTTAAGTCTGCGACTATCACTGATGAGGAGTGTGGTTACGTAGAAACCATATCAATGTCTGCTGGAGGATGACAGACTGTTCGTGGGTTTGTGTGTACACACTTTCCGTGCCACGCTTTCTGTTTTAACAGCCTGTGTTTTTCTCTTAAATTAACACCCTTGAATGAAACACACATGTATTGGCTACGCAGCATTTGCTGCAAGCCTCGTAAAGGAAATATTATAATGGGGGGGGTAAATGTGTGTTAGCATAAATGTGTGTGTTAGCGTTAGTGTGTATGTGTGGTATTTTTTACCGTATCCACCTGTGCCAATGAACTATCGTCGTGTGCTTTAACCAGTGAGTTGGAGACTGCTTAGGATTCCTTAGCGATAATTTGATCTCAAATGCCTTACATGTGTTGTACATTTAAACCTCCTGCCTTGGAGCAAGATCTTTGCCATACCCATTCATTCTCCCCATTCTTTTATTTTTATTCCAAGAGTCTGTGGTTCCGAGCAGTGGAACGTTTCACGTCAAACTACCAAAGAAGAGAGGCGTTGAGTTGGGGATAACAATCAGCTGTGAGTAGCTCGTGAAATGAAGGCCTTCAATAGCGTGGAGTGCAAACTCCTATGTCTTCCTCATTGTTGTCATAAAATTTGGTTGATAAGAAAAACGTCGCCGATTTGAAATGTTCCCTGGAAACAAACGCAGGAATTCATGTTCTAGAGAGTGCATAATGGGGGTAGCTTTTGGGTAGTACCGTATTTGCTCGATTATAAGACGAGGTTTTTTCCAGAGCAAATGCTCTGAAAAATACCCCTCGTCTTATAATCGGGGTCGTCTTCTCAGACCCCCCAAAAAATGTCTGCTGGGGCCATGCTGCTTACCGGTCGCGAGCAGCGTCTCTTCTGTTAGAAGCAGGAGGACAGGAAGCTTGCAGCGTCCTCACAGAGCTCTATCTCCCCCTCCCTCCTCTGGGGGCGGGGCCAGAGAAGTTGCTCTACAGCCGGTCCCCTGCAGAAGTCTTCGAGTGAGAGATCTGCAGTTCAGGTAAGGGGGTGGGGGAGGGTTTTTGGGTAAGTATGTGTGATTAATGTGTGTTTAATGTGTGAAGTATGTGTGATTAATGGAATGAATGAGTATTTAAATGTGTTTGTGTGTGATAGCATGGATGTGTAAGGGGGGTGGGGGTTGTAGCATGGCATAGGGAGGCTGTAATCCCACTACTATCATCCCCAGGTTCCAGCATGTACTGGCTGCCTTGGCTTGATAGGAGTGTGATTGCTGTTAGCAGTTTGATATATATATATCAAACTGCTAACAGCAATCACACTCCTATCAAGCCAAGGCAGCCAGTACATGCTGGGTTAAAAGGCATATCATGGGGCTGAGTGGCATATAGGAGGTTAAAATGCATTTCTGGACCTCCAGAAATGCATTTTAACCCCCTATATGCCACTCAGCCCCATGATATGCCTATATACCTCCAGAAATGCATTTTAACCCCCTATATGCCACTCAGCCCCATGATATGCCTTTTAACCCCCTATATGCCAGAGTGCATTTCTGGGGGCAGAGTGGCATAACTGGGGGGAGGCAGGTTGGCAAATAAAAGGAAATTTAAAAAATATATTTTTCTCAATCATAGCTTTTATTAAACATGAAAAAATAATTTACATGAATTAATATTTACTGGTAAAACTTTTTTCCTATAGGGTCGTCTTATATTCAGGCTTTTTGTTTTTTTCCTAAATTAATATTTTGATTTTGGGGGGTCGTCTTATAATCGGGGTCGTCTTATAATCGAGCAAATACGGTAATAGAAGATATAGAGACTGCATCTACATTGAAAGGTCCAGTCATCTCATATCCACTAGACATCTGTAACTGGTGGTCTAGTTGGATTAATAGATATCCCAATGCCTTAGGCATTCATATTGATCCAGACGAGCTACACAAGGGGCATGAAAAGAGTGGTCTCCCCCATCGTAGACCCTGCAGACGGTTTTGAGACACCTGGTAGACAATCAATGCACATAGTCGTGAACATCATGGATGGACTGGACCAGCAGAGATGAGAGTTGGGAAACCTTACATTGCATTTGTAACTTTAGTTAAAACTACATAACAGGCTGAATGATAAAATTTCACGCAATTATCCCTGCTGATGGTGCGTTCGCCTCTGTTTTTGCCATTATACCAAGCAGCAGATGTGTTTTTATGTATGATCTATTTTTAATACCACGCAAGTAAGAAAAGTAATTTATCTGCACCGAAGCCCGGATTCAGACTCCTCGTAACTACTGCTAATGGATTTTTGAAGCTTTAGTGCTGCTCTTAGCATAAACATTTGTGTCCTTTATTGATTAGTGCGTGCAAGGTATGCCTGGATATACATACTCTTGAAATAATTAATGAGAAGCCCCGCCGGCAATATGTTGCATTATCACTGAAATTAATGTTTGTTGAAACATGCCTTATTACGCCGTTCTTTGACCAAAGCCTGTATGCATTGGAAATCATTAGCAAAGCACTGCATGGTTACCTTCACTTATGCCCATGAGAAACCACTTTACTCTGTCATTTGTGTGGCAGCAATCGGTGTCCATGTCTGTAGTCACGTTTTACAAACCTCCGTCATCATCATCATCATCATATCCGCTAAGAGAGCTCTGTATCTTCATACAGTCATTAATCATCCGCCAAATTGAAGTCCCAGCAGGGATGACGTATTAAATTAGCTATATATTATCAGTATAAATGGCACCATTGATCTGCTGTTGTATATTTTTCTTCTGCGTTGCTCTCCTGTCCCTGTTGAAGGATACATTGTGATTTCGGTGATTTATAATCGCTGTTTCTCGTAGCTGGTGTCCTGGGGCATTGAAAGCGTGCCTGGCATACCAGTATCCAGACGCACAAAACCATTACTGACTTTCTTACCATGTCGTACACAGTGGTTGAACTTCACTTAACCAAAACCTAGTCCACAGTCTGGCACGACGTGGCTTATTCATAAGTATTTTGTCTACGTTTTTTAAAAGCTGTTAAATATAAACTTCCTTGAGCACAGGTGAGCTAGTCAATCCTGAATCAGGCCAGTGCAGTGATGCTGGAGACTTGTGATTACAGCTTCACTAATATTTGTGGCACGTAGTGACTTTTATTAGCGTGTAAACGAAGAGTGGGGAGGGAAGTTTGGAACGGACAATGCACCTTGATTATTGTCTCTGCCGGTTAGTCTCTATGGCCACAGGGGATCATTCGGGATGACTAGGGACCGATACCGGCATTTAGCCAAAAAGGACAATCCAGGACAATCTAGCCTTTTTAGGTTCTAGGTTTTTATATCTTCTAGTTTTTGATATATGCTCCCTTGCTTCCCGCAGCAAGCAGAAAACCAGGGGAGCCGTTAATTATATCGGACATCAAGAAGGGCAGCGTTGCACACAGGTGGGTTACCCCAGTGGCTCGGCAGGTAATGCAGCCGGTTTCAATGACACTGTTGTCAATCCGCAACAATCCGGAGACCGTAGAATGTGCTTGTTTCCACCGTACGTAATCCAGCTAATAATGGGATGTTTCATATTTATATTAATAAGCCATCTTTTTCTGTCAAAAGCAGGGAGACGGAGGCAGATGAGTACAGCTCTGGCAATCTGTCTGTACAGCAGACCTTTTTCACATCGTCTCCGTCTCTCATGCCATCTCTGTAGCCGTATCTCCAAATCAATCGCCTACTTACAATGATAACTTGCAAATTTAGCCCGATTATCGGGACATGGACGGAATATTATCTGTGACACCCTACGTGCCGTCTAAACCTGATTCCTAAGCTGCAAACAAATAATTGTCTCTCCAGAACCGGCACTCTAGAACCAGGTGACAAACTATTAGCTATTGACAACATCCGTCTAGACAACTGTTCCATGGAGGACGCCGTGCAGATCCTACGGCAGTGTGAAGAACTGGTCAAGCTGAAGATTCGAAAGGATGAGGATAATTCTGGTATGATAGCCTTTGATGTTCAGCCGAATAAAGCATTTTACTTAGAGATTTATATGTTGCTTGCAACTTTATGTATGTATGTATGTGTGTGTATGTATGTGTATATATATTATATAGATAGATAGATAGATAGATAACTCAGGCGGAGCTCTTCATACTTGGCTCACCAAGACTTTATATGCCAAGATCTTTTTAAAAAAGTTTGTGTTACTTAGTCTTTAATCAGCATTTACGTTAACACCAGTGTCACATAGTAACATAATTTAGCTTTAGAAAAAGTGACAAGACCGTCAAATGCAACCTTGCTGTTGACCCACAAAATCAACGGATGTCCCTTTTGGGAGCGACCACGTTAATCCTCCTGTTTTGCAGATGAGCAGGAGACCACTGGTGCCATTATATACACGGTGGAGCTCAAGAGGTATGGGGGCCCCCTTGGTATCACGATATCGGGAACCGAGGAACCGTTTGATCCTATTGTGATATCTGGGCTCACAAAGAGAGGTCTGGCTGAAAGGTGAGTCCTGTTATACGTTCCTCTTTGCAGACAAGCTTGCTTTCCACTATGGAAGCTTTTTCAGATTCTAGACTATTGGCTTCTTTAAATGAACGCATTGCTTTAATGTTAAAGGATACTTAAAAGATTTTCATTTGTACTGACTATTATTTCAGCAACAAAACGCAACATTAGAAACCTCGTTCTTAGTACTATTGAATGCCCAGCTCCTTCCCGTTAATTATTTTCTAGAATATTTCTTTTTTTTGTAATTTATGCCAGGAACACTCTCTCATGTGCCACAAAAACACCTTTTTAAGGTTCCATCGGGGTTCTAGATGCCAGTCCGATTGTGATCTGTTGTGCTACAGTGACACCTAGTGGTGCCTGGAAATGTCCACAATTAAATTCTTTTTGAGCGGGATGCTTTCTTTAGTTACATTCCAGACCACTAAAAATACCTTTCTTGTTGTGGATGAAAGCATCTTTCCAGTCTTGGATTTTAAAGGCGAAAGCTTTTATCAGAAATTAATCTATTAAAACTACCTATAGCTTGTAATGTTTTTGTTTTGTGTGCCTATGTATGAAGGCTCTTTAACTTCTGGTTGGCCATTGGTCTTCCAGGACTGCAGCTATGGAGCCGTACTTAAAATCCTGCTTTTCCATTGTATTTTTGCCCACTGTCACTGTTTTTGTTCAATTATAGGACTGGAGCCATTCACATTGGGGATCGTATTCTTGCGATTAATAATGTGAGCTTGAAGGGAAAGCCGTTGAGCGAAGCCATCCACCTGCTGCAGATGGCGGGAGAAACCGTGACCCTCAAAATAAAGAAACAGGCAGAGCGTGAGTAGGACAGATCATAGAGGGATTATTACTATTGGTGCCTGTAGGACCTTGAATCATTACGTTGGCTTAACAAAAAGGTTCCGGGTCATTTGTCTCTGGCTAGTGGTGAGAAGCCTATGGTTATGGATAGAGGTGGAACATTACGGTCTCCTTAAAGGGACACAACAGCCATTGTATGCACTTGATTTCAATGGGAGCGCTTTTCTTCTACTCATTGGGCTAAAACTAAATCTTACCCTAGAAGTTCAAAATGTTCTTAACGATTAAGGCCGACTAACTTTATTTTTGAAATGTAACTGTTTAAAAAGATAGAAATCAGAACATGTTTCACGCCACTCAGAAAAAAATATCCCAAAAACAGTGGCTTCAGTAGCAATATTATGTCTTTATGAAGCTGTTTCTTGTAGAAACCAAAGCATGAAGCGATCCAACACATTGAGCAGATTTATCATTTAATTCTCCTTGTAATTGTTTTAAATAGAGAACAGTTTTCCTGTTGTGGTCATGCAGCCTTTCTCCGTATAAACGTGGCTTGTGTAACGGCTGGACCTGTCTTCCAGGCACAAACTCCCAGAAGATGTCTGATGGTTTGAATGAAGGGAGCGACCCAGAAGATGACCTTACCGACTCTCAAAAGACCAGCAAACTGTCTGAGATCTACTCGACTACCATCCCTAGCGTGGACAGTGCGCTGGAGTCCTGGGATGGATCTGGTATTGATGCAGGTTATGGAAGCCAAGGTGAGAGACCTGGTCTTTGATATATAGAAAAGCTGTGGGCCATGTCTGAGAAACTGAGTGGTCCTCTTCCCCCTCTATGGCTCAGTTAGTAGGAATATTCCATTCACTGTTATGGAGCCAAGACCTCTTTCGCACCAGAATCACATTTTATTTACAACCTCATAACGAAGGGTAGACAGGACATAACAATTCGTATATAACATAACAAGATGACATACAGAAGCAGTCGGTGAGGAGGGCATTTTTTTAAACCTTAATTTCAATGAATTACTTAAATCAGAATATAATTGTAAAAATAAACTGCACTTATTTTAAAGAAGTTGGAAGCTTTTAGAGACTTCGGGGGGGGGGGGCAAATTAATTTTGCATAATGTTTTTAACCTAGGATTTTGTCCCTCTGCAGGTAACTATGTTCACCAGGCTGTCGGTATCTCCCTACATCCTCACGAATGGAGGACAGCCCGTCATAAAATTGGAACCCCTCCTGTGGAGCACAGAAAGAGTTACCCCTTTCTGGATGGAAGTTATAATGAGGAGGAGTGGGAGAAGCCTGCGCGGTATGTAACAGGATTATTGAAGAACTGTGTACATCGTGCTTTAAGAAGCATTCCATTAATGAAAATGTCATCACATCCCTTATAAAATTAATGAGCGAATCTAGAGTATCCAAAAACGATGGCGCTGCCTGTGTGCTTTATTAGCGGCTATGCACTTTTGATCATTCTTTGCATGTTCTGCATATTCCCTGCCTTCTATTTTACTTTTGGTTTTCTTTATGACCAATGGAGGTTATCTGTATCATTTGTCTGCGAAATAGAACGTTCCTCACCCTCAATGGTTCAGTGCCCCATCTCCAGAGACTGTGACATCTTCTCTCAGCATCAAAGAGGCCAAGTCAATCCATGGCCTACCCACTACTTCTCTTAAAGAATCAACCAATATGTGTCCAGTCCTTGTCTGTGACATAATCATTAAGAAAACCCTCAACCAATCAACTAAAGATAAGAGTTATGAGCTTTTCAACCATGGACACCGTAGGAGACATTAATAATCTCCAATATCGGCCTAGAAATTAGGCTGTGATTAACTAGAAGTAGAGTAAATGTTGAGAGAAGGCTCCCACCATGATGACCTTTATGATGAATGGCCACCATTCGTTGGCTATTTTGTCTGTTGTTTTGTCTTCCACCCTCTTCCCCCAACAACCCTTCAAAGATACTTACAACTCTTCTCTTTCCCATTGTTTTCTCACCTTGTCTGTTCTCCTCTCTCTCTGTGTTTTCTCTCTTTCCCCAGGTGTTCTATGTCTCAGCTTTGAACCGTTTCCCATCACCCATCCTCCCGTACTAAAAAAGCTTCTGGGGACCTTCTATTTTTGTAACTTCCTCCAACGTTCTTCCACTTTTTTTTTATTTTTTGTTTTCCCCTTTCATTTCTCTCTGTCATCATTAGCACATCTTTTACCTTTTCAAATCCCTGATTTGTGAGCAATGCATTGCTCGCCCCTCTGCCACTCAGGCGCTTGAATGTTGTCCTCTCCACCTGTTTTGTAAAATCCCCAATATGATTCCTTTGCCCCCTTTCTCGGAGATTGAATGCATAAACTTGTCATTAGGAGAGGGGCATCCCCTGGACGCTCATGGTGTTGTACTTTCGTGTAAGAAGACTCCATAAGAGTTTGGAGTGTTGGGCAGAAGATGGTCCTGAGGGCTCACCATGTTTGGTTTAACAGATTCCCAAGTCAACCAAACGGCTTAGACACAGACCACGATGACAGTTTCTGGCGTGTTTTTGGAGAGGCACTGGAAGACTTGGAGACCTGTGGGCAGTCCGAGCTTTTGAGGGAAATTGAGGTAAATTTCCGGGCTGGTCAAACTTCTGATGTTTCTCCCAAAATCTGTGCTTTAACAATAGTGATCCACCTGCCAGCTTTTCCTTCGTTATAATTTGGGATAGTTCTTAAATTCACAACACCCTCTAGCTCAATGTTGTACTATGGGAAAACACACGGAACTACGAGTCACAGTAATTATTATAGCACCATCATACTCTGCAGTGCTGTACAATGGCTAAACGGGACATAACGAGTAGAAAATACGATAATTTAACTTACAGTAACAATTGTATATATATATATATCGATATATAAATTCATTTTGGTACTGGTTACCGTTAATTTGCAGGCATCCATTATGACGGGCAACGTGCAGACTTTGGGCCTTGATAACAGCAAACTGCCTTTTGAAAACTCAAGCCATAGGAAGGGAATCCACCGCCGCTATAGTAATAGCCCCCCAACAAACAAGCTCAATCAAGACCTAAAAAGCCAAAAAAAAGAGATCCAGGAGGAGTCTTCCACTACCGAACTACTCAAAGTAAGGAACCTGACGCTGCTACAATTCATGCCTCCAAAAACACATGGATCTGTAGATGTGTAATTTATTCATGCTTAATTTGGATTCAGTATGTTGGCTTTGCGGGGGAATTGGTGAACCAGACATAAAACTAGTGAAATAACATTTAATATTATAAAGCACCATAAAAAAATCTAAAAGACGTTAACTGCTGATAGACTAATGACATACTGTTACAGCTTCTGCACGGGATGCATTTCACACAAAGTATATACTATGTGAACAAGCAAACATGGTTTAAATAGTCGGCAATGGAGAAGGTGTTGGTTCTGCCAAAGAATAATATAAGTTGAGTATTAGGTACGGGAGCAGCCAGACCCCCAGGGTGGAGATATCAGACCCCCATGGCTGGCCTGTGTTTTTTTTTCTTTTTGGAAGAACTGCCTCTAATTATATACAGAAATGTATATAGCCGTATTAATAAGATGAATATTGACTGGCTCTGTGTGTCGCAGGTAACTGTCATGAAAGACCTGGAGAATGATGACTTTGGCTTCAGTGTCTCAGATGGTCTCCTGGAGAAAGGAGTCTATGTGAATATGATTCGGCCTGGGGGTCCCGCCGACAGGAGTGGGCTGCAGCAATATGATAGAATCTTGCAGGTAACCGCGTGTATATATCTGCCCTTTGGGTGTTAATGTACGATTTATGATTTATCAAAATATACCAGAAAGTTTTAAGGATCTTGAAAATGGAAACTTCTAGGATGTGGTATAATTAACCTCTGTGAGCCATGAAATCTTAACCAATCCCAGTTGAGACATTTATCCGCTCGATATACATCCCAGCCTCCCAAAGACCTAAATTATTTGATTTGTACCTAATCTGTTAAAATAAGAACTCTGTATCAGGCATGGATTGGCCATCTGGCACACTGAGCAAGGTGGGCCACCAGCCGACAGACGCGCCAGATTGGGTGCTGTATCGTGTGGCCAGGGGCTGGGAATGCCGGCCGCGTGCTAAGTGGCCATAAAAACGCAGCGCGTGGCCATGCATATCCAGCCGTCAGCTGCGCTTATATCATCAGGTGGCCACTGGCCTTAAAGTGCCAGGCCTGTCTCCATATCCCTGTTACGGCCCTGCTCAGTAACGTTGTTTTTGTGGGTTGGGCATAGGTGGGAATGGGGTGTTGTATATAAAACTGGGCGTGGCATAGATGGAGCTGTTCAGTGGAGGGGTGAGGCTACTACTTAGCCACTCCCACTCATCATCTGCATTGTCTCAGTCGCCATTAGAGCCACAAGGATAACTCTGCACATGTCTGCTTGTCCACAGGTGAACCACGTACGTACCAGGGATTTTGACTGTTGCCTGGCAGTGCCTCTTCTTGCTGACGCAGGCGACCGGCTCGACCTCGTCATTAGCCGGACCCCTTTGGCCCTTCCGGAGGATGCAGTGATACGGCATGGAGGATTAGAGGCGAAGACGAGCACAAAAACCTTATGAGGAATCCTAAAAGAACCTTTTATGCACTCCATGATCTACGTTTGTAACGTTTCCTATGGCCCCAGTAATTCTTTGTCCTGATTATGTAATTGTTCCAGGTGATCAGCTCACTTGTTGTTTTTAAAATTTATATATATATATTTTAGGCACTTTTCGTAGTCCAGACCTATTGCATCTGTGACTCGTGGGACGCGCCGGTCCCACCTCATTTCACTCAACGTAACGGGGCTGTTCAACTGACCAAAGCCTTAGAAGGGCCGTCCTGCTCTCTGGCTCCACAAATATTCCCTTTCTATAGAAGGTTTTTAAATTATAAATTCATGGTGCTACTTCTTATTTTATTTTATTATTGCCCTCTTTGTCAACTTACATCGCCCCCCACGATTTTCAGAGAATTGCACAAAAAACTTATTTTCTCCCAAACTTTTTTTTCTTTCTTTGAACCTCCATTAGTTGAGGATACTTTTTTCTTTCTTCTTCTTAAATAATCTTGAAATTTGCCAGTCACTCCATATTTTATTTTCCTGGGTGTATAGTACTGTTTAAACATACGCACTTTAGACTTGTGTCAAATTTAGTGTTTTTATTATTCCCACTTTTTCCCCCCGATTCCCAGTCCCCTGCTTGGACTAAACCTCTCGTGCACAGATACACCGATCCCTGTTCCCGCAGCACTTGTTAGGATTGCACGTATCACAATCACTGATCACTGATCACAATTCACAAATAGATTTTCATCCTTGGCCCTCTATAACAATCTAATATTCTGTTCCTTGATAGCAGACTTGGCACTGTGACCCTACCGAGACATCCAGGAAACGTTCTCTTCTTATAAGCACATTATATTATATATTTTTTTTTATCCCATGTCACCCAAGGTGTATCGGGGATAGAGCACAATTAATTCATGGATTTCACTTTTTTCCTCCGATTCCTGCACATTTTAATATTGTTTATCTGTCTCCCATGACCTGCATGTGATAAAATGTTCCTGTTTTGATGGATCTCATATTATTCCTCTTGCACTTTATACATTGATTTGGTTAACCCTATAGCAGCCAGATGTGCACATTCAGAAAATGCCTACTCATAGAAGTGTTTTTTTTTTTTTTTTTACACCAGCATATGTCACCATAAATTCACACGTAATTTCCCATAGAATTTTGGAGTTTTGGGGGGGGGTTTTGTGTTATTCCAGGTTTTTATTTTCTTTGTACCTTGAGACCCTACAGTTTAGGCCATTTTGTTACAGCAGGCTATGTGATGAGTTTATTTTATTTTTTTGATTTTAATTTTTTTTACATTTTTGGTTGCCCAAGTGGTTAATTTTATTGATGATTCAGCCCTATTATTGCATTACGTCCGTACGTCTGTCCAGCGCAGCCCGTCTGTGCTAGCTGTGTCTGATTAAATCTAATTTTTACTATGTTGGAGCAGTTCTTTATTTGAAACGGCTGCCCTATCTGAGTAGCAACCACATTTTGGAAAATGTATATAAATTGGTTGTTTTTAACCCATATTGCATGGAATTGCAAAGAGGTCTTAATGAATGGGCAGCCCTGCTTGTACGCAGGTGACGCACCTTCCTTCAGGCATGGATTCCTTGAGAACCGTTGATATGCCCCGTTTCCAGGTCCTTACCGAGCTGTACGTACACGAGATTTGCCGTTCGGTTTTGCCATGTTCGATATATGTGCCATAGCTACTGAAAGTATTTTTATATGCAATATCTGTGGGTACAGAGCTCCACTTTTTTTGGGTTTTTAATGAATAATTTTAACCGAAGGCTTTAATAATAACAACTATTCCTTGTACCCCTTCCTATGCATTTTCAATGATCTTTGCCTGTTACCCACATAACGGAAACAAAAATATTTTTATCCATATAATTAACTCAGCTTAACATGTAAAGTATTTTTATACAAACTTTGTTTTTTCTTTTCTAGTCTGGAAAGCACAATATGTTACGGTACATGTTTTGGAGAGTCTTATTTTAGTCCTGTCCTGGACAAGCTGTACATACTATATCAAATTGTATTTAAAAATGAGGGTGTTGTGCAAATTCTGTTTTTTTATAATAAAATCTTGAATTTTATTTGCTTGATTCTTTTTTTTTTTTTTTTTTGTTTACAGTTTAATTATTAATATTGTTTAATTATCTCACAGCGACCTGTTCTAACATCCAGAAATATTACTTCTATCGCAAGTGAACTACAAACGAAACACACAATTATTTGTTTTTAAAATATTTTTTTAATGTTTTTATTGCTGAAGTTGATTACAAAAGCTCCTAAAATTACAAAGAAAAACAGCAAACTGCTAATTTACGATAAAATGCAAATAAAATCCTTTTTGAGTTAGGAGAGAGAGAGGATACGACAGCCTCTTGATAAAACATTATCGTCCTCCTCCTTTCCTTTTTGTACTAAAAGTTAAGTTTAATACCAGACCCAGAAGCTTGGTCCAAGCGGTTACTACTTCCACCAGGATAGAGTGCGCTCAGGAATTTTAATGAATATATTTAGAACGTATTTGTCCAACCGATGAACCCTTTGTATATCAAAATACACCAAAAGCCACGTAATCTCTTTATAAATAGAATAACCCAAATCCATCAAGTTCATTGATTTAAAAAAAATATATATATATCCATACCTATCAAATTTAGATGTAGAGAAGTTTTACTTTGCAGAGAGGGTGGTAGATAAGTGGAACAGCCTCCCATCAGAAGTGGTAGAGCTTAATACAGTAAGGGGGTTTAAACATGCATGGGATAGGCATACGGCCCCTGAATATAAGATGACACGAGTTGATGGGGGGCCGAACAGGTCTTATCTGTTGGGAAGTTTGATGCTTTTAAGCAAAAAGCCATGTTTCAGTGGTAACGAGAGAAAGCTATCTTACAAATGAGAATAAAGATTTCATTGAAGTGGACCCTTAATACAAGATTTCTTTGTTCATCAGCTGAAAAACCTATTAAATAGTTAATAGGAATGGCGTCGAGGTATATACTGCATAAAGCATTCTTAACCCCTTCACGGCAAAGCCCGTACATGCACGGGCTCACAATACATCGTCCTTAATGGGTTTAAGGACAACCCGTTGTCCTTGAAGGTTATTTTTATTAACCCCTTGTTAACTGGAAATCCTACCACCATATCCAAGACATTTTCAAAATACAAACATTCTTTTTATCTTTGCAACATTTACAACATAATGCATAAGATAGTTTGCTATCGGTAACAAAAAAAAATATTGTCTTCTGAATTAAGGATGCGAGTTAAAAGGATTTTTATTAAAAATGATGTTAAATTTTGTGTACAAATGTTAACACAATTTAAAAATTAGTCTTGAATAAAACACTTGATATGGAACGCTTTGGAAAAGATATATATAGATGTCAATATGTGATATGATTTGAACATATAAAAAATAGCACCCGGATCATGCGTATTAATGTTAAAGGGAATCTGCCGCAGATGCATCATTTTTTTTTTCTCTCCGCTCCCACCACTGCGTGAAAATAAACCTTGAAGGAAAGCGATTGTGTGTCTGACTTCATAACGTAACCAGAAATGACTATTACTGTGCTAGCAGATATCGAGCATATATATATGAAAATAAATTATACTTTATCTCCCAATTCAGAGCAGCATAAATACCCCATAAGTAAGATACGCTACGGCCTACGACCCTGCCATTGGATGATGGCACGTCAGTCCATTACCACTGGTAATTAGTTGGATGGCTTTAAGCCTAGGGCCCATGGGAGTCTGAATCCAGTAATACGAGGGAACCGAAGCTAAGAAACTTCTATAGAAGACGCAACAAATTCGGGTCCTCACCAAATACACTGTTTATAGAATTAATCAATGCGCGAATGGTTAGGGACCCCTAGGGCGAGGGTTGGGTACTCTGCATTAACCCTTTAGGTTTATTTGTGACAATCAAAGGAGTTATATGATGGGGACACCATGGGCAGCTATGACCGGAGATTAAGCGAGGGAGAAGTGAACCCACCGGCTTATCGACATCAGTAGGTCGACATCAAAGGTCTATTTGGATAAGGGTTTAACATTTTTCTTTTGGCAAAAGGGACGCTTGTGGAAAGACACAGCTGATTTTTATCACTGTAAATCAGATCCTTTATTCTCTTGTGTCATTGAGTGCGCTGCGAAGCGGGCTTTGGTGGGGGGGGGGTTGTGTTGCATCGGAAGGCACATTAAATGTGCGTCTACAAATGCAGACATTTAAAAATACACAGTCTATGACAAATTCCCTTCACTACAGTGTTACATGATATATATATATATATATATATATATATATATAAATTTATATATATATACATATAAGGTTTCCCATGAACAGAAACTGACGCTAACTTATTTTGAATATATTCTATATGATGGATGTCAAACTGCATTATTTGATTGTATATATATATATACAGTATATACCGGTATATATATATATAAAATCTCAAAGGATTTTAGGCTTTTACAATTAAACTTGGATCAGCGAACACAACTTGCCACTGGATTCCATTAAAAATCAGTAATTTACATTAACCCCATCTGCGCTGGATTTCTGATCTATTTTATCTTATTTTTACGGACAAAACTTGCTTTTCTTTAAAAAAAACAAGAACATTTCTAAGTGACCCTAAACGTTAAGACGGTAGTATATATATACTGATTTACAGGAAATGTGTGCTTTTTTAACACTATCAAACCAAATCTTTTTCAGAACGATGCTTTGTCTTAGTATGTTGGAGAACAGATCGCACAGATTGAAAATTTGTTAGAGATTTAATTAAAATGAATACAATTTAATTCTTGTTTCTGAAAACTGGTATTTGAAGGGATGGTATCACATGGAAGTGCAGCATTCGGAGATCTATAGAGGGTTTTTTTGTAATACTGTCACTTTAAGAATGTCTCTGTACATTATTATATTAATATAACCTATACAGAAACAGACATACCTAAAGCTGTGGACCTCAATCATTTAGTTTTGAAGTATGAATAACAGCAACCAGGAATGGCACCAAATTAACTTTTCTTTGCGTTTTCTATTTAATGTTTACAAGTAACCATACGACCTAGACATTATTAAATGTCCATCATCATTATCATCATTATCTACTCTCTTATAAGTGATGACACACACACCTTGGTACAAATGATATGTTGGAGCGCGCAACATTGTTGTGGTTTTGGGATCTGTTTTGGTATTGGAAAATATATTTTTGTTACTTGACTGAAGACAGAATTGTAACAAAGCCTGCAGTGCTCAGAGTCACCACAAGGTGTCAGAACTCTCCCAATGCAGCCACAGACACCATCCCCTATTGATAAAATTGTATATATTATGCATTTTCATCTTAAAATTTATATTAAAGCTGGAATATAGCTGATACAAGTTGTTTAGATATAAAAAAGCAATGTATATTTTCGCAGCACAAAAGCTATGCAGATGATTTGTGCTTTAACAAAATGTATCAATTTGTGCATAACTCTTAACTTCTTTTTCTTTTCAATTAAAAATTGACCAAAACTGTCACAATGTTGCAAAGTTCTCCAAAACACAAGGCTTTATGCCAACTACAAAGTTATTATTTAGAGAAAAGCCTATAAACTGGGGCCTGACAGCACCTGGATCCAAGAGGTACAGAAGATTAATATATATAGTGATATATATATATTTATAAATCCAACGGTTAAAATGTCAAGATATGAGAATCTGTGCAAAGACATTAGGAATTGTTACAAAATATTACAAAATACGCACTCGCGTACACAATTATTATACAGATTTCTCTACAAGAGCTGAACAGTTGAATTCTAGTGCAAATAGAGATCTCCATTAACCTGGATCTAAGGATGGTGTTAGTAAACAGTGTGTTTTACGGGTCTCCTTCCTTCCTTGAAAGCAAGGAGACCGAGCGTATGGTCACATCATGGTCTCTACAATAACATGGGTTGGCTTCAGGTGGCCTCCATTCGCACAGAAAGGTGTGGATCCTTCTGCGTCTGTGGCCCAGCGATTTATATCTTTCGGAGCTGTGACTGACTTGATTCTCTGTAAAAAAAAAAAAATGATGTGGAAATGGGTATTTTGGTTTCACAGTTTTTTTTATCTGACTGGTTGGTATGTGGTTTAAGGGACTCTTTCACAAAGCAGCTAGGGCTTGTGGTAAAAGGGGGTGGAATTAACAGATCAATGAATGTTCTCTTCTGAAATCCTCACTCATCCTTACAATGGCTGCCTCATCCAAAATAAAGGGTGAGAAACTTCCAGAACCAAAAAGTTTCCACCCAAGGTGAGGAGTCACTCACTGACGAGGATTGGCTGAAAACTAGTGGGTGTTGAACCCTGTCTGACAAATGTGTTCTGAGCGACTATATTCTGGGCCCTATATATATATATATATATGCTCTCTTTCCCCTCTACATATGGAGATGCTGTGTTCATGTATTCTGTTGTGTATACAGTTTATGTGTTATATACTGTTCTGTCAGTAGGTGGTGCTGTTTACAGATTTCACTGTTCACTTTTGTTTGTGGTATCTTCTTGTTTGCCTTAATAAAAAACCAAACTTTTTGTAGGCCGCAGCCTTGTTTCTTTTATTTCTGTAGAGCTTTAATGAATTTCTGGTGAAAGGAAGCTGGGCTAGGCAGGCAGGAAGTGGGGACAGGAAGTTGGTGGAAGTGGGCGGGCAGTGGACAGGGCAAACCTCTTGAGTCTCCAGAGGAATGAATCAGTTTGGATGTATTTATACAAGTTCTAATCGGCCATAATGACATCACTTCCGCTTACCTCGATCAAGGAGCCCTCTGATTGCACAATCCGTAAGACAACAACCAATGGTATGCAGACCATGGATGACAGGGCCAGAACCCACCCCAGCCCAATGGCCCAGTCAGGGTACGTGTAGTACTTGTTGTAGGTGAGAGGGGTATATTTGGCTAAAGAAAATATAAAGCAGCCCTGAAAGTACAAAAAATATACGGTAAGTCCTGATACAAGGAAGTTACATAACATGAATATATTATCAATGTATACATGAATAGTATAATTACTGGTTGAAGAGAAGATCGTGATCATAAAGAGAATTATAGATGGCGGGACATCTGTATATAGGGTCGAGCTAGATCAGATATATTGTTTATATGTTTCATAATAGCTCTGCTGTGTTAACCCCTTCATGACAAAGACCGTACATGTATGGGCTCACAATGCATTGTTTTTAAAGGGTTTAAGGACAACCCATTATCCTTAAGGGGTTAATACAAAACTGTGTTCATCTAGTCTGTCCTTTTTAAATCACTTTTTACTTAGTTGTTCTTTAGAAGAGCTTTGCCCGCACCTTAAGCTTTCTTGAATTCATTTGCCCTGTTTGCCTGCACTACCTGCGCCGGAAGCCTATTCCAGGTATCTACTACCTCTTCAGTAATGCAGAATTTTATCATATTAGTCCTCAGCTTTCCATGACCTCTAAAGTTAACTCATGCCCTCTAGTTCTGGAACTTTATATTGAAAATGCTTCTATGTTGGACTTACCACGCAGAGCAGTGGGGTGACCACACACCAGCTCCATTTCATCCATGGACCTGGTCTGTACCCGATCATGTCCTCAATGTTGTCATAAAATTTATCAGCGCCTGAAGACAAAGAAAACAAAATCACCAACTGTTATGAGAGCTTAAAAATACATCCTCAAAAACTTAAATAAAATAAATAAAAATCAATCCCCTGTGATGACATCATATAAACAAAAAATATGTAATAATAATATTAAACACTAAAAAATCTTAGGGATATTGCTACTAGAATCTGTTTGCAAGAGTAGTGGGTGCAGGGAACTGCATGACATGAGTTTACAAAGAACAATTCTGGTGCAAAACACTAAACAAAGAGCAATCAGTTGAAACAGTTTGTCAGTTTCCATGGTGACTGCACTACAGTCAAAGCGCTACTTTAATTCAATGATTTTTAAATTGCTCTTTATAATTAAAGGCTTCTTTAACTCCTCATAAACTATGAATGATTGTCATTAAAAAAAATGAATATACATTTAAAATGCAAATATTAGGTGCTGAGAAACTATAATGCATTAGGTTGCATTTAACACTTTTGTAATCAAACGTATGATTAGAACCACCATTCCTAGCCCGTCCCGGAAATAACTCTTTAATCATGTAAAAACGTTTCCTCATTCATCATTTTTACCAGGATCCGTTAATGGTCATGTGACGCAAGCAGACAGTGATAGGCTGTTGCCATAGAAACTTACCATAAACCCAGGCTACGGCAATACATTCAAAGAATGCAACCCAAAGGAGGCAAACTCCGCTAGCTGCATAGTAGTCAAAGAGTTGAAACACGTACATGCCACCCTGTGTGGAGTGAGGAGAACAAGAGAATAAGGGCAGACTCCAGAAATGGGGGGGGGTAGCTTTTACTGGGCCAAAACAGAAAATATATAAAGAAATCACATTTGTAGATGAAACAGGACAGGAGCCAAGGAGAGGAGGCTTCAACCATGGGCTGAAGAACATAGACATTAGATTCTAGACATTGGTTAAAAATGGGGTAATATATGCATATATATTAGGTGATGGATTACAAAACCAGGATTTGGGGAATCTGGTGAGTGAAAAATGCTGTCCTGAAGGGGTTAAGATGTAGAGTTCCTGATGGTTGGTGTGATGTTGTGATGGGATGATGACACTTACTTCAGTGACCATGGTTAGCCCCAGAAGATAGCTGAGGAAGCACACTATAGCGATGAAGACCTCTCGTCGATAACCCTTCCGTAGGAAGGATGGGTACAGATCAACTAAAGATGTGATCTGTCCTTCAACTTCAACAAACTGCGGACAGTAAATGAACAGTCAGGACCTAGATGTTACACCCATTATACGGACAACTCTATTTATATATTTTTTTTTTTGCGTGCTCTGACAGGGACCACAATATTAAAACATCATTAAGGGTTTGGTGGTAGATGCCGGCAACCACATTTGATTTTAGTAATAAATAAAAATGCAAATGCAAGCAGTACACTAAAATAATATTTGCTTTCAGTAAAATCTGGATGATTGGACTTTTTAACCTCATTTATTTGGACCTGGAACATGCAAACAAAAATGCAAATGTTTGCGATGCTAATTTAATCTCGCATGTGAATAACAAACATTATAGTATATAGACTGATAGACGGCAATGGGATTTGCTTATCTGCTATTTTCTGCATGATGTTCTAATTTCATACACTAAAATTTATAGAGAGGAGGGTTCTTCAGTTTTATGATTGGGATCAAACACCAAGAGGAAATAGAACACCAAGAACACAAGGAACCAGCATTTTTTCACAAAAAAGTTTTAGTTGTACTATGTCCTTCCGTTTTGTTCTTTGGTAAATGGGTTTTTGTTTTGGAGTCACTGACCTGGCTATCTAGTCCAAGCAGCAGAAGCATAATAAAGAACAGGATGGCCCAGAAGGTGGGGAGAGGCATCATCGACACGGCTTTTGGGTAGGCAATGAAAGCCAGGCCGGGACCTAGAGAGAAATCAAAAGGAAGGGTACAGTGGGGGGTACAGTAATTAGCACAGCTCTGTTCATGGTACTAGAGGCAATTCCCTGTCTGAGTGAGTGAACCCCGTAACGCTACTCAATGTATATATTACTTATGGCCAAGACCTTTCAGTACTTGAGTCACTATACATCTCGCTTTTCTGGTCTAGTACTCTAGATTGCGATAAAATGGGTGGCTAAGAATTCCCATAAAAGTTACTTTAAGAGCACTATACTATGGGAAAAGTAGCACAAATGTGCTTTATTCCTAGCTGGTAAGCTGGCAGTGGATTTAATTAAAATTAAAATCCACTTAAGGTGATTCCCTGAACTAGCGAAAGGCACACAAACCCATTAAAACCCATTTAACAGTAAAGAGGTAGGTGTCCTGATGTCTGTATATTAGGAGGAGGTGAGATGTAGATGTGCTGATGTCTGTATATTAGGAAGTGAGAGGTAGGTGTGCTGATGTCTGTGTATTAGGAGGAGGGGAGAGGTAGGTGTCCTGATGTCTGTGTATTAGGAGGGGTGAGAGGTAGGTGTCTTGATATCTGTGTATTAGGAGGAGGTGAGAGGTAGGTGCGCTGATGTCTGTGTATTAGGAGGGGTGAGAGGTAGATGTCCTGATATCTGTGTATTAGGAGGAGGTGAGAGGTAGGTGTGCTGATGTCTGTGTATTAGGAGGAGGGGAGAGGTAGGTGTCCTGATATCTGTGTATTAGGAGGAGGTGAGAGGTAGGTGTGCTGATGTCTGTGTATTAGGAGGAGGGGAGAGGTAGGTGTGCTGATGTCTGTGTATTAGGAGGGGTGAGAGGTAGATGTGCTGATGTCTGTGTATTAGGAGGAGGTGAGAGGTAGGTGTCCTGATGTCTGTGTATTAGGAGGAGGTGAGAGGTAGATGTGCTGATGTCTGTGTATTAGGAGGAGGTGATTAGGAGATAAGTGCTCTGTGTATAAAGAAGAGTACAGTTGTATGTGTTCTGACATATGTTTTAGGGGGCAAGAGATAAAACAAACATGTATATGGATATCAGGAAGACAATTAAAAGAGCATTTATATAAATATTTAAAGACTGATGGACTGCAGCTCCAGGGCCCTGGCTGGTGAAGTATTAAAGAGAATTGTAATAATCATTTTGTGAATGACTACTTAGTGAATATGGGCCTCCTTACATATTGAGCAATGAGGTCTGAATCAAATATCTGTTATGTTACCAGTGACTAAAATTACCAAAAATATGTCAAAGATGGACCCTGTGGACATATTAGAGAGATGTTTAGAGTAATACTCGAGTCACTCTGGAAATATGTTAAATACAACATGATCTTCAGGTGAAAGTCTCACATTCCACAAATCTACCCCATCTCACTGCCTGAGGAGTACATAATCCATCTCAAGTCCCGCAGGGGCCAAATCCTTGGGTTCCATCATTGCTAGAAGATCTTGTATATCTCCAAGGATCTCGGATATTCATTTTAGGCTCTATCATAGCCACCACAAAGCATTCCCTGAGCTTACTTGGGTGTCATTTGTAAGCAAACTAACCTACAAAGTAGGTAACCTATAAATATCATCATCAAGCCTAATTTGGATCTATGTGACTTTAAGACACAGCTAAAAAACCCAAAGGTCCACACACCCAGGAATGCGATAATAAGAGGGTCACTCATAAGAAATAAGAAACAGTGGCCACTGATTAATGTTCTGCACCTTCAAGAAGCAGAACCAGAAGAAATAACTCCTCTTTTTCAACAGTTGAAATGCGACGTGGACTCAAAGTTGAGGGATGGAGGTTGTTCAAACCCTTGCTTTGTTGTGGGAAAAGCCACCCCAGGGCCTTCTTCTGCCATAACATTTCCCTTTATGATGAGGCCACAATTACGGTTTTCCACAACCTGTCACCTTTGACATCAAAAGGCTACACAGACTGAAAATTCTACAACCACTAAAACTCAACTAAAACTCAAAACTAGAGCCCATCTGCTGTCAGGGGCAAGGGAAAGTGTTCCCCCGCAAGACATTAGTGGCCAAGAGAACCCTTGGGCTGCATGGTTTTTACTGTTTTGTTTTCTGGTCTATTAACCAATTCTACCATGGCCTAGCACACAGAGGTCTGTCACTGGCCTTGCTGGCTTTCAGTGACAGTGCTCACCTGAGCATCATCCATACAGTACCTGACTCAGCCACATCTGCAATGTCCACCCCTTGCTCTTGTGCCATGAAGCCCAGGATGGAAAAAATTGCGAAGCCAGACACAAAACTGGTACCACTGTTGAGGCATCCCAGCAGCAAACAGTCCCTAAGTCACACACATGTCACGGAGCAGTGTTAATGAACAAAAACCAAACCCAGACCAGCCCATCTCCCTCTGACCGCCAACTTGCCTATAACAGTTGTATTTAAACTTGTTGTAGCTGCCCAAGGATGTCATGGCCCCAAGACAGATGGCATAGGAGAAGAAAATTTGAGTGCCGGCGTCAATCCATACCTTTCAGGAATAGAAGATAGCAGCTAGGTAGAGCAGGGATATGTTCTGTACTACTCGGTATTCCTACATAAACCTCTAGGTATGAATATCAATCGGAAGACACATGGGGCTTGGAATGACAAGGAAAAGGAAGATAACGGAAAAAGAGACAGCAGTCGAGGAGGGACAGGAAGACGCTATGAAAACAAGAGAACTTGACTTGAGAAGCCACCAGGATTGATTCACATTGAAGGATAAATTGCTATAAAATATATGATGATATTAGTTCATGTGCCACATTTTCAAAGGCTGGACTGGGGGAAAAAAGGGACTGAATGTATAAAGCTAAAATTAAGAAATGTAATTGTTATTAATAACGGATAAGACAAGAAGAACAACAAAAATGGCTTACTGTATCTCTTCCCCATAGTGTTTGTCTAGGATTCATTAACAATATTAATAATATCAAATGTACATTGGGCAAAAAGAAACTTGTGAGTCAAAGGAACGGCTCATTCTGTTTCTCTCCTGTTTCTGCGTCCTAAAACTGGGTACGCAGAAACGTTTGGTTCATACAACATTACATAGTATCATTGCTTGTGGAAAGGAAAAAAAGCAACACAATTTACAAGCCTGACCTCAAGTGCCCTTCAATAAATGCTTCTCTAGGCTTATTCTCAGGGGAAGTACGGCCAATTGTCAGCCACGTGTCTGTGTTTTAACATGGAACGCTTCATTTGCAGACTCATCCGGCATCCTCACCTGAGGGTCCCCCAGACGAGTAATGTTTGGGTACAAGTAGAATTTGATTCCCTCTGCGGCTCCGGGCAAGGTGACCCCCCGAATCAGGAGGACAATCAGCATGATGAACGGAAACGTGGCAGTAAAATATACCACCTAAATTAAAAAAAAGAATATGGTCAGAGAGAAACTGAGCATATTGACAAAACTAAACGTAATTATCAGTTACTTCAACATAGGCAATTATAAGCATGAATGGATGAGGTCAAATGATACCCCGAACAGAGTCTGATGAGACTGTGGGGTTCAGTGGAATGTAGGTGAACTTTAATAGGTGTCTTAGACATTTTTTTCCCAAATTGCATAATATTGGACATAAGGTGGACTCCATGTGGACTTTTTAACAAGGGTGACAGATAATTTATTCAGTGGTTTTGGGTTGATGTACGTATCTAATGGTATCTCAATCTGGCAGAAAGAACTTTAATAAAGCGTAATTTCATTGTATTGTGAACATCTGTGCACCAGAAGACCAGAAGTGTGGTTTTGAAGTAACTTTTAGCAGCCGTATATTCCAACAACCAGCAGATAAAATATATAGAAAAAAAAAACGGTAATAAATCCAAAAACATTTATCTTCAAGGCTATTTTAATATACCCCATATGTGCCCATGAGATCCCCCCATCTATGCAGTGTGGACCTCCTGGACAAGACCTCTTACCTTCCCTGTGGATCGAACGCCTTTCCAGATACAGAAGAAGCAGATAACCCAGGTGAGAAGCAGACACAGAGCCAGATCCCATTTCACTATACCAACATCATCAATTCCCTTTGATAAGCTAAGAACTTTGTGCCTGATGGAGACAATAAACCGGTGTAAGCGAAAAAGGAAAATGTGGTTTCAATAGGCTTTCCAGAGGGATAGAATCATTTGGCCGAGACCATGCAGTCGATGAGTGGGGTTACTGGGTGTAGATGAAACATTGTGGCCGCTTTCAAGGCATATTACCGATTCCTCTTATACACCTCCCCAACCCTATAGACTTTAATGTCTCCTGGCCTGTGTGCCCAACACGTTTCGACAATATTTTTATATTATTGTAATTCATGCATGTTGCTTGCATCGCGGATTTTTACAAGTTACTTTAATCACGATATGAAAAAAAACAAAATTATTGTTAAATCTGTGTCTTTAAAAAAATGGGCAGACTAGATGGGGCCGAATGGCTCTGATCTGCCGTCAAATTCTATGTTTCTATGTTAAGAACATTCCTTACTCCCAGAATTCTGTCACGGGAGAGGTGAAGTTTGTGGAGTTCAGCGCCATCCACATGGTTTTGTTCTTCCTGTAAGTGTCCTCCACGCAGGTCTCGGTGTTCCACAACTGGTGGCAGAGAGCCCACGGCAGTTGACTTTGGAATGACTGAAACAAGTAATAGACTCCCCATGCCAGGATCACGATATAGTACACGTTCAGGAGAGACACAATAACGATGGAAGCATAGCCGATTCCTAGGAAAGAAATGAAAAAGGTTTTAACACACAGAAAATTGGAATATATATTTTTATAGACATGACAGTGTTTGTGGTTATAAATTTTTTCCCTAAATTGTGATATTTTATCCTTTTTTTCTAACGTGATCATTCATTTTCTTTTTAAAGAAAATCGCCCTTTTTTTAAAAACAAGGCTCAGATAAGAGTATTTTGTGGCTATGCTATTAGAAGCCGCTCCATTACAACAGAAAGGAAATGAGTCAGTTTTAGGTAATTGAGTTTCAAACATTTCTGATTCGGAACAAGTAAAACGATGGGAAAATGAACCCACGCGCTGAATGAGAAGATCAACACCTAATAATGAAACCCGATCTGAAGGTCTACTTAGGGTTAATGCTTGCAGGTTATTTTTACATTTGTTCTTTTCTTTTTTTCCATTCACTTTAAGACAACGCTGGCAATTTATTCTGTTTTTAAGTTTAATTAGTCATTATAAACAAGGAACTAACAAAAACGGAAGTTAGAATGGATCGTTTGTGGTAACAAATGTCACAATGTGTTCTAAGTAAGGCGGATTCTTCCTGCAAAGCTATTTTTCTAAGCAAATGGGTAATCGTGACCTATGGACAGCTAACTCACACTTGTTTGGAGATGGTTTTTTATGGTTCTTGAGGACACTGTTTTGTTAATGAGCGACCTTACCTGTAAAGATGGGGCAGATCTTTTCCCAACAAGTGATTCCTCCTTCAGATGTGAACTGACCTAAAGCAACCTCCAGGAAGAACACAGGCAAGCCACCCCCGAACAGAAAGATAAAGTATGGGATAAGGAACGCACCTTTAAATGGAAACAAAAAGAGATTGAAATGATAGGGCTCCTTCACATGATATTGTGTGAAGACAACTTAGTCTTCCTTGGAGTAAGAGGACCTACTTTGGTTGTTCTGGCTCAAGCAAGCACAGAAACTCACCTCCACCGTTCTTGTAGCAGAGATACGGAAATCTCCAAACATTCCCAAGACCAATGAAGCCTCCGGCCACGGACAGCAAAAAGTCAATCTTACTAGCCCATTTTTCCCGTTGAGGGGGTTTACCATCAGCTTCGTCCTCTGGTCGAGTTCCAGGGCTCTTTCCTGGGGAAGGTTTCAAAATGTCCTTGTGAAAATCTTTCAGACACTGTAGCTTCTCTTTGTTGGACATTTCTGAGTCTGCAAAACATAATGTGACAAAAAACTGAAGTTCTTTTATCCATGAGTTTTCTTGTTGACCAGTTTAAGTTAATTTGAAGGTACTGTGCAGACATTGAGGTTAGCATTGCATTTGATGATGGGAATTGGACAAGGTCTGTTTTCAGACATGCACAAGCCCTCTCCTTCAAACAGGATGCAAGCATTCTCATTACCCACTGGATGCCATAAGATGATGACAAACAGAATGTTACTTGTATTCTGCCCTCATCAGATGACAACACATAAAAGTTAAAGGGATAGAACAGTTGAGGCCAAAAATTTCTCATGCTAATTACCAGTGCCCCGATCAGGGGTACAACCGTTACCTTTGTATGGGGCATGGGCAAGTAGTGGGGCATGGCCTTCCTTATCTGCCACAGGCACCCTTGTTGGCTCTCGCAGCTTGCTGCCTGGGACTTGGTCCTCACGACCTTCTACCTATGTCTGGGCCTTTCCGGGCTTTACAGTTCAAAAGGCCCATTCTGAGGATAAGCTCGATGAGGTTGCATTGTAAGGAGTATGGTGTGAGAAGGGGCAAGGAGACCCTGTCTTTAGATACGTACAGGCTCCCGAGAGCCAGTATCTAAAGGGCTCAGTATGGCATGTCTATGCTGAAAGCAATCACGGGACGTTATAGAATGCTGCATTCATGTTTTACTGTCTCTGGAGTGCAATACACTATGTATCATTATTAGATATTAACTACTATGGTTTTATTCCAATAGTCCGCAGATTAAGGGTGATGAATGAAAACCGAAAACCCAATATAGTCCACAATATTATGCAATTTTCATATAACAATATTTTGAAACAACCTACAAATACAATCTACAACCGATCGTGAGTGTCCGCAGCAACATTGCTACTCTAAAGGCACAAAACGACTTAATAAGATTCCTATGCTTTCAAACCAACTGCAGAGAGTGCAGAAGAATGAGAAGACAACATAAAAGACGGCATTTTCATTCTAACTCCAAGAATGAGTCATCATTCATTATTATTACATCTTTTGCAGAAAGGAGGGGAGACATTCTGTCTGCCTCTGAAATACACAGGCTCAGCTGCAGGAATGACTCAGTCTCTGGGTATTCTTATTCTTGCGCTTAATGTGACAATAATGACTATTTTTACTTTTTTCATCCTGTGCATGCTTATCGTTGTCAATGGAAATTAACAGAAGAAACAGCTATCTTTGTTCATTATAAATACGGGTTCTAACCTTATAAAATATTTTTTTAATTCATAAAATAAAAGCACTGTAAATGTTACAATTGTGCAACATGTAATAGTTTCTTGGAAGCCACAAAAGTCACACAATGCTAAAAAAAAAACACAGAATTACATCCCAACTCAATCAAATTCACATGTCTACTGTATAGTTAAAAAAGACAAATACATTTTAAGTAAAGTATTAGATCAGGCAAAGAAACTACAAGTTGGAACACACCTAGTAAATGCAGACCAGCAAGCCTGACACCGGAAGTGGGAAAATTAACCCCTTAAGGACAATGGGCTGTCCCTAAACCCATTAATAACATGTACGGGCTTTTTCATTAAGGGGTTAATGGAGACAATACTGGAGAAAAAAATGTAACACTACATGATTTAAAAGATCCTGTCTATACATGATTGAAAAGGAGACTAGCTCAAGATGTTTTAAAAAGAATATCGTCTAATATTGTTGTCGTTGAATGTAGACTTTAATCCAGATTCCATTGCAATTCATTTGTTTATCATCAACCCTGAACTGAGCAAAGTAAAATTTCCATATTAGCGAGCAGCATCAAATGGAGCGGAGTTGTAAACAAAGAAAAGGATGGAGACCTGCAATTAGTATTAAGTTAAGCTCTCTGTACAAACAGACAGAGACCGCAAGTTTAGAGAGAGATTCCAGGGAATGGTGATTGTTTACAGGAGAAAAGTAAACATCTATTAAAATAAATACCGTGCAGCTCTGCATCGTCGTCTTAAAGGTTTAATAAGACACCCGCTTGTTTAGGTGGAGGTCACCATGAAGTCTGGCAGACTGGCCCGGTGGGAGAGCAAGCACGCCAAAAAATAATTACAGCAAAACAACATACGGAAAGGGGAGCGCAAAGAGAACGTTATAATACCCCATGTTTGGGGAGTCCTGTTTCATGGCTTTTTGCTTACCAAGGAGCTCTATTAGTGGGACTGCACCGCATTTTATTTATTGCATGAGAGTCTGGTTGGGTTAAAATGCGGCGCAGTCCCACTGATTCGGCTCCTTGGTAAGCAATATAGCCAAGAAAAATAAGACAGAACTCGCCAAATTTGGGGTTCTTTGATGTAGTGGCAGACTAAGCAATATATAACCATACAGTGTGACGAAATACCCTATATTTATGCCTCAGATAGGAGTTTTTTTAATGGGATTCACTGGGTATGGGGGTCCACAGGAAGGGGAAAAACAAAAGGATTGTAGGAATTACGTCCAAGATTTATTAACATTGGGGACCCCAAACATGCCTTCTTTTGGATCAAAAACAGGATGGATTGGTAGAAGCTTGGTTAAGCTTGTATTTATACCTAATTAAATTATTATTTATACAAAAACTATCAGACAGGGCAGACAAACAAGATATATATATATATATATATATATATATATATATATATACACACCTAATAAAAGTTGATTTATTTATACTAGAATGAAAGACTCACAGGAGAGCTCATTAAAATAATGATATCCAAGGTTAACATAATGACCTCTTGGGGATTCTTTTAATTTCTTGGCGTGAATAACAAGAGGTCGTTAGTTAAAGCGGATCTGTCACTTTCCATGTTTTACATCACTATCCTTCAGTGTTTAGTTGAAGGAGGCACATTTTATAGGGCCAACATACAGAAGAGACCTCTGAGATCACTACATTTCAGACTTAATCTTCTCTTGGACCAATACTATTTTCCAAATTCTCTTCTATTTGTGAAAATAGATCATGATTTTCTAAAAATTGCGGCATGCTTTACGCCACTCCAGCCGACACTTGGCATTGTGCACAGTGATCTCAGCCCTGAAAACCCATTTCATGAAGCTCCCGACGCACAGCGCTTGTGCTGATGTTGCTTCTCGACAGACCCACTTTGTGAGTGTGCACTTTGTGAGTCTAACACTTTGTGGCTGAGCTGCTGTTACTCCTAGAAACTTCCAGTTCACAATAACCGGGGCAGAAATTTCACAAACTGACTGCCAATTTCACTAAATGTAATCCATTAATATCTAAATGAAGCCTTCGAAACATACGGCGTACATGAAAATTACAAATGGTAAAATATCTTCATTTCACAGAAGTATGCAGAAAATCACTAAACATATTTGCGCAATAACTCCAGAAATCTCCTGTCCCGTTTCCCACGGGGATAATTAAATATCAAATCACTGTCAGTCATTTCCAGGATGCTTTCTCCGCATGTAGAGCAACTATTGGCTGGCTAAGCATTATTAGAGTTTAAATCCCCTTAATCCGGTGTAATCCATGTAGTTTCTCCTTTGGGTCAAATCAGTCCTGTATAATTTATAGTGCAATTGGAGCTTCACAATGCGCATGTCTTATCTCACATGCAACCCTTAATTTAGAGAATTAAAGAAAGAAAAAATGATTGACAGGTGTCCTGAACCAAACGACATATAAAATCCACATATTAAGATGATCTAATTTATTAAAATTATATTAAAAGACATTTTTAAAAGCACTGTGTATCCAATTCCAAAGGGGAAAGAAGTATACACTGTATCCGGCGGAAAGACAAAGAAATATATCCATAATAAAGGAAGTAAAAGGAAATAAACTTGCTTTATCTGAGATATAAAGGTAATAAAAGCACACAATTTTATTACATTCAATATCAATGATATCCTTTAATGGATTTTTATTATTCAAGAAAATTAATTGGCTGGGATTTTTATGATGTCATCGACTACAGGAAGGGACTGTTCTCCGAAAACAGGGACATTTGGCCACCCAGACGTAACTGCCACGATGAATTTATACAAGAGCTGCCAAATATTCTGCATGTTTATGGGGGTACAGAGTATAGCGTGCAAAATAGAACATACTAATGCCAATGTGTGCGTAGGAACAATTCTGCTCCGAAAGTTCAACGTTTTCAAAGCACTTTCTTATTTCTAGGCAGAGAGTGTAGGAAAGAACACAGGTGACTTTATAATTCCTTACCGATGGTCACATGGGCTCCCTCATCGACTCACCACCAGCCATCAGAACCTCACCACTGTTATCACAACGCTTACTACTGGAACCCCATCACACAACTCAACAACAGAACTCCACCATTACCACCAGAACTTAATTACTAACATTATACAACTCACCACTAAAATTCTGCTACTGTTTTCTTACAGCGAGCCACTAGAACCTCGCCACTGTTATCAAACCACTCGCTACTGGAACCCCATCACTACCATCACAAAACTCAACAACAGAACTCCACCATTACCATAACACAACTGACCACCAGAACCTTGCAGCTTCTATCACCAGAACCATCCTACTGCCATCACACAACCCACTACTGGAGGTCCATGACTCCCACCATACAACTCAACGTCAGAACGCTGCTATTTGCAAAGAAATCATATTTAGATGTAGCAGTAGATGATCACCATAGATGAAGGCTAAATGTCCAAGCCTGGTATCGGTATATACCAATAATTTTTGTTGGATTTTGGAGGTAACCAAAATTACTTATTTAATATATTATTTAATATTGCTTATTTTAAAATTGTGAAGGTTTGATGCAATCGTCAGAAAAGGTTGTAAAGTTATTGGGAAAAGTAGGAACAGTGTCATATATATATATATAAAAGTACATAGAACTCCTGCGTTCTAATGTTCTGCTGCTTTTTATGTGCCATATTTTGTTACCTGTAATGCAAGTACCTCTGTATTGTGGCAACTGAGGAGACCTGGCACACAAAAGGGGACCTGAGAGTGGCAGTATCTGAACAGAGAAAGGCTCTGTGATATGGGAGACGTAGAGGACCTTTGGTGATGTGCTTGGGGAAGGTGCCACATCCAGTGATCTAGGTTAGGGTTTAGAGAACCTGCTGCTCTTCAGTTCCTAGACCGCAGCAAGAATCACTCTCAGCCTATCGTTAGATACAAACGTGTGATGGGAATTGTGGTGCTGCTACACGAAGAACCCTGATCTGGGTAGAGATTCCATTGAGTTTCTTTCTCTCTGTGAATTTGTAGAAAATAATGTATGGCCATAGGATAAGGTTTGTTTAATGAAACCCTGCAAATATTAGATCGTTGTTGATTGTTCTTAAATCAGACATCTCCTCTTCCTTCAGGTGATCCTATAGAAAGCTATTAGGATACAAAAAATACTCCAGGAGCTGTCTTTAAGAATAGACATAGAAATCAAATGGGATGGGAGTTCTTTGTTCCAAAGGGTTCCTCCAGATGAAGCAGTAGCAACACTCATGATGGTGAAACTGGAAATCCTTTTCTTCGTTCTTATACCACTCGGTAAGTGTACCAAACTTTATATGTCCAATTATTCAGAGTTGGTGCTACTGTGGTAAAGTATTTAATAGCTGCCTATGGCTGTGCTGACATTTGGAATCAAACGTTATAACAAGTGGGCAGAAGTCGTTAGACCAGCATGGATTTATTAAAGTCCATTTTAGTGTATCTAATTACTGCGTTCGTTAGACATAGACCCATTAAATATATTTTGATGAACACCATTAGAACTCTAGATCGGTTTCTGCCTTTATACACCCTGGTGCCTATAGAAAGCCAGTGAATCGACAGTATAGTTATCTATCAGGCACATTAAAGAACCAGAGTCCATCTCTATATATCTGTAAATGCACCTCATATGACACAAGCAGAAGAACCCCCCCAAAAAACAGTAACAATAGAAGTATAGCTCCAGAATCTAAATGTATTGGAACTAAAGTAGTATTTCAAGTCAAAGCATACATTCTATATGAGTGTTGAACCAGCAAAAGCTCATTAGCTAGAACTAATATAATTCTATATATTCAGACAGAAGCATCTTTATATAATGTTTGCGAGATAACTCATACAGTATGTATATATATACCGTATATATATATATACACACACAGTGAGTTTTAAATGTAGAAGTAAATGTATAGCATCATCAGAATACCACCTATTATACAAACCAGCAGCACATCTCTCGATAGTATAACGAAAGCGCACTTCTATAGCTGCAGATGAATTTATATATGTAGATGTGGCATTGTAGATGCAGTTCTATACATTGAGGTGACATTATAGATTAGATCAGAGATGCACTTCTATGTGTAGATCTAACAATATAACCATAGAGAGATGTGGCTGTATAACTCCAGGTGTTTCCCTATAGGCAGAACGTATGCATAGGACCAGCAGCATCTCTATAGGTGGAGCTGGCAGTATCGTATCGTCTCTATAGGTAGATGTACCAGGATAACTTGCTTTGTGCCTCTGGGTATCAAGAATATCCAGTGATTTTATATAAAAAAAGCAATGAGGGCACCATTAACAGCTTGCAATATAGGTGCCTATCTGTATAGTATCCATGGGTGATGGCAATGAGAGCACCATTAATAGCTTGAAATATAGGTGCCTATCTGTATAGTATCCATGGGTGGTGGTCACATCCCATACCTTATGTTGCCCCGTTTGTGGCAGTCACAGCCCGCGTAGTTTCTCCCCGCAGCCAGTGTCTTGCCCTCCTCTATGCACCGAGTCTCTCTGTGTGAAGCAACAGCATCGGGCAATAATGGAAAAACACCGGCTGTACCAGACAGCTGTCTCGGGCGGGGCCAACCAAGGGGCGGGGTCTCTTAATAGGGAGGGCGGGACTTTAGATGAGAAAGGTTCCTCAGCACGTGTTTTAGAACAACAAACTGCAGATAGACGGACAGTGCCAGCTCATACAGTAACCTGCAGGGTACAGACAGACAGTGCCAGCTCATACAGTAATCTACAGGGTACAGACAGACAGTGCCAGCGCCATACAGTAACCTGCAGGGTACAGACAGACAGTGCCAGCGCCATACAGTAACCTGCAGGGTAAGGAGAGACAGTGCCACCGCTATCCAGTAAACTGCAGGGTACAGGCAGACAGTGCCAGTGCCATACAGTAACCTGCAGGGTACAGACAGACAGTGCCAGCTCCATACAGTAACCTGCAGAGTACAGGCAGACAGTGCCAGCACCATACAGTAACCTGCAGGGTACAGGCAGACAGTGCCACCGCTATCCAGTAACCTGCAGGGTACAGGCAGACAGTGCCAGCTCCAAACAGTAACCTGCAGGGTACAGACAGACAGTGCCAGCGCCATACAGTAACCTGCAGGGTCCAGCAGACAGTGCCAGCCACATACAGTAACCTGCAGGGTACAGACATACAGTGCCAGCGCCATACAGTAACCTGCAGGGTACAGGCAGACAGTGCCAGCTCCAAACAGTAACCTGCAGGGTACAGACAGACAGTGCCAGCGCCATACAGTAACCTGCAGGGTACAGACAGACAGTGCCAGCTCCATACAGTAACCTGGACAGAAATGTCTTTAGTACGTCTGACTTTTTCTTTCTGGATTCCAGGTGATCTCTGTTATTCATTCCTTACCCAGCATCCTGTTGCTTCAAGTTTGCCACGTTTCCTCCACTGGTTCTGTAAAGAGTTAATGGGTTTTTATTATTTACCATCGAACCAGACTGCATTTCCATGATATGAAGGTTCCGTTTTGCATTTGCAGATGGTCAGGGTGTCTTAGTATCACTGATGGTGCTGATGATTCCGTCTCCATAATGGTGCCTTTTCTCCTGAAAACTCCTCTGGAATTTCTACTTATTCCTTTAGAGCATCCTAATACTAGGCAAAGTAATGTTGGATTCTGCAACATTTTCAGTTCTTCTGACACTTGTATGAACATAAGATATATATTTCCGAAAACAAAACTGGAAAGATTCTGTAGCAGAATGCTATATATAGAAAGGAAACTTTTCCATTCGGTTCCCTGGTAATTGTTCCAGGGGTTATTCTCTTAAACAGTAGCTGTCACTTTAAAGATAAAACCATGAAATATTGAGCACTGAAAACCATCCATTACTTGTGTTACTTTTGATTTTTATTATTTTATGTCCTGTTTTCAAGTTATTCAGATTTAAAATTGTCCAGATCCAACATCATATCTGCCCCCTCAAGGGCATAACAAGGGCAATTCTTGCAACGTTTTCGGTATTTCCTATGATTCTTTAGGGAAGATTGCACTAGAATGCTCCTGTCGCCCCTAGACCTACTTGTCTCAGATGATTTTGGCGCACGGCTCTCGAGGGCTAAAGATTGCTTACAGCCTCCTAGTTTCTCTCTAAAGCTCTTAGTACCCCTGGGTCCGGAGTAGCCTTCTTCTTACTGGTGGCAAAGTGTCCCTGGAAATCACTTTCAAAATGTTTACATGTATGACAGTAGTAATGCCCTTTTGTAATTGCAGAGTAGAATAAATGTTTGTAGCATAAAAATGAAAGGGGTGAGATACAAAGGGGGATAGACAGAGAGTGTTTGTGTTTTGGAAGTGCTTGAATGTCTAAGGGCAAGTAAGTATGCTGCAAGGGCAAGCCAGGATGTTTGTGTGTATGGGCAGGTGCTTGTGTTCAAGCAGACATTTACATGTGTGAGGCTCATTTTATTAGTGTGTGGGGGGTTTTGGTATGTTAGTCTGGGTACAATAGCGTAAGTGTCTGTGTTTGGGTATGTTACCGTGAGTGGGTGTGCGTTAGCATGAGTGTCTTGGTGTGTGTGTTAGTGTTTGCGTGTGTGTTAGTGTGTGTGTGTTAGCCTGAGTGTCTGTGTGTGTGTATTAGTGCAAATGTCTGGCTCAATGTCTTGGTGTGTGGATATGTTACCGTGTGTCTGCGTTAGTGTCTAGATATGTCAGTGTGAGTGAGTGTGTTCATATGAGTTTCTGTGTGTGTGTTAGTGTGAGTGGCCCTCCTAAGAACAGGCTGTTTGAAAGGGCAACTTGGGTGCTGTGGAGGGCTGGAATTTTGCTGGCTGTAGAGGAGGGTATTTAGTTTATTGCAAAATGGGAGGCAAAAGTGAGTGCATGTGAAGGAATGTTAGGGTATGAGTAAAGAGTGCGTGTGCATATGTATGGGTATTTTTTTCCCAAAGCACCATGAGTGTCGGCACCTAATGTTTTACAAAAAAGCCCCACTTTTAAGCAATTGCCCCCCCAACTCTGCCATAAAAGTCATATAAGATGACCTTCAGTAATTAAAAGCTATGGATCCACTCGTATCTTAAAACTTAGGGACTATAATATTTACTGATGTTGTAAATGGTGTCTAGCATTGTCTCCCCATTTCATTCTATTCAAGATGGACTTTAAAGGGACACTCCAGTCGTCATTTGCCCTTTAATACATATGGCAGCTTAGTGTAACCTGACAATTGCTGTTTATTTTGCATACAAATGCATTCCTTAGAATTCTTTATAATCCCCTGCTGAGCAAAGCACGAGCGCAACATACTCACATCCAGCTTCAGCACTCAATAGAGACTTACAAAGAGCCGAGGGAGCGGTGGCTCTCCAGCTGCATTGTTTGATTTTAACATTTTAAGGTACTCACTAAGTGCTATAATATGTATCCATGTTTGATGCATCTATGTGGGACAGAAGACTGTCCATTTAAACCTTGAATGCAACATCTATTTGCTAGCTATGTGGACCACTTGCACTTGTCAGGTCGGTGGTCCATTGTGATCAGACTGTGCTGTATGTAGGAGCATTTTGTGATCCAAGCCCTCACTGTCTAATCTGTAAATTTGGCAGGGAGAAGAGGGTCAGATGTTTAAGCCTCACATGCAAGCTGAGTCCCTGCGTTATAGGATTAGTTTTTCAAATCACGTACAAGCAGAGAACAGTAATGAAAGCCTTTCCACTGTCCTCTAGTCCTACCTTGTAGAGGTGTCTACAGAATCTGTCATCGATATCTATCTATCTATCTATCTATCTATCTATCTAGCTATCTATCTAGCTATCTGTCTCAGACAAAAGTATAGGGTAAATTAGAATTTTGTGACACACAATCCAGCCAAACTCCAGCTCACAATCTAATTTATTTGCCGTGCAGCATGTAGCAGGTGCATCCAGTGGCACACAATGGAAAATCATTGCTTTGCCCTCAGTCTTTTCAAATGCATAACTGCAAGGGGAAAAAATACCAAGTCAACTATATCCAAGTGGATGCGGGATACAAACCCGTGAAAAAAGTGGAATGTCTCATAAGCTACATAAGTAAAATGCATTCTTTAAACATAATATAATGAATTACTATGTCCTATTCATCAATTGCCCAATTTCATCATGTGAAGAAAAATGTGAAAAGTCTACTAGTTTTTGTACTGCATGTCCTTATTGCCCCAATGCTTTGATACAAATGTATGGCTGGTGGTACAATTCACCTATTAGCTCACAAGGTCACCAGCTTCCAGGCATCTTTCTGAATGTTATTGTTACTAGAATAACCTAGGTTGAAAAGGGATAATGCACCAAGTACAAGGTTCTTCCCAAATCAACCATACATAGAAGCCAGTATTTTTACCACCCCAATGTAATTAGCTAGAAAGAGGACATGCCTATTTATTGACTTGTCCCACCAATGCATGTCAATGTCTCAACCATTCATGGTATATTTTAGGTATGTTCTCTACTGGCCAGTAATGGAATTCTACACCCTCACAACTTCTTTTATAATCCGAGGGATGGGATCTTTTCGATCTAGTGGAAATGGTTAGTTTTCTGACATGATCTGCTCAAAAAAAGTGCTGCAGACTTTGAAGCCTACTGGCTGGTCAAACTTCTCACAATCCTTCAAAACACTGTAGAAGTGTTCTATTTATAAATCAGCAGCTTAATCTGTGATTTTAAGTTTAAATGTAGCTTCACAGATGGCACAATTTAATTAATGATGCTTCTTCGAGTTATGTGGTTACTCATTCTAAAAATATGTTACATTTTGAATGATGTAAACAGATTTTTTAGCTCTTCAGTGGCCTCCAGATAATCCTTAAACAAACAGGGACAAAGGACAAAATCTGTTCAGGAAGAAATATCTAATCTTAGAAAGAAAACTCATAAGCTTCTCCCAGAACGAGAGTTTGTGTGTCTGCTTCTTACTATTGGATGTAAAGTTAAATTTTGTATCTGCTGACCCAGAGCTTACCATTGTAGGTAGTCATGAGGTCATCGGATGTGATGTCATGCTCACTAAGGACTATATGGTAATTGCTTGCCAAGCGTTGGCTGGAGTGCACACCGCCACCCCGCCACTTGACTCTGGAGAAGGGTGACCACATTTCCTACCCGCCATTTAGGGACACTTACTTACTCTCACAAGTGCATAGCATTAAAGTTATGCTTAAAACTAGTGAAAACTTTGCCAGTGCTCTTTTTATTATTTGAAAAACAAAATTCAGCTGAAAAAAGTCTCTTAAGAAATAAAGAAAACAAAACAAGTTGCATTAATGAAAATATTATTGTCTTCTCAATGAGCAGATACTTTAAAAAAACATATATCAATTACAAACCATATATAATAGACTGCAAAGAGTTTACACATATTTCTAAATGTATTAATTAAATAACAGATAACTTACTGTAAATAGATTCTTGAAAATAAATATAATGCTGCTAACTTTTTTTTGGAAGCAGTCCAAATATGATTTTGACCTGAAGTTCAGATTTTATAACCTCAATGCTACATCTGTTCCTCAAACCAGCACAGTTCCATCATGCTGAAGGCTCTTTCAAATGCTGCATTTTAGCATAGAAAGCTGACAAATGGAACCACTTTCAGAAAGTTAGGCGGGTTTTTGGGTCCAGCTTTCATGAGTATTGTTGACCATTTAACATTGGTGTTAAAGTCATCATCGGCTTCAGTACTTGAACTTGGAAACCATTAGAAGGTGTGAACAAACACAAGCCTGTTTATTATAAAGGTCATCCATTGAATAATAGTCTAAATTCAGATTCAGTGTGGGTGGATCAGTGCAGCCCTGCAGCAGCCGGCAGCAAACATGTAAAGCCAACCAGAGGCAATGCTGCTACCTGCCAACCAAGGGCTGAGCTTCCACCTGCCAACCAGCCAACCAGAGGCTTAACTGTCATCCAGAAGGCTAAGCTGCCAAGCGCCAACCAGCCAACCATAGGCAGTACTGCTAGATTAGGTGGCACTGATAAGCTGTTTGGAGAGAAAGAGGGCATAGGCAAGCTGTTTGAGTGCGCAGATTGCACAGATAAGCTGTTTGGGGGCATAGACAAGCTGTTTGGGGGCAACATGACACTGATAAACAATTTGGGGCAATGGTGGCCCTGCATGACATGTTGCTTGGTGACATCGGAGGGCCCAATGTTTGCAAGGTCCTGTGGTTTCTAGTTATGCTCCTCTCTATAAAGACATGATTTTATATGGAGGAGCTTGAGTGGCCTGCACAGAGACCTGACCTTAACCTCACTGAAATCCTTTGGAATTAATTGGAATGCTGATTGCAAACCAGACCTTCTTGTCCAACATTGGTACCTAACCTCGCAAATGGTCTCTTAACTATTCCTTAGTTTATGCAACCTTGACTGATAGAATAAGTTATTTTTTCAGGTATAGGCAGTAGCTTTTGTATTTCCAACCTTCAACGTAGACCTGTCTCTACAAGAAATTGTTTGTTTAAGAACAGTCAAGATTATGCACTGTAAATGATTTCACTGTGTAATAATTTATCTAAACCCTTTTTGAAGCTCTTGGGCTGCTCTTTTCTTACAGCCCTGCTGCGTATAATAGTCAGGAATGAAAGGTTGAAGTTGATGAATGTAAGCAAATGAATCAAGCTGCGTGAATTACATAACACCAAGGTAAATACTACTCGACCAACAAAGAAACTGTGTTCAGAGACCATGAAACAGCAAGCTTTATCAAAATTTTACAAGCCAGTACAAGATAAAATATATTGCAGAACACATTGTCAGATTCAGTAACATTTAACAAACTGTTCTCATTTAATATTGGGTCAGCTGGTGTCACAAAATGCATCATCTAGGAAAGAAATGTATCCCTGTAAGATTTATATATATATATATATATATATATATATATATATACATATACTCAACTCAACTTGGAGTGCTGGGGTACTCCAATGTTGTTCACTTGACCTATCAGTGCTCTACACAGCTATGCCAGGGTTGTAAAGAAAATCCACTAAATACAAGAACGCATATCACATTATTTTTATAATAGGTACCTCAAAACAGTGTTAATTCTGGAAAATGATTGGGGTTAGATTGGCGACTAGATCATGGGTGGTAAGATTGGAGAAATCGCCATGGCAATCAATGGAACTGATGTCCCTGGTAACTCCTCTTCATACATAACCATGTGCATAAAAAAAATGCTTATAGATTAAAATAAGCACTATACACCATGGGAGCAGCCATCTAAACTTCCTTTTCTTAGGCTCTAAATGATTATTACTCCCCGATATCTTATCTCTATCCTGTTGTTAAGTTGCTGATCGGTGCTGATAGACCCAAGCAGCCTTTGAAGTATGGAGTGAAGAGAAGGGAGAGAACCGCAGGACATGAAATGGATTTGATAATGCTGGTCCTGCCACAAGCTGCCACCAATCTCAGCTTCCATGAGGTTAATGTTTAAATTCCATATTCTGGGTACCATACTAAAAGCACAAACTATAGGCAATTTTATATGATTCATTTGGTAATGCTAAATATGGTGACAATGGCAGTTATGCGTTTTAGCTCTGTTATCTTATCCCAACCTGTTAAATACACATACCGAGCCCTTTCTGATCACGCGGCCTTGTCCAAAACGACAGATGCCCTCAATTTACCTGCGTGAGCCATACGACTAATAAAACTCTACTAGGAAAGAACATAGTATTTGGAGCCATAAAGCAATTCCCACAGTGTGGTTTGGAAGTAGGGTGTAGCCACCCTCATAATAACCAGTAACAACTGCGGCCTCCATGTCAACGGAGAATAATCACTTCATTGTGTGTATACCAGGATTAATATGTAATTTGTTTTGGTTCTGTGTATAGTTGACACAACTGGTCGACAAAAAGCCTTGTCGGGACAGCTCCATTTCCATAAATTAACTCAGCAGCCTACCTGTATCAAACAAGTTGGGCGAGACCAATAACATTTCCAACTTGTTTTCTTATAATTCTTATAATAGTCTCTATGGATCTTTTTATTCTAGATCGAGGCCACAACATAGTTTGTCAGGGAAATTTAAATAAATATTTAAAAAAATGCCCAAACTAGATGTTTAGCAACAAAAAGTACTACATTCATTAATAAAACTGCATTGTGAATCACAAGAGTTGAGGAACATCATGGTGTACGATACTCTAATAAAGTGGTTCCTCTCTACATTGGACATAGGGTTAAAATCTGGGATCAATGCCAGGGTTAAAGGGTACTTGGACAGAGAGACAAAACTAACAACTATTCTTGGAAATGAAAGGCAGATGATAAGTTATATCATCGCTAGTAGCTTCTAAGAACAGCTCTACAGGGACACTACTCGCTGTAACGTAATAGCAAACGGGTTTTCTGACGATCAACTAGCCTTTTAAACTTAAACTTGGATCAGCGAACACAACGTGCCATTGGAGCACAGAAGTGATGGGAGTGATAAAGAGCCATTGGAACACAGGAGTGATGGGAGTGATAAAGGACCATTGGAACACAGGAGTGATGGGAGTGATAAAGGGCCATTGGAACCCAGGAGTGATGGGAGTGATAAAGGACCATTGGAACACAGGAGTGATGGGAGTGATAAAGGGCCATTGAAACACAGGAGTGATGGGAGTGATAAAGGGCTTCTGTACACCTCTGTACAGATTCGTTTTCAGATTCCAAAATGTTTTGCTATGCTGAAGAGGACATACCAAGACATTTTGGACAATGCTCTGCTTCCAACTTTGTGGGAACAATTTGGGGGAGACCATTTTCTATTCCAGCATGACGGTGCCCCAGCGCACAAAGCAAGATCCATAAAGACAGGGTTGGATGAGTTTGGTGTGTAGGAACTTGACCGGCCGCACAGAGCCCTGACCTCAACCCCATCGATTAACTAGAATGGAGATTGTGAGCCAGGCCTTCTCGTCCAACATCAGTGCCTGACCTCATAAATGCTCTACTGGATGAATGAGCAAAAATTTCCACAAAAAACCCTCCCAAATCTTGTAGAAATCCTTCACGGGGGGGGGGGGAGCAAGTTCATATTAATATCTATGTATTTAGATCACAATGTCATAAAAGTCACTGTTAGTGTAATGGTCAGGTGTCCCAATACTTTTGTATACATATATATATATAGTCTAATTTAACCTGTAAACACCTATACATAGACTTATGTATTGTATAGATTATTCTATTTATTGAATAAGTTCACTTTTAAGACTGGTTCACTAATTTTTTACCCTTAGGAGTACCTATCCTTTTTGCCAATTTGATCAGAAATACACCACTGGGTTAACAATGTAATCAAGATTGGCTCACTTTCAGTAACAGTAATGTAATAAATTATTCACCAAACTGTCAAGGTAGCATAGTTCAGCAGATCCCCTTGTTTAATTATGTTACCGCAATAAAACAAGTATTCAGCCAGTACCGCCTGGTGATTTCCTAGGCTATAGTAGTATTCTGAATTACAAAAAAACAAAACGTACTCTCTTATCCTGTTAAGATTATATATTAAGTTATTATTGGATCCGCTGGTTTAAGTGAGAACCTCATGTTCCCAGAAATTGTATAATCGTGCAGATGTCCTGGGATAAAGTCGTTTTATGTGCATACAATGACAAAATATTTGCTCCTGATTGTTTTTATGTCTATACGAGTCGGCAAACCACCGAAAATACGTGACACATCTAAAAGTAGTGACTGGTGGAGGTGGGAGCGGAGCCAATCTACGGAGCGTGGGAGTTTCACTAAGGGCACACAGAGGTGAAATGTTATCACATAGCCCACTATTAACCCAGGCACTTCAGAAGTCAGGGTGTACGCCCCAAGTGGGTGAGGGCTGGTAATACTTATGGATATGTTTTATTTGAAATGATCTCACTTTAATTACGAGAACTGTATTTGTTTAGATGTATTATGGTATATAACTATACAGAAGTTCAAGATTTAAAGGGCACCAGTCATCATCATGCAGAAGACGAGATGCCACTAGATGTCACATTGCTAACCAAGAGTTTTTCTGTATGTGGGCACATGTAGAGAGATAAATGCAACAAATAGGGCCAACTTGTAGATGGTGGATTATGGGCATCAATATTCCCTTGCTCCTGCTCTCACCTGTGCTGTCAGCCGCTCCTTGGAAACCATGTCTCCTTCTCCACTTTTGTTATGATCGCATGGTTGAAAAGCATCCCATTTACACATAATCACGAGGCTCCATTGTGGAGAGCGAAAGGATGCCACTGATACATTTTGAACAATTGGCAGTTTCTCTGTGTGTAAAAAAAGGTGTTGAATAAAGTGATCGCTGCCTTTGGACAGGGATCAGTGCATGGAACTCATAGCAAAGGATGACTGCTGCCATGGCAACCGACAACAGTGCATGCTGTCAGCTGATCACAGTAGCCCAGCATTCAGGATCTAAATCCCGGTACCCCCCTAACATATGTGCCTACCCTACAACATTTTGTGTACAGCCACCTATATCAAAAGATATAGAAACCATCACACCCTCGCTTTTTCCTTCTTGACCACTTTTCCCCAAATTTCCATCCCGAGGTCTTAGCATTAAAACCTGCACCAAAATCCACACCGGTAAAGTCAGCTTTCTTGCGTGCTCTATATATTCTACGGGAGGGAAATACTTTCCGTTACAAATTCTATTTATAGATTGTCTGGCTCCAGACTCAGAACCCTGGAGAATTTCTGTTTGGTCGATCCTATGAGGACAGTCATGTTAGTACTGAATATTCACGATATGTAACACAGAAACAATTCAAGGGAAACCAACCATTTCTAAACAGAAGTTTAGAAATCTTGACTTGTAAAGTTATGGACCGACGGCAGCAGGAATAACTACCTTTGATTTTGACAATCACGTGCTGAAGCTTTCATAGTCAGAAGAGATAATGTTTCACGTTCCGCTCCATGGGCTGGCGCAACTTGGCTCTGGACGCTGATGAAAGCTGAGTCTTTACTACGGACCGAAGACCCTTTAAGAGAATTCCTCACTGAGGAGGCTCATTGACCTTGTGATCAGAAATAGATGTCATTTTTGTCCCCTGCAAATCTTTCTTGTCAGCAGGAGGCATATTATTTCCAGGGCATCATTAATATGCTTTCCACACCAGTATTCCAAGAAATAAATTAAATACGGTATATAATATATTATAAAAATGTATCTTATTTCTTGATTTTATAAAGATATATTTCTTGCAGAGCCACCTAAACTTTTAATTGGTGTCGTCATCCTTCCAAGGCCTCTCTGCGAGGGTAGGGGGGCTTTAATTATGCCCCCATTTGCCAGTGACCCTATACAATAGCCTAGTTCCCTTGTGGCGTATGCATTGTAGGATTTATTGTATATATATTGTCACTAAGAAACAAAAAATGATTCATTCTTCAATGTCATTAGAATGTAAATTCATAATTATGAAGAACGAACTACTAAGTTGTCATGATCACACCAGAAGGTTGGAAACGTCACATTCTTAAACGGTGTTGTGATGCGGCTGTAGGCAATTTAGTACAACGCTGATCTAATGTATTCCAAGATAGTTACATTTATCACAGCAACAATGTTTGGACTGATTAATACCCAATGAGTAAACCGATTCAGTCCAACTCAAACAGAATAAAATCCAACATTGCTTTGCCAAACATCATTTAATTTAAATATACTGGCTGTGAGCGTCTGATGCCAGAATCCTAAGCTGCCTTGGTGTTCTTTGTGTTCTGTGTTGAATGCATTTTTAAATGTAAAGCCATCATATGCAGTTTAATGATATGATAGCTGAGCCCTTTTTTCTCCCTTCAAATACACAAAGGGATTCATGTATTTCCCCTGTTTCTCTAACCTCAAGCGTCTTCTCTTCCACGTGATGTGTGGGGCACAATATCATATACTGTATCCCACTCCGTCCATCCCATTCTAAAAGGGTATGATCATTGTGATCATAAGAAGAAACATATGGCCCTCTGGATCCCATTCCATTTTGAGAAGACTCCTACCCATCACTGCAGATAAATGGGCTGAAAACATTGAGAACCTTAAAGTCTCAACAAGACATCATCTCATATTTGAATACAAAATCTTCAATTTGGCTTCCTTCTGCAATAAGTCTATGAAGTAGAAAGATCAAAGGTGATCTACCTGTTTGCTGTACCCATGAGTTTAATCAAAACAGAGCTTCCACATCACCGGCCCATTCATACTCCAGGATGCGTAAATCCTGTGCCATAAAGATGTACATCGATGTGTGATTGATTAGGGTGTAAATAAGAAGGCTCTCCCTATTCTGGGGTTTACATGTTGTATGTTTTAGTTTACATGCTGTATGTTTTACTGTTTCTCCTGGCACAGGATTAATTGGTCTAGCGTTATCTGCCGGTGGGACATGACTACACGGTGCTTTTACATGCTCTATACGTGAATTCCATTAAGCTGACAGTTGCTTGTGAAACACGTGACATGTGATCAGCTACTGTGACAATCATAAAGTACTTTAGAGAGATGGAAACAGAAGGAGTGGGTGGCCTCGATGCCCTAACATCTCTAGTAGGAGCTGGCAGTGTGTAACCCGTGAGAGCATGGTTAGATAGAGGATAGCGTATATCTGAATATACAGTATGCAGGGCCGGCCGAAGACTTAACGCCGCCTGGGGCGAAGTTTAAAACGCCGAACCCCCCCGCCGACGCCGGGGGGGGGCAATTTAAACTTCGCCGACGCCATAATTTACGATCCCCCCCCCCCGGTACTTACCTTTAAACAGTCCTGCGGCGAGTCTCCCTGCTCTGCCACGGTGCCGGCTTGTAATGCTGAGCGCCGGAAATTGACGTCACTTCCGGCGCTCTGCATTACAAGCCGGCACCGGGACCGAACAGGGAGACTCGCCGCAGAGGAGAGAGAGAGAGGGGCGCCGAGCGGGTAAGCAAAAACCACTCGGTGCCCCTCTCTCTCTCCTCCGCTTAAAAAAAAAAAAAAAAAAAAAGTGCTTGGGGCGGCAAAGTGCCGCCCCTTCTAAAGTGCCGCCTGGGGAAATTGCCCCAGTCTGCCCCATTATAGGGCCGGCCCTGACAGTATGCGTATGCTTTCAAAAATAGGCATTTTTATTTTCATCATTTAACAAAATGCAAAGTGAGTGAACAGAAGTAAAATCTAAATCAAATCAATATTTGGTGTGACCCCCCCCCCCTTTGCCTTTAATCAGTTCTTCTAGGTTCATTCGCACCCAGTTTTTAACCCCTTAAGGACAATAGGGGTTTTTACTCGTAGTATATTGTGGGACAATGGCTCTTTTAACGTTTTTCGGTGTTACTGTTTAGCTGTGATTTTCTTCTCTCTCATTTCATGCTCCCACACATATTATATATTGTTTTTTTCAGGACTAATTTTATCATATCATCTAATTTACTATAAAAAAAATGATAAAAGATGGGGATTTTTTGTTAAAAAATTACTTTTTCTCACTTTTTAAACAGAAAACTTTTACTCATCTGCAAAAACGAATGAAAAAACCTGCTAAATAGATTCTACTATTTGTCCTGAGTTTAGAAATACCCAATGTTTTTATGTTTTTTTCTTTTTTCTGCACGTTATGGGGCAATAAGTACAGGTAGCGTTTTGCCATTTCAAAACCTTTTTTTCCAAATCTGGTAATTCTTCCCCCCATGTGCCATTTCAGGTATCTTTGAAGCCGGCCAATGAAATTTACCCCATCAAATCATATATTTTTAAAAACTAGACACCCCAAGGTATTTGAAATGCTGGTATTTTAACCCTTTCAATGCACTAATTTTACCACTACCCTTTGTGAAACTTTATGGTAGTAATTCTTTTTGTATTTTTTTCACACATGTTGTATAAATGTATCGCTCCTGGTGTATGTCCGTGTCACACAACACCCCAATATGTGTTCAGTAACATCTCCTGAGCGCAGCGATACCCCACATGCATGGGTTTGTAGGGTTATTTGGGAAGTAAAATGCCGCCTTTGTGAGGTGTGTATTTTTTTGCCATTTAGACATCTGCCCCATGTCCCATATTTGGGACATCTTTGAACCCGGCCAATTCAATTTACCCCATCAAATCATATATTTTTTAATACTAGACACCCTATGGGCATTTGTAATGCCAATATTTTAACTCTTTCCATAATGGAATTTTTGTAAAGATATTAGGACATATTTTGTAAAAATTTTAGGACTTGCTTATTAAAAACTTTTTTTTTTTTGGTGACAGTGGGGATTTTTACATTTTACCATATTTTTGACATTTTTTTGAAACATTTTTGAAACATTTTTTAAATTTTTTTTTTTTTTTTTTTTTTTACTAGTCACTCTCACTAGTGAGCTGGGCTCCATTGACCTTGCATGGTTGGATGCAGTACCTGCATTCAACCTGCAGGAGGAGCTCGAGAGTTCTCAAGAGGGTCTGGATAGACCCTCTGTGAACTCATATCTATTGTTAATGCCATCCTGTGAATGACGGTAACGTCATTCACAGGATGGCACTTGTGGTTGCTCCTCGGAGCAATCACAAGGCGATCGGGGGTCGGGGGGTAGTGTTGCTGACATGCCTCGATACTGAGGCATGTCAGCAACACAGTTTATGCTTAGGAAGCGATTCATATCGCTTCCTAAGCAGTTTTAGCCGGGCGCCGCCGCGATCTTTGATGATCGATGCGGCGGCGGCCATTTTTCTTCCGGGGAGGGCTGCCGAGGGCTGCCCTCCCCGGATCCACGGTCAGCCTCACTTGTGAGGCTTCCGTGGATGCTGCAAAGCCGCCGATCGCGGCGAAAACGCCGCGATCGCGGCGCTGCAGCTATTTAACGGCAGCCCGTACATGTACGGGCATTGTCGTTAACCCGTTGCACGGCAACCCCGTACATGTACGGGGATTGTCGTTAAGGGGTTAAGGAATTCGGCAGGTTGGTTGTTCTAAACTTCTTGGAGAACTAACCGCAGTTCTTCTGTGGACTTAGGCACCTCAGATGCGTCTCTCTCTTCATGTAATCCAAGACAGACTCTATGCTGAGATCAGGGCTCTGGGGGGCCGCACCATCACTTTTAATTTTACACTGAAGATAGGTTTTTGTTTTGTTGTATGATCTCTCTTGCATCCTGGCCTTCATTGTTTCCTGTGGTTGCATTTTCTAATACTTAATAAGCAGCACCTGTTAGATTTATTGGACTCATGAATGCCTAACAGGTACCCACTTTGAACCTTAACCACGTTTTCTGGGAACACTGCCAAGATGCTAATCATAGCTTGTGTAAGCCTGTCTGACCCAACAAATGTAACATCTTTGTTTCCCAGAAAGTGACTGAGATGGAGGAGAGATGACTTAGCTGCAGCAGGCAAACAAATTAATGAATCCTAACAAAATTTCGGAGGTTTTGCCATTCATTGTCATATCCCATCGCTCCACCTCTGAAGGACATGTGGCGCCAGATACTGAAGAGCAGACTACAGAGGTTAGATGTCTCTGGCTTTGTGGCGGAGGGCGTCCAACCTTCCATACCAACACAGGCAGAAATACGCAGGTGTGTATAGTTTCAAGATTAGATTACTTTAAGAAAGTAATTCATTCTTTATTACCATAAAAATGCATTTATAGAACAGCAGCAGATTGTGTAGGGTATAAGATGCTTAGATCTATTTGTATTATTAAACATAGACTAAGGGTTCCTGCCTTTTTTGTGGAAAAAAATTCCAGGACTTTATTATTATTATTATATTATTATTATTATTATAAGTCATTGTAGCGAAAAGGGCAGCTGAGGAAAGATGATTGAAGTTGAAGTAGCTCCATTTTTTGCCTATAGTAACATCAGGGTGGGGGGGGTGGAGAAATTTGGATCCTACAGAAGGATCATCCCTCCTAAATGGAGTCATTTCGGCAGTATGGCTGTATTCTTTATAAGAATGTAAGATTACTATGTATGTGAGCCTCAATTATGTAAGTCTGTGGGGTCTATTTGCTAAATGCAGAGTTGTCGGGGAGTCGAGGAGTTAATACCACAACTCCCATGCAAACTCTCACCTTAGCGAATAAAGCCCTCTAAAAGCCTTGTGGCCAAACATGTCAAGTATGGTATTCTGTTTTTATATCACATGGTGTACAAAAGCATTTTCAAAATTAACACTAATCTGCTTGATAAGTTCTTATTGTGTGTAAATACTGTAGGATACCAAAGGGGAGAGGAGTTACACTAGGTCAGCGGAGAATTGGCAATCCAGGCATTTGTTCTCTCACATCTCCCCTGCTGATATTCTTAGAATGTAAGATCTTGTTGGATTTGCGAGAGAATTCGGTGGCTAATCTCCCTTAATTGTTCCCGTGTAAAATCTATTACGGTTCATTAACATAAATGTCAAGGAATGCGGCCCAACTGAAAAACATGTTTATAACGGCAGACGTTTGAGCGTGATGTCTGAGCTTCAATACATTTTGGGGACATCTTTATCAATATCTCCGGCAGAACATTGAAAGCTCTTTTTCTATTGAGTTTTAAATTATACGTTTTGATATTTTTATGAAATAGTGATATACTGCTGGTTTTCCTCTGCTTGGTAGCCACTAAATCGTGTATCTCTGGCTCCTTGTAGAAAATGGCTAATGTTTTGGGAATAGCCAGCCTTATAGGGGCCTTCTTTTATGAGACACACAATACCTTGAACTGAATGTGTGTGTATCTGACGCCATGGAGTTATTTGTCACCTCTAATGAACGTATGGAATAATTATGAGTGAAGGTTAAAAAATACAACAGGGAAACTTTTTTGGAAATACCCCCCCCTTTCCTCCTATTCTTGTCTAGACCCAGGGGGCAGTTCCAGGGGGTGGTAGCCCCCCTGACCCCAAACCCAATGCGCCACTTTGGCCAGTTATCCTTTGACCGGTTGGGGAGATCAGAGATTTCCCTTGTAACCGACCCAAATGCAGCAGAGATTATTGTGCCTGATCGGCACACTCCCCGTGGTGACCTTACTCCGCGGCTTACATGCATATGACATGCATATGACCTCATAACCCAGAGCTCAGCATGCTAGACTCTGGAGGTCAGAGGAAGACCGTGGCTGGAGCGTTGCCCTTGGTCAGGCCTAGGGCAGCGCCCAGCCAAGATACATCTCCGACAGCAACCAATCAGTGCATGCCTTTCTCTCACATGACAATTAAGCAGTTCCTGCCAAAATGATGAATGAAACAAAACTGCATTTGATTAGAGTATTATTTCTGGGAATTGTTTGGGAATTCAAAAGTCCTAAAAAAAACGATTCAGAACGGGTGGAAAAGCACTTTTAACATAGAATCGGCAAAGGATTCTTTCCATTTGTTGAGAAAATGTGAAACATGTCAGATGATCAACTGCCATTGTGGTTATGAATGAATAAGTAGCTGTCAGGTTGCGAGACTATTAATAGGTAACGTGAGCTTCAGTTTATAGAACACCTGCCAAAAGAATTCCCCGGAGTCTTCTAAATTAGCAGAGTTAATAGCCGGTTAATGCAAGGGCTTTAGAAAGATGCTTCCATATCCCGTTCTCATTAATTAGACACAAATTCACAGCTATCTAGGGCATTTGTTTGTGTTCTGGTAGAATTACTTTCTTTTTTTATGGATGCATATATCTTTATCAAAAAAGATATCTATATATACATATATATATATATATATATATATATATATATAATATAAATAAATATATATAAATATATATACATATTATATATATATATAAATATATATATATATATATATATAATATGTATATATATTTATATATATTTATTTATATTATATTATGTTTTTGTTGGGTAAAAATCATTTTGTCGTTGATTTTGATGCTGCAATCCTCGGGATCTTAAAACCTGCCAAATTTAACTAATTACATAAATAGCTATCGATAGGTCGCAGATTAATAAAAATAAAAAATCTAATCTCATCGGGTTTTAATATGTGGACCCTAAGGAGCTCACTGCTTGTTTCTGTGCCTATTACATAATAGTGATGTCATATTGTAAATATTAGTCAATTCCATAAATCCCCTAAGGGATCCACAAGGACCCCCAAGAAGCTGTTATAATATGGTAGCGCCACCTGTGGGCAAGCAACAGAGAATTCTGGCTGATTGACAAAAAGGTTTTATTTAATAACAAAAAAGGGACATTATGTACAAGACACCAAACATCATTTGTGGTTTACAATTTGAAATATTTGTAACTTTACAGAACGTTCCGATTTTCAAATGTTTAAAGTGTAACAATAATGATGCGTTTCATCGTCTGAGGCTACTAGAAAGACCTGGTATCCCAGTCGATTTGGGCTGTAACTGTCCCACCGCTCAGTCACCGCTATGGCTAAGCATGATGTGAGTTGAAATCAGAGATTTCCTATCCAATGCGTGCACCCATTAGCTTTCTGTTACCCCGTACGTCATGCTTTTGAAAAGTTGCTCCCTACGCCAGGTAAGATGATTGGATTTTTTGCGGTTGACCGAAGTGACTTGTTTTGCACTCTTGTTCTGTAAGTCGCCCAGTGAAATGTCAAGGCGTTAAGCAGCAATTTGTTCCCAGACAGGAACAAAAACCCCTTCACAGTTTGAGATTTGCGTCCTAAATATAATTAACCACACTAATCTGATCTATTAGGAAAGGCAGCGCAGCTGACCGCGGCTTACTTGACACAATGCATTAGGATTAGGCAGAGTTAGTGAGCGGTGACTGGGGTTGACTCCTGGATCAGGTAATTTACCTATTTTAAAGGGCAGATCCCAACAAACATTTTATTCTCCTCAAACGTTCTTTTGCTCTGTTATCTTACCCCAATCTACTAGGCAAACACCCAGACTATCGTACTGCCTGTAGTAAATAATAGAATGGCTCGGTCTTAATCGCCCAACCAGACACGCTGACTAATGAAAGTCTGTGGAGGAACAGACTTCATTAGCATTGCCATAAAGCATCAGCTCAGTGTGGTGTCAGAGCAGGGAACGTCACCCAAAATATCACACGACCGACAACAATGGTGGCCGCCAGGTCTGGAGCTAATGGGAGGTATTGGAATAAATGGAATTTTAATTTAATGGATTTTAAGCTATATTACTTTATACAGCACTGGGGTTTATGCTCATGAATTGATTAGATGAGTTGGGAAAATTGGGAATTTTGGTATTTTGTTTCTAGACTTCTATGTAAGGCATGTATTATTTAAAGTTATATTCAATAACATTAAATGTATGGTGGGGTTTTTTATAGTAGCATTAATCATGGTAGGTAAATTATATAATTTAAAGGGACCACGCAGCTATCATATGGATTAAAGTGTATGATGCCCGGAGTGTCACTTTAAATATTCAGTCTAATCTGATTTTAGGATAAAAGGGTAGTTGACAGTTTAAGGAGTTGGGGCACTCGTTTTCTGCATTCTGTTTGAGTTAGTAACCCCTTTTAGGATTAAAAACATAATAGTTTTGCTCTCTTCTTCCATCCTTTTAACACTTTTAATTATTAACTTCAGGATAACATAGGCAATGCTTCCAAAGCCTAGTGAATGAATGCATTCATATACAGCAGCAGCCATTGGGTTCCTATTCATTTAAAGGGACGAGATATGTTAGCTATACAGGTTACCGGATGGTATAAGCGCCGTGAATGAGATTCCTGATCACGACACTAAGGGCGTTAAGAAGGTGAGTGGAAATCTGTTATGATCACATGACCCTGTTCATCTATTGGGGCAAGGCTTAGGCTGGCAAATCCATCATAAATACGAATTAAATGATTAGTCCTAACCGCGAAAGGCGAATCATACCTGTCTTTAGGTGTTACGGATAACCAACCCAAGGACACAGTGTGCCAGCCTGCCAGATGTACAACGCAAAAGGTTTATTGGATAGGAACTCAAATATATATATATATATATATATATATATATATATATATATATACAGAATATATATATAAACGGAATTATACATTTTATCGTTTGATTTGGGGTAAACGTACTGGAATTCACAAATGCGCAAATGTTATCAATTGCTGACGTGTGGTGTGCGGCTTTTTATATATGTTTGCACCCTCTTTTTTATTATATATTTGCTTTATTTGGGATATATTCACTGGATTGAATAAGTATTAAACTTCCTAGCAGATGCACCAGAAGCCCCAATAATTTCCTTAATTTAATAATAAACTTTTTTTTTTTTTTTTTTTTGAGTTTCCCTGCTCAGACACCACACTGAGCTGATTCTTTACGGCAATGCTAATGAAGTCCGTTCCTTCATAGTCCTTCATTAGTCAGAGTGTACCGAGTGATTTAGACCAAGTCATCGCACAGGCAGTGGATTGGGGTAAAATAACAGGGCGAGAACAAATGGCTAATATGCAGCTGCCTGAAAAAAGTATATTCTGCAAAAACTACAACTGGTTTAAAAATAATAATAACAATAATATATAATATAATAAAGCACAATATTTTTGAAAACTTAGTTTTAATTTGATACTGCTTAGAGGTGCTGTTCCGCTTAGATAAAACATTTATCGCACTCTCAAGCAGCTAAGCAAATAACCCTTTGTCGATCTTTACCTTTTCTTTCCTTGTACTTTATCCTTCCTCTAAAGGTTTTATCGCATTAAAACAACACAAATGCTTTTAAACATAATTTTCAATCAACCTATAAGTGCTTTCTTATGATTCTCATGACAAGTGTACCCAGGAAAAAAATTTAAATAAGGCAACTTTTTACATGAGTGAATAATTATTTATGTATTAATTATTATTTAGATTTTATAGAATTATTTTGGGTTTAAACCTTCAGCAGTAGAATTCTACTGATTTAGCTACTAAAGTGTTAAATTCAGCAGATTGTTTGAACAGCTCCATTAACCCATTGATTGAGTAGATTTAAACATATACAAATATAAAACTATAATAATGGTTATCATATTCAGCAATACCTACTATATCTTGTTATTCTTTTTCATCACTTTTTACCAATACTTAATAAATGCCTATTTACAGTGGGTTTTGTTAATGTAAAGACATACGACTGTCATCATAATGACTGTTTTTAAACAAATGTTAATTTCCTTGTGATAAAATAGTCCCGTATTTTTCAAATAAATATCTCCCAAAAATTATAAAACATCACAAGCTATAGTTGGTGACAATTTCGCTTTAACATCAAATCCGCCTCTTTCAAAAATAATAATTGCAGCTTTATGTAGTACTTCAAAGGGTTTTTATTACCATAGCAACCAACAGAACCAATCAGAAGGAACAGTCTATTGGTTGCTATGGTGATAGGACCACTTTCCAAACTTTACACAAGAATCCCTTTTTTTTATCCTTAAAAGCCTATATTGCTAAGTTTCTCTGATTACACTTCAAAATAAAAGTTATTGTTTATTAAACGTCAGCATTTTTTTAATGTTTCAGAATATGGAATTTTCCGCTTCACACATTTCAGTAATAGAAAAATACCGTACATTAACCCAGATTCTGAATTCCATATCGTGGTTTAACTATTAAAGGTGACGGCGGAGATCTGCTTTCTTTAATCGGTTACCCGGAATGCATTTAATTTTTGAAAGTCGTGGTTAGGCTTTGCAAATGTCAGGGAAAACAATTGCGAGAGTAAATATTTTGATGTCCGTGTTATCAGGGCAAAGGGTGATATTTAGAGTTAGTTAATCATTGACTGAACTAATCTACTCAGTGAAAGGAACTGTACAGATAATAAAGAAATCAAGAGGAATCCAAGTTTACAACATATAATAATAATAATCCTAGGAGAGCCCAAGAAAGACTGGGTCTGAGGATTTTTTGGGTCTCTTGGTGAGGCCTAATTTCTCAACGATGAGATGTAGGTGAGTTCAGGTGAGATAGCATGGATCATTTCACCACATGAAAGCCGATCTGTCGCTTTTTAGAATTGGGAACCCTATGTATTGGTGGGCTGGCATCTTCTTGCCTGGTGGGCACCATGTGAAGCCAAGTGTTTGGAGAAGTTGGGGTGGATATCGTCTACGTGGCCCCAAGGCCAACCTGTCGCTGGGAGAAGCCATCTAAACATCATGTTCTCTGTATGATTATCTCTACTTATGAAGATATCTCCCCCACATTGCTGTTTGATATTGATTGGTTCGGGTAGCATTTATAAGAAGGATGGATAGGCGTATAGGAGATTGGATTGGGTAATCTGGTTTGATCATCCGTTGTCACACATATAAGCCAACTTGAAGTTAATGTGTAAACCATCTAACACGTTCTTGAAGCTGAAACATTTCTGATGTGATCATTGAGAACCAAGAGCTAATACAGCAGAAATATTTTAATCCCAACCTACTCCAGTGTAGGACCTTATTTGCCTTCTTATGTTTACACCCCTGATGATGCGTTCTTCTTCTTATTATTCTTATTATTATTAGTAGTAGTAGTGTTATTATTATTGTTTAAAAACTTAAAATAAACAAAAATATTATTATATGTGATATAATAATACTGTCTAGGAACAGAGATGTTCAGCTATCAACATATTCATATAGACTACTTCTCAGTTGTGGTTACAACGTCATTGAAAATCGGTTCCTCGCAAAATGCGGACATGAATCAGGTATTCGTAATCTTAGCAGGCTGTGGAAAAATCGGGCATCCGCCTATTGTTATTGCAATTATCTTGAAAGGCAGGTGGCACGCGTATAGGCAGCAGGTTGGTTGCCATTCACGTACGGGAATCTCACGTACATTTACAGTAAATACTTTAACACATATCATAAAGCTTTTAAAGCTTACTATAAATGGGGTAGCATATGATTTACACATAAATGAGAACAGTAGAGATGGGTTATAGGACACACAGATTATATATTAGCCCCAAATCATGCCAAGTGTATGTGATCTAGACATAAAAAAAGTTGTTTTAACAGAAAAGGCAGGTAAATGTAAGATTTCAGGTGTGCACTGCCAAGAATCTAATGCATCATGAGACTTCCTCCCTCCTGTAAGTGTACCTCTGTAATCGAGATTCAGAGAGCACCTACTACTGGCCAAAGGGGACAATCACATCTACACGATAAAAACACTAAAACAAAATTTGATGGCAGACAAAACCCATTTGGCTCATCTATCTAGTCTCCCCATTTTTAACTAGTCTTTGGTCTTGTCTTAGATTCAGGAACCATACGCCAATCCCACGCATGTTTACCAATGCGAGACTGATAAACCATACAGAACCTTAAGCGAACAAATGCCTGCAAACCTCAATGAACTGAAGCAACGTTGTAAAGAAGACTGGGCCAAAATCCCTCCTCAGCAATGTTAAACTGATAAAGCATACACAAAAACAATTACTTCCAAGTTATTGCTGCTAAAGTTGGTTCTACAAGCTTTTTCCCCCGCACATGGCTTCTCCATTTTGGCTTTATTTTCGTTGAATAAATCTTGACATGGTGTAATAGGTCATTTGTTGTTTATCTGAGGTTGTATTTACCCAACGTTAGATCTTTTAAGGAACAGATTTGCTAATGGATGTGATAATTTATCGCTGAATAAAATATGGACAATTGAATAAATGCCTCACAAAATGTCAAACACCAGTGTAGAGAAAAAAGGGTACTGGAGGCACAAGGTTTACTAATAGCACATCAGGTGCTGCTTTTTTCCCCAACATTTGGCTAGTTATATATTTTTACTGCTTAAGATATGCGACGTTGAGATAAAAACACTGGTTATTTCAGTGGTTACTGTTACTAGACGTATGTTCCATAGGTTGATTTCGTACCGATGTTATGTTTTTGTTCAACATTGGCTATGTGTCTATACAATATATCCTTACCAATTAGAGGTCGCTACCCTATCTGGTTATTAGAAGGATATGTACCCCTCTGATTATTGTAGCAGATAAGGCTAGATCAGTGGAAACCAAATAACTTACTAGAAGAAAGAAAGAAAAAGAAAACAAACATTAAGAAATCAGCACCAATGCTTTTTTATTTTAATGGTAAATTGTAAATAAGACGTATACAGTAAAACCTGTATCATTCTTTTGGACTATCCTGTCTACTGAAAAACAATGTTTTTTTCACAAAAGATTAACAAAGTATAAATCACAATAAAAACAAATGCATTGGCATGTTTTGCCATAAAAAAAAAAAAGAAAAAAAAAAAAAGGGACGATCCAAATTTAGACTTTAGTTCAAGGAGCTGGGAGGTGTTCTTGATCGAAGGCTTGTTGATCCAGTTCCTGCATTAGTTACCAGGGCATCAACCAACTCGTAAAGGTGGTGCTACAAGAACAACGCCATCCCCTCTGACAAAAAGCATGGGTATGTTCCTCTTGGTGGACTGAAAAATAAGCAAGAAAAACATAATACAACATTGTGTATACATATTCCAAGCATCAGCCATAAAGTGAGCCAAAGGGAACTCCAGCCATATATCAGACTCTGGTTGAAGTGGCGCGAGCAGGAACAGGGCCTTCCACCCCCCTCCACCAGAAAGTTATTCTGCCAAGGAAGATTTGAGCCTCTCAACAAGAAAGGCTACTGCCTGCCTCTGTTCCACATTCTGGAGGTTGCTAACCTCCAAGACCCAGCAGGCATACATACTCTTGTGAAAGTCTGCTGCAGAAACTTTTAAATTCCATGTCTTATCCCACTTAGTTACTGATACATATCAGGAGAAGGCTTACTGTTTCCAAACTTTACCAGGCATTTCTTCATATTATTTCATAATTTCTTGCATTCTGGGCACTCATAAATATGTGTTTTTTGTTTTTTTTTTAACCAAGGCGAACCAGTGCATCAGACCGGTCCAGGGGAAACTATGAAAGCAGTTGAATTCCAGAACATAATTGCAATGGAAAGAAAACCCATTAAAAGATGGCTGAATTAAGGTACTTTTGAATCTAAAAACACCCAACAGACTAGTTAGAGGAGTAACTTACACCTGAATAGCTACCTGCTGGCTATTCCTGCTTTCAGAGATTGTTAGATTTGTATGTGTGTTGGAAGACTCTTTACTCTTTGATGTTTTGCTACATTGTCTATTACCTTGTAGATCTCTTCATAGGTTTCTTCGTCTATCTCTATTGTTGTCACCGTTTCCTCAACGTCTCCCAGTATCATGTTCAAGTGCTGATCGTACGCCTATATTGGCATGGACAAACTGTTAAACATGTGCTTTCAATGACTTCAAATACAGCACAAAATACGTTTTTCCTGTAAGCGACTTACATGCAACCGTCCACGAAGTTCTCGGTCATTTCTCATCTTTACATAAATCCGTTCATCTAAACTCAGTCTTATGAGATCAAGAGGCTCCTCCACAGTGTTTGTAGGTGGTTGCTAAAATGAGAAAATAATAAACATCTTGTTTGTGAGTAAATGGATGGCTGCTTACCGTATCTGGACAGAAATGGAGGGGCATCTCAAGGGTCCTTCATACCCACTTCGATCAGAGGGCACAACTGAATTGCTACGCGAGTAGTAGACTTAAATCCCAACCGACATTAACCAGGACTCGGCTCTGGACCTCAACCGAGAGCATGCTCACTATCAACAAGTGTTTTTAAATAACGCGGTTACGAAAACGGCCAATGGAATTCCTCCGCAGATTATCCCACTGTACATTTTATGACTGACAATCAGCCTTGTCACCCCATTAGATAATATGGCAGTGTAAAAGATTGGTTCTAACATATTTACTATGGTTGAAAAAAAGACCATCAGATTCCCACCCTTCCACCCAACCTTCCTGCTCTTGATCCAGATATGTATAATACATTTGTATAAATATGAGCTTCATAAATATTAGCAGCCCAAGCGATCAGACGCCATCATTTCTGTCTAGCAATAACGCTGCAAGTTTTCTTTTCTGGGGAACCGACTCACGCTCCAAAAAAACAATCCAGAGCCAAAGGACGGCACTGTGCAAGTAATGTGCGCATCTTACACCTGTAGAAAAAAAAATCCCGTACCCTTAGGAGATGTTGCAGAGGAATGCCATCTCTGTGATCCAGCATTTCATGCCACTGATTGGCTGCTTGGAATAGCCAATCTGTGGCCGGAAAGCACTAGTAGCACTTTTTTTTGACAGCTTCTGCTGTGAGTGCTGTCCTGAACACGTTAGGGGATTGAAATAAATGAACTAAGATCTAGTACTACTCCCATGACCAGCCGCCAGCCTAAAACCAAACAGAAGGCGCATAGGGATCATGGAAGTGTAAACCAACAGCTCCTGGACAGCTAGCCGCTTTAGCAGAACATTAGCCAGCTTAATGTTTGTTATTAACATGGTGGGCTTAGAGAGACCACCAACTGATCTGCTGCAAGCTAATCAATGGCTGCGCTCCATAGGGCCAGCGAGGGTCTTCGGCAGATATCGGGTTAACAATACAAATGCACAATACATTCAATGGGTCGGCATCTTACAAGATTGAGTAGGTTCCATCCAAGCAAATAAAGATCGTTAAATAACCCAATAAAAGGGGCAAATCTAGAATGATCGGCAACTCTCACACTGACCTGCTCACCGTCGTCCGCCATGTTGAAAACCCCGCGCACCGGAAGTCGATAGCTAAGCTGTGCCAGCGAGTCTCGCGGTGGAAAGAAGAGACAGCGGGTCGGCCAATCAGACTTATGGGGCGGAGCCATCTCGACAAGGCGCTGCTTCTTTCTTTTTGACAGCCGATGCTAAAACCGGAGATGACGTTGTGCTGTTGATGTTTGATCACTTCCTGTATGTTATGCAACTTGAAGCATGTGAAGCGGTACAGAAGCAGAGATGGGCAAGCGCAGGGGATCAGTGGATATCAAGACAGGGTGCAAAAAGCCCAGGAAGCAGCCTGTCAAGAGGAGAAAAGTTAGTCAGGCCAATGCTGCAGAGCAGGAGGGTGAGTGTGACGTAACAGCCTGCAGAAATTCGTCATGCTAATGTTAAGCTTTGCTTTATTTACACTGAAAAGTGCAAAAGAATATGTGTTGTAAAAAGACAATGCAATAAGCCTGTATGTCGGCACCATTCTGTTTTGCACCAGCAGCCCTGCATCACTTTCCTCTTTTGCAACATGTATCCAGTTATTACACCTATTATTATATTTCTTTTATATGGCGCTGACAAATACCCGAGTGTTGTACAAGGATGATATACTGAAAGAAAAGGTGTGGAGGATCCAGTCCTCCAAAGCTTATGCCTGTCATTAAAGGGACACTCCAGCCATCATAGTCTTGTTAATGCATATGATAGGTACATGGTCCCCATTTTCGTGGGGGTGGCTTTGCACCAACCCCCCCCCCACACGCATTACCTCCCCCCAGCTTTATGCCATGCAGGAGATATGTTAAGCTGATGTTGTGATGTCATGTTCTCTGTGTTTTTACACATCGATGAGGAATTTCATTTAATGTAAATACTTGAACATTCCTTTTGAACCCCCAGATAGTAAGGAAGCTGTGTTCGAAGATGGTAGGGTTCCAACTAAAAAGAGTAAACCTACAGCTTCTGGCGAGCCGTCGTTCGCAGCACGCCCAGGGAAAAAGATCCTCCGACAAAAAAAATCAGCAGACAAAGAACTGAAGCAAGAGGACACTGATCAAGAAATAAGGTGAGCCATTTAGGCTTTAACATTTAGGAAGTAACCACAGAATCAGTTACATCATTCTTTGTCCTTCTCAGTGTTTAAAACCTTTTAAGAAATAATTCTTAAATCAAGTACATTTTGAATCATTCGTATTTATCGCTGGGGATGCTGTGATTTTTCTATGGTTGTTGCCATAGAAACTGAGAAGCTTTATAGCAACTTTGTTGCAACTTTCATGTGATTAAGGCTTTAGAGGAAAGAATAAACTTACAGCTCTACTAAGATTTATTTGCTTAACATACCAGAGAGTGTGCTAATGCTTTACCTAAGTGGAACCGCATGCTTAACCAAAACAAGCTTGTATAAGAACATGGCTTATAGATTGAGCAGACCTGGTTTTGTTGTGGTGGTAGCTGAACTGAAGTGCCAGTTGCCTGTGATGGGGTCTTTATGTCTGTTTTTTTTAACACTACCCCCACCCAGGGACCTACTCAAGTTGGAAGAGAAAGATGTTCCAAATGCAACTGCTAAAGAAGAGAGCGCCTCGGAGGATGGAGACGACAGCGAGGATGAGTGGGAAGACGTAGAAGGTATTTCTTACCGCTTGTGTTTCTATGGCGTTTAACATGTTTTATGTTTTTAGAAGAGGAACGCTTTTGGATTATGTCACTGAGCTATTTATATGTTTAAAGTGAATTTTTAACAGCATTGTATTTAGTAAGGAATAAGCTCTTTGTGATCTGGTACTCAAAGTTGCTGATGTCTTTTTTTTATTTTTTTTTGGTACACTGGATTTCTAGAACCTCTGGTTCTTTTTTTGTTCTTTCTCATTGTGATTTATCTCTTTGTAGAACTCAACGGGCCTGTATTGGATGATGCCCAAGCCACAACATCCTTGGAACCTACTCTTCCCACCCAGCCTGTAGAGATTGAAATTGAAACAGCCGAGGCAGCCAGGAAAAGACAAAGGAGGTGAATTTAATTTGTCGGCATTTAGTACCACACTTGTTGTGGGTCTAATGTTGTTGATGAACTGTCCTTTTCATTGTACACTTCAAGCATTTGATGAACTAGTTATTGAAACTGTGGTTTGTCAAGGGTTAGAAGTTGCTGTAGAGAACATTGTGTTTTTGTAAAATGTATTATATGATCAGATAATATGCTATGTATGCAAGTCTGAAGGCTGCTACTGGTAGTGGACAGAAGGAGCTGTAATTCTTTATGTTTACAGAGAGAAAAAGAAGGCAGAGTTTGCAGCGTACCTTCGTAGGATGATGAACAAGTTCAGTAAGGAGCTTCGGGAAGATACACACAAGGTTCATAAATCACAGAGATCCATTCTTTCAATGTAAACATCTTGAAAAGAACCTCCATGGTCTTGCGAATGGACTTGGAGTATTTTTATGTTCTTATAATTTCAGCACAGCATCAAGATTTGATGTGTTCAGCGCTATTATTCCAAAGAAGACACTGTTTGATCTTTGCAAGGCCTTTCTCAAGACTCGGGATACTATTCAAGATACTATTGGTGTTAATTGTCTCAAAAAAAGGATAACCCCACTTAAAATGTGGATATTTTGTTTTAAGATTTTCTGTAAAGATCATTGAGAATTTAGAAAGTGGTTTTGAAGAACCGATTGTTTTACTTTTATGAAATGTTTAATGTAATGAGATACTGATTTGCAGACACCGAGCTTCCGGTGCTCAGTTTCTTTTCTTGAGACTCGACCGAGATGTTCCTGTACATATTTACTTGCTGCTATGTTGAGAATTTGACCAGATCATCTTTGAAAGGTCTTGCCATTTTCACCAATGGCAGCTTCTAAAACTTCATTATGAACTTATGTACAGAAAATTTACTGATACAAGCTTATGGGCCTGAAGAGCTTTTATTTGTCATAACAGCTGATCATATTTCTAAATATATATGTGTCTTCCTTTTTCCAAAGGTCCATTTACTTTGCTTGCTGGGCAATGGGTTCTATCGCAGTGAGACGTGTAACCTCCCTGATCTCCAGGCTGTGGCCTTGTCTGTTGTGCCAGTTAGGTTTACCAATAATGTCCGTGTGGATCTGACTTATTTGACAAATCTAATAAAGTGGTAGGTCCTTTCACAGTGCCATCTTGATACAGAGAATATTAGAACAAATAGCTTTATTTGTGTTAATGCCAACTTTTGCAACTATAGCTGTGGAGCAGAACATTTGCAGATTTTCGTACATGAACTGGTTGTTTGAGGTTCTGCTCGATATCTCAGCGAGGTTTAGGTGTATATAATGTATATAATGGAACTGGTAAAACACATATGTTTTAAGATTTTGCTGGGATATTTCTTTTTTTCTTAGGTTTACTGAAACTTTCACCTTAAACCCAGAGATGTCTGCGGATGATGGAGGCTCCCTGTCGACCACATTGGAACGCAGATTTGGAGTCTATGGCGTAAGAGATGAAGTGGAGATGGTTCATGTAAGAAAATCTTCATTGGTCATGCTAGTGGGATGCATCAATATCTTGCTGTCCGTCCTAATAAATGTTTTGCTTACACTGTTTTATTTTTTTTCCCTTCAGATTTTTCTCATCATCCTAAGAGCTTTGCAGCTTCTGAGCCGACTGGTTCTCTCCCTACAGCCCATCCCCTTAAAGGATCCACCAGCCAAGGTGAGGACCATATCGCTATTCTATTATATCCAAAGAATACTAGATTATATTTACAGACTTGTGTGTACTGCATAACTGTGCTAAGCATGTTAACATGGAAATAGTTTGCATATTTTCTTGTAGTGTTGCTATGTTAGAAATTGGGATGCTAGTGAGGCAACCTAGGTTCCTGGTTTTCATTATCAGCTATAAATTTCTTTTACTGGTGAATACATTTTTCCTTTTCCTTTTCAGAGCAAAAGCACTAACAAGTCTTCCAGTAGGGTCTCCAAAAAGAGCAATCCATCTCCAAAGGGGAATAAAAAGAACCCCAAACAAAAAAGAGAGAAAAATGTGAAACAAGAGGTGACTTTATCAGGAGAAAGTGGCGAGGAAGAGAAGCAGAAACTCACAGACAGCAGTGGGTCTAGGAAAAGAGCCCTTGGAAAGAAGGGCAAGAAAGCAGTGAAGGTTGAGAACGATGAGGAGACCAAGACAGGGAAAACCCCGAAAAAACTACTCAGGAGGAAGGCAGCTTCCAAAGTGACCTACAAGGAAGAGAGCAAAAGTGGCCCCGGGAGTAGTGATTCTGACTTTTCTTGCTCTGACGATGATGACAGTGATTTCTCAGACTGGGAGGACTCATCATTTGAGCGAAAGGTGAAAAAGGTCTCAGGACTGATAAACGAAAAGCCAGAAAAAGGTGCTCAGTCCTCAAAAAGAAGTCCTGCAACCCCTGGGCGAACAAAATCAAAAGGCTCCCCTAAAAATAACAGCACTCAGCCCAACAGGAGAGGCAAAATTATATCTACAGATGACGAGGAAGAGGAAATAGTCCAAGTAAGCAATGGCTCGGACCAGTGGGCAGAGGTGTATTTGGTGAGCGAGGAAAAGTGGGTGAGTGTGGATTGTGTACATGGGACGGTGGGGAAACCTCAGTTGTGCTTCAAGACTGCCTCAAAACCAGTGACGTATGTGGTTGGGATCGATAATGCTGGTTATGTGAAGGATGTAACAAGGAGGTACGATCCTGAGTGGATGACAAGCACCAGGAAACGTCGCGTTGATGAAGACTGGTGGGAGGAAACGTTGAGACCCTACAGCAACCCCAACACCGAGCAACAAGACAGAGAGGATGCAGAGGTATAAACGCGACATGTCCTTTCCACATCTTCCCTTTATCCTCCACGTTTGACGTTTGCAATGTTTTTTTCTATATTTGTGTGAAATTCTTTAGCTTTTCCCTGTCTATAAAAAAAAAAAACTTAAAAATTGTGTTTGTGCCCCAAGCAGCTTTAGGAATGCAAATTGTTCCTAATTTATATTTTGTGTTCCTGATTATATTAAGTTTGAGGCTAAAATGCTGGACAAGCCGCTGCCGACATCCATCACAGAATTCAAAAATCACCCTTTGTATGCCTTGAAGAGGCACCTACTGAAGTACGAGGCCATCTACCCAGAGACATCAGCCATCCTGGGCTACTGCAGAGGGGAAGCTGTGTACTCCAGGTAACACCGCAGTGAATCGGCACTGCTTCGGGTACTGTGTTAGGGTCCTGCTAACCGTGAAACAACTTCCAGTGGGTCAGGATCTGGAGTATTATCACACTTCAAAGCCTAAAGACCTTAGGCCAGTTATTCCTGCATGGTGCATGGTGTCAGCTTGCAAATTAAAATATGCAGTTCACTCCTACCTGTGTGGGAATGTTTCCAGGGTAAATAGGCACAATGCTCACTATTTAGTTTCAAAATGATTTTATTGTTTGTACTTAGGTTATAATACCTATGCTGTATGCTGTACTAAGGGTCTAACCCTAGATCGTGACCAACAGAGGTCTGAATGACGCCTGGGAGCCTTTGTGATCGTTAGTACTTTTAAAACATTAGTAAATAGACCTTTGGAACTTGAAATGGATATGTGATTGGTGCCAAAATCGTGTTATATTAAACCTGGCACTGTTTGGAACGCCCTTTGCTCTGCAGGTCCTGCGTTCACATTCTGCACTCAAGAGACACTTGGTTGAAAGAAGCCCGTGTTGTGAGGCTCGGGGAGGTTCCATACAAGGTAGTACATGCGCTCCACGCCTCCCGCACGCCAGTGTAGGTGGATGGACGATAACTCCTTACATGCCAAATAAACTGTCACATATACTGCTCTTATTTGCCCACAAATGTCCCCATTTTGACATTATTTACATCTGCTGGGGTATGGAGCATAAAATAGCACAAATCCTGTAAAGAGAAGCCTTCTGTCCCTTTCCATTTTCACAAGTTAAACAAAGCAGTGCAGGAAGGTGGCTGCTCCAACTACTGTTGTTATGTTCTCTAGGGCATGTGCTAGATCCCATACATAATAAAAGCTTAACATAAAACAATATGGAGATGCGCCTATAAGTAATTAGTAGCTAATTATGCGACTGTCGCTGTGTCCAGCATCTAAATTAACATTGATTAAAATGATAGGAAATCAGTCATATCAGCACTGTCATAGCTTACTAAATGTTCTAATGTATCTTAGACTCTGAAAATCATTTGTTTCAACTGTAACCTGATTCTAGGATACTTTTATTGCATGTGGTTATATAGTGTGTTTGTTTGCTGTAAACCAGATTCAGATAGTAAATTGACGGATGTAATAAGTGATGTGACCTTGCAACCGCTTGTTTTCAAAGATGGTGAAAGGACAGTCAAACCGTGCAAGGAAAGCCCGTCTGGCTGATCCTGAGAAAAGGGATAACCCGGACCTTGCTTTGTTTGGACTTTGGCAGACAGAAGATTACCAGCCTCCGGTTTCTGTAGATGGGAAGGTAAAACTCTCTAAAACACAAGTAATTTAATCAGTTCAAACCATTTTGATTGAAAGCCCGTGGTTATCATGGGGTATCCAGAAAATCCAGCTTGGCTCTGGCCCTCGAGGCCCAAAGCAACACCCGCAGCAATTTAAAGCATAATACAAGAGCAAGGTGGTCGCTCTCATATTAATGGGGAAAAATGTATGTTTGCAAATTATGATTGGATCACCTACAACGTCTATCGTAACATTGTCATTCTGTACTCCTCTTTGATCCGCAGGTTCCACGTAATGAGTTCGGAAACGTGTATCTCTTTAAACCCAGCATGTTGCCTATTGGCTGTGCCCACCTGCGTGTACCAAACCTCCACCGTGTGGCTAGGAAGCTGAACATAGATTGTGTCCCAGCAATAACCGGCTTTGACTTTCACTGCGGCTTCTCACATCCTGTGTAAGTCTACAGAACCTTTGCCGTAACATTGGGGGTTTGCTTCTCTTGTATATTTTTTTGGGAAAAGGACCCTTCCATATTAATAATTAATAATTGTTTGTTTGTTTTTTACAAATATTTTGTGATGTTCCCAAAATATAATACTAGTCTGTCCTCTTTACAGAACTGATGGATATATAGTCTGTGAGGAGCATAAGGACATCCTTCTGGCTGCCTGGGACAACGATCAGGCAGAGATGGAGAGGAAGCAGAAAGAGGTTGGTGACACTAAAATGGTCTCTTTTTCCAAGTCCTATATTTCTATACATTAAATAAGCCTATCTAATCTTAACCTTAACATCTGGTTCCCAGGATCTGTATGATTATCTGTCTCCATTAAGTTCTCTCTCTCATAGTTATTGATTTGGCTCAGGTAGCCTGTGTAAGGATGGGCCGATATGTAATAGAACTTTAATATAACCCTATTATTAAAACGTTGTACAAGCTGCAGCATGGGAGAGTCCAAAGTTAATTTCTTTCTCTGAAGTGATCTGGGGGGGGGGGATGAAGCCTAATTTAATTTATACCGGTCCAGTAGAGTAAATTTAATTGCCAACGTTGTGATGAGAATATTTTATATAGACCTTTCAAATCTGCTAAGGTTCCGCTCCATTCTTTCAGTTTATTTTGTAACTTCTGTTTTGTAGAAGAGGGAAAAACGTGCCATGGGTAACTGGAAGCTGCTGATAAAGGGGCTTCTCATCAGAGAGCGTCTCAAAGCACGTTATGGGAAGAAGGTGAGACTGAGGGTGCGACTGAGGGTGTCTCATGTTAATAACGCATGTTGAATTTTCCAGTTTCTACATGTATGTCATTGGTATATGTATAAGACCTACAGGTTAAAACTAATGAAGCACGCCTTATGTGATAATGTGATAGATCTGATTAAAGATCAATGTAACCTAGCCCTGCCGTACCTACAACCACCTCTTAAAGCAGTGAGTTTTGTTTGTACACCAGGTGTGTGTCAGTATACGTCACTGCTGTTCTAGACACCACAACAATAAATAGATGTTAATGCCCAGTTTAACTCTGTGGCTGTAGGATGTAAAGAAACGTCTTAGGTGTTGGTTAAACAATCACCTTGGACGGCAGGGTAGGCCTTACATTTTGCGTTAAATGCTTCTGTTTTCGGCAGGAGACAGACCACCCTTGCGCAACTGCAGCGGATGGAGGATTTTCTTCCGATGAAGAAGAGGTTCCAACAGAGAGTCTGGCTGAGGATGTCTCGGTGTCCTGGCCCCAAAACCGCCAGACTGAAGAGGCAAAAACAGCAAAACCGAAAAGCAAGAGAGAAAAGAAAGGCGAAGCCAAGAATTTGTTCCCCTTTGAAAAGAAGTGACATTTGTTTTTAAAACACAGACATTTGCTGCCTTAACCATCCCAAAGGAACTGTGGAAGACCTTTCTCTTCCTACCATTAGTTAAAAGTGGAACCACTTTTCAATCTGTTGCTGCTGCCGCCATTCTGGGATTGTACTGGTTAGAAGTTTAGATAAGTTATAGTACATTAGAGAGAAAACATTTTTTGTACTTTTAATTTCTAATAAAATGATATAAAAAGTACTCAGACATGGCATATATACTAGTTTAATTTAACAAAAAGGAGAAATTGTGTAATAAAAAAGTGTTTTATTATACAGTAACATGTTTTACAAGACCAACATTACGTACCTAGTATAGAAACAGAACAATTGCAAACCCAACCCTGTAAACCATTTTTTCTGTGTACTGAAAGTTAGATATGTGGAAACCAGTGGGGTATTTTATAGTATTGGAGTTATTACAGTATGGAATAGGGATAAATACAGTTATAAGTAAAGGATTAGCATCTTTGCATATTTTGAAGACATTCATGGTTTAGATGTAATGTTGGGACAGCTTAATGTGTGTAAGTAATGGAGATAATTCTTAACCCAGAGGGAGCTTTGCAGACAATGAATTAAACATCCCCTGACTAAAGGGAAGTCTATGGCTAGTTAAAAGGTACAGGGGTCAAAAAGAGTCTGCTGGGTACACAACACTAGGAAAGAAGCAAGCGGTGGGAGACGCTCATTGCATATCAGAAAAAGTTAAAAGTATGACAAAGCCCCCAGTTAGTGAAGGAGATTGTATTAGCAATAGGCTGCTCATACGCTGTTCACTAGTTCATTGCTTAAGAATCTAACATGTAACAGTAAGGGATCTCGCTGATGCTATATTATAGCTGCCCTGACATTCAGCTAACATTAAGAATAGCTGGCAGACCTACAAGTAGGTGAAAGGGAGTATCAGCTTTTCTCTTTTTAAATCTCAGTGGAAGTTTAAAATGTTAACAATGACCAACAGTAAGCAAAAGCTTTGTCCCTGGAATTTAATCCAAATCAACCTTACAATAAAGCTTTACAAGCACGACAACAGCCCCCAGAACATTAGAAAGATGGCACTACTGGTACTTCTTGTGTGGAACCTGTGACTTGGCCAGTACGAGGATTCCAACGGCAAAGACACTTAGAACCAGCGACATGAGCGGCCGATAGAAAAACCATCCTGCTGCAATGGTCATTAAAGACAGAGATGCAGACACGGACAAAGCAAAGATCTTCAGGCCAAGACTGACCAGGTCCCGCAGAATAGGTAACCAGTCCACTACAGACAGAGGAAAGGGATGCATTACATGTTGTATTTGTGCAGATTTCATAGCTCAGTCATAAACATCTCACAGTAAAACCCACTCACAACTTAACTTCATTGTAACATCTTAAAAAAAAAAAAAGAAAAAACTCACCCAGTGTGTACAAGATTCTGGTCATTAGGGAAACACCAATGAACATCAGTAGCCATCCAGCACCCCGAAGAGCCCAAGTCTTAAAATTATTGCTCTGGTGTTCTTCTTGAAACATTTCCTGAATTAAAAAAAACAAAACATTAACGTCACACCATCCACTTTCTGTCAAGCATCTGTTTGAGGAGCCAGTATATTGTGTTCTATCATTGTTGCAAAAAAAAGTATTTTAGACAAAAAGTAGGTAAACCAAAGATCAATTCCCAGAGAGATCCCAAGAGTATTTCTTTGATGCAACCCCCCCTCCACATCACACATACAAATGCTAACATGCAAACCTTCTCTAACGCTACACACTAACCCCCCCTCTCAGAGAAACCACTAACACTAACACCATACACAAACACACACACTCTCTCCCTCTCCTATTTTCAGTGTGGTTTCCATAGCACTCCCTATTACCATGTGCAGACCACCATCTTTAAAGTAGCTTAACCTGAAATCTGTGTGTGAGCTGCCGCTGCTACAACTCTGCACCCACCTTAGCGTGCCCCTTTCTCTCCCTATTAAGTTGCTGCTGCCCTTTAGCGCAATCTTGAAAGTGTGGAGTCGAGAGACGCAATTACACACACACACACACACACACACACACACACACACACACTCTCTCTCTCTCTCTCTCTCTCTCTCTCTTTACATCAAAGTTGAATGTAGATTACTTCATAAAGCCATGTTAGTAATATATGGCATTTTGTTTTCCCGGTGACCCGTCTCTGTGTGAATGTGTTCAGCTGTTAAACATCAAATACCAAGCGCACCTCTGCAGAGTGAGTCCCCATATACAGCAACTCCAAGGTGTCTCCGGACTTGGTTTTGTACGGCATGAGCACCTCTCCTCTTTGCCGTGCAATCACACTCACCTGAAATAAAAACAGAGATACACCTACAATCATGGTCCGACCCTGCACAGATCTATAAAATGCAACTGAAGGCATACAGACAGAATCTACAGTTTTTTCATACAATTATAATTAATAAAATCAGGTACCATGTCCGCAGCTCCGTACTGAGATGAACCCAAGGAAACGCCAGCATACCAGAAAGAGATGCGCAGGTCTCCTACCTGTAAGAAATAAGGTCTGCATTGAATGGCTGCTTGACACCGAGGAGTGGTGAACAAAGCTGGCTCTCGACTGAATGAGCAGTACCTCTGGATTCTTCGGGTTGGCACTTTGGTAGAAATAGTCCCCTTGAGCTGTGACATCAACATGAGGGTTGCCCATCTGCTCTAAGCTCATTTGCTTAAAGTTCTCAATTTTATCAATCAATCCTACGAGAGAGGAAACCAAAGGCTCTCAGCAATGGAAAGGGACAGGAGAGTTCTGTTTAAACCAACTTTCAGGGTTGGATCCACCCGTGCAATGTAGAGCTTAGATATGGAATAAAATATAGACTTGGGAGAGGAGATCAATGCTTACCTTTTCCCAAAGAGAACTCTCCAACCTCCACCTCAGAAGCAACCGCGGTGAAGGACTCCACAGCCATAGCACTTAAAGTCATAAAACCGGGCATGTAAAAATTACACCAAACAGGCAATTTGTCTACTAAAAGGACTGCAATCAAAACACTAATCTTTACTCATTCCCTGAAAATCCGATTGCAGTTAGTGAAACATGCAGAAGATGTCACTAGAGTCCGCAGTATATTTTTCTGGGAAGGCTATCCGCAGAAATTCACCTTTAAAGCTATTAACAATGTTAATTCACAGTTATGTAGGGTGATCCACATTAATTTGTAGAAACATAGAATCCAACGGAAGAACCAGTCTGTCCGTTTTTTCCCTGCGGTAAAATCCTCAAATCTTATTTGGCTTGTGTGTGTTTTAACTCCCTCACTGTATTAACCTCTGCCACTTCTGCTGGGAAGCTGTTTCAATTATCTATCTGAAGTAAAGCTTCCTTAAATATGTGTTGGCATCCCATGAATCCATCTCTCACCTGGGGTTGCGATGTGCAATCTCTCTGTCAAAATGCCTGCTGCTCACAACCTCGGATTTCCATTCTGTGTCTGGAAGAGGTGTTAAGAAATCATAGAAAGTAAAACGTAAGCATCTGCCGCAGACTCAGCAGAAAAAAAAGAATGAAGATATACAGAAGTACAATCCTGTTGGATAATTACAGTACTGCCCTGCTTCCTAAACTCCATGAAATCACATATCATATAGGACAGGCATACTACTGACTGAGAGACACAGCGCACACACACACACACACACATATATATATATATATATATATATATATATATATATATATAATGGGTATTTTCTCTCTGTGTCATTACCTGTGTTTTGGGGTCTATTCACTAACAAGTGAGTTTGTAGGAGATATGAACATTTCAACTCCCTGATATAACTCCCAAAGCTTACAGAAATATGGGCCAATGACAACTTACTGTAGGTGTAGATTGTCTCTCTCTTTGTTTCTCCATTCTCTTCGTACTCCCTGCAGACAAAATCATTTTTATACTCAGTCATGTAAGGAATTCTGACCTGAAGGTCACCTAAGCAAGTTATACTACACAGCCTGGATACTAGTAACTGAAAGAGCTGATCACATTTAAAAAAACGTGTATATGCTGTAAGTATGACGTTCACTAGTCTGTTGGTGCTATATCAAAAAACATAATAATGCTGATCTGCATCAAGGACAGGTTTATATGTTAGACAAGGGCGACCACATCTCGTGCATGGAAAATAGCTGGGGAAATGCATATGGAGATACAGATCACAGGTACATTTAAAGGGACCCCTCCTGTATCATATGCATTAGAGAGCATGTGATGGCTGCAGTGTCCCTTTAATATGCTCAAATAAAAAAGGTAGACACTGATTCATTTATGTGCTCATTTGGTAATAGGGCACTTTGTGGGGTATTTTAGGACCAAAATTGTAAAGTTCAGATATATACTGTTTTTACGTTTATTTGCCGTTTACAGTTTAAGGTAGAAATCTTTTAAAACAATATTATTGCATTGTGGGTGCAAATTCTGTTTTAATAGATATCCGATTAAACCACTTCCTGCCATATAGTTATAAAAGTCAGAAATGTAAAAGGCAGATTGACTTAGATATCTAAATATTATCATTAATAATAATATTTAGATATCTAATAATAATAGTAATAAACTCAATTGGCAAATCTCCTAGAATCTAATAAAACCTGACACTATGCTGGAATCATAATGTTAATATTTGCTCTGCACTTAACAATTTAATAATCCAGCTTGCAAAGTTCCTTCCAGTTTATCAGGTTTTCAGCACTGGATATGTGCCATTATACAGTACGTATTGGGCCTGTCTCAGCAATCAACACAAAATATCGTTCATTGAAGCCACATCTCTTGTCTAATCATGAGCCTCACTTATCCAGCTACGGAAGAAACAAAACCAAAACTAGGTGTTTAAGGATCTTACTTTGACTCTTCATATTCCACCCACTGGTACATCTCAACCTGACGTTTCAACTTCACGCAATGGATAGAAACACCATAGTTCGGATCATACAAAGGCTGTATTGAAACCAGAAGACAAATGCTATAAATGGATCATCAAGACAGTTTTTGAAAAGTTCTGCCTTAGGAATCCTGATGTACTTTCTAAGAATCAAGGAAATAACAATGTAATAAATCAAATCCTCCCAGAGGGTTTTATACAAGGCAACTATGTATGTTTGAAAAGGAACATTATGAAACAAACCTTGTATTCTGTTTAAGTTTAAACAAAGTATTCAAACAAGGTTTCAGATGTCCCCAAATTACATCTTGTTCGATATCTTTTTTTCCTGGTTTAAATTATCTAACTTAACTGTTGTATTCTTGATTATTTCATCAGCTCACTAACCCTTAAAAAAAACTAAATGTGTAGCTTCAGGTAGCTGTCCAACTGTCATTAGTATAACATTACACATGTTCTTATAAGATGTTGAAACCAACCTTGGATGTCTTCAGTGCACCTGATATATGCACTAATTTGTCTTCATTTATGGGGTCTATTCTAAGAATATTACTTAAAGACGTCACAGTGGAAAGCCCCTCATCCAGTGAAGCTGTAGTCTGTACTGCTCTGCCCTGGAGAAAAGCAATACTGCACTGTTAAAAGGATTTATTGACACAAACACAAAATGCATGTTAGAGCTCCTAATGAGTAATTGCAAAAGGGATTTCTGACGATCAATAAGACTTTTAAACTTAAACTTGGATCACTGAACACAACGTGCCATTGGAACACAGGAGTGATGGGAATGATAAAGGGCCATTGGAACACAGGAGTGATGGGAGTGATAAAGGGCCATTGGAACACAGGAGTGATGGGAGCTTCAGTGCACCTATGAAGATGTTCCATTAAAAATCATCCGTTTCCAGCCACAATAGTCAGTTACCACATTAACACTGTCTGCGCTGGATTTTTGATCCATTTTATGTTATTTTTAATGGACAAAATGTGCTTTTCTTTCAAAAACAAGGAAATTTCAAAGTGACCCCAAACTTTTAAATGTTAGAACCCCACTTACCTATAAAAAAATGTGTTAATTAAAATGTAGCATGTGTTTGGGAATTCTCTTGTAGCAAGAAATTTTATGTTATAAATGTCTTTTTATCTTTTTGATTCGTGCAATCATCTAAGTGCATTTATACACTCGTCAGTTCCAATACGCACCTCATTAGTAAACAAAACGTAGAAGGAAAATGAAAAGGCAAGGAATCCGATCAGCATTCCCCCAGCAGTATCACTGAGACGCTCCAAGAATCCCGGCTTACGATCCGTGACGATGGTAGTGTGTTCCTTGACATTATCTGGGTACTTGTAAAATTAATATTTAATTAGAAGATATATCATTTCAAATTTAATTGATGATGTGCAATAGATATATATATATATATATATATATATATATAATATTTTTTTAAGCGAGTTTGATTCTGTGCAGGCTATGCACTAAATTGAACTACATAAGGAATTCTGAAATGCCAAATGGCTTATAAAGTACAGTATATAGAAGCTAATTGTTAATTATTAGGGTTCTTTTATATAAAAGCATTATGTTCCATTTACAGAAACAAAAGGAAAGGAGGCTCCTACTCATCGATCTAGCATATGGTACCAAAAGAGGAAAATACATCAATGCGGTTGACATTCAAAGGTAACATGAATCCTCTAGATTGTTAGCTCTTGTGTGCCAAGCCCTCTTTCCCTAATGTATCGGGTCATCTTAGTCTGTCGGTTCTAGTTTTGCCAGATCCTTTGAATGTATGGACTGTAAGCTGCAGAACGTATTGGTGCTATATAAATAAAAGATAGTAATAGTGTATATATATATATATAAATAAAATAGTAAGTGTATGAAAGAATACATATGGCGGATAAGTTATGTTTCCCAAGGTTTTTAAATACCCGCCCAGTTGATCATTTAAATGCAATTTGATTAAAAAGCATTAGAGAGTTACCAGTCCTATAGCAATCTCTTTACATGCCAAGACTACATTTTTACAAATTGATAGAATTAAATAAATGTACAATTGACATTTTTTAAGTCATTCACACAAATTAACATAATTTAAGTGGTTACAAAAGTAGAAGAACTTTGACAGGAGATACATCCTTACATTTCTGGCCATGTTTCCTGCTCTAGTTTCCTTAATGGACGCACAGAACCGCTTATTCCCTCTTCTTTCTCCTCAGAAACTTTATGTGTATGACATGAAACTGGCAGACAGACCAATTTCTTACGAAGTTGCCTCCCTGCTACGTCATCTCATTGCGCATGCGCACGACTGCGTCCGGGAAATGTAGCTCACCCAGCCAAAGTCGTTTTCTAACTAAATGCTCCATCTCCGAGAAAAACGGCTTCCATTAGTATGCCTGTCTCGAAAATGATACTGCTCTCTTGTCTAAAAATAAATAGATTTAAGGTCCGTTTTACGGATTATAATGGGGGTGAAATGCAGATATTTCGCTAGTGTGGGCGTCAATTTCTGAGCTATTTGTGGGGTTTTTGTCAGGCATTTTCTTGGACACCCTGAGATGCCGCCCTTTCCTTTACGCGGTCGCGTTGTGTGACGCAACCAGAGTGCGCGGCCGGAGCAGTGCCGGGTGCTGTGTGAAGGAGCTGCGGCCATGTCCTACTGCAGGCAGGAAGGTGAGGCGATGGGGTCCTGTTGAGCGATTCAAGAAGGTTTTAATTTAAGAGGATAATGGAGGGTTAACTTCAGCATTTTGATAGAACTGGTGTGGATTGAAAGGGGCGAGGCTGCTTAACTAGGCTAAAAGAGACCTGTTCAGATCTCTGCAAGGAGACCCTCAACTATAATATATATATATATATATATATATATATATATATATATATATATATATATATATATATATATATATATAACATAAACAACAACAACAAGGCTTTTTTAAGGCATGAAATGGTTAACATTAAAGAAAGGACTTTCCAAGGACATTGCAGACCTTAAAGAAGATACATTTTATTGTAGGTTATATTGAATGAAACATAAGGGGCTTCTGTGTGGGAAGGGCATACAGAGTTATGTCCCCAAGCCATTTATAAAATGCTTTATGTGAAGAGTGATCTCTGGAATCTCTTTGTCGTATGATGTAAAGGGGGTATTTAGTGAGTAAGGGTATTAGGCAGCTGATTATGCCATATGATGTGTATTTAAAGGGTGACTGTGTGGCAAGTTGAAGAGCTTTTCAGTCTTTATTGTTTACCTCAACCTTCCAGGAAAGGACAAAATCATCTTTGTAACTAAAGAGGACCATGCTACTCCCAGCACTGCCGAGCTGATCGCTGATGACCCAAATGATCCTTACGAAGAGCAAGGTCAGTGCACCATTCCAGAATCCATATGGCTGTTCTGTAAAATGATGTTACAAGGAAACCATCTGTTGCTCATCCAGCTTGTATTTTGCATATATTATTTCCCTCACCTCTTTTTGTCAGATAAATGTTCTCCACATTCTGTGCTTTTTTAAATTCATTTATAGGCAACTAAATTTGCGTCTTTAGTTAAGGGATCTTTTGAAATATTTATCTTTTGTGACATGCCATTCATCTCAACGGCTAGCCTTCCATTAGTTTGGTTGCAAAGCCCATATTAAGATAATATAATACTCTATTTGCAGCGTGCTCTATTGTGAAACATCTCCCACTCGCATTTTTACCACTTACCATGTATGTTTACATCTGATGAAAGCCGATGACATTTTTTAGAGCACGTGCTTTGCAGTCCTCTCTGCTCTCTCTAGAGGGCAGCCTTAAGATAGTTTTTACGTAATGTCATATTCTATCCAAGGTGGGGGTGTTTGAACGCATTTTTTAGATTCTCCATTTAAACAATGTGCCCATCTGAAATCGTTCATTGTCCATGGCTGCTTTCATTACTTAGATGTTGACATGTTATGTTTAAATGCAGCAAAGAGTTAAGTGGGGAATGGCTGCCGGTCCAAAACCAGATTATCCCAGCATGCAGAGTCAGCAGATGTCTCTAAGCATGCCCTGGTATGGGAAGCACGTACCCTCGGATTATCTGTACGTGTTCATCAGAGGGGTGCAGTTATAAAGTCAATGAGATAGATTCATGATTTTACTCTGGATTGCAGTTATATACAATTTAAATATTGTTTTCACATAAAGTCAGTTCAAATCTTTACCGACAGCTGTCCGTGTATATGTATGTATATATATATATATATATATATATATATATATATATATATACACAATTTTTACACTGTTTAATATGACTTAACCTTTCATGTTAACATGTAATGTTCTGCATGACAAATCATATTTGTGGTTTATGTTTTATTGTATAATGTTTTCTGTACAAATATCTTTAAAAAACTTAATTATGTACAAATAAAATAAATATTGTTTTATTTGTATCTTTTACTATGGTACGCAGAAGACATTGTTGTTAATAGAGAGGATCGATCCCAAGGTGGTTGACTATTTGCCACAAGACTATACAGGGCAGCCAGCCAAGGATTGGTTAATTCCAGGCCCCATTGACTTGTCTGCCACTACTGACTGCTTCTGAAAAGCTCGGTGTCACAGCCGGACCGCAGCTGGCAGCGAGACATGAATACCCAGATTCATCCAGCCTGTCACTTGTGCAAAGGGGGGCGAGGGGTGGGAGACATTGTCTAAAGCTGTCACTGACCTCGAAAAGATTGAAAACATCCCTTGGCATTACAAAAAGCTTTGTGTGTAGGGAACTAAGCATTATGTCACCAACATCCCTACCCGCAGATCTGTGAGAATTGCAACAGGGCATTGGAGGGCATGTTTTGTACTGTATCAACACCCCTCCCCTTGCAAAAGGGTGAATAGTATGTTGGGGGGGGTGCAAGCGCATCACGTTGACCTTTACAAATATTAGTAATGCGGTGATGTGTAATTTATCATTAGGTTATGAAGGCAATGGTTTGTCTTAGAAATGTCTTGCATATTGTTCCAAAATTCAGATTTCCTACTTAAAAAACTGATGATTGGACATATTTTCCTAACAATAGAAGCTGAACGGACTGAAAATATTGTGGCTGAGATTAATTGGAAAGTGTGTGCGTTTTTAATAGCCAAAATAGGAAAACATTGTTATCATTCAGTGGACTTTGTTTAAACCCATCATCATTTTTGATATACGCAACCACCCGAGGTCAAGCAGCAACTCCCATTTACTTTACCCAGTATTTATCTATAGGATTTCCCCCCCCCCGGCTCCTGCAGATCTGCATTTTGTGCAACTTTGGTCTGAAGTTGGAGTACTTTTAGGAATGCATTGTTTAAAATCTCAACATTTTCTAGATTTATAGATATATATAAATATCATGTTAATTAATTTGGCTTAAAGTGACGTTATTACTTTGAATTATTTAAAATAAAAGCATTAGTAACATTAACCATTGGTAACGGTTTTAACTTTTTTTTTCCTGGTTAGAGGGAGGTGGAAGAAAAGTTTATGGAGTTCAAATAAACTTTTGCAAACCTAAGGTATAATAAATATACCTTTGGGATTGGGCGCCCAAGGGCATATCCCTTCACAATAGCCAGTGTGCCCTGCGAACAGTTTGAATAACTAAATATTCATATGGTTTGCTTTTTATGTGTCTATGTACCTTGCATTGCATGCTGATTGTAACCAGATGCACTCTCAGCTTTGTGCCATATGGTTTTGATTGGGATTGTATGTAAATGTCGCCTTTTCATGCCATATGCCTAGTTTTTATATGAATCGGCTGAAATGCAAAGGTATTTCTAAAATCAATGAAGTATGGCGCATGGCACTAATTTATGCCATCCAGTGATGTTAACCGCACTAAAATGTGTGCCTGTTTCTCATTACCATGGTACTTATACTTAATTGTCTTTGTTTTCTTTCAGGGCTGATCTTGCCGAATGGAGATATTAATTGGAATTGCCCCTGCTTAGGAGGGATGGCTAGCGGGCCCTGCGGAGAGCAGTTCAAATCTGCCTTCTCTTGTTTCCATTACAGCCAGGAAGAAATCAAAGGCTCGGATTGCCTGGAACAATTTCGAGCAATGCAAGAGTGCATGCAGAAATACCCCGACCTCTACCCACAGGAGGATGATGAGGATGAGAAGGATAAGCAAGTAGATAAAGAGGAGGCTGCCCCCACAGAGCCTACCATTGTTGAAGAGGAAGGATCCAGCTAATAGAGAACTGGGGGCATTTGCCTCCTTGTCTCTCCCAACCCCACAATTGAATGGACCACAATATGCAAAGTATATTACCACTAACCCATGATGCGTACGCGGTAATATATTCAGTACGGGTGAGGGACCTATAACAGTTTATCACATAGATCTACGCAAATCCTAAAATGGCATTAGCATAAAACCCAGGACATCCCCCGGAGGTAACTCACAACCATTCATGTTTGTTTCCATTGGTTCACTGATTTCCAGCGAGTGAGTTTGACTGTCCTACAATCTTTTCAAACAATATTTTTTTATATTGCTATAGAGTAAAAGCTTACGTCAACAGATCTGTTAAATGTGTGGCTGGAATTTGGGGAATGCAGCTTTAAAACTTGATTTATTCTTTTTTTTTTTTCTTTTTTCTCATGCGTTTTCTGTCTAAGGGAGCAGCTGTAAATTTGTGTGCATCAGATGAGAGAGTGCCCCGATTATTGGTGTATCAACACAATTACATTAATGCACTCAATTAGAAGAAAGTAGCAGATCTGAGCACTTTGTGCCTGAAACCTTTTATCTTACTGTGCTGCCTCCAACCTGCACTGCACTGAGAGTGTTCTTATCTGGTAACCTATACAATGAACATGTGAGTGATTAAACCACATTAAATAACTTTTTACCTTGTAAGATACTTACTTTGGATGACCCTGGTCTTTTCTTTTTCGTGGATTAACCTTTTTACCGTAATATAAAGGTGTCCCTTATGAATGAAAACGTGTGTGTAAATACACAAAATTTGTTGAGTGTGTTAAAGGTTCAGGAAGACAGGTGATGTACACACACATCTACTACAAAGCTCTGCATTCATATATACATTTATACATATATTATTTGTTCTGTGAATTTTACTAGTACAATGTATGGCCTAAATTATATATACACTTCATGGGGATGGACTACCCATGAAAAAGTCCCTTTTAAGGGTGCTCTATCCCTAAATAATAAGGTGGTAGTGTGTGGCCCTTCAAGTTTACCTGCCTATTGTCTATATCAGATATATTTTATATTTAGCATCAATATTTTGATATAATACAAACGTATAATTGTCTTATGACTTTACCATATTTTCCATATACAATGCTGGTCAAACACAGTAAATGTTAGAAAGGTCAAATTAGAGGTTTTTGGTTCCACATTATTGCTGCCAATACAGCAGGTTAAACACATGGCTATATGTGGTATGAAGCATGTTTAACCCTCTCCATAGCGTGGTGTGTGGCGCACATGTGGGCTGGAGCCCGATAACCGTGTTGGGGTGGAGGCCACAAGTCGTACCTAAAAACACCACATACGCTTATTTTTTCATGCACACTCCAGACTGGGACCAAGATAGACCCTTACATTTAAAACACACAGACCTCAAACCTACAAATTATTACATGCTTTCTGCATTAGACAAAATCCGATCCCCCATGATCAGCTTAACAGTAAATATGGAAACCTATACAAGAGGGTGCTATGCTGATCTACACTCGGTTTGTAATCCACTTTTAAACATGGAGAGTGAGAGGGGAGAAAATAAAATAACTTTACAGATATTCTTTATTGAAAAAATACACAGGCCAAGTTATTTAAATAGTTTTAATTTAAATTTAGGTACAAAAAAAGGTTTTCTAGGATGTCCTAGAGATACGACCACAGCAAGGGCCAAGGACAAAATAAGCGTCTGAGAACCACAGTATAAGCATATATACAGAACAAATACAAACCCTGTTCATCAGCGGTTTTCTAATATATTTTGCCTCCGAATAAATGGTGGCACCAATGAACTATCTTTTCCTTTCCTTCAGAACGCATGTATTGCACACCCCCCAGGTCCTAAAACATGATCCTTATGATTAGTAAGTCATGAAAGCCATACGTAACATTTTCCCGTGGTTGGGGGACCCGAAATATACATTTTTTCCAACGAGCAAATAATGAAATCTCTTCTTCAGAAGCACAACGAGAATCTATTTACGCCATTGCATGCAGCGCCACTAAATAGTGTTAATAGGGTTGGAAAGGAAATTTGCATGAAAATGTAACTTGTCTTGTTCCGTTGGGTAGCAGGCAGTCCCCAGATGTGGTAAGGAATATATCAGCTGTACATTTGTGACATCTTACAAGAAATATATGATCATCAGCCATAAGATAATAAATGCAGTTTAGCCACTTAACTGCGGTGTCTCAAATCCCTATTTTACAAAAGCTGAATTAAATAATGAATGTAGAATTTCTTCAAAACTGTTGTATTTTGTCAACGAGCAAATACCTTGACTGCTCGTCACTATAATACCGCACATAAAGGACCCCCACTGACAACCTCCATCCTAACCATGCTGTCTGCAAATCTTAATCTGGTTTTAACCTCGTTGAATTTCAAAGTAACATCGAAAACAATGCTTTTATATTCCTCAGATACACAATATCCGCAAAGGGATGAGCACGTTATTTTCCAAATAATATGTAAAAAGTAACTTTTGTTTCCCGTCTGCACCGGATAACTTATTAAATGATCGTAGTACAGAGACGGTCTTCTATCCGCTACCAGGATTCCTTCTAGAAATGTGATAACGTTCCCCCAATCCGTAGCACTGTTTCCAAAAATGCACTAAAATAAACCTTTAAAACATTGAATTTAGTTAATGGCCCATCGTAATTATTCGTCACAACCTTCCCTATCCTTTCAATGTTTTTTAAAGAGGTTTTTACGTTTGGTTTGCCAAGAAATGTCTGCATACGTATCTGACGGTTAAATGCTTCGCTACTTGCGGCAGCTGGTTGTAACATACTATATTCTGGAAATGCTGACTACGCCGTGTGTTTGTGTGTGAAAGGTCCTTCTCTTTGGGAAAGGGCAGAGACCCCCTAATGTCCCTTCTGCTGCCCCCCGATACTGGTGCCGAACGGCAGATTCAAACCCTACAGCCGACTCGTATTATATCCGTGACGTGTTTTGCCCAAACGGCCTTCCAAGGCTTAACCAAGCTGTTCATATTAACCAGCAGTTTGTTGGTTCGAGTGTCTTCCGGCCCAGCGATTAAATAATCCGTACCTTGAAAATAAAAAAAGGGAAAAGATTACTTATGGCGTCCTACAAATATTTACATCTCAAATAGCAAAATAACAACAAAACATTTTTAATACACTGCAAAAGAAAAAAAACATTTGGATGTGATCCACGCAGAATCTCTAACTTGGAGATCGCCCTGAAGGAAGCTGCCGAACGGGATTCAAAGTATCAAATTATTTAAAATCAAATTTATTAAATGCAGACAAGACAATTGCCCAATTATGTAAATTATGATTTTTTTTTTCTGGCATAAATATGTCTGCTGTGTTTTCTTCAACAAAATCTGTCCACTGCTACCAATAAACGTGTAAACCAGATCGGATCCAGAATTCAGTCGCTTATCTGCAGTTTCATGACCCGCAGACCAGATGCAACATGTTTAACCCTTATATATCCTTATCACTAATTTTCTACCTGTAGTATAATTTTATGCTTTAAATCCCCTGTGGTGTAAGAGTTTAAATTATTACAACGTTCAGGATTATAGCGCACATACGGGGAAGCGCTGGCACCTGTAATAAAACTTTCATGAAATGTTTTATCTATTTAAAACACGTTATGTTTGCATTCCTCTGTAGTCGTGGATGGGAAGCCCGACGGGTGCGCATCTTGATCGCAAGACAAGATGATGAGGAGAATTAGTGAATACAATGGCGATCTTTGGGAGTTTGTGTTTTTGTGATCCTGGTACTCAGAGGGGAAAGGACTGGACTGCCAGCTAACTTCACATGAACAGATTGATTCATTCAACTCAACTTCTGGAATGAGACTTTTGGACAAGAGACAGAAGCAAGTGATCTTGTGTCCCAACCAGCCCAGACCTGCGGAAACAGAAAGGGCACTGTGTCTGTCAGCGATTTCTGGGACAGAATGCAAAAAAAAAAAAAAAGTTGGCATTCGTAGCAAAATTCCACTTTTTACCCTTGTGTTGCTGAATTTGATCTGCGATGCAGTTTAGAGCCTGCTCTGCTGGCTTTCAAAAGGCCGGTCCCTCCTTTTGCCAAAAGTACAATAATGTGATGATTTATCAATTCACTTTGTTATGCCGAGAGGTTAATCAACTACTCGGAGCTGTCCGGTAAGTGGAAAATGATTCAGCTGTTTCTAATCTCGGACTTCACCAGACTGGAGGAATAAATTCATTTTCGATTGTTTTCTTGTGGATGCAAGAATCATAAAAAAATTATCTGGTTCTCAAAGATCAAACTAGAGTCCCCCGCTGCGACCGCCCCTGCCCCCCCCGTAAACTTCACAAGCATTTTTGGGAAAAATATAAAAGATGTGTTTTGATTGAAAACAATAACTGTATATACCGATTTCTTATGAAAAAAATGACCCTTTGGATCCAGTGTCCTCCATTAATGGCACGCATTCAAACATGAGGACCACTGCTTGAGAACATTTCTGAATTTAAACACTTATAAATAAAAGAAAAACATAACCGGCATCTAGAAGAACCCAAAACAACATTTTATATTGTGATAGTAATATATATATATAGTAAATAGATTATGTGAGCCTAATGAGGCTTTAGTGTTATGACCAAAGGACTTACCCGGATTTAGGATGGGGCAGGTGCAGCCGCGATTTGTCCAGGATTCGGGGTACAGGCTCCTGTTGTTCCGACTGATTTTAACTTTACCAGACTTCAGCACTTTCCTCACCTTCACCACAACTTCTGCGTGGGTGCCCTTGTCGTGCGCAGAGAGGATCCTTGCCTTTATCACTAGCAGAAAAAGTAATACAAAAACATATGTTTAACGGTTGAAGTGGAGCCATCGCTTTTGAGATGCCTGTTGTTTTACAGATAGAAGACTCTATTTGATTATGAAATAAGCTGAGAACATATCCTGTCCCATCTTTGAGAAGATAGTAGGCCCATCTTAACGGAACAAACCATGCAGAACACTGATACATTCGGTGTGTGCATTCTTTCATTACTGGAGCGGAAAAGACTTCCTGACTTCCTCTGCTGATGGCAGGAAGCATACTTAAGTACACTTAATGAGACACTCCTAATAAGTAAATTAATGTTTAATGGTATTTTCTAATATTAATATTCCAAAACTAAATAACTTATTTTATATGGATCGGATACTGCCTGTCCTGTGATATTTTGGGAGAATATGTTGCTCCTGTTGCCATCTGATGATCTCTGTATTGCTATTGGCTGGTGGACAACTCTAATACCGCCTTGACCAATAGCAAACGGAGCCCACTGGTTGAAATGTTCACATTAAAGAATATATTAGTACGACCTCAAAAAACAGCTCTGGATTTCTTCGGAGATATAAGAAGCAGCATTTGGCGAAAAAACACTCTTTAATGAAAACATAAACCTAAAAGATGTATTTTAAGCATCGCTATTCCTTTAAACAGAAATATCATTTATTTATCTACTAAAATGAGTAAATGCTGTGATTGTTTTTATTTTTAAATGCTATACTCACCATATGCATATTTCATCTGACAGAAATCTGCAACACTGCCAAGTATCTTCTCCTTACAAACGCACTTTTCTGGAGGAAAAAAAAGAAAGAGTCATTAGGATATGAGGCAAATAATCCTTCTCTAGACCTGAAGAGCTTACAATCTAAAACTGCTATGCTGTGGCTAAACATACCGCAGATTTTAGTTTCCCATTTCACACATAAGTGGGCCTGATATTTTTTTTTCAGCCAACCAATTAATTACTAAAAGTATATAAATTATAAATTAATTCATTATTAAAGTATGCTATTAAGTACAGTACCTGGGTGTCTCAAAGCTGAGAAGCCTTGTTCACTGTTCCAGTTCCAGTCATCGTCGCTCTCATTGGCTGGCATTTCTATGACCTCAGGGATCTTTCCACCAATCGGAATGTTTAGTAAGTGCTCGGACTCGTGGCTGATGGAACATTAGATTAAAACGATTTAGCTCCTGGCGTCCAATGCCACATGTCAACTGCAAATCAAATTCTGGCAAATGGTCAACAAGATGCCTCTTTGAACTGTTTTTTCAACATACCTCCCAACTGTCTTGGTTTCGCAGGACAGTCTTGACTTTTGCAGACAGTGGTGCTCAAGGGCCAAGTGGGAAGATCCTCTGATCTCCCCTGACCAGTTGTAAAAGCAATGAAGGTCTGGGCCCCGTTGTGGCTCCCACTTGGCCACCTCTGGACGCCACAAAGTGGCTCTTTGGGTTAAGTTGGCCAGTGGTCACACCTCTGCACCTGATCCGCCCACTGCAGCATGCAACCCTCCCCCTCCCCGCCTCTAGCCACCCCCCCCAAATCAGGTGTCCCGATTTGGATGCCTGAAATGTTGGGCAGGTATGGTCTCTTATGGTCTATAGCATGCAGTCCATGTCCACTCAAACATGTTCAGTATCCATATGCATTATTCCCAGATTTTGTAAAATGGTTGTTTTTCACTTTAGAAGTGTAGTTTACCTGTTTCGACATTCTCCGGTGTCGGGATCGCAGTTCCGAGCGCATTCACAGGGGCGGCAGCCATTCTCGCCAAAACCCCAGTATCCCATCATGCAGCGGTCGCAGCGTGGGCCAGCCACACCGGGTTTGCAGTAGCAGAATCCTGTCTTGGGGTGGCATCTCCAGCTTCGATAGGAGGTTTCATCGGCTGATCCGATTGGATGACACTGGCATTCTGTTACAAAAAAAATCATCAAAACATATTCTACACATACAATAAAATAAATAGATTGACTTGGAATTCATTGTGCCAATAACCATCATAATCAGTATAAATATTTATTGGCGCAGAAATCATACATAGATGTTGCGTGATGTATTTTAGAAGGATCAGGATAAGCTTATCCATAATTTATGACAACCAGGACCCGAGAATGGAACAGGATCCAGGCACCGAGGATAAGATGCATCGTACTAAATAAATAACAGATGCGATGTAACAGAGTACCTGATCCGGACGTTACAACCCTGCAGGGACGGACCTCTAATCACCTATTGTAAGGGGAGGAAATAGTGATACAATAGGGCATTTTCCCATTAAAGGGGGTCTCCCACCTAAAGCAGGACTACCCCTATTTGGGACCCAAATCCACCTACATACACCCAATATCCATCCTTTCCCCCAGAACTGGTCTTTATAATTTTAATAACGGATTAATAAATGGATAATTATATCAAATATATTTCCACAAGTACCTAAAAGATTCCATACTTCCCACCACTCCCAATAATAATAATAATAATAATAATTATATATATATCCTTAGTTTCCTGATAGTTTTTGTAACTTGGGGTAAAACAATACTGATAAAACAAACAGATAATGCAAATATACAGCTTTCAAAAGTATGTATTTTATGAAAACATACTGTATTATGAAAACTACACGGGGGAGGGCTGGCACCTTCTTGCCCAGGGGGCATGTAAATTCAAGTGGCCACATAGGCCCATTGCCCTGTGGTAGCTAACATACACACTGGCACACATATTACCATACACTATCACGCTAACATGCATGCGCACACTTTGGACCGGCCCAGGGGGGCAGTTGCCACCCTGCCCCCAACCCCCAGCAGCCCGCCCCTGGTACCGCTATAGGTTTTTAAAGTGGTGTAGGTAAAAAAACATCTATCACGCTGGCATAGTGTGCCTCTCTGGCAGCACGCAGGTTAAACACGGTGCAAAAACAAAAGAAGATCTGCTATTAAAATAGATGAGGCTTCTCCCCGGCAGCTGCGTTCCGCATACACAGGCACGCTGGATTACAGGGCAGAAAATAGCCAAGATTTAATTGAATGAACATTCCTAATGCCCCAGATGTAGCACAGAAGGAGACAGAGGCTTAAGGGAACAAAGCGCTGGCATTACAGAGCCCGTGACTAGTAATGCACTGTTCTTTGTGAAAAGCCTAGTTCTACATGAATCATATCACACTATATCAAAACCCAGGAATCCGCTGTTGTGATGTGGCTGTAGGGCAGGTGTGTGTCCGGCTGCGGACCCTCCTTTTATCTCTGTCTGCTTTGTGCCTGAATGCTCGGATGAACGGCAGAGACGGTATTTTTCTTAAATCCAACATTTTACGGTTCTGTGCGCTAAACGACGACACGGAATGGTCTTCACAGATTAAAATATGTAATGTATATGTATTCAAATCTAGCCTTATGGGTATACCCTGAGAGCAGCCTCCTTAACATTCAGGATTTGCTTGACTAGCCCCCCCATTAAGTTATCTCTCCTTTTTCATTAAGTTGCTGATTGTTGCTGGTTGGGTGGTTCTAGCAGCCGTTACAAAGGTGGCATGACGGGAAGGGGGGGCAGAATATTAAACAGATAATCCTGGCTCTGCCACATGTAGCCATATTAAGGTAACCTTTGAAACTAAGTATCTCCAGAAATCATAAGTTATATGTAGTTTTAATAAGTACACAGTTCAGCTAAAACGTTTTAATAGCTTTCCTGGCCCACAGACCTGTCCTTCATACAAAGAAACATTAGCTGTGGCCCCGTACCAACATCAGGGGCAATTAATTCCATACACCCCCATCAACATTTCAGGTGCGTGAAGCAGGACACCTTCATTGGGGGGCATGGTTAAAGGACGGCCATCATCATGTTGAGGCATCTTGCGATGTTTTGAAGCAGAACTCCAGGTTATGATGACATATCATGGTGGCCTACTTTAGAACATTGCGAGGTGGACACGCTGGGGGCAGAGATTGAGGTCTTAGCTCTTTAGAAAGAAAGCATTCAGCATATTTCATATTTAGAAGAATAATGTATTTTGTGCCGCACCTGTGCACATGATTGGGATTTTCAGGGCAGTAGAACCCTGTGATACCCTCATACCCAGCAAACATTCTGAGCATCAGGGGAGGAAAGAGTGGCATGAGGGGAGGAATGAGGGGCATCGGGGGAGGAAAGAGGGGCAGAGGGAATTGGGTCTCAAAGAGGGACTGTCCTACCTATCAGTGGTATAATACTGTAAGTTGGGTGGCTCATGGTAACAAGGCCATCTACATGGATGAAAACAGGACTATCAGTGGGTGTTTGAGGTGGCCAACAAAGATTGAATTCATGTCAGAACCTGGTTTGATTGACGTTTCTACCTCCACTGCCTTAACAAACTGGATAAACAGCTGGTGCAACGCAAGGACGTGGTGGGATAACACCGTGTCATTTAAAAGAATCCTCATTTGATTGCAGCTGGCATCTTGTTTTTTTCACAGCTCTTACCTTTGCAGGCGGTTGGGGAGCTGAGAGGCTCCGAGTGGTCTCTGTAGTACCCCGTTTTACACCTCTGGCAGCGGTACCCCTCCGTGTTGTGCTGGCAGTTTTCGCAGATCCCTCCGCTTCTCTTTCCCGAGGACAGCCAGAGGCCAAGGTCAAAGCGGCAGCTGTGCGCGTGGTTGTGACAGCGGCAACCTAATTTGGGTAACCAAGAAACAAATGCGCAAAAATACATATCAAAGAAGCTGAGGAAGCCGATTGGTGAAATGCGTTGTGCTGAATACGCCCATTGAGGAAGTGGACAGGAAGTGGAATCCTGTGAGAACCAAGCTGTTCCTGCTACAACACAGCATTATTCCGGTCCTTTCCACGGGAGCGTTAACGTATTCTTATATGTAAGATACTACGTTTTTATTCATATTAAAGATACTACTTTTTTTTAACTCTTTCTCCTCCGGTCTTTTCTGGTACACCGGTACAAAGAAGAAATTCCATTCCCCAGAAGGGGATCTATGGGCTTCCCAACAGAGGAACCTATTGAAGAATCCACTTTAATGAATTTAAGCATTATTTAATTTAATTTCCGCACATATTGTGGTGTCGTTTGTAAATTTTGCGCAGCACTTTATTTCTTTGTTTTGTGTATTATCTTTTACACACTTGTGGTCAGTGTGTTGGTTCTGCAGCACCAAGGTATTTTTACTTGTTTAAGTTGTGTCACTACACCAGATATCTGCCATTTTTATTTTAAGCGCTGAATATCACTCTTTCCTTTTCACATATGAAAGGAGCAGAGCTACGGAAAAATACTAAGTCTTCCACTGTCTATGGACAAATCTGTATCTGTGTGTCACCAACCAGCCAATAGGAGTTAAGCAAGACTGAGATTCTGTCTCTCATTGGATGGCGCCAGACATTCTAGCAGTTTTGTAATAACTTTTTAAACCTGATATTTAGTTATTCTGAATGTAATTTGAGTCCCTGGCGGCCACTAACAGAGGCGGGAAGAATGTCTTCTGAATCATAGGTCCACACTTACGTTGGCATTCATTTGGAGCCCCTGCCTTTCCATCGGCTGGTCTCCAGGGCTGGTCGTTGTATAAGGGAGCGCACTTTTCGCAATGATCTCCCGCTGTGTTGTGTTGACACACGCATTTGCCGTGCACCTGATCACAGACATAAGAGTAAAACGTTACATGACATCGATTTATAAAGAGCCAGCAGATCCCATAGTGCTGTTACAGTAAGGGCCAACGTCAGACAGACCATTACAGAAGGACCCTGCTCTTGTGAGCTTACAATCCATTAGTTGGTTGAGGGGGAAGTGAGATCACAGGACAGGACTGCTTGGGTTAGTGGATTGTGACAGTGATAGGTGGCCATGGTGGATGTCTTCTTGAGGATACCGGTGGAAGGTGTCAGGAGGGAAGGTTGTACACTTCTTTGAATAGGTGAGTCTTTTAAATTAGAATAAGTAGGAGAAAGTCGGACAGAACAAGGTAGGAAGTTCCAGAGAAGTGCTTTAGCATCGGTGAAATCCTGAACACGCGAGCGGGAAGAGCTAATAACAGTAGAAGAGAGACGCAAGTCATGGGAAAAGCGAAGAGGGTGGTCAGTCAGATGAAGGAAATGAATGTGATGGGATACAAAAACATGATCAAATGGTATTATGTTAACCATTAATATATATATTTATACACATACCGGTATATACATACAGAGACATAATATACTATAAAAATAATTCTTCAGTATATAGCATTCTTGTTATATATATATATATATATATATATATATATATATATATATATATATATATATATATATATTAATGAATATTAGAAACGAGTGATGCTGGTTTCCAAAATGAATGCTACCTGACTGGAATGAAGGAGCGCCCAGCCTTGCCTGGTTTGTATCCTAATCAGTTCCAAATTCCGTTTAGCCTTTTCCGTTTTAAACCTGCCCTGAGTTAATGCAGAAACAGCCCTTTGGTGCCTGCCTCCCCCGGGGCTGAGCCTCCGCCGCTGCCTCCGCCTGGGATGTTTTCATCTAGTTAGAAGTTGTGATTTTATTATTTTTTTTTTCCCTTCCTCCAGCTGTTCTTTGAATCGCCGACCCAACAGCAGAGCGGCATCGTGCCTGGAGGTCACCAAGCCTGGCACAGCTTAGATCAGATAGTTTGGAAACCCTGCTAGGGGGGATTATCAAGGGAAAGGCACAAGATGTTTGAACAAGAGATAACTTTTGGAAATGGAAGGGGGGTTACGGAAGGAATGTGAGCTACAGCCACCAAGAAACGCTTGGTATAAAAACAAGCTTTACCTTGGGTGACCTGGGGACAGGACACCGAGTGTAAAATATTCCACAGAGGCAACAGCGCAAAGTGGGGCGCGGGTCTGCGCTCGTTTATTAGGAAACCCAATAAAGTATTAAAACGGATCTGTCGCTTTTCACTCATCTGACATTTTTTAGATCTATGAACTAAAAAAAAACCTAAATAACTCAGATTCAAATGAATAACATATCTTTAATTAAAACCCACTTGAAAGATATGATTATTCCTCCTCGTTAAGTTATCTCTCTCCAGTTAAGTGGCTGATTGTTGCTGATTGGTTCAGCCAGCCTTTGAAGTAAGGAGAAGGGAGAGAACATCAGGACTGATAAGTGATCAGATAAGCCACAGAGCTCCTACGAGCCAAATTAGCCTCTTTATACTAATTGCCAAACAAAAAGAACAAGTTTAAAGGTAGGTTTAATGAATTAATTTAGTTTAACAATCATAAACTATTACAGCTATAGTTATTGTTAATGTGTTGGTGTTGCTTTAGCTGTAGGGAAGAAACAAAATGATACAAATATCTCCTTTACTGGCTACTGTTTCTTTTTATCATGGAGAAGATTCCGTGTGTTTTCTATCAGGCTTTTCATACAGAATTGTTTTGCAGAAACCAATTTCGTATGGAGTGGAATATTATATATTTGCACAATAAGCACAATATTGAATGTTGTAAACATCGGTGTAGATAATCAGTTTGCATTAAATCAAAACCTCTTGTTATATTTCTTATAGACTGGGTTGGATTTATAAAGAAGACGTATTTAGGTCATATCTTGCTGTTCTATTTAGGAACATACTAAATGCTGCATATTGTGAGTCTATCGACTATTGGAAGAAGCTGGAGCTGATCCATGGGTTGGTCAGAATTTATTGGAACATTCTGGGAAAGCCACTTTTTTTTATATGTCTAATTTGCGATGCCTCCCTATGGACCTATGGACTATAGTGGTGGACTATAGTGGTGGACTATAGTGCCCATCTCCTGGCTGGTAGGTAAATGTCACATCAGTTAGAAAGTCCTTTGGGTTCCATTACTGGGGCCACTCCAATCTATCTTTCCCAACATCTTATTTAAATTCTTCTGTGGTTTGTGTCGCTTTCCACGTATTCCGTGTAGATTACCTCCCAGGAACCTAAAATTGATCTCTAAAATGTAGGAGTAACTGGTTTTCTCTTATCCCAGAGAGAATCAGACTGGTCACAGCTCAGTTTGCCCGTGCATCTAATTTCTTCCGCAAATTAGTGCACCATGGAGATGCAGACATTACTCACCATGATCTCTGTTCCTTGGGTGCGTTCTGTCTGCTGGCACTCCTCGGCGTGCCCGTTGCAGAAGCAGCTCCCTCTTACTATTAGGTCGTAGATGGCATAGTGAGCAAATCTCTGTGGTTTTTCCTGGTGCACAGCCTGGCACGGACATTCCTGTCTCTTTAAAAGCAGCAGCCTCAGGTTGGTCATTTTTAGCAGGTCCTGAGCCTGAAGGCTGTATGGATCCTCAATCCGATTCGCTGGGCTTAAAGCTCGAAATATGACCTGAAGAGATGGCAGAGGACATTTTATTGTCAGTAGGGCATCAGAGATTCACATTCATCAATCACTGCGACATTCTGTGAAACTTAATAAATAGATATTGTTTATGAAATAACTACTGAACAAGTAAACAATTATCTTATGGCAGCAATTGGGGATTTGCCAAGAGACAAATAGAAGTTCTTCACCAGGACCAGACTGGATTCTAACCTCATTTTCCTACACATCTTTTGGGATGTCTAAAGTCCTTGATTCCTGTTCTGGGACTCAAGGATCAACACAGCTTCCCAATGCTGAAATACAGTAACTTTGGACATTCAACTACTGTTTTTAATTCTGTCATTTACCTCTCCCCTGGAGCAAGGCCAGGCACTGGAATATCTGGAGGTACACAATGAACCCTCCTCCAAGAGGTCATCTTGAAGACCAAATGTGGCTGTGCAGTTGGTAGCAAAATATTTATAAGGCCTCCAAGTCTTGCCATGGTCATTTGACCGCTCCAGGACCATAGCAGCCGGACGGGGAGACTTGAAGACCATAATAACATGTGTCAAGTAGAATTCTGTCTCGAAATCCAGTCTTATCTCCTCCCTAAGTATGCCTTGGGCAGACTGCCACCAGGTTGCGGGACTTGAGAAGACATCATCTGTCATATGAGAAGGTGGGTGTGAATTCTCTGGCTGGTTGACACTGCACTTGGTGCATCTTGGTAGACCACAAGAAGACTGTAACCTCTGGTATGGGTGGTGTTGAGGGTAGAAACAGTACAGTTCACTGACATTCTTCCCACAGGTTGTGAAGGTGGTGGGTGTCCGACCTGTGGCAAGGTTCCCAACAGGTGGGTTGCAAGAATGGCCATCACATCTGAGGCTGTGCACCTTACCAGTATCTGTGAACGACCAGAAGAACAACATTACAATAGATTTCCTTTCCACTAGTGGAGAACCAGACGTTGGTAGAGCTTGAAGACGCTCAACTTGGCCTTTGCCAACTTTGACCCCACAGTGTTAGTAAAAAGGTCATGCGAACTGCGAACATCATTATCTCTTTTAAAACATTTTTATCAAAAAAGAAATTGTTTGCAGGACGCGTGCCGGTGTCATATCAGGGAAGTGCGGATACACGGTCATTCATAGCAGCTCTAAACCTGGTATGGAAAAAAGGCGGGCATCAGACAGGGGGAGATTTTCAATAATTCATAAAATGCTGATCACTGGAAATGGAGCCTTATCTCTTTGGGAGCTGCTGTTGCATACACTGATTCCCTGACCGCGGCAGCTGAAACCAACCATTCTCCAGTAATCAGCGAGCATCCTGTCTCATAACCCCCGGGATCAGCCAGGGTACCGCTCTATCTCATTAACCCCTACGCCGCCGGATAGATAGAGATACCTTGCAAAAAAAAAGAGGCGTGCGCTTAATGGAGCCGTCTGTGAAACGATGGTTTTTAGCTTTAAACGCACGGTACTTTAGTCCTGTTTTATTCAGAAAATAATAAAATTCAATGATCACGGTTTTTAAGGGCATCATCAGAATGTTCTGTATATAGGGGGTTACGTAAAAGCATCCCACCCCATCTGACCCTTTCTTGGTCCTTTTAGTCAGTGGATAAAGGTGATTGTTGGTTTTGATGTCATATGCGATATTTCATTATATTACAGTTTAATGTCAATGTTCTGCGAATAATAACACAGTTAAAGGGCAACAAGAATGTGTCTTTTTGACAACTGTTTTTGTTTTTTTTATTTTGACGCATTTATTGGTTCATACACTTTTTTTGCAACATTTTTCAATGTTTTCAATGAATATAAACCACCACCTTTTATCCTACTAATATTGTATCTTATAAAGGCCGAATATATTGCCATAAAATACTTCCATAACTAAATCAGCTGTTTCAGCTTCTTTTGCCGATATTCGCTCTTTTCCACTGGCGTCTGCTGGAACTTCCCAAAAATATTCTGTGAAATCTGGGAAATCCTGTGTTGGTCTTTGTGTTCCTCGGTCTCCTTCCTAATAAAACTGCCATTGATCGTCACTTGGGGCAAGTTAATGCTCTCTGTAAATGTATTGTTGATCTACCGGGTTCCCTGGGGTTCCAAGTTGGGTTGAAATCTGCCCTAATCGATAAAAAGTAAGGAGTAGAATTGCTGATTTGTTTGGTTAGTTAATTAGCTAATTTAGTCACTAAAATATTGGATGGAGAGAGCTGCCATCTTGTATTGCTCAATACACAACAGGATAAGTAACCTATGATGCAATCATCAAACGGTTAAAATGTATCAAATGTATCAGAAAGTTTTATTATGAAAGCAATTAAATGATTTATCATCTCAAAGGCAAAATCAGCGATAAAAGTTCACTACCTTAAGTCCACTGCCTTAAATTATTATAGATTTAATGTCTTGCCTCCCAAATAAAAATTTACATTTATTAAAAAAAAATGGCTTAAATGATGTCTAAATGGTTTTTTTTTGTTTTTTTTTAAGGCATATATTTTTAAACTTGGTTTCCACTTCCATTATCTGTCTCTTGTGCTTAGAACATGACTTACGCCAGCATGCACCTGACCTCCTTGTCCTGATTGGATAATAATTTTTTTTTATGTTTTAAAAATGTAAAACGTTTAAAAATGAATAAATGGTGGGTCTATATTATAAATAATTAATAATAAGATATCTCTAATAGGCCACTAGCTACTTCATTTTTGTAACACAGCATACATTTACCTTTTTTTTTATTTTTTTATTAATTTAATTAATTTCCTAATTTTAATTAGGTAGTTGATCCATTTCAAAAGCAGTAGTTTCGGAATAAAAGGTAGATGCTATACATATCTTACAATAAATACTGAATACAGACTTCATACTTTTTTCTAGCAAATTAATCCAAGTATTTTTTTATTTAAATAATATTTTTTTTATTAATAGAAAAGACATTATACTGGCGTCTAATCTATATCTCTAGGGTATAACAAAGCTAAAACCCAGGGGTAACTCACATCAAACCATTGCTGTTACCAGCAAGAAGCACGTTATCCCAATGCAGAACATATAAAAAAAAAATTAACTTTATTATTAACATTATTTATTGTTTTATATAGCTCCATCATATTCCGCAGCGCTGTACAATGGGTAAACCGGGCATAATAACAATTTGGACTTACAAAAACTGTAAGGGGGGGGCTGCTTAAATGTAAGGGAGGGCTGCTTAAATGGGCTTACAATTAATTTTTAATAGTCACTGAATATTTCACTTGGACAATTACTAAAACCAAAAAAAAATGCAAAACCTCCCCAAAACATAATTAAAATAAAAAATAAGAAATAAAAAAAGCAGTAGAATCATGGATATGGGAATTTGCAGTGCATATGCCTCTAGTAAGAACAAAAATCTGGAATATAAAAAAAAAAACATTTTAATTATGACAGGCTCAGCTTAATAGATCTGTAAATCTGTTTGATATTTCCCTACCTTCTTCAGTCTGCACAAGGATAATCCACTCCAGGAGGACAATGAAGACAAGTCCCTTGTTCTGCATGTCAAGAAATGTTCCTCAAACCCTGGGGAATATCAGGACTGATGAAGGTTGATGTGAAGAGTCCTTAGAGCTGCATACCCCTTGAGACTTGTCACCCAAGGAGTGAGAGTCTTCTGGTTGGCACTGTTAGTATTATTGGCCAAGAGTCACTTTCACAAGAAGTCACACTTTGAGCTTCATCTTCTTTTTTTTTATTTTGCTCCTGTGATCCAATTTGTTTCTGAAGTTATCCTCCCCTTTCTTCACATGTTTCTCATGATTCTTGCAGCCTTGATCCCCCTCTAAACTCCTCCCCACTCACTCCCTGTACATCAGCCAATATATACAGAGAGGAAATTAATTTGGGTTATATTAGGATTAAAATTTTTGTGAAAACAAACAAAAAAATTGATTTTCTTGCGATATCTCCTCTCCTCTTATATACAGCACCCCAAAGTATACATGTAGACAAACAAATCCTGCCTAGACTATTTGTATATAGTTATATTTATCTATGTGATGTTATCTTGAAACCTTACTCATTATGAGTCCTGGTCCTGAGAAATAATGACAGCCTCTTGGTGATGCTCTGGTCCTCTATTCTCTCTCCTTGAGATGCTGTATAATTTCCTTATCTCCACTGCAAGCAGGGCTGTCAGTTACACTTCTCTTCTGGATGCTGTTGTCTCTTTAAATTAAATGCCCGACACGTGGGTGCAGGCTCCGCCCACTCCGTGGAATGTGACTCAACGTCGCACCCTGCTGGATATCTTGTATACTGCAAGCACCTGCAGTATTCACAAGAGGCTTGTTTCAGAATCTGTATAAACCTTTTCATGTTATAAAAATATTAAACATCAAAATATTGTTATAAAAATATTAAACATCAAAATATTGTTATAAAAATATTAAACATCAAAATATTGTGTAACATTTAGTTACATTAAAGCCTTTTATTTAACCATTAATTGCTGAAGTATTGGTAGTAACAATGCAGTACGGCAGCAAGGGGTGTTGGGGTTATGTACAAAGGTATAATACCAATCTCAGAAATGCTAATTCAGTTGTGGCTAATTCAGTTGGGTTTTTGGCCAAGAACCCCCCCCAAACAAATATTTATACATAATGTGTGGTGTGCATCCTAGCTTGTGTACTTGTGTACAAGGATCCTTGTGTCTGTCACCAGGGGAAGGCTTCTGGTCAGGGGGCAGGTAAAGACAAGTGGCCCAATCAGCCTCTTCCCCTTCACCCAGGTAACTAACATACACTGACACACATATTTGCATACACTATCACACTTACATACTCACGTTAACACGCATACACACTCACACAAATACACACTCACACATACTCTGTCTCAAACAAACACACCTTCTAACACCCCCCTCTCACACACACTTGGCACATTCCCACTCATTCATACACACATACACTTGCACATAAACGTTCATGCTAACACACACACTTGCACATACACTCTCACTCTAACATACATGCACACATAAATATTCACTAATCAATAATAACTCAATAATCAGCCCTTATTTCTTGAGCCACAGGGCAAAATCTCAGGTGTAGTCATTGATACATGAGAAAGGTATACTAAAATGCCCATAACAAAGCCTTTTGCTCCCTACTCCTGATTTGATTGACAACCCCAGTCCTCTTTTTAGGGGTTAAATTACATTGGACATCTCATAGCCATTAGAGTATTGGGCATTGGGTATCGAGTAACAGGTTGGATATACATTCACGCACTCTTAAAAAACATTGGCCCCTTTTTTAGGCAAGTCGAGCAGAAAACAGGCACGGCAGGTCCAGGAAATGGGTTAGAATACTATTATCCCAAAGGGGGTCTTGGGTTGCAGCTGGGGAACGTCTACCCCTGCCCAAAACCTGCCATAGTACATAGACTGACTACAACATATAGGATTCATAGGGGTCAGGATTTAACCCATTCTGCTAAACTTAATTACTTTTTAAGAAGCTGTTTATAGTGAAATTCTATTTGATGTTCACTATCACTATTGATGTCACTATTTAAAGGAACAGTCACCCATATTTTAGCCTTTCTGTCTCAGACTAAACCAGTCTCCTATGGCATGATGCCATCTATGTGTACAACAGGGCTGGGCATTCACATGTACAGACGGAACATGCGCAGACACCCAGCGCTCCTATGAATAAACCCATGGCTTTTATTGGAATGCTTCTTGTGAATATCATTCCATAAATTGACGTTAGAAAATATGAAAAATACTGTGTATATAACAGCCGACTCTTTCTTTTAAACTTTTGGATTACGGTGTAAAGTGTTGCAAAGTGGTGCTATTAGAAGCCATTCTAAGTCATTGGTCACTATGGCGATAAGATCACTTTTCAAACTTTGCACAAGAATCACTTTTAATAAATACTCCCGACATATGAACAGCAATAACAAAGTACTTTATCCCTTTAAATGTAATCATTTTAATGGCGATGGGAACGGCTGTAGCATAAATGTCGGTAATCAAACAGAAGTTAAGCAATTTTCTGTGTGTCCAGGACATGATAGGACCAGGTAACATATTAATTTGGCAAATCTTATTAGCCAATAGGGTTTCAGCTAAACAGTGGGCGTGTCACGGTGTTTTTTTGGTTAATACCTAACACCTTGCCCGTCTGCGTCTCCAGTCTTTTGACCTGTTTGGGTTCGTTAATGATGAGCAGCCTACAGGAGCTCTGTGCTGGCCTTCCCCTAAATCCACTACCCCCTAAGAAGGCGAGGGTAAGCGGCTGCCCCCATGCCCCCAAAAGGACCCCGGGGCTTTCTGCAGAGGATGAAAAGGTAGGCAAATAATGAGTTTATCTGCTGTGTCCTCATTTGCACGGCGGTTTCATTAAAACATTATACGGTCGGCATGGATCGGGGAAACACATTGGGGTTTGTAATGTAAATGCTGGGAGATGAAATCTCTGTTTAGTAAATAAATGCCACTGATTGACATATCAAGCTGGCAACACATGGGTTAATTTCTTGTTGATTTAAATGAGCCAAGTGAGTAAAGCCACCTGTGGTCTATATGCAGTATGTAGAAGTTTGGCCAGTTTGTAACTTTTTAAATAATAGAAGCCTTCACATTTTAATTTGAAGCCGGACCTTAAAATCAGGTTTATCTCTATTGGCGATAATCGCAGTAATGAAAAGATCTAAAAAGTGTTTTTATATTATAAATATTTGACCCTTTTATTTTGCCCACTTTCTAGCTGGTAAAAGCGTATTTAGTCTTTGGGTTATATTCTGGATAGCTATAAGCCTAGCCCATGAATATTTAAATTCCTTCACTGTATTTACCTCTACCACTGCTGGAAAGCTGTTCCACTTATCTACCTCCCTCTCAGTGAATAAATGCCTTCTAACATTACAACTGGCCCTAAAACCCTGCAGTTTTACTAAATTTAAGACTGTGATTTTGAACCGCGGATTGATCGCTTTTCCAGTAAACAACTCATTTTTACATGTTGCTGACCCCGCGTATATAGGTACAAATGTTGCATTTTCTCCCTGCAGCCATATGCATCACGCCGTCCTGCTCCCAACTGTCCTGCTTTGTATGGGACAGTCCTGATTTCTTTGCCACTCTATCCCACTGTCCCACTAAGCTCTACCAGGGAAAGAAGTAGAGCTTGGCGGGACAGCAGTTGTGAACCCCCCGACCCCCCCCTGCATTCCGATTCCTCGTACATTTACACTACGTGACGTGTTCACATCATGATAAACACGTCACTGTAACGTCAGCCAGCGGCTAGTGTCCGCTTCCCTCTGTTTTCACAGGCCTCGTGTTCCCACAGATGGGGGTAAAATCATGAGGTTCCCCCTGACGCCCAAGGGAACCCCATTCTCGCTCCTCACTCAGCTCTAGGATTCCTATATTTTCAGACTCCCTGCTCTATTTCCACTGTGTGCTCTGAGTCTCACGTTTCCCCCTCTGTCCTCCTCCTTTAACCTTTTGTCTGGGCTTCTCTTCCCTCTTTTTTTTTTAATTGCGGGGCATTCTGCTGACTGTGGGGTTTGTAAGAGTGTCCGTGCGCTTATGGCTGCTGAGTACATATTGGGTTTCCTGGAACAGCCAAGATATCTTTAAGGTAAAAACCTAACGCTGCAGAAGGTTATCTTCACAACCCGTAGGTTAATCATTCCTTCTTATTGTGAAACTTGGCTGTTTATCTCTTTTTTGCTCCCATGACCCTCAGATGGAGCAGTGAATGCCTCCCCTACCCCTTGAATCTAAGACGAGACCAAGTGCTGATTAACGTTTGAGTCTTTACAGCAGGAGAAATGTCCGACTAGGCGGGCCGAATGGGTCTTATCTGCCATGACCCAACTAGTGCGTCGCTAAAACCCCACGACCCCTGACCATGTGACGCTCTACTGACCAAAGTAGCTTGTTGGGTAGAAGTCTTCACGCGGTGTGACCGTTCTCACTCCTTCTCTCCCCAGCTCGCTCTAGAAAACTCCTTGCGCTACTTCCCGCCTGAGCTTCATGAGACGCTGGCCCCGGAATTTGCCGAGGAGCTGCGATGTTTTGGTCACATCTATATGTATCGGTTTCACCCCGACATTAGGATGAAGTAAGTCTTCTTCTGGAAAACGTTACTGGGCAAAATAAAGAACGACGTTCTCAATAGTTGAATGTGGAAAATGTCCCTCCTACTACCATTTGTGAATATCTCACACTGAATGGTATTTAGAGGACAAAGTTCCCTATGAAATGTTTACCTTAAACTGTCTTACATGCGAGATCTTTTACCCCATGGCTGGGTCCTTTCTGTGGTAGTATTATGAACTTTCCACGGAGGCCCTGAGGTGGACTGTTGCCGGCCCTTACGGCCTCTGACTTAATTATCATTACAAATACACAACCCTTACATTTAATGAAACCGTTTCTCGCCGGTTGTCTTCTAGAGCGTACCCCATCACCGAGTATCCCTGCCGGACCAAGCAAGCTGCGGCTGTTATGCACATGATCATGAATAATCTGGATCCAGATGTAGCTCAGGTACTTTATCTATGGTGAGGAGGAGTGTAAAGCCCCGTATCTGTGTCTTTCAAAGAATGGTATGACGGAAAGGGGGGAAATTGACCCCTCGGTTGCCATTTGATATATTTTTGACTGTGATGTTTCAAAAAGCCACATGTTTTCAGGCAACGGGAACCCTGTTGCCAACATCCATGTTAGTGTTGATTGCTATAGCTGGCTGGCGGTATGTATGTAATGTGCTGGGAGATGTGTTTGGCCATTGTAAGATGTTTGAAGGTATAAAATAACTAGTTATCCAAATTTCTGTGTTACCATGTACTCGTATACGTCATATTAAACTTAACACGGAACAGATGTTCAGCTGGGCAGATGTGCGGAATTATAAATAACATGGTACATTGTGATCTGTGAAATGTCACTGATCTCTTCCTAAATGCAGTGTCTGCTGAATGCGAAGGGCCTTGTAAAAATGATAGGAATGTTAGATTAGCTTTAAGTCTGCTAAAGTTGCATTTTTTTTTTCTTTCAAAATGGGTCAAAGTGACCATCCATGATGAAGCCCAGATGGGAATGGGCACATTTTGCCGCATGGCGGTGTGAGTTGTGTACTATAGCAGGCACAGTAATGGATTGAGTGGGTTAGATGTGGGTTAGGATCATCTGACGGGTGCACTGACGGGGGGTTTAATTGTTTTCTCTACTCAGTTTCCCCAGGAGCTGGTCACCTATGGAGGCAACGGACAGGTGTTTAGTAACTGGGCTCAGGTATGTGGGGCAGCTATTGACCGTATCTGTATATAGAAAAATGTAGTCAGTACAAGCTGAGGATGACAACCAGGTTACCCAACGTGAAACGTGATCCTATGTGAAGTATATACATTAGCGCACTGTTGCCTTCATCAATGCCCAAGGTCCCTTGGAGATTATTCCTTCCCTGCTATATTCTATGAAACTAAACTGAATGACGCTTGGATTCTTCACATAACTCCGTGTTTTACCTGGCAGTGGATGAAATAATCCTTAAGCCTGGAGTGACTGGTGGGAGATTTTCATATGGGCAACATAATTAATTGTGCAAACAGCTATGCATGTTCAGTAGTAATGAGAGGTTCAACAACCCTTCAGAGCAGTGATGTGTAGATGGTGGGTACGGGTAGCATTATTACCCAGCTGGTAGAAATAGGTTTCAGGGGAATGTATAAAGGACACTGGCTTCAAACCTATGTAAGAAATCAAGAAAACGGAAATCTTAACAACTATAAGTTATTCCAATGTATAGCTTATGATGGGGGGGGGTGTTCTGAGCGTTGACCATCGACAGCATCACATATGTTTTATTCTTTCTCTCTGCAGTTCTGGATCGTTATGCACTATTTATCTGAGATGACCGACAATCAGACTTTGGTGATGTACAGCGGTCATCCTTTGGGTCTTTTCCCCAGCCACCCGTCGGCCCCTCGCGTTGTGATCACCAATGGAATGGTGGGTCTGCTTAATGGTCTAAGTGCAATGTTTCAGTTACTTTGTGATCAAGACAGGGAATCTGTAAGAGATAAATCTAAATGAGAACAAATATCGATCACTTACTTCCTCCGGCATTATAACTTGAAGAGTTTTACCGACGGCTCTTCTACTTCTACTATGAGACTTTACTTTGCCTTCAAATCTTCTCAGAACGCGTCCTGCTGGTTCTTTCGTTCTTCTGTTCTCTTCATAAAGATCAGTGAACCTTGATTAAATGTGGATACATTTGTGAGCCTAGAACTTAGCATGTCTTTCCTTTCAATTTTAGGTTATTCCCAATTATTCGTCCAAGGAAGAATATGAAAAGATGTTTGCAATGGGCGTCACCATGTAAGGAAACTCATTTGACAACATAAGGAATTTTTTTCCCGCTAATTTGTTTAATATTTTTAATTTAACGCAGTGAAATAGATTGGTGAAGTTGATGAAAAAGGGATAGGCTGGCAGGTGGGGCCCAGCTGCCCTGATGTAAACGTTTTTGGGTACTTTCTTTAGGGAGCATTTACATCGTAACTGAGTCCTTTCTAGGCTCCTCTGACTTTCTGTACATCCTCTCTCTGTGAATGTCTTTTGGACTTGCCAGGATGGTATATATTTGAACATGTTATCTGACGGACTAGTTTTGGGCTCCCCATTTGCGGAATTCTGCCAGCCCTCCCCGTTGAAGATCTAGCGTTTCACCAGTAATGGAATCACTGAACAAGGGGCTTCCGCTGTACAGCCGGCGAAGAACATTAGCAAACGGGGCAGTTTGATCTGCTGCTGCTCCTCCATGCCTTATTTTTTCTGCAGGGCAATATACATACAAAAAGTTCTAAAACAAACAAAAAAAAAAGTTGGTGGCCGCGAACCATTTCTGCTTTTCTTTTCTCCAGGTACGGACAGATGACTGCCGGAAGCTACTGTTACATAGGGCCACAGGGTATTGTGCATGGCACTGTGGTAAGTGGCGTGGTGGTGAACGACCTAGCGGCATGCCTTAACAATCTAATGATGTAATTGTTCTAGAAATACTATGATGCCCGGTGGTGTTAGTTTTTGGATTGTTCTCTTCGCGTTAACTCTGGTGACTTAAGTAAGAATCAATGGGCTTATGAGACATCCAGAATCATACTGTTGGGAATGCGGAAACCTATTGATCCTTTATAAAAATATAACTGAGTTATACATCTTAAATAAAAACTATAAGGTGAGAAGTGTCCCCCCCCCCATACAATGACGTAGGTCGATTTATTGTTAAGTTACATTTCTTGTGTCTTCCAGTTGACCGTACTGAATGCCGGGCGTCTGTACCTGGGGTTAGATGACCTCGCGGGGAAGGTGTTTGTAACATCAGGTCTTGGAGGAATGAGCGGAGCCCAGGCGAAGGCAGCGGTGATAGTCGGCTGTGTGGGGGTCATCGCTGAGGTCAGTGTTTGAAAATTCGGTTTCGTTAAAGATATTGCATATGAGATAATTAAAACCTAATAAAGCGGTGCAAGTCCTGGTATTCAAGTATTCCCATAAGAACCATATTGATCCCAAGTTAACCCTATGTGTATAGCGATGGATTTACCCTCTGGAATGGCAGGGCTTATGCCATGTGCCTTGTCTTTGGAAGGCTTGCTCACCTTGTTTTGGTACTGATGGTGTTGTGTAAATAGGAGGCCGCCATTCTCCTCTCCGTCAACTTTCTAATGAATTGTTATGTTAGGTGGATAGAGTGGTTTTGGAGAAGAGGTACCACCAAGGATGGCTGATGGAGATGACTAATTCTCTGGATGATTGCATGGCAAGGATCAGGTGAGAAACAATGCCATCGGCTGCAGTGGGCTTCTGCGTGGTAATGGAATCCCCCATCACCAAAGTTCCTGTTTCACAATTTCATTTTTGCCTATATTGTGACGCAAAAGACTATGCGACGCTCCATGGGAAATTATGAACGAGGCAGAATTGTACATGTTTGAATAATTATTCTTGGGAGAGATGGTGTGTCTAGCTATGGAAGTGTAATATTCAGTAGAGTAGGTGGAACAGCACCTTTAATCCTCATAAAACATGTATTAAAAGGAAAATGTGTGGTTAACGATGTGGGATGGTTAGATATGTGTATTTTGTGGCTTGATGTTTGGCTGTATATTTGCAGAAAGGCAAGGAAAGTCAAAGAAGCTTTAAGCCTGGGATACCATGGAAATATCGTGGACCTCTGGTAAGTCTTGCACCCCTTACTTGGTTCTTTTAAGTGACTGCTGCAAAGTTACGTCCCGTTGGAAAAATGTTTTGTGTGGAATACCCCAAAGATCTGTTCTCGGGGTCCCATTCATTTGAATTTATCAATGAACTGTAACATTACACTGAAAGCAACATCTTGATGCTAATAACAAAAAATTATAAGGTAATTAAATTAATTAAAAAATCGCATGTCTCTGGAGAGTGGACAGTAAAATGGCAGACATGTTTCCACGTAGGAAAATCTAAAGCTATGCATTTGGGTAAATCATTTTCAATGGGAAACTGGTTTATTACTACCTTCCAAACAATGGGGAGAGAAGCCAACTGTTTCGTTGTGAGATGATGTACGTGTAGCATTGCCATCTGTCACCACCTGGGTGATAAACCTCGCTATGCACCAATATTTTAACTCTGCTAAGGTGGCAAAGCCAAGGAGAATATATATTGGAATTCAAGTATATCTCTGTCCTATACGCATCGTATGTACTAACATGATGGCTCTTCATGCGCAGGGAGAGGCTGGTAGAGGAGTACAATAAGACTGGGGAGCTGCTCGTTGACCTGGGATCTGACCAAACGTCCTTACACAACCCCTTCAATGGAGGATATTACCCGGTGCAGCTCCAATTCGATGAAGCCATTTCCAGCTTGCGCACTGACCCAGACCACTTCCGCCCGCTTGTGCAGGAGAGGTGAGTGTGAGAACGGACCATGCAGGTTCACGCTGGGAAAACGGATTTGTGGGTATTCTTTTACTTGTTTTGCAGAAAAATCATAGAGAGAGGGGGGGACAACCTTATATTATAATCAAGGTTGCCTTTTATTCAGACCTCAGATCCTCCTCACAGCTGACTAAGCCTAGGGGCTCTCTCTCGTTCACTCTGTCAATGTCTCCCATCCGCCGACCATTTGCACCTCCCGGTCTCCTTTTCCTCAGCTCTGCTTCATCATTTGTCTCTTCCTGTTCTTCTGTCTTCTTTGTCCGCTTCTCCCTGTTATCTCCATAATCCAGCTACTTCTGCAAGAGAGCGGAGCCTCTGCACAGACTCTCTCCCCTGATCGGAGGAACGGAGGGGAAGCTGTCCTTGTGGTGCGCGTGGCTCCACCATTTTGCGGAAGTGCTCCAAGAGGCCAGAATATTGCAGACGCCTCTCTTCCTCCGAATCCATCGGCAATATTCTGGCCTCTTGGAGCACTTCTGCAAAAGGGTGAAGCCAAAGCACATGCCACGGGAACAGCCCCTCTCCCCACTTCCACCAACTGGGGAGAATGTGTTTGCGCGGAGACTCTTCCCTTTGGTGGAAGTACTTAGAGTTGATAATGAGACGAGAGAAGCAGAGATCGGTCAGCGGAGTGTGGATGATAGTGAGAGAGCAATGAGAACAAATTATTATTATTTTTTTTATTATTATAAAATATTTTTCCAATAAGGTCATCTTCTATTAAGATCCAAGGGGGTATTTCCTAAAAACAAATCCACCTGCTGTATCCTGCGTTCCTCCAGGTCTGTGCGCCTTTACAGCGGCCAAGTGTATTGTGCATACGAGTTTTTAGATATTTTTATATTTTCTCCTAACAGTTTAAGGAGGCAGATAGCAGCCATCAATAAACTGTCCGCCGCGGGCATGTTTTTCTGGGATTATGGAAATGCTTTCCTGCTAGAGGCGCAGAGAGCCGGTAAGGACTATTTCACCGCATTCAGAAAAAAGCAAACCGGTTAGGCTGCTGGAGCCAATTTGAGGTAATTAAAAAAAAAAAAAATAATAATATTTTTATTTAACCTCATTCCTAATATCACTCAGGAGCTGATGTTGGAAAACCTGGTGGAAAAAGCACGGAATTTCGATATCCATCCTACGTCCAACATATTATGGGGTAAGGCCATCGCCGGAAATAATCCTTAAGTGATTGTCGTATAGAAGGATTCTATTAAATATTATTTAAGGGTTAAGCTGTGTTTTGGTTGTTCTATTTAAAGAGGGGAATGTGACTTGCTTAGAATTTCTCTCCCCCAAGTTAATAAAAGGAAAGCAAATCTCCACCAGCTTAAAAAACTCAAAGAATCCAAAACATCTGCTAATTACATTGTATTTTTTTGAACAGTAACATCTTTTCGCTGGGATTTGGACCGTTCCGATGGGTTTGCACTTCCGCAGATCCGGGCGACCTTGAGGTGACAGACGAGATCGCGGCTTCTGTTCTTGAAGATCTTATTTCACGGGCAGGAGGTATGAGGGTTCAGCTAACATTGGACCTGCAACCCAACTCTTTGCATCATTTAACAATTGTGTCGATTACTTACCGGTTTTCTGGTTTGGCCTCCCTTTCCAACGTTCCTGATAAGGCTGGCAGAGTAAACGGTCGTCATCCAAACATAAAGTACTTGGCTTAATATGGAGGAATAATAAGGAAAGAGCTGGAAACGTTTGGCTCAGAGGAACTCGCTCGGTCAATGTGTTACGCTGCTCTTTAAAGGATCCATATGCTTATTCTAGATGCAGATGGCCGCATGCATCAATACGTTTACAAAGTTCTCTAGCTTTTCCTACTTGGCTTGGCTCCTGATCTGTGGGTCTAGGTTGCTCTTCTTTATTTGCATAAAACCTGTGGGGCCTGCCTTTCCTCTCCACAGTTGGGGAAGCGGTGAAGAAACAATATCGTGATAACCTAAAATGGATCAGAGAAGCTGGAAAACACAAACTGGTAAATAATATAGAATTCTCCAACAATTGACAAAGGTGAAGGTTCGACACTTCATTAGACTTTTAGCAGGTGATCTCTGCATTCTTGATATCAATACCTGGCCCTTCATGCAGCAGAAACTCACCTGGTTTGACCCTTCATGATGCGTAGTTTGGCCTATGAGTTGTTTGTCCTACCCCAATGTGTGTGAGATTTTGCTGCCGTCTCTATATACTGCTGTGGCTCTTGTTGCAGCCTTCCCTGCCAGGAGAAGCTCTCATGAATTACTTCATATTTTGCCTCTTTCTATCAGGTTGTTGGCTCCCAGGCTAGGATCCTGTACTCTGACCAGAAAGGACGTGTGGCCATTGCTGTGGCCATCAACAAAGCTGTAGCTACAGGCCAGGTTAAGGTACGACATGTTGCCCTCTGGTCCTTCTGATGTGGTAGTGAGCACCGTGTCCGGTAACGCGTTGCTTTCTTCCGTAGGCTCCTGTAGTGATTAGTCGGGATCATCATGACGTCAGTGGGACGGACAGCCCGTTCAGAGAAACTTCCAATATATACGACGGCTCTGCCTTCTGTGCAGGTGGGTAACACTTAATGCGTTTTATATCCTCGTCTTTTCCGATCACCAGTACCCCACCACAAATGGAACCGATTTATAATAGATTAGAGGTATCATTGGAATGGAATCATTTTACCAAGTCCAATGTTGCTTTCTCGCCGCAACAAGTCGTAATGACGTAAGATGTAGAACCATTGTTTGAATTGTCCTCTGCTACAGCGGGTACATATCTTATATTAGAACTTGGACTTCTCCATAATGATAACGACAGTTATCAAAAGTAAATATATCTATATTTTTATACACTATTTATTATATGGGACAATCCCCAAGGTCCACCAGACTACCACAACGCTAAGGAGATGCCAACTCATGCTAGACAATCCATTGATACAATAAATCTGGTGGAAGATTGGTAGGCTTGTCATTACTCCTTTTTAATGGGTTGCGTTATATGTCTGGTAGATATGGCTGTGCAGAACTTTGTGGGAGATGCTTTCAGAGGAGCCACGTGGGTATCCCTGCATAACGGAGGCGGCATTGGCTGGTAAGTGGATTTGACTTTGCTCTCGTAAAAAGCTAGTCCTATAGGAAAGGTTCCAAAAAATGCAATTCTATCTTTTAAATGTAAAATGTGCAACAATTACGGCTTCTCAGAGCCTATGACATAGACATGTACTGTGTAAGGCTGCATGGCCGTAATTCAACTGATCAAGATTCCTTATCATTAACTTTTCATTCCCATGTATGGTTTGGGCGAGAAGAAAGGAGAGGGCTTGATGGCATGACATTAATATGCCAACCATGCCACCTTCTGCCTGGGTTGCAGCTATCAGGCTCATTTGTTTGAAACCAAATTTCTCCCAAACCAGTACACTGAAAGACAGAGCTACCCGTAATAAATGCATATCTTTGCTAAAAGCTGTGACCGTTCTCTTTTAAAACAGGGAGATGATTTCCCCGTGATAGCGGAACAAACCCAAAATAGCGTTATTTAGAGCATAAATAGCGTTGGGTAAAGACGGGCGGTCGCTTCGCATAGAAGCTGTATTCGAAGAGTCCATAAACTTTGTCTCTGCGGTATTACAAATAATGTGACGTTGGAACAAACATAAATATCATCTGTATGGGAACGATTAAAAATAACTTAATTTTGGGTTTACAAGAAGGACTAAAAAATCCGCCTTCAATGCCAAACGTGCAGAGCAATCATCCAAGTATGTTAAAGTCTCACACTGTTCCCAAAGGTGCTCTTTTTAAGGTCAAGATTAACTCTGCCTGTCATTTTTGTAGGGGTGAAGTCATTAACGGAGGCTTCGGTTTGGTTCTGGACGGCTCCCAGGAGGCTGAAGCTCGGGCTCAAAGTATGCTAAGCTGGGACGTGTCCAACGGGGTAGGCTTATATTAAATCTTTGCTTTCCAGATAAAAGATGAATCCTTGGGCAATGGAAAGGCAATAGAGGCCACTGATGAATAATTTTTAACAATTACCAATATTCTATGATTTCGTTTGTATAATAACCCTTTGTGTGCCAGAATGGCCATGAACAACGCTTTACCTGACCAGCTGAACCAAATACCATGGTTAAAAGGCTTAGCGTCTTCTCTAGATCTCTGCCGAATTTCCATTTAAAAGCTACATCCAGAGGCAGAGTAGTCAAACCGCAGGCACATTTAGGAGGGTCGGTAAAGGACAGGTTTATTTGTGTTTCATTATAACAATTGCATATTACCGGTTTCAGTTGTAATGTAACTGAGCAGATCAGTAGGTGTGGATTGGTAGACAATTGTTTGGCTGTTCCTCTGTGTCTTTACATCTTTACATTAAACAGATTATTAGGAGCTTTTTTATTCTTGGGTTTTCTTATGGCTTTTGTATCATTTGAGGTTCTAATAGCTCTGCCAACCCGCCGCGTAGCTTCACGTTTGTCGTTCATCTCTTGCAGGTGGCCAGGCGCTGTTGGTCGGGTAATAAAAATGCTTATGATACGATTGTTCAGACCATGGAGGACAACTGTGGTCTCAGAGTGACCCTTCCTCATGTGGTGAAGGACAAGGGTGTCCTGGAGAAGGCTCTATCCCAAGCGAACCACGAGTGATTCCTGGAGTTGTCTTTCAAACACACTGTGAATTACTATTCCATGTTGACCTTCATTCTGGGAAACTGGCATGTTTGCATTAACCCCTCTCCTTCCAAACAGAACAGTACATGCCCGGTGTCCTGGCAGAGAGAGGGGTAAGTGCACAACATCTGCGCACCAAAGTTTTCCTAACTCACCAGACCGTACCTTCACTCACAGTATAACCTATCACAAGAATATGTTGTCTGATCTACTTGTGGTGTTCATTATAAAAAAACTTTCTCTAAGGGATAACAAATGTTGCATTTTAAAACCAATGATATCATCTCAGATGGGAAGAAAAACCAAAAAAAAATGTTTCAATTATTGAAAAGAAACAATGGAATACAGTGAAAATGAATGAAACGCTGCTTGAAAAATGGTATGAAATGTCTTGTGCTGTTTTGCTCATCTGCTTTTTTTTCTGTGTATTGAGACAATCTCTGGAGTGACCTCACTGTAAGATTCCGCTACAGTCTGTGATTAAACCGGCATTTCCATCTTCTGTAAGGATTTTTCCTCTCTCCACATCCTATGTTTTATGGATTTGTGTACTTAATAAAACTACATAACGCTAGGAGAACACAAGCTGTGTGACTATATGAGACTACGTCCGCTCACAATTTCTATTATCTTTCTCTCTTGATTGAAGTTTGGCCCAATAGAAGGGAGAGGAAGGTGAGATGGGAAGCTCCCGAGTGTGCAATTTCCTAAGTTTGCTTTATGTAGGGGCAGGGTTAGTCATGTGACGCGTTGGAGCGATCCCCAGACAGCCTTTAGTGGATGGGTGGGAGGTGGATTTGACCGGCATCTGCTCCTCTGCCCACTGATAGAAGAAACTGACCGGGAGACCCAGGGAAGCCAAGCTCCACGCAGAGACTCCCACGTATACCAAGCTGTTGCGGTAACGCTTTGAGTTATAAAGAAGATGACAGAAGTGTTCACAAAATGACATGTTTTATTTACAGTCCATACATACAAAAGGTCTTCCAATACTAGAATAAGATGAACTGATACATATATAAAGAGGGTCCTGCTTACACAATAGGGTATAGCTGAGCCCCCTGTTGTAATGTACATTAAGTTAACTACATAGTTTTTATTATTATGGGAGTGCCTTTCTTTCATAGACTGATTTTGGGGAATATCCGATCATTTGAGCACTCCATTCCCACCCTATCCCTAAAGTGCTCTACATCATATTGGGTGGTCTTTCTATATCCAAACTATACTCCATCATTTTGTGTATCTCTACCACCCTCTGCTGTCTCTGTCACGACGGTAACAAAATATCCAAGATTATAAAAGACCGCAGTCTTAGAACAGAAGAGTTAAATCCTAATGGGGCCGCATTTTAATGGACAAAACCGGGTGTAATTAGAGCTGCGGCAAGGGTAAGGTCTTATCAAGACTTTTTTTAATGTGACTTAATGACCCATTAATAACTAGTCACCAAATGAGGCATTTTGAAGAAAAATAATAATTTTATTTACTGTATACTTTTAATGTTCACCTCCCAGTGTATGTGCCGGTCGGGTTCCAAGACCTTCTGTCTGACCGCTAGTGTGTTTTCCCAGTCCAGAAGATACCGAGCTAATTTTACGTGTATGTGCAACGGATTAACATGTTATATGACAGAACAGTGGTTAATGAAGGTTATTTAGACACTGGTGGGATTACCACAAAAGGTGGTTGGGTTATTGGGCATGCACATGGTGGCACAGGGGTCACGTATGTTAACGACAATACACTGCGCCATTAATACGTTTGAGGAGAATAGAGATTGCGCACGTGCAGGGTGGAAGAAAGGAGGCAGCGTGTAGGAGTGTGACATTGTGTCATACCACCACCATGCAACGTGAGAGGTGCTCCACGTAACATTGCGATGCCACCATACAGCTAAAGGTTGCGGATGGAGTCATGATTGCAACATGGCTGACCCAAGGATTTCGCGCATGTAGTTCCCACACCCCCTCTGCGGTGTCCCAGGGAGCCCCTAAACAACAACTTCGTCCTGACATTTCATGGCACTGATTGGCTACTTGAAGCAGCCAATCAACCACAGTAAAGTGCTACCTTTTAACTTAACAGAAGCGGTTCCACGCATGTCTCATCAGACACCCGGAGCGGCCTGGCGATCAGCACATTACGCGCAGAGATATGCGACAAATACGTAGGGTGGGGGTGGCTAATGCATTTGCCATGGGGACATCACATAAATTTGAAGGGATCGCTTAGCTGTCCTATGCATTACAGTGCATATGATGGCTGCAGTGTCCCTTTAAAAAATAGGCTTTTAAAGCCCTGAGCCAAAATATTCAGTAGAGCTCCATCTTAAACATAAATAAAAAGCCCATTTATAATAATTTATGCATTATGCGTTCTGGAATGCACGTTAACGTTTATTCGGAAGGATGTGCATCCGCTCCCTGCCCAGCTCGCAATGCTGATGTAGTTCCGGCTACATGTTATTAAACAGCTTGTCTGCTCGCGGATGAGTACACAAGGAACTGTGAGGGAAGCGTTAGTTTGTTGTTGCGATTGGAAATGTCCTTCCGCAGGCTCTACATGCTACAGGGACACCAAGATGGAAATCCAGGGGCCGGCGGTGCAGCGGCAGCAAGATGGCGGCTCCGCACTCCCTGTGCAGGCGGAGGTGGGAGAAGCGCCGGCCGAGGGCTCCGAGGATGAGGCGAAGCCCGTCTTTATTAAACAGGAGGATGGCGGGCCTCCAGTTTACATGGTCCTCAACCTGGCCGAGGAAGAAGCCGCAGTGGAGGCTCGAGGCCCCGAGGCTCCCAGGCCCAGCCCGACCTCCGAGCTGCTGTCCGGGTACGTGACTGTGCGTCTGGAGAATGGAGTGCTGACACTTGGAGGGAGAGGACCGGCTGCGGCTCCAGAGAACTGCGAGGCTCAGGAAAGCAGGCCTCAGAGCCAGAAGGGTAACCCGGCTCCATATACCCCTCACGGGGGCTGGGAGTCAGAGTTGTCCCCTCAGGATGAGCCTAGTAACAGCAGTGCTGTTCCCCATAGGTTCCCCGAAGGGCTGGAGGACGTGGACATGGTTCTGAGGGACACTGTGGATGAGCAGGTGACCGGCTTCCTGGTGGGGGAGATCGGGGAACTGCAGGTCAACCTAGGAGAGGCCCTGGACCTGGCCAGGAAGGGGGTGCTGCTGGTCTTCAGGTGCCCAGAACCAGGCTGTGCCAAGGCTTTTGACCGCAAGCAACAGCTGAAGGTCCACTTGCTGAGCCACACCGAGTCCCAGCGGCCCTTTAAATGCACCGTCGATAACTGTGGCTGGTCTTTCACCACTTTGTACAAACTGAAAAGACACCTCCAGTCCCACGACAAGCAGAGGCCTTTCTCCTGCGAGGTAGAAGGCTGTGGAAAAAGCTTCACCACCGTCTACAACCTCAAGGCCCACCACAAAGCCCACGAGGAAAAGAACCGTTGCGACGGAGAGTCCTTTCCTGCGGACGCCAAGCGCGCTTCCCGCAGGAGGACCCACTTTGAGCCGGAGAGACCCTACAAATGCGAGTTTCCTGGTATGTTTGATCGGGGTAGAGGTTGGGTCTGGTTTTTCGATTTGGAACATAATTATGAACGTTTTTTATTATATGGCGCCATCATATTCCGCAGCGCTGTGCAATGGGTGTAAAGCTCACTCTCCAATGATGGGAGGGGTACCTTATAACATTTCTGGGTTACATCAACAAGAACGTAAATCTAGAACCGTCAGAATACTCAAATATTGACAGTCAGTTGTAAATTATTGTTAAGACGTCGAGGACCCCCCCCTTAAGTCTTAAACATTTATTTTTTCATATATTTCTTTGTATTTTTCAAAGCCGTGTTCTTGTTTTCTAATAATGCAAGGTTTTGTTGTCTTGATTATTATTTTTACTGCTTTTTCGTCTTTAGGTTGCGGCAAAACATTTATCACAGTGACTGCGTTATTCTCTCATCATAGAGCCCACGTGAGGGAGCAGGATCCGTTCGTCTGCTCTTTTCCCGGCTGTAACAAGCAGTACGATAAGGCCTGTAGGCTGAAAATTCACTTGCGCAGTCATACAGGTCAGTACCGACAGATCGAAGTAATGACGTTGCCATCAATTTTTTTTCTTGTTCCCGGCAACGTTTGCTTCACTGAGCAAGTACCGAAAAAGTCTTCCACGAGAAGTATCTGCTCCGTTACGTTCCGTCTGGCTGCCTCCTGGCACTGTGGGTTCATTTGCGTGTGCGCACCAAGTGCTTCTTCTGGATGAACCCAGCAGCATGAAAGCCTGTCATGTAGTTAGGCTGTCAACATGAGCAGCATAGTTGCCAACAGTCCCCAACTTGCCAGGACAGTCCAAGTTTTTGGGTCCTGTGCTGACCTTTAAATACTGTAAATGTGCAGTGCATGGTGTTTAAACTGAGAGACATACGGTCTAAACCAGGGGTGTCCAAACTGCGGCCGTCCAGCTGCTGCAGGACTACATCTCCCATAATGCTCTTTCAGCAAAGGGGCTGGCTGAGGAGTATGGGAGATGTAGTCCAGCAGCAGCTGGAGCGCCGCAGATTGGACATCCCTGGTCTAAACACTGGTAAATGAGCATTAGGATTTGGTCCCCAAACCTTGTTCTTTTGGGTACTGAAGCACAAGAGTTTCTGTTGCTAGACTCCCGGGCAGGCAGCAGCAGCAATGCCTCTGCGATCACCACGTTATGGTGGCATTTTTAAACTGTGATGTACCAGGTATGTCACTGGTCCTATGAGGACCCTTTGGCATGAGGTACCTGGTGTTTCTAAGGTCAGGAAGGGGCTAAGTGTTAATGCTCAAACAGTAAATCCTGGCATATTTTCAAGCAAAATAGGTGGATTAATCATTTGGTAAATTATATAACATCACTTTGGCAACTGTACACCTGAGATCCTCAAGACTATTTTTTTTCTTCTAGGTGAAAGACCTTTTATCTGTGACTTTGAAAACTGTGGTTGGTCCTTCACGAGCATGTCAAAGTTGTTAAGACACAAAAGGTATCCTTTTATATATGGATAATTGAAGTGTGTTTAACAGTAATACCACGTAGTTGAATGTTTAAATGTGGATATCAGGGACTTACGTGTTGAGAAATCCGATTGCTTGTCCTGGCAAGTTGAATTTGACATTATTTCGCCACAACTTCGATATTGCACAAGTGCAGGAGATTTGTTCTAAAGCAGACAGGGACAACAGACAGTGTGAGGTCATCTTAGGCCAGGGCTCGACCGCGATTGCAGGAAAACCTGCAATAGCGTTTTCAGCTGCCACAGGCAGCTTCAGGAAAGGGGGTTCAGTGTTGATTGGGTCCCCACACAAGTGTGGGGACCAGACACAACATCCCCCTGCTGCCTGATCGCTCCATGAGAGCGACAGGGCAGCGTTAACCCCTTCAATTCCACAATTGTGTATAACATTGCAGGGGTTAACATTTAAACATTATTAAAAAATAATAAAAAAACAGCACTGACCTGAAAGTCCAGGGTGCTTCCAGGTCAAATGCTGTGAGTTTAGTAAGTGGGCTGATGATGATCAGATCACTCCTAACCAACTGTTAGTTTAAAAAAAAAATCCTGGCTCCTAACTTTTTTAGCTGCCGCCTAGATTCACAACAAATTTTTCAAGCCCTGTCTTAGGCTATGTATTACGTAAAATGTACGATACATTTATTTATATAGCACTGTTACTATCAGTGGGATAATTTTAAGTCTCGTACAATAACAAACTGGTAGAAAAGGAGAACAGGGTCCTGCTCTTGTGAGCTTACAATCTAGGGTTGAGGGGGAAGTGAAACAGAAGGAGAGGACGGCTTGGATGGGGATGAGTTGGTTGAGTGTGGATGAGATGTTGCCGTTGTTGATCGTTCAGATGGCTTGGTTAGGATGATGGCTGATGATGTTAGGAGGAAAGATTGTACCGGGGGCCGCTGGATCTTTAAAGAGCTTTTGAAAGTTGCATACACGGTGTGACAGGAAAGGGTGCAGCATGGGTGAAATCCTGAATAAGGGACTGAGAATAGGTAATGATGATATAGTTGTCAAGGGCTCTGTAGGTCAGGGTAAGAAGTTTAAATTTGATTCTGAAGGGTATGTGGAGACAGTTGGGTCTGTAGTGACGGAGAAAGAATTAAAATTAGAACCTCGAGTTTTACTCCTCTATGAAGAATGCCTTTAACTGTGACTGGAGAGAGTGTGAATGTGAGGTGAGAGCAGAGTGTAGAGACCAGGGGGCAAATGCTTAGCATTTCGTTGATTGCTATAATAAGACCACGATTCACAAGGCTAAGTATTAAATATTACCAGTTTTAAAGACACTTCAGTTGTTTCTCTTGCAAACTAAGGGCAACTCTTATGAAGGTTATATCTGGTTGTTGTAAATTTTCTGACGTATTAACAAGTTTTGCCTTCGTGCCACCAGGAAGCACGAGGATGACCGGAGGTACCCCTGTCCTGTTGAAGGTTGTGGAAAATCATTCACAAGGGCAGAGCATTTGAAAGGCCACAGCATCACGCATTTGGGCACAAAACCATTTGAGTGTCCTGTGGATGGTAAACTTTCTTTTAATTTTTTTTCAAACTAATTAGAATTCCCTACATACAGCCGGCTCGGTTTTTGAGGCATATTTACTGTTGGTGAGATCCCGAGGCAAATACTTTTACATCCTTTCATTTAGAGAATGTGTATGTAATATTTGTCACAAAAAATTGCATATATACGATCATTATAATTTATTTCTGTTTTTGCGTGAGTACTCTGCTACCCACAATCCTTTGCCATTTGAGAAGACATTTCGGAGGAATGGGAAGCTGGTTGGCGATTAGCATACACGTTACATGGCGTGTCACAGCATTGCATAAATACGCCACAAACGTTTTAAAGCAAAGAGTTCCCCTTTTATCATCTGACGAAAGTTGTTGACGCTGTACTTTTTCTCTCTTCTCAGGATGTGGGGCCAAGTTCTCTGCTCGGAGCAGCTTGTACATCCACTCCAAGAAGCACCTGCAAGATGTAGATGCGTCAAAGACCCGTTGCCTTGTATCTAGCTGCAGCAAAACATTCACTTCCAAGCAGAGCTTGAAATCCCACATGGTAAAACAGCACAACTTCAGCCCAGGTAAATTATCCTTCAATATCGCAGAAGGGATATTACTTCCCACTGGGGGCGCTGGAACTATACATAGGGGGTGGCGGTAGTAGCCTCAGGTGCATTTGGGGGGCATTGGAAGTGGATAAAAAAATTTTGAAAGGAAGTTTGTACGTGTTTCATTTGTTGTGTAGCATAGCGCTAGTCATAGTGATTACTTTATTTTTCAAATAAACACACAAAATGCAACTTGTAACTATAACCCAGTGCTTCCCAAAGTGGGTGATACCATCTCCGGGAGATCTAGGTAGAAACAAATGGTAACATTTCTTAAATATTTGTTTTCAACATCAGCATTTTATTTTTGTTTAGATTGTAATGTTAGGAAAACACAAATGCACTTGCACACTCCTGATGACTATCCTTGTTTTAGTCTTTCTGACCCAGCTGGAAACGACTAATTCCCTCACCCCCAGCAGTGAACTCACAAGCTCAGGGCAGAATGACCTTAGTAACCTGGACCTCTCCTCCCTCTTCTCCAACGTGTCCACCAATGGATCTGACCTTACGTTGGTCAACTCTGGAATATTGACTATTGATGTGTCCTCCGTGGGATCTACACTTGGTGGGAATGTGCCAGCTGGTAGCAACTCTTTGGTTCATACTGTTGACCCGTTGGTGTTGGTGTCCAACAATGAAAATCCCAACAGTTTGGAAAGCTCCCTGCTGCTGGGAGCCACCACCTCAATCCTTCAGCAGAGCACTTTACACTTAGATGACGTACAGACTGTAAATGCAGAGGCTTTAGGCTCCCTGGCATCTTTATCCATGAGAGGTTCCAACCAGGACATCCACGGACTTGCATCGAGTAACAATCTTACGATAGATTCAACCAGCCTTACGCCATCTGTCAGCCTTGGAACCAGTGCCTCCATTCCAGAGCTACTGTCTCAGATTAAAGGGGAAAGAAGCCTGCTGCCCGTTTCAGAGGTTGAAAGCCAACAAGAGGGGAGTAAAGTGGTAACACAATTTGTATTCCCAAACCCTACAGGAACATACAGTTCCCAGAAGGAAATGGATTACGGCTCGCCATCTGGAAGCTCTTTATTGGTATTGATTTTTGTTTTGCCTTGAATAAGATTAATTACTTTTTAGAATATTTTTATTCATTTATTAAAAGATTGTTGATTGTACTGGATGTAAATTGGAGCTAATTTAGTTACTGGAGTTAGAAAATGAGGCTTCTGTGTCGTTTAACTCCTTCCTTAAATCCAGGAAACCTCTTACACGTGTTCAGTAGCGCACCTACTGAAGTCACTAAATCATGTAGCATACATATGATTCACTGCTGCTTATGTTGACTAGTATGAGTTCTGATAAGCACTCGTTTATCTTCAGTAACTACAGACTGTCTGCACTGATGCAGACTCCAGTATGTATTCAACATGTAAATGGGGCTGAAACTGTTAAGTTAGGTCCTGGCTCCATGATGTCTAACCCCAGAACTGCTTAGCTCTGTCTTGCGAAGACATACAAGCTTAATGAAATCTCACTGACGCCACTGCTGTTTACACGTGACAATCAGGAGAGAATATTCTATTCTTGTCTTGTAAAATTAATTGTATAATACATGGTGCACAATAAGATCCGACCTATAATGCTTAGGACATAACAGAAGTGCCCAAACGTCTAAGATTTTTTGAACTTTTATTTCATAGGGGTTTTGCCAGCTTGTTTTGTGCTAAATTCAACTAAATCTCTGTTTCGTTAATCAGGATAGTGGTGGCTCTGCGCGGACAGATTATAGAGCCATCCAGTTGGCTAAGAGCAAAAAGAAAGGAGGAACAAACAGCCCAGGTAAGATTATCGCTAAACCATAATGGGGATTTTAGTTCACCCTCTCTCTGCCTGATTGAGCGGTCACTGTATTCTACCTGACCACTGTCAGTCTTTACATTGTGTTGTATAAAACCCATAATTTGTGTATTTGTTTCAAAATGTTATTTTGTAGGAACTTCGCCAACGCAGAAGAAAGGCAAAAGTATGAAGCTGAGCTCAGCAGCGCCCTCCGCTGGCAGCAATGGCCTCAATGGAGGGTTGACACTGCGAGATCCAGCAACAGGAGCGCAGTATGTGCAGATCCAGCTGCTGCAGGTGTGTTTATAAGGGTTGGGGGAAGTTTATAGCATTATAATAGCATGATTTCATGCAGGTACTGTCTATTGTGCCCTTGGGTGCTTTCTTACAATGATGTTTGTTATTAGGATGATCCTCCAGGAGATGGGGACTTGTCTTTCCAGCTGAGCAGTCAGTCTCCAGCAGCTCATGCGCAGCTCACTGTTGATCTGCCCGTGCACATTCTACAGGTATGATAATAGAGGCATTGATGGAACATTTGTGTACCAGTTTCAAACTTACACTTCCATACCTCCACCTATTCTGCTGAAATTGCATGACAGAAAAACATGCATTTATTTTGCACGCTTGCACACCATTTTTACATATTTTTTTTTTTTACTTGAACCAGGAGCCTCACACATCAACTGAAGATGATGTGGCTTCTGACAGTTCACAGTTTACAGGAAGCACCATAAACTTGCAGGATTTGGAATAACTGAGACCTCAATACAAACAAAAAGCCATGAACGGTTGGAGACTGGTGGAAAGGAGACTCGGTACACCTTGCCTTTTGTCAGAATGCAACTAAACCGCTGTTGATGAGCCAGCAGCATCTCCGCCAATCTGTGGATTATAAGTAAGATGGCCTCTAATATCTGCACTATGTCTGTTTTTGAATTTTTTATTCTTTATTCTGATTGCTCCCAAACTGGACAATCTTTCCAAATGGAAAGCCGGCAGTCTGCTTGTTTTTATTCACTAAACCTGACTATTTGAACAACTTGTTCCCCCTTCACAAAATGCAGACAAACTGGTATTTCAGGACAAATATTTTGATGCCTACAAATGATGTCATTGTGTTGGGCAATGTGTGTCACCCGGTAATCAGTATTTTAAATGGGCTGGAGAACATGCGGATTGTAGAGGCCATGAAATATACTGTGCATCTACCTCCATAGACGCTGATCAGTGGAAAATACCCTGTCTGTGCATGCACCGATTCCTTGACTGGCTGTAACAACGTTGACTTAAAGAATCATGAGTTGCTGAAGTCTGTAAATAACAATTGCATATATTTATTTTAAATGTAACCTGCGAGGGGATTTTTTTTGTCTGTGGGAATGGATTTGTATAATCTTACATTCATAGGTTTCCACATTTCTAGTCTGTGACTAGTAAAATATGGCGGACCAGCAGGAAATTCCCATTCGAATGTCTGTTCTGTGAGTATGTATTGTGTGTTTGTATATAGCTATACTATATAAAGGGTTGCGTGTTTTTTTTTTTTTATTTTATATTAAAGGGGTGCATTCTGGTAAATATGTATTAAACTATTTCCTTCATTGCTTCATTGGTTTCTGTTTAAAATAGTTTAATGTGACTTTCCTTTTAAGAAATCTAATCACAGCATCAATAACACACACGAGAAGTCTTTATCTTACATTTTAATCCGTTTTAAATTGATGATATTTAAGTGGAAATTTCAGTGATAATACACCTTTTCCCCCAACCCTTGTATTGAATGGACACACAATCACAAGCCTGCACATTTAACATTGTAAAGGGAAGGTTGTGTGAAAATCTTGCCTGTAAAGTAATTTAGGAACATAAGATGTGTACCTGTAGGCCACAGAAAATGCATTGTAATTGTTTATTATATAATAAATACCACAGATGGATGTGGGATCAAAATCCAGAAATAAAAAGATGAAACAGTTTTGATGTTACATGGACTATCTTTATTCACATCTTTGGACAAAAATCAATAGAGTACAGAAGAAAACCTAGCAGGATGGGGCTAAACACTTATCCTGGTCCTAGGACATGAATAAAGATAGTTTTGATTTTACATGGACTGTTTCATCTTGGATTTTGAGCTGCGTTCCTCAGTGTGTTCGTTACAGTGCGTGGGATTTTGAAGCAGATCCAGAATCGCTGCAGCCCATGGAATGAGATCACTCGATACTTGAGCCGATCCTGTTTCTGTATATTTATTCATATATAATATCAAAGTTCGGTTGTGTTTTTTATATCTCAAAAATCTGGCTAACTGAAAAAAAGCAAAGCTTCTTCCTTCTCTTTGTCGATCGTATCCTGGTCCTTGTCAACTTTCAGTTTCGTTGCTGGAGGATCGGAGCGAGCCATAAGTTTTCTGCCAGTCTTGTGGGGAAGAATGAAAACATTTGTTAACCAATTTGCAGCTTCCTAAAGTAATGGTTCCTGTACTTTATGATAAAAAAAAATACTATATTCTAAAATGTTATTTTACAGTTAAGATTAAACACACACTACCCCAAATTAAACCTCTCCAAAAAGTATGAGCTTCTCAAGCATAGTAATGAGATTTCTTGTAGGATAAATTTAGTAGGGGTTGTAGCCGATTAGCTTAAAACAAATTGAATTAATATAGCCCAGGGGGGTCCAACATGCGGCCCGCGTAAGATCAGCAGCCAGGGCAACCGATCTTACACGGGCCGCACCTTGAGCCCTGCTACAACAAGAGCCCTGCTACGTATCTGTGGGAGGGTCTTTTGTACTGCACAGATGAACCGGAAACCAGCAGAGTCACGTGACATCACATGACTCTGCTCCAGTCCAGCTTCCTCTGTGCCGTACAAGAGAACGCAGAGGGAGACCGCGCCCCCCTGCTGAAGTCTGTGAGCGGCGTCGAGGAGCTGCAGTGCAGGTAAGGGGGTGGGGGAGGGTATTTGAATGAGTATGCGTGATTGAGGGAATGAATCTGTGAATGAATGAGTATATGAATGAATGAGTGTGTGTGTGTGAGATAGCATGGATGTGTAAGTGCTGGAACCTAGGCATGATGGGACTGTGATTGCTGGTAGCAATCACTCCTATCATGCCAAGTCATCCAGTACATGCTGAAACCTGGCTAGCTGCCCCCCTTGTGTATTGATGCTGCCAGCAGTATGGGGTCTGCACATCACTTACAGCCACCCTGTACCAGCATGTACTGGCTGACTTGGCATGATAGGAGTGTGATGGCTAACATCAATCACAGTCCCATCATGCCTAGGTACCAGTATTTACTGGTTGCCTGGGTATGATAGGAGTGTGATTCTTGTTAGCAATCACACTCCTATCATGCCAAGTCATATTAATTTTTTTTGTCCAATTGTGGTGTGTTGCCTACTTTTATTAAAAATGTTAGTTTTTATTATTAATTTTAAAGGTGGGGGGGTCATTTTTGGTTTTGGCTAAGTGAATGTTTTGGTCCAGAAGTTTCATTTTGGTGCATCCCTAGAATAAATAGAACTATTTCATTTTTAATTATCCTGAATTTGTAGTCAATACTTTCTAGGCCCAGAAATCAGTGAGAGGAAAAGTAAAGATTTTGTCGTTTACTTTATTTTAATCTGCATATTTTATTAAAGGCCATATTTTCTCACAGTGAAAAATGAGTGCGGCCCTCGCACGTATACAATTCTGATGAAGTGGCCCACTGCAGAAAAAACTTGGACACCCCTGATATAGCCCTTTAACCGATTCAGCCAGGCTACATTACTAATACATAATACATCTTTAAATGGGTTTTATTTCTAAGGCAGAAAACCTTTTAGTGTGTTAGGTTACCGCCAAACGACTGGAGAACATCGCTTAAAATGTACTACGTAATAATTTTAGTAACTTTTAATGATCATCTACCATAAGCCTTGTATTGCAAGCAGTTTCTCCCGCTGAACCAGAGCACATCGCTAAATCTCAGTCTTACTTACTGTTTTTTTGGGATCAGCTTGTGCTCTTTCCAGCGCCCTTCTCAGCCGTTCTTCTTGGTGAAGCTTCTGTTGTTTAATCTTCTCTTCTCTTAATCTGTGAAGGAAAAAGATCTGTCTAATGAGTTGTATAGCAGACGTGCCTGAGAATCATGTGAGATGGAGTTTGGTAACATGTAAACGTACCAGGTCTGGGGGGAGATGGACAGAAAGGTCCTGTCACTAACCAACCGCTAGGGGCTAAAGAATGTGTTTTGACTACAAACATAATACTATATTAACTAGTCCTTCATAATAAAGGGTTTTACCAGATTTCTAGTATTTTTCTACCTCTCTTTAACAAATAAGCAGCACTAATTCAACATGCTTCAAAGCAAGCTTTGCCCTGAAACTATCCCATACCTCAGCCTCCTCTCCTTTTCTTTGGCTTTCTCAGCTACTTCAATCCTTTCCTTAGGGATCACTTCTATATTGTCCAGCAGTTCCTCCAGCTGGTGCTCAATTATCATAAGCATCTGCAGGGCACTGAGGTTTGCCCGGTTCTCCCCAATACAAGCCGTATATACTTCCTCAACCTTTTTGCTTAGGGATGCCAGCATCTTTTCCTGTAAAAAAACAAAACAATAAATAGGTCGTTGTGGTCTTGTCTCGAAGGGTTAAATACATGATCACATGGATAACATTCATCTGTGTCCACTAATATGTTTAAAGGGCCCTCTTTGTCTACCCCAATAGAGAATCTGTTGGAATGGACTTATAGGTTATTATACAACATAATAATTCTGTAGGATATTTGCGAGTATTGTATCCATTAAGTGGAAACAAAAAAACACTCAAACCTCCAAATCCCTTTCATTGTTCAGGTCATATTCAGTTATCAATTGGTAGAGGATTGCTTTATAAATTGTGATAAAAGTTCTGCATGAATAGACAAACTCTGTTTTATATAAAGAGGATCTCAATCCTGGAGAAATCCAGGGAGGTGGTGAAGGAAGATGTAATCTGAAAATACATACCAGGAGAAATGGTCCTTGGCTATTGTATTAGTAAAAGTAAAAGCAACGTGACGTTACAGCTCACCTGGTCCTCGGAGTTGTACTGCCCGAACGCGAACACCCTGGACTTCAGTTCCAGTTCAGAAGCTCGCTCTTCTTCTTGGGCAATGGCAGCTTTAAGCTGGTCAATGTGGTCTTTCAGCTGTTGTGTCTCCTTCTCCCTGGCCACAAAATCAGCAGGTAAAATAAATGTTATCCTCCAAGTCAATAGCTGAGCTGTCAGAATCCCAGCTAGCTCTGTCCATGCAGACAGTAAGTGCCTCTGCCTAGTGATGGTCTGGGACTCACCCCATGACCTCCAGGAGGAAATTACATCTTTGTGAAATTATGAATCTACAAATTTCCCCCCAAAATGATTCAATACAATGTATTGTAATCCTCTCTTGCATACATAATTTGGTTGACTAGAAGGTGATCAGTCTTTGTGCAAAGCAGTTAAAATATAGCAGAAATCTGAAAAACTGGAAATAAGATTTTTATGAACATCCTTAAAAATATGTAATTGATGATGTAGACCAGGGGTGCTCAAACTGCGGCCCTCCAGCTGCTGCAGGACTACATCTCCCATAATGCTCCTTCAGCTAAGGGGCTGGCTGAGGAGTATGGGAGATGTAGTCCTGCAGCAGCTGGAGGGCCGCAGTTTGAGAACCCCTGATGTAGACCTTGCGGTAGTTGGATACCAAAGAGGACAGCGCCAGACTCACATTTTCTCCTCGGTGCTGGTGATGGTTTGTTTGATTTCCTCCAGCGACTCCTCTGTTTCTTGAGAATTTTGGATGAGTGAAAGGTTCTGTTCCTCCAGTTCCGAGAAGATCTGCAGCAACTGTCGAGGGTCCGTAAAGTATAGTTCGGGTTCCTGGGAAGATGAGAAAGTAGAATCAGTTATAACACAGTGATTAGCATCCTATTTGTCTTATATCATGGAGGACCACACTGGTTAATAACAAACCTTAACTGTCACAACTGTTAGAAATAGAAATTATATATATATATATATATATATATATATATATATATATATAAATATATATATATATATATATATATAAATATAGCTGCTGCTCATTAGTTGTAACGTTGTCATTTTAAGTGTGGTATCGTTTGTATGGTCTGATTTACATCTTAAATGACCACTATGCAAGAGCTCGTTAATATCCGTCTTTCCATCCTTACCACGAGAGATATATATATATATATATATATCGCAAGATATCACCAACCTCATCACTGTCCGAAGACACCAGATTTTCGTAATTATCTTCCTCCGCTACCAAAGTTGCAATGCTCCTGAAAACCAGTAATAAAGTCATTTTGTCATGCAAACTCGCCATATCAGCCCATTAGGTATAGAATTTAATGATATTTGTTGCTTTACATATGGAAACATTACTCAAACCTTTATGCTATTAACAAAAGTGTCCCCTCCCCACAAAAAAAATTACAACGTTACAATAATTGATACGCCTGCAATATATATGAAGGGCCCTCACTGTAGGGAATCTGAGACCCTCGCAAGGCATAGCACTCACGTTTTTTTGGTGCCTGTTGTTTTTACGCTGTGTCTCGAAGGCTGACGGACGTCTCTTGTTGAGTCACGGCTTTGGACGACATGTCCTGAGTACTTGCTCTCTGGCTCTAAAGAATTATAATATTTGCATTTTTTTTTTTGCATTTGCAAAAAGTTTCCAAAGTAGACCTTAATATATTAATCAGTAGAGACTATCTGGTACGTTAACAAGGCAAGACTGGAGGATGCAATTGGATCCTGGTGAGTTGGAAAACGGCAAACCTTGCCATGGCCAATTCATCCTAAAGACCATCTATTACTATAGTTTAATTTAATCTCACCGACGCATCTGCAGCGGGACATAAAATGTTTGTACTTTGCCATCATGGAAACCCTACACTTACTCTTTACAGGGACCGGGGACAGCGAAACATTCGATTCCAAGTCTTGTGTCTCTCTGGAGGCAGCGATCCGAGCCTTCTTCCTCTCTGCCTTCTTCCTCATTGCTTCGTCTCTCCATTCTTTGGGAGACAGCCGAAAGAGGAACTCTTTGTACATCAGATACTCCTGGAGAATTTCTTCACATTTGGAGATGTCACTACGGTGGGGGAGAGGTGAAGCAGAAGAAGACAAGATGATTATTTGCAAAGAATACACAGAGATCCGCTGATTCAATGGCAGATAAGAACTATGCTCTTGGCAGTTTCCCTTTGTCATTTGGTATAGCCTTGCACACACTCATACTCGCACGCATACATTTCGATTCCTTAGAACATCTGTTCAAGTTAGAAATACCACTTTCCATAAAACATTGTATTAGATCTACGATGTGACTGGCAGGTCTGTCCATCGGTCAAAACCGTAGACTGCCTTGCCTGCACAGGTAGTGCTGCCCCTTTTGGTGAATTTATGTGGTTTCATTGGTTTTACCTTTTGATATTCATCATGAGTGCAGTCTGGCTCTTGATTTGTGCCACCCTGTTCATTTTCAGTTTTGTTTCCTTATCAGCCCTGGGTAAAAAAAAAAGTCGAACAAAAAGGAGAAGCTCTGTGATCTAGTGATGCTATAGACACAGCTGCAGCGATCATCTGCCACACATATTACAAAATGAAATGACAACGCATGGAAACATTAACACCGGAAATCACAGACCACTCACTGCTTCAGAGCCTCCACGGAATTCCTGTCATTCTGCTTTAGGAACTCGTCAAACCTCACTGCGTCCTCCTCCAGAAACTGCTCAGCCTTTTCCAGCTTCATCTCTTCTGCAGCAGCTAAAGCCTCCAGCTTCTGGATCTCATCTCTTTTCACTGTAAGTGAATACTAAAGCATAGGCTTTGAATGAATATTCTTTTCTTAATAATAATAATGCTTACTGAATATATTACAGCTGAATTTAAATTCTCTTTTGCAGTGGGTCTCACAAAAATGTCTGATTATAAGATATACGTTGCTTTTATGATCCATACACGTAGGAGAAAAGAGAAAGCTTTGTAGTTGGACGTATAACCTACTTTGAAATTATACTCCCAACACAAATGCACACACCGAAGTTTCCGATAGGAGATGAAGTTTCTTTTTTTTGTAGAACACCCAAAATTGAACCTGATTCGCCCTTCAGCCTCAGTGTTGGATGATGGGGTTGTGATGTCATACCATGCACAATTTCAGAAATAGCTCCAGGATGAAGATACATTGTGGAAGATGAGGCTGCAGAAGACTACTACCTGTCCCAAAAAGTTTTTTTTCTTAAGTTTCTTTGTGACATTGGGTTACATTGTTTCTTACTTGAGGCTGTGCTCTAATTTTTATTTTGGTTTTTACTGGGCCAAAATTATCGCAGAACAAAAGATGAAAAACCCATCTCAAGCCCTCGGTGTAGAAACATCTCTGATGTCTCCAAAAGCTAATGGAGGTCACATGAAACAACCAAAGCACCAAATATGTGGAAATATATAACTAAATGGCAATTATATATTTTTATATATAGATATATAGCTATTAAAAAGCACATAACAGATCAGTAGATGGAGTTGCCCCACGGCGGCTGCCCATTTGGTTTACCTCCAGGAGGAACATCTCCCTCTTTTTGTTGATAAACTCATGTAGACTTTCTTTCTGAATCTGCGTATCTGAAAGGGAAAATATTGCAGGATGAAGCAGAATGGGGGTTTGTTTGTATTTTTAATCTTGCAGTAACTTGTTTGAATTACTGATGCATTCTATTAACATTAAGTAATGCTACTTTTGTCTCTTGCACTCCCCCCCCTCTTTTCGCACCTCCAGTGACTGCCAATTTCCATGAAGGATTTTCACGAATCGCTACCGCTTTCTCCGCATCCTCTCCATTTACTTCCTTTTCCTCGTCTTCAATCTCCTTGCGTAGACCGGCCAGTTTGGCATGCATTTGTGTTGCGTGTGTGGTCTTTTGGTGGACCTTCAGGTTCTTGTTGAGTTCCTTCTCCTATGTAAATGTGGGTGGGGAAGGACAACGTTAGACCTCATCCAGGGACTGGTTTAGCCATGCAATAGCATATGGATATTATAATGGGAGTGCTTGCAGGTCCAAGCGCCCAGTTCTGAGGGTAATTCAGACAGGAGCTCCATCTAGGCTGAAACATCTGTCTGGGGTCCATAGGGTGTCTTGTACCAAACATTTTGCTTTTCCCTTTTGGATTTAGGATGCACATGAATTTCACCATAACTGTGATCTATGTTTTCAAAAATATTTAAATGATTTTCCATGTATCGATGTTAGTTCTGGAAAAATAATTAAAAATAAAAAGCAAACTATTCCAAATATTCTCAACGTACCATCTTTTTTTTCTCTTTTTCCTGATCTCTAATGAGGAAGAAGTCCACATCTGGAGGGATTTTGAATGGATTTTGCTCCACGTTGGCCTTTACTTTTGCTCGACCTGTGAGATCAGAGAACATTCATACCATGTACCCTGAACATGCGCTTCATAAACCCCAAAACACATTATATACCGTATTGGCTCGAATATAGGCCGCACTTTTTTCCCCCACTTTAAGTTTTTAAAGTGGGGGTGCGGCCTATATTCGGGCTCTAGCGCCCGACGCCCGGGACATGCAGTCCCGGGCGCCGGGCAGGCAGCGGGGTTAAGATACAGATCCCCCGCAGCGGTGCAGGGGACCTGCATCCTTATCCCCGATACGCTCAGACAGCCTCCCCTGCCAGCACTTCCCACGGGGGGGGGGTGCCGGCACGGGAGGTTATCTAAGCGTTTTACCTCTGCCCCCCCCTCCTCGACTTACCGGAGCAGACTCCCGGGTGTCTTGCGGGGCCGGCGGGAGACATTTACGCAATACGCGCATGCAACTTCCGGTACCGGAAGTTGCATACGCGTATTGCGTAGATGTCCCTCGCCGGCCCCGCAAGACACCCGGGAGTCTGCTCCGGTAAGTCGAGGAGGGGGGGGCAGAGGAGGACAGCGACAGCGGCAGCGTATCGCGGGGAGGGAGGACAGCGGCAGCGTATCGCGGGGAGGGAGGACAGCGGCAGCGGATCTCGGGGAGGGAGGACAGCGGCAGCGGATCTCGGGGAGGGAGGACAGCGGCAGCGGATCTCGGGGAGGGAGGACAGCGGCAGCGGATCTCGGGGAGGGAGGACAGTGGCAGCATATCTCGGGGGGGGGGGGGACAGAGTGGCAGCATGTTTTTTTTGGTGCTTTTTTAAAGAAAAAAAACTTTTTCTTTAAAAAAGCACCAAACTTTTAGGGTGCGGCCTATATACGGGGGCGGCCTATATCCGAGCCAATACGGTATATATACACACACACACACACACACACACACACACACACAGAGGTCTAAAGAGAGAAGCTGTGAACCATACCTAGAAGGAAGTAGAATGTCATTATTCATCTAAACAGCTTGAATTACCTGAGTTTGCAGATTTTGTCTCCGACGTTGACTTTGCAGAATTTCCGACGGACCGTCGGGCAGAGAGATGGGATACGGTGTGAGCCAACCCTGTAACAAACACACGATTGCCTCTGTATTAGAGGACGTCTCTGTATAATAAACGATGGACCAAATGATGGCTTTCCAACACGGTAGGATTATTGCCCACATTGCTGGACCCGTATATTATCCATGATTAAATTGCATCATAACACATACTTTCTGAAAGCGATTTGCCGGATACAATAATAGGGAGGCGAACCGAGGATAATAATCTACCAGCGGTACCAGAAACACCTCGCACATATTTACAATATAATCTGTGTTTACGAAACACAGCAGATAGGATTAGTACCAGCATGAACGGGCACCCTAGTGTGCCGAGAAGCCTTAGGGACCCCTAAGAGTCTGGGGCCCCCTGTATGTTACAGAGGGCAGGCTGTAGGTGGACACTTACTGGATCCCAGGCCAGATGCTGTGGTTCCTTGTGATCCAATGGATCGCTCCGGTGATACGGATGACATTCTGACACACAGGAGTCCTGAAGGAGAAGTAACGAATCGTCAGTCTACAGGATCGCACATGCGCGTGCGCGCACACACACACACCCATGCGCACACGTTTACTTTGGGTTATGTTTCTTCTACACGGACCAACGTCACACACAGCTGTTTCTTACAGTTGATACTTTTGAATTGTGTCAGTTAATGAAGCGCTTGTAATGAATAAGATCTGACGGCTCTGATATCCGACAAACATCGATTTCTCGTTTGCGGCGTCACAATGTTTTCTTCGACGTCTCGTTTTTAATAAAATAGTGAACCTGCCCGGTAAATGCCCGGCATTCTGCCCCCTACGTCTATCTGTAAGCTAAATAAATATCTACAAGTATCTTTATGAGCCCCTAACCACTTAAGGCCTTATTCCCTAAACTACGCGATGAGGCGGCTTGAACATATTTCATCTTGCTAAGTTAAAGTATGCATTATGTAGGATCATATATTTGACTATGCATTATGCAGGGCTGACTGCTTCTTCCATGGGGCACCCTTTGGGGTTAACTCTTGATAATGCATGGTAAATCCCATGAGATGTTTCATTTCATCACAACGCACCTAGAAATCACTGCACAGCTTAGTTGATAAACTCCAAGGTGATGCATTACGTGTCCTTGGTATGTATATTTTATATATAGTAACATATATGTTCTTTCAATCAACATAACGGTGAGTTTATATCATTTAAAAGGCACCTAAACTTTTTAGTCACTTGCATTATCCATTGGTTTCCATGGTGATTACTCCACATTTATCACAGTGCACAGATCTGCGTTTTATTGTTGGTGTTGCACACCTCCAAATCTATGTACATTAGAGAGTTACGAGAACAATACAACCAACGTAACATAAAACGTGGTTAAAGGGTTTGAGTATACATTGCCGGCAGATCAGCCCCATTCGGCCCCCCAGCTAGTCGCTCGTTTCTCCTGTAAAGACTTAATCAGCCGTTGGTCTCGTCTTAGATTCCGGAGCCATATTGCTTACCCCATGCATGTTTAAATTCCCTCACTGTATCAACCTCTACCACTTCTGCTGGGAGGCTGCTCAGTTTATCTACCACCCTCTCTGTAAAGTTTTTAATTGTATTTCTTTACTTAGCATTAGAGAATATCCTGTAGCTCATGGAGTTCTAGTTTATATACCATAACAAATACTCAGCACTAATATAGATTTCGACCGCTATATATATATTGTACTGAAAACAAAATCACCTTATCGCAGTATCATTCACTAATACACAATGCGCTGACAGCCATATATAGCCCCCGACTTACCTCTCGTTACAGTATATTCCCTATATAAAATTCAATATCTCCCTATTTTCGGTTCCAGTGCGTCTGCCAGGGCCATGTGGGATAAGTTTTCAATGTTTACGTCTCCAAGGAGACGTGTCCCGGTTTCCATAGAAACATTACATACAGCTGTCCATACTAACCCTTATACCGACCAGCAGGGGGCGCTGAGAGTTCAGCAGAGTGTTTGTGCGATCTATTTAATGAATGAACGGGGTGTTTAATGTGAGAACAGTTTGGACGCAGCGCAGGGGGATAGATCTGGACCGTTTAACTCTTTCAAAAACTTGCTTAGATGTAGCACCCGCGAGTTGCCCAGGATGGGGATAATCTTTTTAGTTTCCTCTAGATTGTAAACTTGTGAGCCAGGTCCTCTTTAGTGAACATTTCGATCGCTTTGTCTTACATTTGTCAGACCCTTTGAATGCATGGACTGCAACAAGCGCTGCGTAGCGTGTTGGCGCTATATAAATAAAATATATCACTAATAATAATAATTGAGAGATTGTAGTGTACCCTCCAAAGGGATTTAACAAACGGAGGAATTGTACCCCCAAAATATATTAAACAACTAAATATATATATATATATATATATATATATACATGCAGATTACATACTCTTCAGATTATCCATCCATATTATCATCGTTATTTATTGATTTATATAGCGCCATCATATTGCACAGTGCAGTACAATGGAAACAAGTAGTGTATCACATAACAATTTGGACTTACAGAAACAAAAGTTGGGCTGAGAAGCTTGCAATCTAGAAACAGAAAAGAACGCTCAGTACGAGAAGCGGAATTTGATACAATACTTATCCTATGTCACCCGGGGCGGCCGTGGCATTTCAGAGCCGGCAGCCGGATTCGATTTCCCAGCAGGGGACAGAATTCCTGGTAGACAATGTAAAGCCGGATCATAAAGTCATAGGGTGCTGGGGCATTAACATACAGATCTGCCACAAAGCCAACCCCCGGATCAAAGGAGAATCCCAGGGTTCACTGCTTTCATATTCTTCGCTGATTCCTTCATTAAGCCCGATAGCCGCTGCGTTTCTTATTCACGGGTCTGAAAAGTCATTCCGGTATGAAGGTGGAAAAAGTGTTTTTATCACTATAACAACCAATGGAATTTTACAATCGTAGTGACATTCCATTGGTTGCCATGGTGACAACATCACTTTTAATACTTTCCAACCGTCACTTTTTATATATTAGCCCCTTACGTTTGTTATATTTGATCAAGGATTCCATGTCAAACGATATCAGGACTATGGGGCGACCGTAACTACGAACACGCTATACAGAGTCACTGTGTTTAATAGTTTGAAGGGTCTCGGAGTCAGCACATCGCGTCCTCGTCCCACCATTGTGTTTGCTTAGGCATGCAGTGCTTCGGCAGACCCCTTGGTGCCGTACGAGCCATGTTTCTCTTCCTACAATGTTCTGCAGGCCACATGTCCTTGAGACTTTGTTTGTAGAAGTTACATTAACCAGCGTGATAACGTTCTGGAATGGGGAAAAAGGAGAGCAGACGGACTGCATGAAATCTATTCTGCTTAGCCACGCAGGACACGCATCTGAGCAAATACTAAAGTGACCCCGTCTCCGCTGCTCCATTAAATGGAACGTGCTGCCCAATACACTGATGTTGAAAGGGTTAATGCAAAAAGGGTTTGTTTTTTTTAACCTTCATTGATAAATATAACTTTGCTAAATGTGTATATGAATTGGCTGTCTACTCGTCGAAATAATAATAATAGATAATAATAACAACAAACCTACAGCTTGGTCTATGCGGCCAAATCTTTTTAAGCTGGGGTGAAATATCCTATTTTGCACCCCCCCTCCCCACAAACTCCACTTGTTAAATACCTGAGTGATTATATCCTGTTTCAGATAAAGAGTGAAACTAGTCAAAAATTGAGATTTAAAAAATAAAAAATAACCAAAAAGGACAGCATTTTATGAAATTGTATTTGGGGGGTGGGGGAGTGGAGTCTATTCAGCAGATAGGAAACATTAGGCCCATTTTTTTCTGCTGTAAAGACTCTAAATCAGTCGTTGGTCTCATCTTAGATTCAGGAGCCATATGCCGATCCCATGCGTGTTTCCATTCCCTCACTGTATTGGGATCCACCACTTCTGACAGGAGACTGTTCCATTTATCTACCACCCTCTCAACGTCTTTGCATTACATCTAGGCCTCCGAACCTCTGATTTTAGAATATGAACGCTAAAATAATATTCACAAAGGTTCAGTCTGTGCCCGGGTGACAGTCAATCGAAGCTTCATAAGCCGACTCAAATGATTTGGTGCAAAAGTTGACCTCTAACCCATCATGTAAACCATAGCAACTAATCAAGTAGGCATACTCAAGTGTACTCCTTAGGAGGACTTGACCTGGAACTCAGGGTCACCAAACACGAAGACAACTCAACTGATACCGATATCTAGATGAGAATACAATGGGATATTTTAGTTATCGCAGAGTTACAATGTAATGCTTCTATATAAATAAATATAATATATATATTATTGATTTAATGAAGTAGTTGATATAAGCGTCCCCCAGATGTTCTGTAGCCGTTTGTACCGTGGGTATCATCGTAATGAGCAATTCTTCCAATTACACAAAGTGTACAAACCCTGCCGAGGAGCTGTAACGATTCACTAAGCTCTTAGCCTTAATACTCTTGCTTCGCACCACCCATGATAATGGGAAATAAATTAGCAAATAACGGCCGCTGGACTCTGAGCGTCACATTATTATACGTTATTATATTGCAAATGGTAAGACAGAGGCGGGCTGTTTATATAATAAAAAAAATAGGGTGTACATATTAAACGCCCCAATGACTCGTGTCTTGTGTAGCCTGTTTTCAATATATATGGAACTAAAAAATATTGTGAGAACTCAGTAGGATTCTTAGAAATATTTTATAGAAACATAGAACTTAATGATAGATAAAACCCAATCGGCCGATCTAGTCTATAAAGACTCAAACCTCAATCAGTCCCCGTTCTCGTCTCGGGTTCATGATAGCTTTACCTATCCCATGTATGTTTAAATTAACCTCTACCACTTCTGCTTGGACGTTGTTGCTCCCTCTCAGTAAAATACTATCACTTCATAATAATGCATTTCAGTTTTTCTGCCCAAACCAATGACGAGATGGTCCCGGCCCTTTATGGCCGACGGCTGCCCGGTGATGTTTTTATGCTCACGTGGCCTGTGGCCAGGCATATCCAGCCGGAGCGGCAGATCAGGCGAGTATGGGGAGCCAATGGACGGCGGCCCATCTGGGATTTGCCCAATGTGCCAGGTGGCCAGTCCAAGCTTGCTTATGTCGATTACACTATCCCATGTCTTATCTCTGTTTTTACATTGAAGCCCATGTATAGATGTTATATACTAGTTTATCTGTCTGTCTGTTAAGTTCTTCCTTACCATATGGTTAGAAATAAAAATGTGTTGAGTTTTTCGCAACTTAAGTGTCAAACTGGAGCAATTTAATGTACATGCGTCCTTGTTTAGGAGGACCAGACATTGAATGTAAAAAAGGACCTGGCTGGTGGGACAGTAACCGTATCTGCATCCCGCAGCCACTACTTCTACATCAATCCCTCAGATGATGAGGACAAAAACGGAAGAAGCAGAATTAATCTCTTTAGAATTTACTACAGGCAGCCATGATATGAAATATGTTGCCAATATAGAACGGCCAGTTGCTTTAGGAACGTATGGATCCCTTTCATCAACATCAAGCCGACAAGTTTAAACAAATTGGGCACACATACAGAAGTGAAAAACATTTAAATATGATCTGTTCACACATTGGATTCCTCCAACCCCCCCCCCCCGGATACTCTGAAAATCATTTGCGATATTAATGTGAAGCGTCGACGAGCAGAGACAAGCAGGGTGTATTTAAGGTGCGTTTTAATTCAGACTCGCATAATTTAAAATATGCATCACTAGCCCTCTGGCTACAAACATCTCTTATTAAACTGCTCTGCGTATTACATGTATTACTGCCTAGAAAATACACTTAAAAAAAAGGAGTGAAATAGAACTAGAAACTGTATTCTCCTGTACAATAATATTGGTCGGATTAGCTAATTCGGCTAGGTTTACTCCAAAATTAAAGTTAATCATCAGACCTGAACTGGAATTAGCAAATCCCGTAAACCTCTGTGGGCAACTCACAAAATCCAGAACTCTGAGCAAAGCCTTCCATCTATACGTTGTGTTCACAAACTGGCTAGCATTAGGTGGACAGGTAGAGGGTACTGGCTTGAGATAGGCTTTAGCTAAGCTTAAGACTAATTGCCTGGCTTGGTGCAGCTTGTCAGGAGGGGAGAACATGAAAACGAACACGAATGTTGCCGAATAGCAAATGTTGCTGAATACTGAATAAACGAGTATGGCGGCAGATAAACGTACACGCATACGAAGAAGCAAAACTGAGTCGGAGACAACCGCTCTGAGCAACTTGGCCTGGGAGGAACGGGGATTTGAGCTCCCCGGCAAAGGGCAGGGCAAAGTACACTTTGGTGCAACTTGTCCTGGGGAGACCAATGGCTTTGGCACCAGGACTTTATAAACCTTTATGGTCTTACTCTTTGTCACCAGCAGGGGGCTTCAATGGCATCAACCAATGAAGGGCAGCTGCTCTTCACTGGTTGACGCCAGACCAGCCCCTTGCCGGCGACCAGTAGAGTCGCTCTTATGGACTTAACTTCTGGCTTGATCCTACGGATTCCCGTTAACCCCTGCTATACCATGAAGACTTAAGGTAGGCTAGAGGTAATGAATTGTATGGGGAAATGGATTAGCTAGGAGAAGCCGAAGAAACAAAGATTCTGCGTGTTGTGCTTCTTCGTCTTTGTGTACGTTTAACCGCCGCCATATTAGTTTATTCGGTTTGAACAACGAAAACGCAACATTCATGTTCATTGTCATGTTCTGAATACGAATGCACAAGTCTACAGAAAACCATAGAGTCAACCCAACTGGGAACCAAAGCTTTGATCTGTAGTGACCCCTTTTTTTTATTTATTTATTTTTTTAATTAACAACATGCGCAGTTTCTACACTCTATGGGACAATATGGGTTTATTTGTTTTTTTAGTGGTAGGTGTGTAATAACTAAATATATTTTACAGTTTTTTTTAACATTCTTTGATATCTAACATATATAACCTTCTTAGGAAAATACAGGATCTGGTGTTAATTATTATTCTGTGAAAACAATAAAAAAATATTGAATATAAAAAAGGTATATATGTCATATATACAGGTTAAGACCTAATCGAGTACTCCGGAGCAGCTAAATCAACCGTCTCTGCTTGCGGTCTCAGGCCCCATGGAACTTTCTTTCATTGTGTAACAAGTAAACATAGTCAGGTGTATAAATAATACATCGCGCCACGTGACGGCCTTTCACTGGTAAAACGATACCGTCTCTGTCAAACCGAACGGCTTCTCGACTTCCTTTTAAATGAGCCGCATCATGATGTTCTGTCTCTGCAGCGATGCCTAAAACAGCGGGTTTCCATGCTTTGAGGGGCTTTCAACTTACACTTTAGATGAGCAAGGGGGGGAGGGGGTATTGGAGCAATAGAGCTCCTGATAGATCATTTTGATGTTCAGGACCCCCCAGTAAGGGGCCACTTGCAGTATAATGGATGGATTTTGCTGAACACGGATTGTTACATTCGATAAGCACCGTTACGTTATTCATCGATGCATTCAATGCCCGATCCACGTCAGGCTTGCTTAGGTCTCTCTACTCTTTATTCTCTAATGGGGACCCTGAACAACCGCAAAATGTTCTTACATTGCGGCATCTGCAGATTTACTAAGCATTTACTACCTAGTGACCCAACAGGAGGCCCTTAATATGCAGAATATTATTCCACGAATTGCATGTTACGAAAGGTGTGTAATATACACCAATAATACAGTGTTGGTGCATTGCAAGCCCACCCAAGAGTCCTAAAGTTAGGAGGAACATTCCTTACAAAAGGATATGCGCATGAGCAGAGAATGTGATTAATTACACAAAGCATTCGTTGGCAGGCCTGTCTTGGAAGTCTTGCCGTTCAGTTTTGGGCACCGGTTCATAAAGAAAGATGCGACTGTGGGTTCATTGAATTTGAAGGGGTGACCTCATCAGAAAGTACAAATATATTCAAGGTCCATGAAGCCCTTGCAGGGGTAAAATCTTTAACCCACGAACAGAAGCAGTAAGAAGAAGCCTGATCGAGTAGATGAGCCGCAGAGAACGCCTGTCTTCGCGGTGAGGGCTGTAAAGCTCTGGAATTCACCGACGATGGAGGTGGCGACCACAAAAACTGAATGCTTTCCTGAATAAATTACACACATTTTGGTAAAAGGTTATTCATTATATGTACACATGCTAATTTATTGTAGGAATTATTCTGCCGCCCCTGGAGTCATGGGGGGGGGGTTATTTTCTCTTCTGGGCTGAATGACCTTATGCTTTAAAGGGTCTTCTGCCTTCATCTGGATAAACACAGCTTCCCTATGTACATAAGCTGGATCATTTACCCCCTACCCCATATAACCAAGTCTCCGGGCTTTTCCGGGTTAAAGCGAATTCCACTAATCAGGAGCTCATGGGAGATTTAGTTAAAGTGCTCATTCATCCCGTAACAAGGATTTCTGTATTTTTCAAGTTATGCTGAATTTGAAGTCCTGCTCCCGGCGTCTGCTCTGTCACTACTACCTCTGCAACGGACCCCAACATTTGCATCAGCCTCTCATTGGTTTGCATCAGATTTGGGATCGCTGACCTTCTGACCCATGGCGTCAGGATGCTGATGTAAGATATTCTAACGGCCCCATTACATCTGAGAAAAACTAGCTTTACTGGCATGAGCTCCTACACGCAATACAAGTCATCGCCATGTTTACTCAAAAAGGCATTCGCATGCTGAACAAACTAACAGAAACCGGTCCGATAAGGAAACAAAATGAACAACAAGGGTAATAAACTAAAACAAGACTACCTTACTGCTATAAAACAGGGGGAACAAAACAAACCAACCGGCTTGGGCCGCGCCGCAGCCCCTTCCGTTAACTCGGCATGTTAAAGGTCCCCCAGGCCCCCCCATTTTAAAAAAACGTAGATGTAGCTTGAATAAAGATGTTGGTGGTCTGCAAACCGAACAGCCAAGGATCAGGGTCTGGGATTAGCAGATATTACCACATGCTGGACCTAGCAGCTCTCAGTAGACATCATTATCCAAAGTAGGGGCACAGCAGGCCCTATGATTTGGGGGACTGAGGCAGATCACCTTTTGGGGTGATCATCACTAGGCTGTCTCCTATGTTAGCAAGCAGAATCCACGCAGAAGGCTGGAGTTATAAACTAGTAACCCTAAAGCCGGCCTCAGCACCCAACTGGCGATGACGAGGGGGCACTTTAAGGCCAGCGGCCCACGGCTGGATACACATAGCCCCACGCTACATTTTTATGCCCATGTAGCCAGGCATTGCTGGCCGCTCGCTGTGGAACCTGATCTGCCACTAGAATGACAGTTTGGGCAAGCGTGTGTTGCTGTTGGCCAGCGGCTCCCTGTGCATTTGCCTGGTGTGCCAGTCCATCCCTGAATTAAGATGTGGATGCCCCTATGGAAGCCAGATACATACCCCATGATGGGCTGGATCAGACATTACGCATAAACTGTGTTGCAGTATTTAAAGCAAATGCAAGAATCCATTTGGCAGACCGATCACGCGGGTACCAGCAGCGGGACTCCTATATAAACCTTCGGCTTCGCCGACCCCCCGAGGCATAGCGTTATCTCTTTAAGCCGCCCGAAGCTGAAATGTTTAAGCAGCCCATCCCCAGAAATGGTTTCAATCACACAAACAATAAAAAGACATGCATGTGTTACTACATGCAACAAATAGATTGCAAGCTCCAAGTTCCATCTGTATCAATATGCCCGGTGATTGTTCATGTTACTCTGTACTCTTGTATTCTGCTTTTGTAATAATACTACAGAATCAGGTCTGTACTGGCCATCTGGCACATTGGCAAATGCCCAGTGCCCCAGAGTGGCAGATCAAGTGCACACTGAGCTAGTATTAAAACATAAAGCGCAGGCACATGTACCATCATTTGGTGGCAGCTGGCCTTAAAGTGCCAGGGCTACTTAGTCCCTTACGGAATCTGATGTGGCTCTATAAATAAAATATAATAATAAATACAAAGTAATGGTTAATACTGAGCATTGCACACACATTATATATATATATAATATTTTAATATTTATATATTTATTTTCTGCCAAATTATTATAGCATCGTCAATGTGGGTAAAAAGCAGTGAAAAAGATAACCGATGTTTATAATAAATTATAGGAGACAACAAATTCTGGATCGGAACCTCCGGGTTCGCAAAGCAAAAGCCACGACTATAATATGGCATTTGTTTTTAGACCAAAACGGCATAAAAGGGGTTTATTCACCAAAGAGAGTTGACACGAGAGTTGTGAGTTCAACTAATCACTATGAAGGATCAACACTGGCAGGTTTTTTCAGCATGAAGGGCCGAGCTGGCCCTGTATAATGTGTAATTCAATGGGAAAGGATGAATTGACTATACATTATACAGGGCCGGCCAATCGCTTCCTACAGGAGAAGTTTAATGGGGATGTATAGTGAAGTAGTGGAGATTTTTTAAAATAGGTTTATTGTTCTATATAGCGCCATCATATTCCATAGCGCCGTACGAAACTCAACTACCTTTAGTGAATAGACCCCAAAAGGCTTCAAATGAAGACGTTAACGCAATATTGTTAGTATCCCGGCCCCTCAAAATGCGTCAATTTGAGGACAGGCCCCCCGACTCCTGAGGACGGAGGAACCTGTACAACTTCGAACCAACATTTCATTTTCTAAGGAAAAACGTGATCTGCATTCCTCACCCGGCCAGCAATCTCGTTTGCTTATGCTGCACAAATACCTCAGCAGCTTTTATGTCCTTGTAAAATACTCAGGGAAGTTATTAAGGTTACCATCATCCTCGGCGTCAGTCATGCCATAACAATTAACCCTTTGAATAACTCCTGGGGGGGGGCGGCAATTATGTGTAATCCTACCCAAGTTTGACGTTTCTACTTGGAACCTTAATTTGAGGCATGACTTAACAAGTTAATAGAGAATTTAATATCTGTGACATCCAACCTGAAAGCGATATCGCAACTCACTGGTCTTACTGACACTCCCTTAGCCCTTAGGAGAGATTAAATGGGGTCCATCACGGTTTGCATGTCAACATTTAACTCATAGTAGAGGGGGGGTGCATTCTGTATACAGCCTCCATTTATTGCCAAAATTATACCCTGCATGAAAAAAGTAAAAAAAATAATTATCCTAAAAAATATTTAGAATGTGGAAGAAGAGATGTCTTTAATGGGAAGAATGTAAGTCCTTTTTTTATTAACCAATTACTTCCCACCTTGACATATAACATGTTGGTAGGAAACTTCCTTTAGGGCATTTTAATGTCCAATTATTTTTTTTCCTACTAGGAAACAGAGATTATATATATATATATATATATATATACACACACACACACACACACACACACACACACACATATATATATATATATAGCGACAGATGTATATATATATATTTAAATCCAGGTACATAGCTGCTGTATGTGAATTCTTACAGCTATATACCTGCTATTCTGTGTTCTCCCTAAATATTAACTATATGATGCTATATAATATAACTATATAATCCTGCCCAGTATGAATCCTATCCCATGCCTGCTCTACAGCTCCTACATGCATTGACGGCATGCAGCAATTACTCATTTACTGCTAAGTAAATTGAAATGTGGTTTGCCATTATTTGCTGAAGCCCTATTACATTTTGAAATCTAAGCTCTGTGCTGTTGCCTAATATAACAGATCAGCAACTATGCAACTCGGACATTGTAAGGAGGGACATGCAAAAGTGCAGCATGTGCACTATATACATACAATATATATATATATATATATATATATATATATATACATATATATACACACACACACATACATAAACATACATATACACATGCACACACCCACTATACATATGTTTAGTTCGAAAGAACGAAAAGAGACGGGAGTATGATAGAAAACTTAAAAGAACTTGAGAATCATAGGTTTAGATGGAATGCAAGGAAGGGTGATAAATAGAACAGCCTTCCAACAGAGGTGGTAGAGGTTAATACAGTGACAGTATTTAAACATCCATGATGTAGGCATAAACCTATGCTGAATCTAAGACTAGACCAATGTTGTTTAGGCTCCGAGTCCTTACAACAGGAAAACAACCACATATTCCTAAATCTACATTTTTCTTTTTAATGTCCTTTTTTCTGCAAGAAGCATTTGGTAATTTAATACGCCACTCTTTGAATGAAAACCCTATTATATAGAATGATTCATTTAAAGAAATGTGCAGCTCACCTGGCATATATATATATATATATATATATATATATATATATATATATATTGCAAGTATGTAGGTCTAATAATTTGCATATTACTCCACTTTCTGTAAGTCCTAATTAAAAAGAGTAAACTAATAATGTAATAATGGCAAAAGAAGAAGTGAATGTGTCAGATGTTATATTTATAAATATATTTTGCAACACTTACATATGAATACATACATTTTATGAATGGACAGGACCAACACTGCCAGATCTATAAACAGACTGAAAATACATGGAAATGAATGCATCGCAGAATACTTCATGAGCAAATACCCTGAAAAAAAACCTTTTTTTCTAATTTTCTGCTAGCCACCTATACTGTCTTATCGTGCGCTGCCGCTGTCTGTCTGTCTGTCGGTCTGTCTGCTGCTTGGGCTACGAAATAAGGAAACATTCCTAAGAATGTTTTTGGCCAGCAGATACATATGTTACTGCCATTGACGACAGAGGAGCAGGGCACGCCCCCCCTCATCACATGAGCCAATGAGCTGGCGAGTAGTGGTCGAGCCTTCTCCAAGCCTTCCCCTGCCTCACTCACAGTCATATGATGTTCTCTAGTAGCGGACACTTGGTGTGAGAGCTCCTCCAGATACCGACCCAAGGGGAACAGGGGGCAACTTCTAAAACGTCCTCAAATTCCTTGGGATCTGCTGCATTCCTGGAGTGGCAGGTAGGGATCAGCAGGGGCTCATCACACTGCAGCTGGGGTGCTTTCTGCACTGGTCCCTGGCATATGGTGCGCATGTTTACATCCCTTGTACTTCTCCCTGTATTGTATAGCTATGTGTGGCAGGTTATGCATGTGATGGCACTCAGAGAGGGCACATAATACAGGTGCTTGTTGCAGTAATAGCATTAAGGGTCCTATATGATGCTTTAGGCTTTAAGTATGTCCTCAAACATGTTATGGAGTGAGCACACGTGCTCCTTTCCACTTGTTTGTATGTGGAGGTTATGGTTGGTTTGCTGGACCTGTATTTTCTATACTGTACTTGGGTGATATATATATATACCCACATACATATACATTATTGGTGTATATATCCATATATGTGTATACTGACAAGCAGATCTGATATAGACTAACAGACCCTGCAGTGAAGTGGCAGTCTGTGGCTTGTTATGGGGTCTGTTTGGGCTGAAGGCATTAATAATGGATTGGCACCTTGGGCACTTAACCCTTTGCGTCACCCAGCTGCAGGGATCTGGTTGTAAGAGTATGACTGGTGGGTGTAATGTGCTGTATGGAGGGGAGGGGGCTGCTATTTTTGCATGTGCCTGCTCGGTGCTGTTATGGTGAGAATGTTGACAGTAGGAGCCGTGCTGGGGAGGGAGGAGGGTTACTAGCGGTCATGTTCAGCATTGGGGCCAAGGAAAGGGGAGTGGAGGATAGAAGCAGGACTCAATAACAGGCTGTACAATGAACCATTCACAAACAGGAGCCAGGCTTAGGGGCATTAACCCTTTCTGCAGCGATGCAGTGCAGTATGCCCCCAGTGCCAAAGCAGAAACCCTCTGTAAAGGGGGTTAAAGAACCCATCGGCGCCCGATTGCTACATTCAGTTAACTGGCAAGCAGCTTTTTGTTGGCTTCACTGGTGGAAAAATGGTTAAATGTGTAGATATTTTTTGTATGAATAATAATACTTTGATTTATTGCGAACAATTAATAATAATTCCCATCAATAATAATTGTATTAATTAAAAAACAAAAACATCCAAGCAGCTGTTTTGGCTAATAATTAATATTATTACAATACTATTAATAATAACATTTTCTGAACACAAAAAAGCACTTTCCAGGGTGAAAGTCTATCATCATGCCTCCAGAGTCAGTATTTGGCCCCTGGGAGCCAGTTCCATGTCATGTATGGGTCTGACACAGAGATTCTCATAGTTTTCCTGTCCTCTAAAGGCAATGTCAAAGCCAGTGTTTGTAGCAACTAAAATTCCATTATGCAACTGGCAGCATCAAATTACCTAGAAACCAAACATATACCTCTTACAGGCAGAGGCTAGCAAGGTCCACATCTTCATCACCCGAGTGCTACAAATCCCATCGCCCTCAGGCAGCCACAACTGAGCATAATGTGAGTTGTAATCTACAGCAGATTTCGCCTAACACTGCTTACAAGGTAAACAAGCAGGCAGAATAAGCCGCTGTAACAGCGCCACCATAACACCAAGAGGACAACTGCAGTATTGCAATGAAATATAATAAATGGTACAGCATCTGGGAGGTTAACTCTAATGATGCTCAGACAGATTAATAGTAGGACAAATAATCTCTGATTTTCTTTATCATAACCTGAGCTAATTACATACAGAAATATAATATATATATATATATTAACATTAAGTACATTACTTTTGCTCTGCTTATCATCTGTATTTCTATAGAGAAAAACTGGGGCAATTGTAACATATTTTCACAATACTGGTGGAAAGCACTGTTTTCATGTGGCAGCTTCTTTCTGTATGAATTGAAAACCCTGGCATTTAAGATGAAAGTATTTGCAATGTGAGACTAGCTTCCGCAAAACTATAAGTATGTTAATTGCATCCAGAAATCAGGAAACATTTGGGCCGATTTATAACAGAGAGAAAAAAAAAACATGTTTACATATGTGTATCTAATGACCTATAATGCCTTGGGTCGTTGTATTATTTTTCACATACCTGCCTTTTATCCGATATACAAATCTTACAAAATAAACAAATATCACATGGAATGGTAATCCTCAGCGTGACTGTCATCTGATCCCAAACTTCAATATTTTCTGATTTAGGGAAACAAACATCGTTCATTCACTTACTTATCCTCTAAACATAACTTTTTTTTTTGTTAAAATTCAAATAAAGTATCTAGTTTTTTTTACTATTAGTGAATTATCTAAAGCATAATAAAATTATAATTTTTATTAATTTTAATGTTTTCTGGATGAAGTGGCTTTTAACGGTGGACACTTACATTCGCTTCCTACAGGCCAACATATATAACTGTAACGCGACCCAATAGGAAACGTTTTCAGATGTTCCCTCACTTAGATGGAGCATTTCATCCCTTTAGGTTAACATTGAATGAAAGGTCCTTACTAGCCCATTGACCTTAAAATGAGAGAGGAGCCAAGTCACCAACATAGAAATGTGGTATATGCATTCCTCCAACTGTTCATACACTTCCACTTTCATTAATCTGCATTTAATTGGAGTTGTAGTCCAACACCTAGTGATGTTCAGTTGAGCAATTCATGAATAAGAAGGCGGTTCTGCTGAGGAATGAGATTGTCGGCATAAGCCAACAAGGATCATGGAGTGTTTTCTTCACCCTAATCTATACATTAGTAACGGATACACTAGAAGTTCTGATCTTCTCGGATAACATGGGAAGTCCTTCAGACTATAAGCCGTGGTATAAACCAATACCAGGACAATGCCCACTAATAATGATTTGGATGAGATGGTCGGAGATGTCTGCATGGTCAATGTTCCATATGCATGGTCAATGTTCCGTAGCACAGACTTTCTAAACCGACACCGATAACCAACACTTAAACTAGTTAAAGGGCTACTCGTGACCTATTATCTAGGCCAGTAAGAATGTGCCCCGTGTCATAAAGCAAGCAGTCTGCCTCTGGTCTTACTTGTCTTGTTTGTCAGATGATATCCTTGAGCAACATTTTTGTTGGGAAAGTCACTGTCACCATATGTTCCCATGGTGTTGCTCTGTTTAATAGGTAACTCTTCAAAGGCGCAGATAACATTTTAATGATCTTTCCACTTCAGTCAAACCAGGTTTTTAACTGCGAGAGCAAACACATGTTCCAGAGGAATCTCAGTACAGTGGAGGGTTTTTTTTTTTTTTTTTTTTAGTTGGCGAGGAATTTTCCAGAATGGAAGTGAAAATCAACCAACCCTATAACTACAAATGATGCGCGCACGATTAATTTTGAATCTAAAATTCCATATATAATTTTCCACCAATAAAAACGTTGGTGTTGACTTACTTGCCACAAATGGCCATAGTCCAATACTAGGAACCATACAACCTTCCTAACCTGGTTGAACGTACTAGGAATTGGTTTCTTGCTAGATACCAAATTTCCCAAACCCTAAAAAAGCTCAAATGATAACATTTTAGACTCATATGAACTATGAACACCTAACATTGATACATATTTATGAACACAAGACATCCACCAGTCGAGAATGAACATATTTTACTTATTACAGACACATGGGAATTGTATATTACTTTACATCGATTTTCTCGTTCTTGTCTAGATAGGTGCGTACACCCTTAAAGCGCTTATCATAAGTCTTTCACAAACTTGCTTTGTCCTGGTTATAACTAGACTGTTGGCACTCCCCGAGTCCCCATTACTATAGGGAGATAAACAAGGCGTGGAGCCTGGAATGCATGCGTGTACAATATATCGGCATGGAGGTTTACGACATTTAGTAATTCTGGGGAAAGCGGTAAAAGTGAAGCAATCACCCTAGCAACTAATAAAACGTTGGTATTCTTTGGTCCGCTTAGCTGTTTGAACCAAAGTTGCTGTTGATACATAACCTCCTAAATGCCTTCAACCCTCGAGCTGAGAGAGCAGCCCGTGAAGCATGGCAGATATACACGGAGGGGTATTGGTTATGAAAGCACATAATCCTCTATTGACTATTCATTTTGAAGAGTACGGTACAGAGTAGTAGTGTAGCATGGAGAAGACAAGAAGCATGACTGGAGTTTTCATGCTGTGTGCCGTTACATTTCTGATGATGTTGGGGGATGGGGGTGACTCTTACCCTTGTATTTCAGTTGCTGTATCTGAGAAAGAGCTCTTTATCCTTCTGCCCACTGGAGCCAGAAATCTTACTCTCTGTGTGGAACTGATAGCCAGGTCTAGCAATCTATGAGCTCGCATTAAAACATCTCATTAACACGACTTGCAGCATTCAATTTAGTTTTTCTGAGACAAAATTACAGAGCACAACATATCCATAGAACCCATTTGGCCGGGAGAGATCAGATTCTAGATGCCTCTACTGTAAATTGCTACCTTGCCAAGCACTAGGATGTAGGATAACATCAAGAATAGCAATCTCTTGATCGTGTTAAACATTTGGGTTGCAGGGTAATACTTAAGGCATTTCAGACCAATATTTACTTTTTACTCACCAATCTAGGCTTGGATTCATATGATATGATTATAAAACAACACAAAAATCAGATATTTACCCAACAATACAGGCATGCTAGCTCTATAATGACTTATACATACACACATCATATTGTGCCTCCACAAATCTCAACCACTCCAAGATATTCTAGACAAGTCTATTGAAGCATTTTTGTGATAAGTTAGAGAATGAAACATCTGATATGTTTTGTCTTTGGTTATAGGGCCCTTGCCTTGAACGTCATCTTGCTTATGCTGGTGTGATCCACGCAGAAGAAGATCCAGGAATGGTGGATCATTTGATTCCGGCAGATGAACGCTTCTCAAACCCTCAATCGGCTATTGAATTCTCAGCCGAGATGCTGATTGGAACTAGGTCCTATCAGATGTTGCCCTCACCAACTTCCGAAGATGATAGTGACTCCTCTAGCTTCAGATCATGCTCCAGTCCTGACTCCCAAGTTCTCAGCTCAAGTTATGGCAGCACCTGTAGTGCAGAAAGCCAGGACAACATTCTAGATTACCTTCTGTCCCAAACAACATTGGCCAACACTTCTGTTTCGTTGTGGGACAGAAGGAAACAGCAATCTATGGTCAAAGAGGAATTCTTCAAGGTACCAGAGTTTGGTTTAGATATGGAGGAGACATCATTGTTCCATCCTACTCTGGATGAGATTGAGGAGTTTCTAGAGGAGAATATGAAACCCGAATTAAAAGATGAAATGCAACACGATGGCAAGGAATTGCGGAGCTGCGGTCACTTGTTTTCTGACCAAATGAAAGACGCCCAAGCGCTGGGCACCACGATGAAGGAGGACACATTTTCACAGACAAATAGTCCAGTGCAGGAAAAAAATGGCAACAAAGACTCAAGTTCTGTAACTGTTGAGGGTGGAATTCCAGTCATTCTTCAGATACAACCAATAGAAATAAAGAAGGAGTCCGATTCCAACCAAGCTTCACAGTCACAGTTCCCAGAGAACATTAAGGTCGCTCAACTTCTGGTCAACATTCAAGGTCAGACATTTGCGCTAGTCCCCCAGCTTGTCCAGTCCTCAAACATGTCTTCGAAATTTGTCCGGATAGCTCCTGTACCCATTGCTGCTAAACCTTTAGGGCCTGGCGGAATTCAGGGACAGTCTGGGGTCATGGTTGCGCAAAAGTTCCAAAAGAATCCAGCCACAGAACTCATAAAAATGCACAAATGTACTTTCCCTGGATGTACTAAAATGTACACTAAGAGCAGTCACCTCAAGGCACACCTGCGGAGACACACGGGAGAGAAGCCCTTTGCTTGCACATGGCCTGGATGCGGTTGGAGGTCAGTACCCCGTTGAATTAAGATATTTTGATTTTATTTGATTAGTTCTATGTATTTATATACTAATCTTAAGGCTGTCCTACCTGGGTGTTCCCCATTTACCACTTAATGACCTAACAACCATCACACTTTTTTGTATATAGAAATAACTGACCCATGACCAAAGCGTAGCTTTCCATTTATTGGGCTACGTTTCCCGTTCCATCACGTTCAGTCGCCTACAGGCTGACTTAGTGGTTGAGACCCCATCTTGACTGTCTATGGACTGCACTCTTGGTGACACCCTTCAATGGGAGACAGACCTGGGCTTATATTGGTTGAGTGGAAAGGAACAAGACCAAACCCAATCCAGTCCACTATACAGCCTCCTACCAGATACACACGGGGACCTATGTGCCAAGGGGGAATCCATTTGACTCCCAGTGTTTGGAATGGCTATGGTACATAATATCTGAATATCATATAAGACTATGCAGCTTTTCATGAGGATTAATCTTCTCCCACGTACCCCGGACTAAGTGTGTTATAAAACAATAACGCTACAGCTTTTAGTAGTGATTTGCATTTATTAACTGGCAGCCTATATAGTGAAAAATACTTTATTTTCAGGACTTTACAATAAGTGCATGTGTGGAGAAATGTACATAAGCTTATGTTTTTGTTTAGCATGTTGGCCCATACCATGCATATCAAATAATCACATGTTTATACGGGGTGTGTTACAGTTTGTAACCTGTAGTAAACCCAGTTTGCTTCTGTATTAACGTAAGCAGATCAAACCTGCTCCTGCATGCATCCTTTTGAGCTGTTTAAACAAGTGACCTGCTCAGGATTCATGTGAATGGAACAAGTTGTCCCGAATGAGTCACAATTTAACTTCTCAGTTGCCAGCGAAACAAAATATTCTGGAAACGATGGAGGATTTGGTATTCAGACATAATGTGACCACGTTTCATGCTTCCTAGAAATAGGAGCCGTGTGATATGGGTCTCTAAGCGAAGAGTGTAGGGTTTCCTGTAGCGGCAGTCTTCTACATCACAAATACCTAAATGGCGTATTGTATCTTCAGATAGGTGGGACAGTCTTATGGCCTGAAGGTCACCGAGAACTTCTTGATTACTTTAAATGAGATGCATGTGTTCAGGATTTTGCCTGGAAACATCCATCCTCATGACCAACACAATCCATAATCTCATGATGACGCTGCTAATATTTTAAGCACGCGATTTTTGGGTATAACTGAGCAGACGAGTAGACTTGGGTACCTTCCTTGTTCACCCATGTTTCATGTGCGCTGATACAGTGGGTCTGATACATGTCAGGCTGTAGCTCTGCTGCATGTTCTTCAACTTTAGCTCTGGCTGTTGTCCAATACCAGGAACCGGGGTGGCTTGGGCCTGTGAAAGTAACAGCTGGGTTATTTGAGATATGTAGATGTTATGGGTGAAGAAGATAAAGCTGGAACATGCAAGGTTTTCTTTCGGGGGTATGATATTGTTGGTAATACCGTAGATTGGAAAGCTGTAGCTGTCTAGGTAGCCAATAGCCAAAAGCTTTGGATTTTTTTTTTTTTTATTATTAATGTTTCCCTGGGCGATACATTCTATACTATATCAATAATGTGAATGCTAACATAACTAGTGCAAAATATCCAATAATGTTTTGATTTATGAGTTAGTCTAGAAAGGTCACTAAAATAGTTTAGCAATTAAGCTTTTAAATTCAACTTTCCTCATGTTACAAGAGAGTCAAGGTCTTGGGTTATGATGTCATAACCAACATGTTGCAAACCATGTCCATTTACTCTGGAAAAAATATACTTTACTTCCTCTTTAGTGTTTCAAGCAATCCCTCGTTACTACGAGACTTGTGACCCAACTATGTAATAATCAGATGCTTGATAGAGGTACATCTGATTATTTTTGAATCTATGCCAAAATGCTGTTCTTAGCCCGAGGTCACAAAAAGGACAACTTGAGAGAAGTAAATCCACTTTTTTTTTTTTTTTATACGGAGTAAATTCTTTTTTGGAACTCTGTGGTAACTGAACAATAGACGAGATGCATACTTTCCTGAGAAAGGAGATTCATTCTTCTGCTGAATTGTTGAGTAGTTACTCACGGCTGTATTAATGAGTCAAAGCTTTGCGGATATCAACAAGGAACTCACACGAGGGAGGTATTTTAACAAGAACTGTTAAGTCATAAGAGCACCTGCGATGGCAATAAGATTAAACATTAGTCTCTCGCCATAGGCTGAGCTCTTCCGCTTGAAACCAGTGCAATGACATACTGCGGCACTTAGTTACCCAAGTCTGTCTTATTATAGAGATGAGGTTTGAAGTAATTAACTTCTTGACTATCGTTGTTCTATAGTCTGAGAACTCTTTTGCCAGTTGTCACTATATACTTGGCAGGAGTAGGCAGCAACATTCCTTGTGAAGGACACTTTACTAAACAATGATTTCCACAAGCCTTGTCATGGGCACAAGGCTGCCACCGGGCTATTGACGGGACAAAGGTAGCAACAAGATGCTGTTCCAGAAAGTCTTGTACGTAGACAGAGTGGGTGGACCTGGGGTATTTCCATGTTACTACTACCTCCTGATGGATGATCATACCGTCAGAATGTGGGGTCTACTAGATGGGGTTATCTATGGTCTTATACCAGTTCTTATTGTTGTTCGTGTCTAAAAATCCATTTAAAGTACATAATCCATTCAAATCAGCTATAATTAGCCCATTCTCCCCTGTGTAGCACAAAACAATGTAGAATATTTGTTTTCTTCTTCACTGTGGGTGATCCTTGGACAAATTTTCACTTTAATTGCATCTGGCCTGTGACCCACCACTGCCTTCGGCTCATAATCCATAAATCAATAGCTTAGCTCTTTTTTATAATTAGAGGATGCCATAAGTGATCTAAGGGTCAGCCAAGAGATTTGGCTATTATACATTACGAAGCGTATCCAACTTTTCGTGATATCATTTGGGTATCTGCTCTGTAGCCACATCTTAATTTAAACGGATACAGATGTTTCAGCAAGAAGAAAAGCTCTTTGAAATCGAACAGATTTCATCTTTAAAAAAGTTGACAAGTAAACTTGTTGCCACAAAGAGAGAGCGGGTAGAACATTGCACCATCGTGCTCTTTTCTATCAACCTTCCGCCATAAAAAAAAAACCCAATGGAAATGGGCACCAATGTCCAGGGGTCCAAAGCACCCCCCAATTGCAACATATTACAATCCCAATATACTTGGCCATCTGAAAGCTGTTTGCTACATGTGCATGTGGTCACTTAACTCAAACCCACATAATAAAATGAATTCACACTCTGGGATTGCCCCTGAGCTGCCAAATATATAGGACAGTTGACCTTTTACCGCCAAAGATTTTTTTTTAATTTATTTTAGGTGAATTTGTTTTGAAGACACAATCTCACAATGGTCTTGTATATATTTAACAGGTTTTCACGATCAGATGAACTGTCTCGACACCGTCGCTCACATTCCGGAGTGAAGCCATACCAGTGTGCCGTCTGCGAAAAGAGGTTTGCCCGTAGCGACCACCTGTCGAAACACGTCAAAGTGCACAGATTCCCCAGGAGCAGCCGTTCCACGCGCTTATCAAACTGAGCCCGCAACGACCTTTAGTAGAACATGTGAACCTCCCAGCACTTTGCCCACCTTCCCAACATAACTTAGAAAGCATGGAACAAAACCCTTGGTGCAGCTGGACATCGTCAAAGAACGTCATCAGATCTTATATCGTATTTAACACGGTGGTCAACGAAGACTTTGCTCCAAAATGAAAAGAGACATTAAATCCAAAACAACTGTCAACGTGTTCTTTGTCTACATCTGCTATACCGTAACGTCCCGTGTGGTACTAGTGAAACGGTTACTGCGGTTACTTGCCAATCTAAATGTTATTTTACCATATATATATTTTTTTAAGACGAGGGTGGCTTTTTGATGTTGGGTGACCGAAGAGACACGGTTGGCATTTTAGGTTCAAAATAAAAATACTGTGAAAAATATGACTAAAAAGCTTCACATTATACTCATAAAATGATGAAGTATCATACGGAAAGAACGGTGAACCGAAAGATCAGGTCAAAGAGGAGATACGGCAGAATGATTGCAGGCGTGCCTCAGAAAAGCCAACTATATTAATGTGATCTTTCACGTTAAATTATATTCATACGCAGATTAAAGAAGCATTACTATGCTTTATATTACCAATACAATTTTAAGTGAATTAAATTAATAATATGGCAGCCAAAAAAATAAATCCTTCCGAATTCAAACGGAGAAACGACCAATAATATTAAAAGTCAACCATGCTGACCTTTTTAATTATATATTAAAAGAAGCCCAGTATTTAAGCATGTGACCCACAGCACTTCACTTATTAAAATAAAAATGTAAATAGAGATCAAGGACTTGTTCCTTTTTTCTATTTGCCAAAAATGTTCTAAAATCCTGTTATTTTTTCCCCCCCAGAAGCTAAATATGGAACACTTGGAATGCAATGTTAAAACAAATAGAACATTTATTTAAATATGTGTTTTAATATTTTTATCAAAATCTAAAATATTTTTATATATTTTATAGTAACAAAAATAGCAACTTGCTCTATTATTTCACTCTTCCTATATTTTTTTTTGTAAAGCAAAATATTAAATCGTTTCTCAAATATTACTAATGTTTTTATTTTTCGTTTAAAAAAAAAAACACAAACAAAAAAAAACCCCCCAGTGGGTGACATAGATGCACTTTACCACCAAGGGAATAACTCATTAAATTCAATTCCAAAAATATAGAATGCCACCCCCCCCAAGAAAAAAAAAATCTTAAAAATGCTCTTTACCAGTGCCTTCTACAAATATGAAGGCTGGGATCCCCCAAAAAACTAATTTTAACCCTTTGACTGCTAGTCTCGTTCAGGGCTGTCAGATGCATACAAATGTTGTACGTTCATGTTTTTACACGTGTTAAACATACTTACTGTTTTTTCTTCTCAACGGTCAGCCTTCACTTGTGGATGGAAAAACCATATCAGTATTTATTAAACTGCAAAACATAATGGGTTTTAGAGATCAGAGTGGACATCTAATGTTGTACCAGATTATTATTTTTTATCTGATCAAATTTATTATGCAAGGTTGTTTTTTTTTTGTATGATGTAAAACTAAAAATGAATCTCTCTCATAACCATATTTATACAATGCCAAAAAACACAACTTTCCTGGATTCAAGGCAGGTAAACCATTTGGTGCCAGAAATTTTTATTTTTTATTTTTATTTGGCAACGAAAGGTTACCATGAACATGCCGTGAACGAGCCGTCAATCAACTTCTCAAATGCTGGAAATGTCTTTTATCATACAATGGATGTGAATCTGCCTGTCTTATACTTGTTGACAGGTGTAGTCTTCCCTATAAACATATAGCAATAGATGGTTCAAAAAAACTAGTTTATTTTTATTAAATAACGCAATAAAAAAGGCAAATAATTAAGCCCGTTCTGATACCTCATGTACCATATGTATACACATACAGCTGTGCTATTTTATATATTGTGTGTGTGTGTACTGTGTATATATATATATTATATATAAAACATACCATACATACATCCATTTGAGGTGATAGTCCTTGTAATTGTTTTTTTTTTAATTTTCCAGTAATTTTTTAAAAAAACACTTTGATTTTGCGATAATTAAGCCCATTGGGCTTAGACCTCATAATTCTATCCTAGCATGCAATTGGTTTTCCACTTTTTGCAGCTGGAAATGTTCTCTTGCGTTGGGATTCTGTCTCGTGCAGAAGTCGTGCATTTATTCTTTTAGAGACTAAAAACTTTTTTTTTTAATTTTTTTTTTTTTTTTTTTTTTTTTTTTTTTAACTGTATGAAGTCCGGGGCAGGCTGACAATTTCCTAATCAATCGCTGAATTACTAAACTGGGATAGAGGGATGGAGGACAGACGGTCTGTGCTTCATTAAATTATAACCCTTCTCGATAAGGGACCTATTCTAGACATCACATGATCGGGATTTGAACCCTGACACTAATTCTGTTTGTAGACAAAAAAAAAAAAAAAAACTGGAAAATGAACTGGTTTACATGGCCATACGTGACACTAATGGATCTCAGCTGCTACAAAGCCATTCAGAACCCCTATTAAGGTTCTACAAAGAGAATAGTGATCAATAGGACAGGGTTTTCAGAACAGTCACAGCCTTTACTTTTATTGATCTGGGGTTTGGATTTGGTTTCAAACTACAATAGACAATATTTCGCACCGTTTAGCCATCTGTAGTCTCTGGATCAGCCTGCTTTTACCGGTGCACCCTTTCCATCTGAATGTATGTAAATATGGTCTGTATAGCAATCGCTATAATGAAAAAAAACTTTTATTAACATATCAAGAATTTGTGTAAATTAAATCAAAGTCAAATATATATCTTTATGAAACCTTGTATATATAAATAATACTGTATTTTTCTCTTATGTTACTTGTGAAGTATATTTACTTTGAAAATAAACATAAGAACATCAGTTTGGCCATTGTGTGGTTCCTTTTATTTATGTTGGCATGAGTTGATAATGTTTTGGGGGTACAGGGAACTTAAAATTAAGAAAATGGTAACATTAAGCTGAATAAAGGAAAGCGGCTTGGATTGGGTTGCCATCGTTTGTCGAGCTATTTCCCGGACAATGTTTGAGAGGTTGGGCAGGGAGGTGTGACAATGGGTGCAGTTTTACCAGTGACTGCTAAAACGTTTGGTTTAGTAGAGAGTCATGAGAGAATAGAGAGATAATATAGAAGAGGAATAGAAAGGAGAAAATAGAGAAAAAGAGAGGAGGAGAAAAGAGAAAAAAGGAGAAAAGAAAAAACAGGAGAAAAGAAAAAAGGAGAGAAAGAGAAAACAGGAGAAAAAAGAGAAGGGATAAAAGGGAGAAAAGAGAAAGGGAAGGAGAAAAGAGAAAATGGAGGAAGAAAAGAGAAAAGGGATAAAAGGGAGAAAAGAGGGGAGGAGAAAAGAGAGAAGAAGGAGACTCTATATAACGGCTGCCCTTTAAAGCCTCACAAAGTTTTGGTAATCTTTGTAACCTGTTCTGTAACAGCTACAGAGAATAGGAAGAGTTTGAGTGCCCAAAAGTGCCCCATAGATGTGTCAAGATATCATTAAAACATCTCCTACCCCGTTCTAAAACGTATAAAGGGAAACATTTCGTACAACTTCTGTACGTATGTAAATGTTTAACAGCGACTAGAGGAAAATCTATTAAAAATATATATATTTTTTCAAAAAAAGATAGATTATTCTTTATTGTGGAAAAAACTTGCAGAAAATGAAAATCCAAAAATAATCAGAGAAAATCTGATAATTATATATATATTTTTTAATTACAGAAACAGATCACTTGTCCTGTCGGACAGCCCCCCCATCCCCCCATGTAGCCTATTATCCCAAATAGGAAATATCTCCTGTTTTTTTCTATAGGTAGTGTTAAGACATGGGTCAGTCAAAAGGCCTCTGCCCCAGAGGGTAGGAGGCAAATACACTTGTTATTGAAATATAATGTTTTCTTCTAAGTTATTTCAGTCTAGTCATGGTTCATCCAAACAACAGGTGAGCCTACCCTAGAGCACATTGGCGTCAAAGTTCCCATGTTAATCATTACCCTGACCCTTATCTGTTTTTCTTATTCTGCTTGTTCAATTGCGGACTAAAAAAGCAGGTTGTTTTGTGAATTTCACGACAGTTTTCTTGTTGTCCTGCCTCCTAGTTTTCATTTATCATGTTTTTTTCAACATATTTTTTTCTCCGAGTGAGCATTTGAGGACAAGTTCCCGTTCCTTATTCTGCGCACCCATTCAACATTTTCCAGTTGGGGATTTGCATTTGTTCTCACTTCAATTCATTCAGAACATTGTGGCCCCAATGAGTTCCATAAACATTTGAGAAGACCAGGGTGCCATTGTCTCAGTTGTGACGTAACTCACCCAGCAGTGCTGTATTCCAAAATACAAGGTTTCTAAATCATATTTAAGCAATTGTGATACAAAACTCTGATTATCAGATAGGAATCCTGGTCCTACAAATATTTTCAGAGTCACATTTAATGCATTAACCTTTACCTCTTCTGCTGAACTCTTTGCACCAGAATCGTTGATAACTTTAACTTAAAGAAAGTCATCTAATTAAGAAATATTCCAGGAGTCTAGAAATCGTCACAACCATCGTTAGATGCATTATCAGCGCTGCGGATTTACCACTTTAAAGCGTATGCATGTAGATGAAGCTACATGGTCTCTGTGGAACCCAAATAGGCAGACGGGGGGTCCGCTGGATGCGTTTAGTCCGTAGGGTAGACTTCCTACTCTGGAAAGGAAACTTTCAGAGACCCTAAATGTTTTATGTTTCACTGGAGCAGGCCAACAAATGGTCCTATCCTTTACATCATGTCCCTTTCCACCCACCTTATCATCCTCGGGTTAAAATCTGGCCATAAATTTAAGGAAGACTCTAATTAGTATACAGTCAGAAAGTCATCTTGATATGGAAAGCCTCATAAGGACTCCAGGGCCCTGTACTCAAGTATTAAACTGCTGCACTACACTCCCTTGCACCCAAGTGTAGCACTAGAACCTACAGCCGTTCGTGGTGTTTGGGAAGCCCATGTCTTTGGGGGCTTCAATACTTCTTTGTGCACAAAGGGGCCCTTTCAAGCGATCACTCGTTGCAGAGGCGCAAGTTGTTATTCTTCGACGCATCATTGGGTCAAATTGTGTACCTACTCTGTACAACACATGGAGGTGTATACTGGGTGCCAAATTAGGGAATAATGCAATCTCCAGCAGAAGAACAAGCAGAATTCCACACTTTCCAAGAACACGACTTTCCGGGAAGAAGGGAAACAATCAGATTCATTAGTTTGTGTTTTGGAAGGCTCAGCTGCTCCGGTGAACACTGCTCATGCCTATTTTGTCACAATAACCACTGAAGGATAATTAATCATTTCCCTGCCTCAATGAATGCCAGCACATTCCAAAACAGAACCTCTATAGTACTTGTGTACTATGTTTCAACTGCATCCGCCATAAAAACATTGTATATAATGATACGTGCCGTCCTTTATAAAACAATCTCTCCCCTTACTTTGATCGTTTCAAGACTAGGCACTTAATTTCACCATTGATATTTTGGCAAATAATCCCGTTTTCTTAATTATGTCCACCAAAGCAGTTATTAGCTATCATCCCACGTGTGTTGTCTGGGGTAGGATTTTAGGTAGGTACTTTCATTCACAGCACCTTCTTTTCCGCATTTAATTTGTGGAATCGTACTCCCTTGGGATGCCAGATGTGCGCATAACCATTTTCTACTGCCATTCCCTAGATCTCATCGTGGATCAAGCACATTTCTTCTTTTGGGGGGAAAAATTCTCTCCTGAAGGTATAAAGGCAAAGAATGAAGCATTCTACAAATACTCATTATGGAACACGGACTATATTTTGTTCTCTGTTCCACGTGGGAGCAAAATCACCCCTAAAATGTGGAAATATGTTATGTGACAGCTTCCCCCAATGATGTATTTGCATTACTTCAGAAAAACACTAAAATAAGTGTCCCAGAATGCTGTTGTGTCCAATTAGCCATGGCCGTAGGATTAATTAATGGTGGCCTTCAACATGAATTTCAACCACAATATAGCTCCTTCTCTGTATATTTCTTTTTTGAATCAGGATCATGAGGATTTGTTTAGGACAGCCAGAAAAATCCCCAGTCAACCTCCTTTAATAAAACTTGGCCAGCCGTATTTATCACTAAAGCTCTCTGGCAGTACTCAACCCTTTCCACCTAGACAGACGCCACCAAATCTCATTTGAGAGAAGTCAATGTTCTTTTGCCAATAGGCAAAGCGGGTAGAAGAAAAAAAGAGAAGCCTAAGAGGACAGAATGTCCCTTAAAACTCTGAAATAACAGCGTTCTTTTATGAATGGAAAGAATCGGCGATTGCCACCTCTGGCATTAGCCCTACAAAAATGCGGCTTTCTATATGGAGTGGTAATTGTGGGCTTCTGCCACTAAAGAGGAGGAAAACCTACTCACGTTGTTGAGGACGTTGGACGGTACAAAATAAGAGAGAGGTTTCCAAGGACTGACGCAGAAACGAAGAAACAGAATCAATAGACGTTGAGCTAAGCTTAGTTATCTTGGAACAGCTTTATCACCACTGGAATAATATTATATATAATAATATATCTCATCAAGCCAGTTGGCGTCATAGCTGAACCCAGTGGGAGCCAGTCATTGGGGTCTATTCACTAAAGGAAGAGTTTTGTCAATGCATTGACTTCACTATACATTATGAAGAGCCAACCTCAGAGAGCTTCTGCTGTAGCTAGAGCTTGGACAACCCTGTATAATGTATGGTTAAATCAGTAACATTTCTTTAAAGTCTCCTTAAACATTGACTTACACATTATACAACGGAGGGCTAGCACAGAAATTCTCGCTTTAGAAACGTGCTGATATATATATATATATTTTTTAATATATATTTTGTATATATATATTTTTTTCCCCAAACTCTACAGGACCGTGAAAAATTGATTATTTTTGGCTGATTTTTGGCTACCAAATTAGGATATGGAAAATATATCCCAGCTGGTTTTGGTTATAAAATTGAAATAAGTTAATTGATGAATTAATTGGCTTCTTAATATATGTATGTACATTTTCACAATTTAGGTGTTTTGACCATTATAAAAAAACTTTTTTTTGCTGAATTCTTTTCTCTGATGGAAATTGCTGGACTTTCTGTTACACATTAACTTTTGTTTCTTTCGCTGGCCTTCGCGTGGAACATTTTATGTGTCTCCTGGTTGCCATGGTAACGGAAGGGGCCTTGATAAACAGAATTTGTTTAGGGCTGTTGTTGGTATGTGACAGGCCCTTGAGACAAACAAGGATGGGTGAGCTCTGTACAGCAGCAGAGTTTAGGTCATAACAAAAACAGGCGTCACACGGAGGGAATAAAACAAAATGTTTTTTTTTTTTTTTTTTTTTTTTTTTATGTTTTATACCTTTTACTTATTTTAACGCTACAGAACCCCAAAATGCAAATGTTTTAGAATCTTGTAGGTGGTGCACCCTTTCATGTTTACCAAATTTTAAGTGACCCACGCCAAGACACATCACTCTGCATGATGGGTCGAGTTGTGATGTCACACAGTCTTGCTTACGTTAGGTGGAGTCATGATGTCACTAAGCATTCCAACCACACAACATCTCATCTCCTGATTTTTTTCCCTCCATCATTTAGCTTTGAACTGGTCTCAACCCTCTGACTTTTAAGACCCAAATCCCTCGGCCCTTCTTCCCCCCCTTATGTTCCTTTTCTAGGAACTCTGAATGCTTGGCGGTTACGAGTGCAAAATGTATATACAACGTGTACGCAAACAGCAGATGTGTTTATGTATTAAAATGTGTAAATATAATGGATCCTTCCTCTGAATTACAGAAACCGCCATCAACAGGTCAAAAAGTCACAGAATATTTTGGTTAAGCCCCTAATGCTTTTACCCACATCCCAAGTCCCTCTTTGGCCAGAAAATCTCGAGGTATGAAACCTGCATTGTTGACGATATCCGCTATATGTTGGCTCACACTGGCCATAATGAGGTTAAACTCTAATCCAAGTCCAGAATGCATTTGATGACCCAGTAGGTAACTTCTGGATTACTCGGATTGACCATTGAGTCAAAAAATTGCTTTTTTCCCTCTACAAACCATCCCATACAAGACTGCTAGTTTACGGTTATCTGTATCCATGATTTTATCTGTTTTTTTTTTTGTAATTAAATCATTTATGTATTTCTTGTGTTTACACGAGACCCTGGAAACCGAGAAAACCGATGTTGGATTGTGTACCCCGTATTATGTTTGCGGAATCAGTTTTAAGACAGATATGATCTCCTTTTAGACCGTAATAATATGAATGCAATATCCGCTTTGTAGCCTTTGTGGAAATTTCGCAGTCTTGCCTTCCAATACCTTGTAAAGCATCGCGGCTCTTTTTCTGGAAACTTTATATTTCTAGCCTTCTGCCGGGGGATTTAAAATCCTCCTTTCCCTGTCATGCTGGGATTACAAACACAAGAAGAGTTTATAAGAACTTTTAACTATAATTAGGAGCAGATGAGATGCCTGCTGTGGCCAAAGTGTTTCTTTCGCATTTAACATACTTTACAATAAGGTTAAGGGTCTAACAGCCATCGAAACATCTAGATCAGAGGACAGGCGTGTAATTTAATGATACATAGTGCTACAAAATCAGACAACCTTTTGGTTTCTTGGAGCATAAATCTAAATGAATGTTTATAAGAATCCCATCTTTCATGGATTTGGTCAGACGCATGTTACAGATATTATAATTTGCATTTGTTTGCAATTTGAATATGCAAATACCATACTATGGGCAGTGCATAAAATGCGGGCAGTAGAGTCCAGCCCGAGATATTGCGCAACCACCAGATGGTGGCCGATGGGATGCCTTCATATTTTTTTTTTTTTTAAGTCAAAGCCTGATTCTTCCAGCTTGGTTTTTTAGGCTTTACTGGTTGTACCGGCTCAACAATCGGACAGGTTTTACAGGTTGCTGCGCTTGTCAAGGAGAGCGAGATAACAGGGTTGCCACTTTCATCTCCATAAACAATGTCAGTCTCGATTGGGTTTACATGTTTTCCAAAGCAGTGGACGCTGGGATATGAAGACACGTCCTGTAGGTCCTTTAGATCTCCACAGGGACCTCTGTCGGGAATGTAGAAAGAGATCCACCTGCTACTAAAAGGTTCAAATCTCCGGCTTCCTCCTACTTGACCACCTGGAGATGTCAGGCGCTTATGAAGTGGGATTCAGTTGGACGTTTTGACTTCCCTGATTATGCCATCACCACAAAATAACGTAGCAACAAGAATAAACTTTAATTACTTTTTTTGGGGTAAAAAACACGTTTTTTCTTTCATGTCTAATGGTTTTCAGGAGCCGGTCAGCCGATTGCTTCAGGCAGCACTTCCATATCACATAAGACAGCTCTGAGGTTACACAATAACTATTATCTGCTGTCCTCCTCTGTCCAGCTATTTTCCTCATCCGACTAGACGTCACCGGCTGATATTTTTAACACTAGGTCTCTGCAGAAAGGTCACAGCGAAGTACACATATCTTGAGAAAACAAGAGCAAACTTTTTGGAGAGAAAAACAACACTTTTACAGGGTACCAACACAAAAATATAACGAAGCTGCATAAATAAAAAAAAAACACAAAGTCGTAAGCCGGGTCCTATCTACCCAACGTATCGGGTCGTCTTAGTCTGTCGGTTCCAGACACTTTGAATGTATGGACTGTAAAAAGCGCTGCGGAGATCGTTGGCGCTATGTGAATAAAATATAATAATAAAGTTAAGGAAAAGGTTGTAGCTGATCCAAAGACTAATGACTCCACACTAAACAGAGGTTTACACAGGAAAGCCAAATCAAAGACATGTTATGCATTCCTTAACTCGTTAAATAAAGCAGAATATGTTATGTTCCATATTTTAAAAAGGGATTCTTCAAGTTCCCCAAATCCAACATTTTACAGTTTTGTACGCCAAATAAATGTATGTAATGGTTTACGGATTAAAATCGGCAACGTATATGTATTAGAAATCAGCCATGCGCGGAATCTTCTTATAGAGGCGCACCAGCCATCATAGTCACTTTAATGAATATGATAGCCGAGAGCGGCATCTCCCTAGCTTTTGTACCTTTACGTGCCCTTGGCTATTTTCTGTGCAGGAAATGTGTTACAAGACCCCCGTGTACACGCCTGAGAACTGATCCCATTAATTTCATCCCGAGAGCTTTCCTGCTACCGATTGGCTGCTTCAGGTCCTTGGACCATGGATGGGAAGCTGCAGCTCTGAAGCTTTTCCTTAACATTGAACAATTTATGAAAAACGTACTTACAAAAGGACTTTCAAATGCATTAATTGTTTAGGAGGATCCTTGAGACACTTGAGTGCCCCTTAAGCATGGTTGACACTCACTTTTGGCAGGGAGGCTTCCTTCGCACGCATGGACGCTGCCAACGTTGGTACTGTTGGTGAGAGGAAGATGGCGGCAGGAAGTTGAACGTTGGTAATTTTCTTTCCTCCTGAAACATAACCATTGTGCAAACCTTAGTTTTCATGTCAGTATAATGTGCTTAGTAATAATGAAATTGTTAAGTTTACTGGCTCTTTAACTTTTTGATTCTGTAACTCTTTGGCACCGAACGCGTTCAGCAAGCACTTACGCTGGAGATTCTGGACTCCCGAGTGCCAAAGCGCGTGTTGTAACACGGTCACAGCAGGTCAAGGAAAACACACAGTTGGGATCCTGACGTGAATTGAACTGCGCAATCACCATTCATATAATTCAGCGCTATCTACCCGGACTCAGCACTGTCATCAGGTATACCGCTCCGCATCGCAATTCACCGACCTTAACCTCGGGACACGGGAACATGTCGGCGTATTCCCAAATATCCTGCGTCGGTGCAGAAACTCTCAGTGCCAACAAGCTAATTTCATTTTATACCCAATTTACCCAGGACATTTATGTGCGGGCAGCCTCGGTCTCACCGCGGGGTCACATGACGTACCGTGACCCTGATACGCTCCTGCCTCCCAGTGCCAGTTCAGAATAGTTTACAAAGGGCGGCGCGGTCCAGGCCGGAGGGGGCCTTTCTAAAACTATGTTGAATTGGCATGAGGAGACAGGAACAAGGGGGTCGCACTGGGCACAACCTTTACATGCTGTACGAGGCTCTGCGCTTCATTAATAGGCAGAGCCCTGGGATATGACATCATATCCTGGCGCTTAGCAGTAAGGACGTAAGGGTACGAGTATCATCTTTGTAGTGAAATGGGAAAATTAACAGACACAAAACGTGTAGTTTTTAGGTTTTTATTCACTGTAAATCATGAGTTTGCAGGAGAGTTGCAGTTTCAACTCCAACTCTTAATGTATTATAAAATGCGAGCCTGAGTGACCTTCCCTGAAAGAGCAGAGACCTTAGTAGGTCCTGTATAACGCATAATTACCCGACTCGATCTATGCATTATGCAGGGCCAGCTCAGCCTTTATCCATACCTCCTCACAGGGCCGGCCCTACAATGGAGCCGACAGGCGGCACTTTTGAAGGGGCGGCACTTTGCCGCCCCAAGCACTTTATCGGGTTTTTTTTTAAGCGGAGGAGAGAGAGGGGCGGCGAGTAGTTTTCGCTTACCCGCTTGGCGCCTCTCTCTCTCCTCTGCGACAAGTCTCCCTGTTCGGTCTCGGTGCCGGCTTGTAATGCCGAGCGCCGGAAGTGACGTCAATTTCCGGCGCTCAGCATTACAAGCCGGCACTGTGGCAGTACCTTTAAACAGGGGGGGGGTTAGGGTAGATAATGACGTCGGCGAAGTTTAAAATGCTGCCCCCCCCGGCGTCGGCGAGGGGGGGCGGCATTTTAAACTTCGCCCCAGGCGGCATTATAAACTTCGCCCCAGGCGGCATTAAGTCTTGGGCCGGCCCTGCCTCCTCAGATTTCAAATTGTCACAGATAGACACTTCTTTCACAAGGTAGGATGATAGATAGGCCTGGGTTGGGGCCATTCATGCCCATTTAAGGAAATGAGTAGACAAATTATGTATTTTATGTACAGAATTTAATTTATTAACGTAATGCTGTTTCTATACACGTTACTGGGCTGTACATTGCGATACCCGGCAAACATTCTGAGCTCCTAGAAACGAGGGGGCATCAGAGGGGAAAAAGAAAAAGACTTCTCCTAAACAAGGACACCCGGGAGGTATGCTTATGGCACGAGAAACATGGAAGGGTTGGCTTTTGGTAATGTTCAGTGAAGTCACTACGCTGAAACTGCGAGTCTGTGAATTCACCTGCTTTAAAGAACAAATCCCGTACTGTCCCAGAGAAACAACAACACCTCAGCAGAAATTGCGGTTTCTAAAGCGCTGTACAAGCAGCGAGGTGTCTGATCTGTTTATACAACACTTTACAACCAATTAAGGGTAACCTCATTAAAGTACTTCATGACTCACCTAAGATAACACGTCGTCCTCGCTGAGGTTTGTAAGAAGAGATGCTGTGAACAGAAACGTTTGAAAAGCACGGAGTAGAAAAAGGAACGTCGTTTCATCGCATTTAACTTTTTCAGCGAAAAACCTGCCTAAACCCATGTAATTCAGTACAACTTCATCCATATACTAATCAGTAAACTGCGGTACTCACACAGTTAACGTCCTTTCCTGGGGGGCTGCAAGCCTACAAAACACTGACGTAATGCAATCCCAATAATCAATAAAAATGAATAAGCCACGCGCTCCAACGCAGTTCGCACAAGCGCACAAGTGCAGGAGTGCGCAGCATATTCATTTTTATTCATTATTCAGTAGAAAACTGGAGGAAAAGGAGGAATTTACCTATTAGCTGAAAATCTGCACCATAAATATGTTACATATCAGAGATAAATTACATGAGTGGAGGAAGTTAATGGAGCTCTCCAGCCTTATTTTCATGTAAAATGTACATCGGAGTGTATTTTGCGTGGACTCCCATCCATTGTACGGCATATAATCGGAGCATGCATTGTCTTCTATCTGCTGACTCCTCCCCACCGTCTTCACCGAAAGCAGGATGTGTACTTAAGTATGCTTCCTGCACATGCGCCGTGGCACTCATTGGTGTTCACGATGGGCTTTGTTACTCCCATTGACTTCAACGGTAGCTCAGCTCCCACCGACTCCGAGTCCTCTTGCTTACACTTCTGGGTTGTGATGGAGGCCACCAGGAGGATAAAAACGAGCCAGAGCTCTAATTTCCTAACTCCAATCACTATCAATACATCCATCAATTTGCATGCAGGAACATGCATAGGAATCCATGAAAAATACCAAGTTTTGGTGACTAGACTGAATCAGCTCTAACAAAGACCCGTAACTTACCTCTTGATGGGTCGGTTGGCGACATGAAAGAGGCCTCTTGAAACCGGCCCATCTATGCTGCAGATCTCTGCACAACGTGCGGGGCAGGAGAAGGAAATAATAAGCATGGAGGTGCCCTGGGGCAGTCATAGGACAGCAACTGTATAAATGCATCTATGTATGTATATGATTTTATCAAAGGAAAAAAATATTACAGAATAAAAGCCAATACAAGAACGCTGGCTAATATACTTTCACCTATATAATAACCAAGCCATACATGCGCACATTTCACGGACCCACCGATCGTTTCCACTTATTAACTAGCCCTTTCCAAAAAATGTCACATAAATCTCATTAGTGATTTTCTTTTTTAGACGGGCCAACCCCAAGTTCACTGGTGCAATATACATTTCATAACATTTCTACCACCTCCTCCCCAATGGCATTTGGCAGACAGAGGCATGCAGCTGGCATTCTGTCTCTTTGCCTAAGCTTGCCTCAGTATCTTCCTGCAAACATTCACAGCTGGGGAATCGCGGAGTGACCTCCTACGCCTGCCAACGGCTTTCACAATAGGTTCTTGCTCTGCTCATGACTTTCTGTCTGGGTCTCAATTGGCCGAGCTACGTCTGACTAACTAAGAGATATTGGTCGTCAGTCTGATGTATCCACTATCTACGGGTTGCCTGAGGTGCTCTGCAACCCATCTCAAATTAGTTGACTGTTCTCTCTGCCAAAGAAGATAAGGAGAAGTCATCTTTCGGCCACACGGAGGTCTCTTTCCCAGACTTGTTGCTTCACCGTTGTCATTAAAAGGAATTTTCAGCTCCACAAAACCAGTCTATTGCATGTAGAGCTTGTTTTCGGCGACGCTGCGGTTACATACTTATCGAGATTCCATAGCTTTCCATTAGAAGGAAGCTAGGTGACCACAGGGTTTCATGAATAGAGGTCAACGGACTCCCCAGGCAAGATCTATCAGAGTTTGCCAAAGTTTAACATGCTTTGAGTTCCTGTTTGTAAGAACTTAAACCAACTTTAAGGGACTTTTCAATGTATCTGTGTCCCCTACTTATGTCACATGACTACAAGCTAGAAATAACCAGCCCCTGGAAAAATGGATGGTTATGATAAGGCTGGTTTTAAACGATGTATCAATGAACCGAACTTATATCTACCATAACAAACACGCCATGAAAAAAAGCAGCCTGTAACATCCGCCATGTTGTTAAAAGGCACAAACCCTGGTAATCAAAATATCGATGCACAAAAGAGAAATAAAAAAATGCGAGGAGTATTAACATTTTTTTTTAAATCTAAGTATAGCAAGTTTGTGGAGGTACCATCCACTTTGCCGCCAAAGCGGGGGCAAATCCGGTTTCATGGTGCTCCACAGGCTCCAACGGAGCAAGCAAGCCAGTCTCCAACCTTTGCCACCAAAAACGGACCAAAAGCTCCTTTAGCATCATGGGCTTCTTGGTGCACGGTTGCTTGATGGGCCGGTTATATGGGAGATCTCCCCAACGGACTCATTTACATTACAGAGGACTGCGCCTGAATAGAATGCTGTTCCCAGGCTCCGCAAGAACTTTATTAAGAACATCGTTTGGCTTAATGAAGAATATACCATAAAAATACCGTTTGGTTTCTAGCAGCATAAGGTAATAGCCAGTTACACGAGTTGGCTACGGTCAGATATTATAACTGTCAGCGGGTTAATAGTGTAAAGACTTGATCGCCTGACTTATTTACAAAGTCACGGATCCGTCTCTTTGGAATCGGGGAAAAATATTCTCAACGCTGTGTGTGCCATACGACATATACTAATGTGTAACGACTAATGTGTGTGTGTGCGTGTGTGTGTGTGTGGCTACTTTAAGTCAGCTATTGTATTCGATAACGAATGGGTTAATATATAACACGTTCCAGCCCTCCACTTTCTTCCAGTACTATTTAGTATGATCCCAACATCTGTATCCAGTAAGAACATTCCACATGTGGTTTAGCTCCGGGGTTCCTGGAAATCATGCATTACCTTCAGGATATGATACAATCTATATAAAGTATTTTTGTGCTGCAGGGTAACAGGGGATTATTTAACCTATTAATTGGACGACTTCTGCAACACATTGCCCTACAATGATTTCTAAATTAAAGCCCATCTGGTTAATAACATTCAGATCTCCAGCATATATAAATCAGTTTATTCTATAGTCACTAATTCCTATTCTGTAAAGACCTTAGAGGTCCTTTCTTGACATGATCAACAAGGGACCTCTTGAGGTCTCACATTGCGTGTCATAGCTTTGAGTTTGACTTGTGCAAGAATACGTTTTGGACTGTATGCTTCTCCAAGTGGGCTACCAGTTGAATACAAATGACCTAAACCTATATATACATTATTACATATATGTGTATTAAGACACATATATACACACACGCAGTCTCCTTAGACGTTAGGGGAACTCTTACATGTGAGATAACAAATCGGATCCAGCCTTGAAAAAGCTATTACATGTTATTTGTGTTATTTTTAAAATTCTAAACTTGCCCCCCTGCGTTCTACTGATTTACAGCACTTGAGATTTAAGACAATTCGAAGGCAGGCAAGCAGTTTAAATGGCGAGATGGGAGCTTCAACAAAAATAGTGAGGTTCTTAACTTGGGAAACAAGTATATTTCAAATCGGTGACTCAATTAGGAACAGGAAGATTCAGTCCGTCTTTGGCCCTCGGACATATGCCTTCAGGGAGTGTAGCCCCAAAATAAGATGATAATTGGGGACCCGGCCCCCTGTGTGGCATTACATGGATCACTGGTACCTTCATGGTCTTCACTGATGTGGTTAAAGCTCAACACCCCAGGATTTTAACTTCTCCCAAAGGGAGACGATGGATAAAATGGCCATCCTGGCAAACCCCAAAGCCTCTGAACAGAAAAGAAACCCAAAATATGATGGTCATCTGCTGCTGTTACGCACCCATAGCATATACCAAGGCGTTCTGTATGGATGTATTCAAATGGGAAATTGCAGCAAAGAATACCCCATGATTTACGTCTATATGATGTGTCCAATGATCTGTACAATACTAAATGGAGTAACAAATAGGCGACATCAAGCAGGTGATACATTTGACCCTGTGATCTGAGAAACACGAGCCACGTTCTTACGATCCAACTCGTGGTCATGTGTATGTTTTGAAATAAAACAACCCTGGTTTAAAACACACACAACTTTCTCCTCTGACATTCTGTGTTTCTATTTGTCTTGACAGATTAATGTAATGCCTACGCCATGCTTTCGGCTTGCTATTCCCTGAACCCACCACAATCTCCATAAATACCGTCTCACACTACATCTAAACCAAGACCCATTGGGATGTTCCCTGGCTCTCCTCCTCTTCTATAATGAACTTTTCTCCTCTACTTTGGATGGGTTCTTTCTAAGCTTCCTCTTCAAGTTTTCTGCAAAAATATATCACCGGTATTTAAAACTGGTTGTTTCTTCTCAGACATGGAACATATTGGATGTGCACCAAAAAATAATGGGACATTTGGCTGGAATTGTACATGATGGCTGAGAGATGCATCAGGGGTAGTTATGGTCTAAATAATTCCATAATCTAATACTAGAAGATCAGAAGCTGAGGTGTAAGGAAGGAAGCTTGACTTTAATGATAGGATGGTAGATAAATGGAACAGCCTCCCATCAGAAGTCATAGGTGATACAGTAAGGGAATTTAAACATGCATTGGATAAGCATTACTTCTGAATCTAAGACAAGACCAACGACTGATATAAGATGGTCCTGGTGGAACTGATCAGCTGTCAAATGTATGTTTTATGTATGAAGCAGCCGTTCTGAGATAGTTTACAATGTACTATACCCCTTATTCACGGAAATCACATTAACCTTATCTAGCATTATTTAAAGTCTGGTTTAAACTTAAGTCAATAGCAGTGTCCTACGGATTCTTGGACGATATCAGCAAAGCCACCCTACCGACGTTCCGTGCAGATTAGGAAATGGTAGAGTGTGCAAAACGTCATGACAAAACCAAACAAAATGGGAAAACCCAGGCATGTGTAAAATAAAATATGATGCGGCCATAAGGAAGGATGTACTTAATACGTCCCTTTAATAGTATCTGTTTTTATACCTTGGTACACCGATCCAGCACATCCTTCAAAACTCCAAATTCCACATTGTGGAATAAATCTCTATGTAACGTTCCATTTGTGTCACTTTTTACAATGAAAACAGGGCAGCAGTTTAAAATTAGCCACTGAATTCCATCACAGCAGCCAGAATAGAGTCCCCCCTCCCCCAATATTAAATATCTGAGACTTCTACAGTCCTTCTGTCCTCCAGATGTGTCTTTTTATGATGTTCCCCGTCATCTGTTTGGCAGCATTTATTCTTGTGTGTTTGCTAGAAGATAGCGTGTAACTTTCAGAACCAGCCCAGAAGGCCGTAGATATTTAGTAGCAGATATAAAGAAGGTAAGGAAAGTTCTGCAGTCTGTGATAATATTCCTACAAGAAGTATCCTAATTATGTAGTGTTTATGGACACAATTTCAGTACATTTTCTCCCCGTGACTCATTCTGCAAACGCACTCACTCACTTTTCCAGATTATGAAAAGATTCACTTTTAGAAGACTACTTTCACTGTATTTTTTTTATTACCTGTTTTACAGGCCGGAACATTCTTATTTTAACCTGTGATGTAACTTGCCAGACCTTGAGATCAGTTCTTCTAAGAGCTAGACCGCTCGAAAAGTCTTCCGAAATCTTATGACTCATACGATGAATATAACCAGGAAGAGGTTTTCGCAAAACACGTTAAAATTGTCACGTTTTATCAGGGACTCAAGGAAGTCGAGTATTTTGAAATGACTTTGGGGTAGGACTATCTATTCGCTCCACCAATATCTGGCCACAAACCAAGCTCAGGCTATAATCCACACATTGTGCATTGCCATGCGCTACATGTATGATCTCTTGGTGAGACGTTTGATATTTATGAAGTGGAGTCTTTTTAAATAAAAGGCAACTGAATAAAGAAATTGATAAATGGAATCACATTTAGTCTTAAAGGTCCCCACAGTACCTACAGCCATCACCACATGTAGTGCATCCCAGAACTTTACTGCCCTCACTGTTACGAATGCTTCAGTTTAAGATGGAATCATATCTACTCTTCTTAATCCATGACAAGCTGCGGCTGGATGAGTTGGTGTTGGTCAACGGTAAACTCACTGAAGAGAAAAGTAATTTTTTTCCAACAAAGAAAAAAATGGGAACTGCACTATGGCCAATAAAATGTAACCTTTATTGAAACCAGCCGAAAATGAGAAATTATACCCTGATCGTCCCGTCAACTGTGAAGGATTGTAAAATGTTAAAATCTAGGAAATCTGGGGTAGCTTCACTGGATAAAAAACAGTTTTGCTACCTTCTCAAGAGCTATCATCCACTAACCAGCCAAGACGACAGAGAACAGTGCAGAAAGGGCTGGAGTGCCATCCGCCATATGTATCTTTAGGCTGGTTACTAGAGGTCGGAGATTGAGAAAGTAGTAGAGCTGGTCGATGCCGTCTCTTACCATAACCTTGTGTTAACATTACAAGATTCCTTGTCAGCATAAAACGCGATTGCTTTAGTCAAATAATAACAGAGTTGCTGAGTTGTCATAAACCAGCATTCATTTAAATAGACAGAAAACTCATGTTTGTGTAATATTTGACCGCAATTATTCACAATATCAAATAACGTTTATTGGGTAAGCCAGGGAACCGCTGATTTATTGCGCCAAAGAGGAGTCCAATGGGAAATAGTTAATACTGATATTTAAGGAAACGCTCTTGTAACACGCCAGTGTTCTGAGGGGTGCGTTGTAAGCCCTCTAAACTACAAGCGTGTATTATTTTAAGGATTTTTCTACAGTAACAGGCAATAATTACACTTAATCACTAACAATTCTCGTTACTTAACGGGATTTTATTATTACTGTAATTTGATAATGTTACATTACTTTTTAGAACTTTTTTTTTTTTGAAGTTCTATATTTCAAGTTTTAGAATACAGCACAATTAGATTTATAAATGGAAACTGAAATGCATGAAAATAAGTGAATTTATTAACTACCCATGGTTTTTATTCAGTACAATTATTTTTGATATATTTTGTTTTAACATAAAACACTTCAGTAAATGTGTAGCAGAACTAGGATAGAGATTAACCTCTTGCTGAATTTCATTTTTTCCTCCACTGCTCTTAAAAAAACCACCATCAATGGCAAGGAATGGGTTAACACAAGGAACGAAACGATGATACTACAGGTAATTAGGATGACTGCTCCTATTGTATATATACACGTTTGTTAACATTCACTAGAAGCATAGGTAAGAAACCAATAAGGCGCGCAACTGAATGTCCATCTCTCTAGGGCAAGTACCCAAGCGTCAGGTTTTGACAATAGATTGGCTTCAAGCTCCATATACACTACCATTGAAAAGTTTGGATTAATTTAGGAATTTCCTGGTTTTTGTCACTTAAAATGGATCCAGCGCAGACGGTGTTAATGTTGTAAATGACTGCTGTAGCTGGAAACTGCTTATTTTTAATGGAATATCTTCCTTTATCACCCCCGTGTTCCAATGGCACGTTCTGTTGGCTGATCCACATTTAAGTTCAAAAGGCTAATTGATGGTTAGAAAACACTTTTGCAATTATGTTACAGTCAGAAATGTCCCCCCAATGTGACCCCAAACTTTTGAACAATAGTATATCTAATCGGCAATGGCGGTGATGTATTTGGTATTAATTGGTATTTGCGCCTACAGTCACAAGCACTAGATACGGTCTATCCGAGGAACATCATACCAGCATTATACTGGATTATTCATGCATCACTAACTGGTTTTCTGGCCTAGGACAGCAGCTCCTGCTCCCCATTACCAATGGCGGATCACTCTGTTGGGTCTCTCTCTCTCTTTGCTGCTCAACGACCAGTTGGGGTTGTCCTTTTAATTGGATCCGTTTACCCGATGGAGGTCTGGGCCCAGCTGCACAGCCTCCGTATCGCTTGCCCTACGACTTCACGGATAAACATTCTAAGGAGAAGACCTTCCTCCTAGAGGTCCCAGGACTGCTCCCTGGGGCAAGATCTAGAGAAAACCCCTAGACCCCTATAAATACACCACTGCCGACATCCATGGTTTAAGGATATGCTGACCTACCACTCCGAAAGGCAACGGAGCAAAGGATTAACCTATCTATTGTACGGAGAATTACTTCACTGCGGGCTATGACCATTATGAAGGCCTATTGACTTTGGGAATATATGTGAGGCTGTCATCACTTGACAATTAAAATAAATATCACCGTTAAACTTAGATTAAACATAAGTGGATAAAATGACGAAATGCATGTTGGGTGCTGCCAATTTCTGTGTTCTCAAATGTTTTAAGAGTTCATTTAATAATAGAAATTAACAATTACCCCCACAAGGGGATATTAAGAAGCCGTGTTTTCTGGATTGCACTATATATTAGTGCGATCATCAACAAACGGCACAGCTCAGCATTTTTATTAGCCAGGATTCTTGGGGCCAAAAACCTCTAGCCCAAAAAAGGCATTTCAACATACAGATTTATAAAAATAATGTCACTATTGCTTCCCAAACTCGAAAACAAATAGCCAAAATTTTATATAGTCATTACACAAGCTTGATGATTGTGGCCGAGGTTACAGAATCGTTTTTCTGTAACATACTGCATAGAAATAAACATTGTTATTTATTAAATAAAAAATAAAAAAATTCCCATATATTTTGCAGTTTCTCCCTAACGTATATTAATGGAAAAGTGTCTTGGGGGGGAAAAAACAAACAAAAAAATAGTCTGGCATGTTTAATGTGGGTTGGAAAATTGTGGGTTGTTTAGAACTTTTTTTTTTTTGTATAAAATTTTATGGAAACATCACGAGAGATTAAAGGCACGCTGTAATAATGTTCTTATTTAAAGTATAGGCACAGCCTCCAGAAGCATTTTTCAGAACATTTCAGTTTTATAAGTAACTATTTACAAACGGCGGTGCTAAGAACTCTTATCTTTTACTTTTCTAAGAAAACGTGAAAGATCTCCGTGAATTCTCAGCACTGCAAGGTGGACAAAAGAAGTATATATATGTTCTTTTCATTTTGTTAACACAACATGGACTCTTTGTATGTATATATATATATATATATATATATATATATATATATACATTATATATATACACACACACGACAATGAATGGTTAATAAAAGAAAGTATTCATTAAGGTGAATGTGGGTCAGTCCTAAGAGAGGGTGATTCCTAAACTTGGCCAGATCCATCGAGGTTTTGTAAACTACTGACAAGGGCAGCAAACAGCTGAATGGAAGGATAACGTTTCGAGTGCCCTCCGGTGCAAGACTGAAGTCCAAGAATCCATCCAACTGGACTATGATAGACATAAGTGAAGCATAAGCAGGTCAGGCCAGAGAACAAACAAACAAAATGACCATAACATGTGAGAAGATACCTTACCTGAATACCGGAAAAATGTGCCCGATTTAAAAGCAAGGCTCTTACACTGTAACAGTCAACAAAATGGCCCTGTTAGGAGGACCACTCCATCGTTTGCTACATTAATAAGACCACTTTTGAGCCATAGTCACCTTTTATATGTATTCCGTTGAAGCCAAGTTTAAAGCCCTTGCATTGTCAGCGCAGCGATACCACTCCTAACAGGAGTCTAGGTGTAGCACACTCTTGGTTGGCCAACTTATTAAACTTAGAAGTCCATTTTATAGTTAAATAGAAACGTGTAGAATGAAGGGAGAGTCCATGAAGCTGTCTATTTCTACATTATTTTATTTTTAGCATCAATCAGTGGTTAATTCAGACAGAACAGTGAAGGAACTCACGTCTCCTGTTTACTTGTCCTTCTCAGTTCCATCATCATTAATCCAACTGAGTTCTTTTAATTATCTTCATGCTCTCTGGAGATCTGCGTACGTGCTATATTAATTGAAGAGAAAATATAAATGTACGCATTTATACATATATACACACACATAAAAAAAACCTATTCAAAAAATATCCTTGAGGCCTCCAAACCACGCTGACCATCAGAACTAAATTAACGTCTGCGTTTCTTCCAAAAATACCCTGCTTCTCCTTTCGAAGAACATCCAAAGACAAGCATGCGTGTATAGTGGAGCAGGGGTTGGTGAAGGTGAACGTTGGAGAACTCAATGGAACCCGAGATGAGACTTGTTTATCCCAAAACCTGACCTTCGCAGGAGCCGAGGTTTCACGGTTAACCTCTTCAGTGCCAAAGCAGGTTTAAAAAGTAATAGAGAGCGTCCAGCCCTGGGCGTAATAAGCATTTCTTGCCGTTACTACGTTACCATTTTTTCAACACAGTTTACAATAACTTCAATTACATAGCAACAATTTCCCCGGGTCTTATTACAAAACAAAACAAAAATATAATGTAGCAAACTGGTCTAAAACAAAGCCTAAATTGTTCAGCTTTACAATTGCAACTGATCATATTCTGGGACTCTGATGTCATTAATAAGCTTAAATTAAGCATGGGGGATTTAAAAGAAAGTACAGAAACCTGACATCATAAAAACGCAGGAAAACGTTCAATTTACTGGCATTTGTGAAACTGGAGATGTTTGTTCCCTGGCTGGATTCCTGAATTCCACATTAGACTGGTTTGGAGCGACGTAGTAAGAAAAAAAAGGTGTTTTAGAGTATAAATACCTAAAGGCAAAAGGCAGTGTGAGAAACGGGCCAGGTAGTATGGAGAGTGGCTGGGTGGGGTGTGAGAGTGTGAAGCATGGAAGGGTGACAAGAAGCGCAGTGTCAGGGCGTGCTGCAAAATACCCCTGGGGGACTTGTCAAGGTTTGTTGACGCCGACTTGGTCTACTGAAAAATCCAGTTATAAAAATGTAATCCATACATTTGCATAAGGGAACCGACCTAGGGGCTAATTGGAGCAAGAAGGTCATTGGCGTATGGCTCATCCAGTAACAGATTAACTTGTCAATCATGGAGCAAAATTCACTAAAGAGAGAGTTGTCAGGATACTTTGGTTTCAACTGCCTCACTTCACTATTCATGATTAAGGGTTTCTCCAGCATGAAGGGCTGAGCTAGCCCTGTATAATGCATAATTTAATAGGTGAGGAGACTGAAGAAATCTCACTGATTTAACAATACATAATAAGGGGCCGGCCAAGCTCTCCCTGCAGCAGATGCTCATTGGCGATGGACCTTCATAATGTATGTTGAGGTCGAGAAGTTCAAATCATAAGTCTCCTGCAAATGTATCTCTGGGCATTAGAAACAAAGTTACACGTAAGTATAGTAAGTATCGGTTTTTTGAAGTTACAAGGACCTGCCTTGTTTGCAGGGAGGAGTAGTAATTACTCTTAGTACAAGACAAATAATGTTTCTCAATAAAATGTTTGTTTTTAGAAGACCGGGTGACAGGCAGTCTGCAAATCTTTTCCTAGAAATTGAACTTGGTGGCAGACAAGTAGGATTCCTAATGGCGATACCTCTTACGCAGCTCTTCATAGTCCTTAAGCATCTGTTGAGCTTTGAGGATGACCTATGAAAGAGAACGTTGTAGGCTTGACACAAACCCACCAAAAACGCTACATTGACCTTTAACGATTTTTGTTGATCCCAAACCAAACACGTGGACAGCATCCTGTGGACTCTTCGTAATTAAACCCATTACGTGGATCCCTTGAGATGGGACTAGCTTTGGGTCACGTAAATTAGTGCCATCCCTGATGAGACTCCCATCGCTTTTCAAACCACTAGACTAATTATATCCCCATCTGCCCGCTCTAAAAAAGGCCATGGCGGGGGGTGCTGTGTCTTGTATTGATGCATTACTCATTAAAACCATGTGCCATTCACGGCCAACTTCTGGCCACCATTTCTTTGTGGTGTTGTATTTAAAACGTACGCCCGGAGTTAAAATAATCTCAAGGAAATCAATCAATACAGGTGAGGGTATTAATGGTAATCCGTTACGCTGCTAGAAAAGCCAACAGTAAAGCGCTGTGGACTTTCACACCACTCTTGTCAACAAGGAGTTAATTGTAATATCACGCAGAGCGTCTGTTAATGACATTCATTGTGAGAACCCATATGTATGAGCCCACTCAGCCACTGAGCCCGATCTGTGTTGCTTGGTTTGAGAATCCACAGGGGGAAAGGCCACGTAAGTATTGATTGAGAAGATATACAAACCTTATATTATACGCTAAACATTGAAGGAAGCTGTTCTCTCAAGTCCCTTGACCCCCTTTTGCACTGGGTGAATTAGCTACACATTGAAAGCAATATGTGCCACGGCCCCTAGTGAATACACAATCTGAACACAACTCTCACAGCTTCTTTATGCAAAAGAGCCTCTTGGAGACAACCGACATTACACAGACAGGTATAAGAAGCTCCATTTCACCACCAAACCTTACCACCTGAAGGGCCAACGGCAAAACCTTTATATCCCCTTATAAACATTGAGCACACATAACTAATAGAGATCCTGCTGTATAAAAAACCCCTCCATGGAGCACATTATGGAAATCATTGGATGGACCTTCCTCGTACGTTACAAAGCCTAAGTAACTGTTGGTTTTGCACTGAATGTGGTTTGGAGAAGAGAAAGGAAGCTGGAAGAAGGCTGACCGAGATGTGAGAGGACACGTGCGCCCAGGGCAAGCATCTAGGCTTATATGTGATCTGAGACGTTAGCCCATATTAGCTTCAACAGAACAAAGGCATTAATTGCACCTCAAGTTCTGCGTAATCACCTACACTGGGAAACACACCCCAAAGATACTGGTTACTCATCCCATGCAGGCGTTGTAATTATTTCCTGATCAAGACTTGGGGATACAATGGATTTGAAGCTTCAGACTCTTGCCATCCCTAACAAAGCACCTTGGCTCAGAGACTGCCAAGTGTAGGGAAGTCTAGGAGCTGCAACCCTAGGTCCAATCTGCGTAGGCTAGAATATGCCATTGCTTTATCCTGCTCCCATATTAAATACAAGACAATCTAGGCTAATAGGTAAGTGTAAGGGACCTGGTCAGGACAGAGCTGACAGTATAAAATCAGGTATTCGGCCTGATACTGGATACGCATGGCTGGACGCTGTACTTTTAGGACCCACACTAAACGACTAGATCGGCCACTCAAGGTTAGTTGGAGGAATTGCTGGGCACCGGCTCGCTGTGGATTTGCTAGTCCAGTTGAGCCCTGGACCGGGGTAAATTGAGTGCCAGGTCTCAGAAACTATGAAATCCTAATCCAGTTGTGTATCTTCTCACTTGAAATATGCTTTATAATTTACAGATTGATTCTCTATGTTATTAAAGCCTACAAAAATAGGTAAAAATTTACACAAATAAGTGGAGGTATGCATTTTTCCTATAGCTCAATACATCTTCAGGCAACACCGAGAGCTCTTAACTCAACATTTTTTGTTTTCGTGTATAAAAAAAAAAAACACAAAAACAAAAAAACACATTAGCAGCATTGTGCGGAAAACAAGTGCCATAGCCAAAATGACCAATTTGTGCAGAAAAAAACCCCACATTAATATACAAACATTACATCCTACAAGAAAAATCTTAAGTCGTTAATCTTGGCGCATTGGGTCGAGGCCGATGTGTTCATTGTAATGCTGGGACAGAGGGAGCTTTTGCTGGGTAAAACACCATAAAATCCCACTTGTTCTGCAGAAGGTAGGAGCGAAGAAAGCCGCCGTTTCAATGGGGTGTATATTTTTTCACTGGAGTTGAAGTCACGCAAAATGAATAGATTAGTGTTCACCAGAGGCCTCCTTTCTACCCAGAGAAGGGGGACAAACAAGGCGAGATTTACGGTTTTGGGAAGAGACCTTTTTTCCCCTCTCGCTCCCCGGTGTTTTCTTTGACGATTTAATTGATATACCCTTTAGTTGGACCCAGAGAGTATTTGTTATTTAAAAGGAAAATCCCGCCGGCATTATTAAATTATAATATTCATATGCGTTTACAGTCTCATATTCCATACAATATTTGCTTACATGATACACAAAGAGTTTCAGTATTTCGCAGCAAATTGTTACAATAACTGGAGAAAAACATTTTAAAGTCACACAATCCTCTGTTTAAGTAGAAATAGGTAGTTTTCCTTATTAAAGCCAATGTGCAATTAAAGAAGGCCCTGTATTACTTTCAACCAATTGTAGGCTGCGTTATTTGACCTAGATTTTGATTGCTTGATGGTTGTTTCATATAGCCAATCACAGAACAAGCCGATGCACTGCACCGCCTATGACGCATGTTGGTCTAATGTAGTGTACTCCTGTTGCTTGCACATTGACATGTCAGGTTATGATGTCATAATCCAACATTCCCTAAGTTAGCATTTCCTTTTGCCACAGTACACCACGGTTAACCAACCTACCCCACCCTGGTGTAGCTCCACCTAGAGGAAGGGGCAAGCCGGTCCTTGCATAACTGCAGACTTGAAACCCATCTCAGGGTTATAAAGATGCATTTATGGAGGAGAAGCTCACAATTGTTGATTCTTCATCACGCATGCTGTGTAATTGTGATTTAAAAGGTTTATTCATCCTAGTTTAGTTATTACATCCGTCACGGGGTTAACGAATACATCCCAGAAGCTGGCGATCCAAAAATAGGTCAACAAAAACAGGAGAACAAAGGGACATCTCTGTAGGGTGCCGCCATATCACTGAACAAAGCCAGGTGCCTTGGACAAAACCAAAATAACTTAGGGGTACAATCATGGTAGATATTTGTGAAGTCAAATTCCTTTTGTGAAAAAAGATATGTTCTCAGCCAAGAATATCAAGCAGTCACAGCTAAGACAAAGCCAGCCAAAATAAATGTGTCAAACGGGATACCCAGGGAGATGTTTCTAACTGCAACAGCACGAAGGTCCATATCTGGCTGGGATGTGCATTTTTGTCATATATTAAAAACAATCTTATCAAATGTACGCGAGGCATGTGCTGGGAAAACCCACAAGACATTTGGTTCAAAACGAACATCTGACAGGAGCCCAACATGGCGGCCCTAACATCTCCGTCTCACACACGCTTTCTTAGGTCTTAGAGGGGCCTCGGCCTTTGGTGGTCTCGCTTTCCACCTACATTTAACTAGAGGCAACCTATCTTCAAATAAACTACGATAAACACCCCCCCCCCGAGGAAGGAATCGCTACCGTCAGATTTATTGCACAGCTACAGATACAAAACTCCAAAATTCAATGCAGCGTCCAGGCAGAAAACCTTCAACAAATGGCATTTCATATGAATCTTTTTCCACCTTTCTTATGTTTTTGTTCCCCTTTATAAAAGACAATTAAATACCAGGATCATACTTGGGGATAGATAAATATCTGGCAATTCAGAGTGCTCTGAACCCTCTGGTTGAGGGGCTTTGGGGTCTTCAGCCGCTGAAGAGCCAGAGTTTGCCCAACCCCCGATGACGCGGCAGGAGAATGACTTGCACTTTTTCCCCCGATTTTGCCGATGGTCTGCAGAGTTGTTACAGGAGGTTAATGATAAAACAGCAGGAAGGGGGCAAAGTGATACACATCAAAGACTGAGCGTTCCAGATTCAGCAACGAGCGTTCGTTAAACACACAGACATTCTTCTATTTATTTCCAGATGTTCCGTGGCACAGCATTTCTTACCTCCGCTATGGAGAATGCCAGCCAGAAATGTGTATCTAGAATACAGAGGGGTAAGCCTCTCTGCTTATATGGAGCAATTAGAAGTTATCAGTCTGTATCCAGATTAATACATAACATAAAATCCATCTGGAAAATAAAATTAATAGATTTTGTATCTAGATATTAAATGAGATATATATATTATATACATACACGCACATTTCACAATGGATACAATAACTATTAGGTAAAAAAAAATAGGAATTCAAAATAAGACCATTTTGCAAATCTATTTAAATGTTGTATTTCAGATAGAGTACGGTAGCTGATAGCAAAGTAGACTTAAATATATAGAAGCACACAGCATTGTCCATGTACATATATTATGTTCTCTGCCCCTATACAATCAGTTAGCTGTGATACATTGTACTTCTGTTTATAAACAGTTAATTTAGTAGCAGATCCAGTCAATGCTACATAAGATCCTTTTTCAGAGGCATGAGGCATTCTATTACTTTGTTGCCAAAAATAATATGCACTTACATACAATATATAGGGTATACTTCCTAAAAACGTGCGATTTATATAAAATAATTTCAACAAAAAAGCATGTTATATATATATATATATCTATCTATATCTATATCTATATCTATATCTATATCTATAGATAGAGATATATCTATAGATATATATATATATATATATATCACGATGCAAAAGGAGGGTTTAGGAGGCTCAGCGCCTCTATGGTCCTTCTTAATTCCTCCCCAGGTGTCCTGCTTTTCTAGGAGCTCAGAATATTTGCCGGGTATGAGGGTATTAAATGCTCTACAGTGAATATCAATATCAGAAAAGGTGTTGCGATGTTAAAGTAATATCTTCTTCTAATTGTCTTAGTCACATACATTAAACTACTATAATTAGGTCACAAAGATGCATAAAAAGTGCGGGTAAAGCCACACCAAGAGCTAAACCCTCTAAAACGTGTACCTCTCTGCATCCGATGCTGGGAAATAAGCAATTACGCTTTTTTTAACCCAATAAAGATAGTACCGCTTACAAACTTCTTTAGTGGCAAACAAAAGCCCAGAACTGGCCAGAGACAACAATGCAAAAACACAGCCGAAAATATACTATTTTCAGCAGAATATTCTCTATTTACTGTGTATTAAATAGTAGAAAATGGATTAATGCGACAACTGTTTTCTATTTGGTTTAATTTTATTTACATTTTTAAATCCCTCTGCCTGCAGGGACCATAAAACTTTCTGGGTTGTCATTGTTGTTTACTCTCTGTGGTTCACAAGCAGCCATCTCCTCGTTGAGAGAATAACCAGCGCCAATAGGGTTCTGACGGCAGTTCCTGGAAATTCGGATACTCTGGTGTTTTCATTTCCATTCTCCTCATCTCTTTCCAGGCTGGCCCCGACAGAGAGGGAGCTTTCTTTAGGGTGGTGTGAAAAACATATAAAATCATAAAGCAGACCGGAGCGTGGCTGGAGTAAACACCATACTTCGTCACTCCCCTCCTGTAAAGTTTCTTGGAATTACTACAATGGCTCTTTCCTGTTAGAAGAACATACAGAACACAAAGAGACAACCAAAGACACCCACCGTCTCTGACAAACACATGCCCCGAGTCGGCTACAAGATAAAATACAATTAAGACTACACGACAATCAATTAAAGGGACGGATACCCAAGGACCACATGGCTACAGCGTGATCTTTAAGTGTTCCTCTAAACATGTTCCTGCCTTCACTTCACTTTGACCATAAAAGCAAACAATCTTTTAAAGTAGCAACGTCATTAGCATACTTAACTTATAAAAGTTAACTTCTCCTCTTTACAAATCTGTGACTTATAAGGAAATTAAGACTTAAGACCAACTAGATAGGACATCAGGACAAAGATGCGCTCCTCAACAAACTAAAGCGGCCATTGTATCTTCTAAATAAGATTTAGGACAGCAACAATTTTAACGCAGTATATATTTTCATAACCCTCCAAGATTTATGGGCGAGGAACCCGATCGCCATATATTAGGTTTGCACATGACCCAATTCATTCAATACGACCAAGCCAGCAGTTTGCTATATTTGGTCTTTGGTTCAAAGACAAACATTGATGATACTTTGAGCAGAAAGACGCGTCTAGCATCTCCGAGTGATCCGTCTATTGGCCCGCACGGTGTCAAAGTACCAAGTCATGTATGGAACACGCAAAGTTATTCTTTAGTGCTATCTGGTTACTGATTTCCGTGTTGCTGTTCTATTCATAGACCCTGCGTTGTGTTCACATGACTGACCAACAGAGACCTTGGCATTCTGAAAGATCAGAAGGAGAGGCTTTGGAAAACGCGCATTCACAGCACCTGCCTGGAAAGCCTGATCTTCTCACCACTTGACAATATTCAGCGATGCCGCTGGAAGGGGGGAGTGAAATTTCATTGTAACACGGTCACCATGACAGAGAGGGACCTCTTCTGTTTACTTCTTCCAACAAGGACAAACATAGCTTTAACCAATTAAACAACGTATCACAAGCCATTCTTACCAAGAAAAAGTATAATCAATCTGTGAACAGTTAAAAAAAGAAGATCTATTATTAACGCCAGGCTTGCCTATCGATTCTGCTACTTTGTATCTCTACCTTATGGCCATAAAGTGCGCTAATAACATTTATATAAAAAAAAAAAAAAAAAAAAAAGGGGGTCTATAGATTATACCTTCTAAATGTTCTTGGTTGTACAGAACTTTGCTTATTATCTGCAATTCAAATTTAAAATGCATATAATATTGTGTGGGGTAATGTTTATCCTACTAAAACCACTGGTCCTAAGATAAATTTCAGTGTCTGGATTGTCATCGAGCCTGATGATTAAATGCATACGTGAGCAAGCATTAGATAAAAGTACGCATGGCTTTAAACTTGTGTGTTCGCTTAATGTGTCTAGACACTTCCAGCTGGAACCACGTTCTCCATATCATCAGATTATCACCAAAACAACAAGAATAAGCCTGACCAAAAACATAAAAAACACATAAAAAGTATAAAAATATCTATCTATATCATCATTGTACATACTAACAACTGTATATTGTTATATCTGGGAGGTCTTAAGTGAAACGTGATTGTATTGCATCGGGTCAACACAGAAAAATAAGTCATAAAAGTTTTCTGGATGTCAGATGGAAATTATTAGTCTAAGGTTACTCCATCTTCTCCTAGATCAATATGGTGGTTATGTCCCTCTTCCTTACTCAGATCCGGTAAACAGGTTGCTTACGCCAATGTACAGATGTAACCTTCAGATGCTGCCGACTCCAGCAACAACCACTGAAAAAGTTGTAATTAAACAATGACAACAAAGGCATCAACAACCCAAGACTTGCAGGCCATCTAACCTTGGCCAATGTCCTATCTCCAAGTGCCAAGACAGACGTACACATAAGACTTTACAGAATTCTCCTTGGTTAATCCCCACGCCTTGTGCTATGTTTGCGTTGTCATTTATTGTAATCTAAAAAGGTATGTACTTCTGAGAGACATTGAAGAGTGATATATGAGAAGTGATTCTGAAGTGGTCTTATCACCATGGCAACCAAAAAGGAACATAGGATTTCATGGAACTCTCATAAAAGTCATGTGGATTAAGTTTAAGCTTCAGCACCCCAAAATGTTAGTTATGCCCTTTATATTCCACCCCGTTTGTACAGGCTTTACAAATTTAAGTTCTCTTCCATTTTTGAGGACCTTTAATGGCGGAGGGATCTTGGTATGTAAACCGTGGCTTGTACCGCGTGGGTACCAGACAAACCAAAACCGCTAGCGATCGAGAAGTTATAGAACATGCAGGGATTACAAAAAGATAGTAAATGATTTGCCGCTGCGTTTAGACACAGCAAGCGTTTGCCCCCAAGCAGAAATAATCCAAGACATCTTTGGCTTCAACACAGCGCATGTTTCATACTCGGACGGCTATTTCTGTCTCGTCCTCAGACCAAAAGAGACGAGTACGAGGTATATTTAAAGACGCCGGGCAGCGCAGACTCGACTGCGTACGCTCAAGATAAATTTCCTCAACCGCCTCCAGAAAACGTCAGAGCAGAAATATTATCCAGACCACAGAATCCAGAGCCCAGCGGTTACCTCAACATATTTGGCAGCCTCGGGCCAGCGTGTGGACTTCTCTGAGGTTTAAAGAACACCACACAAGTCCTACTGTTTTTGCTAGAATACCTGGCATTCCTCACCAGCTTGTAAAGGACATTTTATTTTGTGTTTTTCTTTACAGATGGAGAATGTGAGGCTATTCTGGATGTTCCAGCATCTGCGGTAATGGCGGAAGACATCAGAGCGCTGAGGTTACAATACCTGGCAGGACAGGGCTGGCGAACAGCTCCGCAAACAGGTGGACAAGATGGAAGCGGGGTCGATAATATTCATACACACTGATGTACACATTGCGTGACAGAATTCTCAAGGGTACGTGTGGTTCTGAATTAAAGGCAATTTTCTTCAGTACACTGGAGGAGAAGACCTTAGGGGTTAAATTCCTGGACGCTTCAAAAATATGCTTTTTATTTCCCCAAACGTTAAAAATAAAAAATCTTGTAAGTTAATGCTGTAAAATATAGCACATATATGAGGCAGAAGTGTTGAAGTGTGGATATTAGGCACATTTAACCCCTTAATACTAATGTCATGCACCGGTACTGCAAGGTCACATTTGTAGTGCCGTATGTTTCTGGATCTTTGAATATTCGGTACAGAAAATGTAATTTTGATCATAATGATCAATGAGGTCAGATTTTCAGTATTATCTTTGGGCCAAAAGGGGTCTTTCCTGCTTAAAAATGATTAACCCCTTAAGGACAATGGGCGGTCCCAAAACCCATTGAAAACAATGCATTTTGTCATTAAGGGGTTAATCTATCTTATCCACAGAGATACCCAAATGGATAACAGGGTTTGCTGTTAGAATCCCAAAAGATCTTGTGGTCTACCCAAATGGAACAGCTACCAAAGAAGAAAAAAAAAAATCTTAACATACCTCCGTATATACATTATTATTAATCTTAATTAATCAGATAATGTGAGAAGTTTAGCCGTTCCAGACAAATTCGCAATTTACTTCCCACTGAACACCACAAAGACTCAAAGAGCCAAAGGACCCCCTTGACCTCGGTTGGCAAGTCCAGCCACGTTAAACTCAAGTTAAATTCGGAATGTAACCAATGTCATAATTTCTTGGTTCTACCTTATTATTAACGTTGGTAAGACCACAGGAAGCTAGAATTGAGACAACATAGCGGTGTATTTATATGCAAAGAAGTCGCAAAACATGCAATGGGGTTCAAATTAGATTTTAATGCGATCTCTAGAAAGATGTCCATTGAGTGGCATAACCAGTTTACCGGGCTGGTAATAAATCGAGCCGATTGGTAAGCAGACCTAGTTTTATGTGTTTTTTTACTGGAGTAATACTATAAAATGTTCATCACAAGTTGCTTATTATTGCTTAAAAATAACCCTGCCGCCCATAGAGGAAACAACAAGAATAGCATCGTAGGAAGTGGCTCTGCCGTCCATTCACATGCAAAATCCTTTATAAAAGATGTTAATCAAATCATTGAAGGGCAATAAATCAAACACTTATGTAAATCTCCACCTACTCATTGGTGAACGGTCTTCCTTAAAACATTCTAGTCTCTCTGTAGGCGTCAGCGAGAGCAAACAGCAGGACTAAAGACGGTTCTTTTGATAGACAGAGTTATCCGCTGCGACATTTTTTTTTCCACGGTAGAGAGTTGTACCGCGGGAGCCGGGGTGGAGATAGCATGTACAGAAGTTTGTAATATACTTTATGGATCATGCCATTGTAGAATATTATGTAGAGGGTCAGACTGGCTATGATGAGGCAGCCCTGGCACTTTAAGGCCAGCGGCCACCTGACGGCATAAGTACGGCCGACAGCTGGATATGTGCAGCCACAAGTATGTTTTTATGCTCACGTGGCCTGCGGCCAGGCATATCCAGCTGCTGGCTGCACGCTGCAGCACTATGGGGGGCTCTCGTCCATTGGCCCACCAGGCATTTACCCAATGTGCCGTATAGCCAGCCCGAGCCCGATTATGTAATATTTGGGTGCCATCGCAGACTGTGTTCTTTAAGAAACAGCGAGTTTACTTCTTTTCCCTATAAACCTGCAAACTTCTACTTTTTAGAGTAAGTAGTCAAGCCATAGTTTACTGCAATGCCAAGCCTTGATAGGTTTATTTAGCCAGTGTGGAGTTATTATTTCATAAACATTTCCACATTCCGTTCAGTTAACTTACAATTCTTGTTTTTAACCAGAATAATGATATTTCTGGCCATTACGGAGTTCTTTTAATGCTATGGCAGATCCCAACGCACATATCACAAAGGAGAGCTGCATTTCCTCGCTATTGATACCGTAGCTGCCTATGTAATGTTTTTTGCAGCAGGGTATGACATCATGGTAAAAAGATTCTCCCAGCAACCTGAACAGGACAATTTCCATATGTCAACAGCTCCCTTTTCTTTTAGATTTAAAGCCCCGTCACTCAGCCCTCCCTCTGCCTACTAATATTAGCACACATGCCAAGCTCCCATGGAAAGGGAAACTCGACACAGGGGGATTTGGTTTCCACGTCCATTGGGCTCCACTTTCTATATTAATCGACAAAAGTATAACCATACCTGGGAATGTTGTAAATGAGCTGGTCTTGAGACATTAAAATATTATCCATCTGACAATTTGTCACAAAGCTTACGTCTAGTGAGTCACTTAATGCAGGAACCAATTGGTTACGTCACCTTTCTCAACGAAATTGGTCCATAAACAGTGGGTTCTCAACTTACGTCTTCTGGGATACAAAATACGTAGAAACAATCTACTTAACAATTGAAAGCCTGACTGACATATCCATATCTTAGCAACCTCTGTTCAAGTAGGCATGTCACCTACACAGAGCCAGATTAAGGCTTCATGGGGCACAAAAGAGGACAGCCTTTAAAGCCACCGAGTTTAACCTCATCCATGTCTCTTTCCCTCCAGATCTCTTTCTTTATCCCTCTCTTCCCTTTTCTCTTTGGTCAGAGACGTTGGTTGATGGATTTGGTACACCTAAACTGATCTTCTATACCTGGTGGTTGATGTCCTCCTCCCAGCATAAGCACTAAGCTTGGACTATACATGGCAGACTTTACTTCATTGACTTTTGCCAAGAGGGACTCTATATTAGGATAATATTTTGTACACGAGTATATTAGACACTGTCACATACACGTAGCCACCAAAATAGAGCCGTGGGTATGGCATCGGCTGCGTCAATGGTCACCATGAAGGACACAAAGGAGACCAAGCTGAATATCTTCACTTACTGGAAGAACGGATAACCGATTTGCAAGAAAAGGTAATTTCCCAATTACCCCATTCCTGTAACCAAAATAGTACAAATTAACTCCTGTAATTTAAAGAACATGCAGCCCTCGTCAGCGCAATTAGCTTAGTAAACGCGATATGGCTTTCTGCCAACGGAGCTTCCTAAACTAACTTTCTTCTAAAGCTTAGAAAACCAGAAGAACACATGAAAAGAAGAAAAAAAATCTGGCTGGAGAATCAGGCTTCCACAAAGACAAAAAGACCTTTGTGGGACCCGATATCTGCTTGGATGCTTTTGAATCCGATGGAAATCTCCAAGATCCACCGGCTTTGTTGGCACGGCATTATACAGCTTTAAACGGAAACATGCCTTCTTTAGCATGTCATACCGGGGAGTCATCACCTCCTCTAGTGGCACAAGCGTGCATTGAATAAAATAACTAGTAGAAAGCGAATGTGTTAGCTTTATATTTTACCAAATACCTATGCAAAGGGTGGGAGATGATCATCTCGTTCCGGAAGAAAAAAGGAAAAGAAAAACAAAAAAAAACACAACCCTTACTGGAAGCAAGTTGGGCAAAAGTTGCTAAATAACTATTTATGATCGTATCGATGAAGACAAAAATGTACGTTAGCGGTTTTAAAAACATGCACCATGTGTGACTCTAACATGGTCAAAAATGGACCACATGTGCCCATCAGATGTCCTGTTCTATACTGCCCTTTTCGCTTTATTTCTAATGTTTAACAACGTGAAAGGCGCCAGTAATAAGTACATTATATGTGAGAAGACCTTGGCCATTCTTTTGTATGGCCAGGTTCAGAGGTTCAAAAGTTTTCCGCACATGATATTAGGGTATATAATCGAGAATTTTGCATTTATATACGATCTGCTCGGGTATAGTATGTCTGCATCAGCAGATTCAGGCTCTGTAACAGAAGGAAAGGGTTTTCTAAGCCAAGCCTGGTGGGGTTTTGCAAGAGGAGATTGAGGTTTCATAAATGAAGGAGGGCAAAGGAGGAAGAATCAGAAACATGTGTGTTTTCTGGAGCATTGAACTGAATTGGGTACCCAGCCAGACGAAGTCGCCGGATGCTGCCAAGTCCTCTCGAATTTCTGAACACTCAGCAGAAGCCTCCGGCTTCCTCGGCCAAATCACTATTGTTAGAATCTCACCCCCCCCCCGCGGGCCACTCTTCATTGTGCGCGATAAACCACGCTTACAGCCGGGCATCTTCTATTACCCACTGCGGGGAAGCGTCGGAATTTTATGAAACATTGTGGAATCTTTAAACTACGCAGATAAATAGTGGAGGTTTTTAATTAATGGGATGTTTAAAAGTATCAGCTGGCTGGTTCAGTTGTACTTCTCTAATAGTTCTTGTCTCCTCTTTAGCTAATGATGGTTATTTTAATGATGCGCCCCTGTCCAGGGATCGAAACGTTTGGCAACTAGAGGTTCTAAAACTAGGAGATCAGAGGCTTAGTTGTAAAGCAAGGATGTTGAGATTGTGGTAGATAAAAGGAACAGCCACCCATCAGAAGTGGTAGAGGCCAACACAGTGAGGAGATTTAAACATTCATGGGAGACATACGACTCCTAAATGTAAGACAAAACCTGATTAATCTTTACATAAAGGACAAAATGGGTAGACTAAATGGGTCGAATTGTGTGGTTTTATTTTACAGAGATTCTGTTTGTAGAACATCCAGCATTTTTTCCCCTTCACCAAATCTATACATAAAAACATATTTTGATCATAGCTTCGTCTAACGGGTTTTGACAACATTTCCCAACATTTCCCATGGCCAAACAGGGACACTTGTTAGAGTCACGGCTGGGGATTTATCAGGACTTTTTATATAACTTTACGACCCATAAACAAGTATTTAGGGAAATAAACGTATTTACAAGAATAATAAGTTTATTTACATAAGTTCTAAACACATTTTCTGCCGTTTCCATCAATATTGTGATTTTTATGGAGTAGAATATTGACCCAAAAAATGTACAGCACTACGGAACTTGATGGCGCTATATAAAACAATAAATAATAATAATAAATAATAATAATATTATTATGATCTTCTAGAAAAAGGACATTGGAGGAGAAGGACGAACAGAGGAGGTATGGGACATATAGAATGGATAAATCATAATTAACTTGATTTTTTTAATTTAAACACGGGAACGAAAGGCTAGTTTAAAGCATGATCGGTGTTAATGGAGCCAACAGAAAGGTAGATCCTCAATGGTTTAGTGTTTTCATTTTTCCGAGTCCAGAAAGCAGCACTTTATACCAGGAAAACAACAATGGCACAAGTCAGGTTTTCCCCTTATTGAGCCGGCATAAGACGCTCTTTACTGGTGCTTTCCGGGCTGTTTCTTTTGGCAGCCTTTAAAATGTTATGTAGCGCGTTAATAAGCGGTAACTGGGGAAATTGCATTGCTCAACAACATGTTTAGGACGCACAGAGATCTCTTTAAGCTTCGATATTTCCCGGCAGATGTTTGAAAGATCAAATTCGGCAATAAAATACATCTAATAAATCCATTTTTTGTAAATACATATTAATGCCTTCCGCGCTAGCTAACGGCTATGATGCCGATGTTCAGTTATGACGTCTAAATAGAATATCTGTTGCATAGTTCGCCATCATCTATCCAAACTAAAGGGTTAATTAGGAACCAAAAGACAAAGAACTACAGTATTTAATTATTTTTTTTGTTTCCAGGTGGATACAATTCATACTTCCCTAAACCCAAATTTCCTTTTTCAAGTTGAATTAAATGCTGTATTTTAACAGTTATTAAATTGGTTGTGGTGTTTATATCAATAAAAAATAGGATTATGCATAATAATCAAAATAGGATTATTATTTATTTATTTTCTTATAGACTCTAATTTCGCTGCCGATTAGAGTTGATACCTTCCAGGTCCTCTTATTAAAATTACCGGGAACATGGCTGGCTCAATGTTCGGTGTCAGACGTAAATAATTTCTTAATATTTTATCCCCTGGTAAGGGGACAGAACACGCCTAGCGTTGTCTCGTAGTGAAACTGACACGATCACAAAGGGACCCATTGCTATTCGTTGCCATCCAGTCTGTAACATACAGTAAGCATCTCTCTCCCTTTAAGGGAAGAGGACTCTGGACAGGAAACAGGAAGTGGGGGATTGGCTTGCTGGGAGCTCGGACATGGAAGGAGGAATATGGTGACGTTAAGAAACAAAATAAAGAAAGTTGCTGTTAAAAGTCATCTCTGAGTGCAGTCTATGACAATATTACACCGTCTTCTTCCGTCATGAGGTTGTGAAGATATAACATGGGCTGCTTTAAATCCCAGGTTCACCTAGTCGCAAAGGGGCTGATGTACAAAGAGCGATTCCGAGGCAAAGATTGAGACGTGGTCTTATCGCCATAACAACCAGCGGAATGTTTCCGATGATCGGACCACTCCATTGATTGTTATGGTGATACCACCGTAGACTATGAAACACACGATGCCCGGCACAACAAAATTAAACCTGTAGCCGAGCCATAGGTTAGACGTGGAAGAAGAATGTTCTGCAAAATGTCGGATGCATTCATTAATAAGGATATTAGGTGGCCAAACATGGGCACAAAACTGCCGAGAATGGGTGGGCTACAGTAAATTTGGCCCACTCCCTAAAAAAATAAAGTGCCGCCATGAAACATGCCTGGTCGGAATTATGGGGAATCCAGCCGTGGGTAGAAGGTATAGACACCACTACTAAGAGCAAGACATGTGGCGTGCTGTATGATGGTGAGGAACGCACACGGATAGTGAACATATCATGGAATAACGACGTTTTTTCCCCATTCAGTTTTTAGGAGCTTGAATGATCCTCAGCAACATTCTTCCATAAATCAAACAGCGGGTGATCTCCTGCGAGACATCAATCTCATGACTTCCAAAAGTGCCAAAATGTGCCGCTTACCGCCTATCAGGGATCAGCGTCTCGATTCTAAGGACTGCTGGCAGCTGCCTACGGCCAAACAAGCACGTGCAAACTTGGCAGAGACGGGGCGCATGGCGAGGGCACCAAGTCGCGGCGTCACAATGTCGCTCATGAAACAAGCGCCGGTAATGACGTCATCTAATTAGGTTAAACCGAGCATACCGAGAACCATGAAGCTTGGCTGCACTGCAGCAAGGGGACTCCGACTCCTAATAGGCTTTAAATATAGCCGTGGGGGCCATGTTCAACTAACTATAGGGCTACTCATGTTCCCGCAGCATGTTATCGGAACTGGAAAAATTTAACTTAGGTGTGATAAATTGGAAAGATTAACAACGGTTAAGTGCCTGCCTCCCCCTTCCCCGAATACCTCTGTTATAAACACGGATTGAGATTTTAGCTCCCATTGAAAACACCCCCCCCCGTCCCCTCCGAGTCTCATTTATCAAACAAGACTGCAACACAACATTCTGTTTTCTTTTCAAATGAGCTCAGTTCATCAAGGGGGAGAGCGAACAGTCAGCCTTTCAGATCCTCCGGCTGGCTCCAGATACGCTCGGTATTGATGTCAGCGGCGGACAACGATGCCAGCGTGAGCACTTGGCAGCCCGTACCACGTTACATAAAACAGCCTTGTCTCACACAGAGAGAGACCTGTTTGGGCTTCATGCTCTGAATCCTAATGACTTCAACAGTTCACTTTCCATCGCACAGAACGGGGCAGTTCGTGCAACTCGGTCCTGGAAAAAAGTCACACCGATATGATTAAAAGAACATTTACCGCAGGAAATGCAAGCTTTGTTTTCTTGGCTGCATTTTATCCTTGATTTCCTACAAAAGGTTAGGAGGCATCTTGTACCATACACTGTATTAACTCATTAAATTCCATAATACGCAACATGGTTTTCCTGTTAAGGCAAATAAGCCAGCAGTGAAACGGTAAAAAAAAAAATTCTATGCCCCATGCGGTTTTTAAAATAAAAGCTCATTTTTAACCTTATCATTGCCAGCCTGTTCATGTTAGAGAAAGCACCACCATTTATTTCCACATCAGCTTCAAATATTGGCCAAAATTTACTTTTATTATTCAGATATAATCCTCAAATGCAAGAAATCTTACTGAGAATCCAGTTTTGCGATTCTCCTCTACGAGATTAAATTTTTGTGTTTTATGGATAGCCCCCCCATGTTGGATAAATGCTTTATTTGGGGCATATTACACTCAAATTACAAACATCTAGGCTTTGGAAACAGTAGGTCGGTTTGTAGCTGGCATGGACCGGCCATCTGGCTCACCGGGAAAATACCCGGCGGGCTGTTGGCCAACAGTGCCCTATACCCACTCCAGCGGCAGACCGGGTCCTGCAGTGCGCTGGCTGGATATACAGGGATGTATGCTGTGTGACTATACCAACATAATGTGCGGCCAGCGGGTCGCCCATGCAGTGCCAGGGCTACCCAGTCATACCCAAACCGACCCTGGTTTATAGAATTGGGTACTGGTCAGTCTTTTAATACAAAACAAACTGGGTACAAATGTATATCGATTAAAGCTACTAGATTTGTAGGTCGGATTATGTATTAACTGGATAGTTATTCAACCTTAATCAAGCGTTTGATTGTATGGATTTATCAATCTCTTCCAGAGCAAGTGTCTAAAACCTAATTTTAACACAAATAAATGTTACATTTTAACACAAATTTAATTTACTCAATAAATGTGTTCTATATTTGGTATGGGGTATACCCGGTCTTGAGTAATTAGAGGATTTATTTGTGGAGTTTATAACCTTCAGACCTTTAACAAATTATACATATTTGCAAAAAGCTTATTTCTGGACATTAGCCACATTTTGTTTTTTTTGGTCATTTTAATAGTTATTTAGTCTAACATTTCATCTCACAGAAGCCAAGATCATCATCTAAACAATTTCTTGTTCCGAGGTTAATAGGGCAGATAACTTAAATAGAGAGGAATAACCACCCAATAGGTCCAGGGGGGCAGCAGTCCCCAATACAAAACCGGGGCGGAATTCAGAGTATTTGGGTTTATAAGCTATTTATCAGCCATAAGAAATATACATGACGCAGAACAGGTGCTGGCAAAAATCTCAGGCAGGTTTACGGATTTTCATTTACTGCCCCTTCAGAAAAATAAAAATATTTTAAAAATTATATTTTTTTCTGCGACTTTTCACGCAGTAACCGGCCTGATAAACACATTTATTCAGTGTTTCCGGCAATAAGGCAGCTCACTGACTATATTCATTGGGCTCACTTACGGTGTGCAAGCGGTCTTTCAATACGAGGATTTAGTTTCAAGCAGAAGACATTTTATTAAAGACAGGCCAGTACCCCCCCCTTGGGAGATTGGTTCAAATCTCCAAAAAAAGTAACTTTTTAAACATTAACCGCAACAGATTAAGCTTTTTAAATCCATGCATTGCACACTCCGTCTATTCATTAGAGTCCTTTCCCAGAATCCTTTGTGGCCAAGAGTTGGTCAACATTGTGGTCTGTTGAAGACCACAATATAGAAGCATGGACAAAATAGCAGCAATGAAGGGGAAATCTAACATAAATATAGGATATTTATATCACCCCAGAAATAAAATCCCATCCATTTTAAGTGTTTGGAACAAGAATCATTCGCCTCTTTACAAATCTATAAGTTCAAATATGTGCTGAAACCTCCTAATGTGGCTTAACCATGTCGTACATCATGTGCGAAACCATTAACATTTTCATTAGGAGTAGGAAACTTATTGAAAATACTTCTTTATAGGCTTCTTCCTACACAAATGGACCGATATTACTGGGCATCGATATTGACCAACGTGGCTTGGCTCAACGGGGATACCTTGTTGACTTCACCATGCCACGGATCTGGGACTTCCTTGTTTGCGAGCGGTGGCATCAGTAATTAGTAACCTGTCTGTACTCCTTATAACCTATCATTTTTGCACAGGTTCTACCCACTTTTCACCTACAAATAAATTTTATTTTAATTTTAAAAATATTCAGTGCGCGGGAGGCAGTTGTTTTTGTCGCCGTGGTGGGTGTCCATCCCTGACCACATGAGCTTGGGACAATTACCTTCTGTCTTGTGTTTGGCGCATTGCTTTTTCCTGCGACTAGAAGAGGTATTTTTTTTCCTATAAAAGCCCCCTTACTAAAAGACCCCACAGTCAAGGGTGCAAGAAGCTAGCAGAGCTGGACATTCCTGTTGGTGATTATTGCGATGAAGAAGATACCACAATAGAAAGTGTGCTTATTTATATATTTATGGCTCATGCCATAAATATATAAACGAGGACACGGTCACTGGCGTTCTTGGCCCAGGCGTTGACTTTGCTAACAAGACCCTCTGACACTAATCCTAAGAGCGAGATCGTTCCAAACAGGACACAATGTTCCGTGGATGTACCCTACCTTACCGTCCAAGTCAAGAGGACATAGCACAGCGATCACCAACCTTCTGAGAAAAGCAACACATGCTAAATCAGGGCTGTCTAACAGGCCGCAAAGCATTTCGGACAGCAGTGGTCTGCAGGAGAAATTCTCGGCTTTTCTTATACTACAGGGTTTTATTGTTTTTATTTTTTTATGTAAATAGTTAAGGAGGTAACTTTTTCATTACTTTGTATTTTGTTTCTTTTATGTATACGTTTCTTTTTTGTATATTTTTTTTATGTACTAAAAAACAAACGTCCCATCTCTTAGGTAGGAGGCAGGGATTTTAGAGTTTGACCACGGCTGGTGTCCCCAATCCATTATGGATGGTGGTTCCTCATAATGCCTTAATAGACTAAGGCCCCATGTGGACGGGGAGTTAGTAAAGATTTGATTTTGTGTTTTCGTGATTGGACTCGGCAAGATTCCATCCAAAGAAACCGATTGAAAACAGAAGATAATGAACAAACACAGCTGGTACACATCCTCGCAGTCAGCATCTCCTCAGCTAAGAGGACAGACCCACCATTCCTCTAAACGCTTGAAACAGCCAAAAAGAGATACTCGGCTTGGATAAAGGGCTTCACCAAGACTTTTTACAGCTATATACAGACCTGAGCAAGAGGTTTAAAAAAGAACAATGGGTTATACAGACTAACACTGAAAATGTGTTGGGTAACTCGTTAGTCAGATCACCAAGCTAACATCGAACACTAAGGACTCTTGCGTAACACTTGATGTGGTCAATGAGGCCCACAGTGTTTCATGTATGAAGTTTTACTGAGTACTTAGGAAAGAATACACAGAAGGACACAGATTTGAGTCCCAAAGAGGGACCTCCTAAAGAGGGACACTTGGGTGACATAAGGACAGGGACAGGAGGCCAGGACATTCCATGCCCCAGTCCTTCCAAAACCCAAGTATGTTCTGTAACCAAGTATTGTAACATTGTTTTGTCTGATTAATGGCTGGCCATCGGGTCTATAATCTGTTGAACGGATAAATCATTTCCCAAGATGCCAAATACATAGAATATGAGAATTATAAACTCAACAAAATTCCGATCATTATCCCTTTATTGTGTGCAGTAATATATATATATATATATATATATATATATATATTGTACAAAGATTGAATCTTGTGCAGTTTGAATCGGCAGGAACATTCCATCAGTTGCTATGGTGATAAAGCCTGTTTTCAGCCTTGAATTACAGTCACATTCTATACATAACCCCACATTATGTTACTTTTATAAAATAAAAGCCCCTGCGTTAAACACAATAGGATGGATGACTGACAACCTCCGGCGCGACATCGGTTACAAACTACATCGATGAGAAGGCAGCATCTGAAAATATGATATGGAATACAACTCTCATCACCCTAAATACCCGACATCAAATACGGTCTATCCACAAGAAGCTTGAGTTTACAGATCTTACAGATTTCTCATGCAGAATGCTGCACAGAGTCTTAATAACTGGAATATAGAATCATGTTTCTCAAAAGTAAACATACTTGTGTTTCACATTCTTAGAATCCAATGGCCTAGCAAATTATTAAATAAGCACACTCTGATTCCAAGGGCATGACCACAAATTGATGGATCGCAGCGCAAAACCTTTAACTGGGACCCCTCTGTTCCTGCACATAAGCAGACATCAAAGAGGCTCGGCATAACATGTATTCCTCGCACGAGACAGGTAGAACTGAACACCATGTACTCTTGTGACGGCGTCCCACCGACCAGGCAGTACACGGAAGTTGGAACAGGCATGGATTTTAGGAGAACGTCTCTAACAACATCGGGGACCTCAGTGACGTTCCCCTCGAGCTGGAACCTTCCATATTCCTTTTTGTTCCCCATCGTTTAAGAAAAAAAAAAATTGTATGCTATTGAAACGCCAGGCAAAATAATAATAAACTCATGTTATTTAGGCAATGGGCCGGATCATACGCTCTGATTTGAGACAAGAAGATGTACACAACATAAAGCAAGAAAGCAATGGATTCCAAACAAATGTATCACGTAACCTCGCACTAAACGTTAAAAGCGACACCAGCATCTCTGTTGGATTTTCAAAATGGCCGCCTCCTGGTCCTATATTTTAATGCTTGTGGATAATGGACCTCTCGCCAGTGTGATGGTCCTATTCTACGGTACCTTACCTTTTTTTGCAGCTCTTGATGCGGATTTGGGGCAGCGACATCGTCTCGCGTGCTTCTCGTTCCTCTATCATGCACCCCGTGGCACGTTCTGACAGAAAACACAATAAAGAGGCATTATAAGGTTTTATCTGCTAAATTCAACCACTAATAACGAACAAGGATGATGAGAACCTGTGAATTGAATGAAGAGGAACATGCGCCTCTTGCTATGGCTTTAATCCACTTTTTGATATATTGAGCTAACATTGCAATTAAGACTCAGAGTGTATTTATAAAATAAGTACCGCTATTTTGTATTTCACGTTATTATAAGTAGTAGATCTTTTATAGCAATTATCTCTATCGTACATCCATTGTGCATAATCATAAAATATCTTGGATTGAGTTGGATTTGTTGAGTAGGCACCAGGTCCAAACTATGTCATCGTCCTACGCCCTCAATGTTCTTCTTCCATATTCTTCACCGTTGACCCACCGTCCCTCAAGCTCAGGTCTCATTGACCCCACCAGGCATTGAAGGTCATACAGGGTTTATTAGATATTCATTCGAAGATTCAATTACAGAACATTCTATAGATTTATTTTTGACACAATTTCTTAAAAAGATAAAAAGAAATCCAGATGGCTCTCAGTCTCATTCAGATCATTAGAGATTTTTTTTCTTTTTATATTATTTTGTCGATTTGCTCGAGGGTTAAGTTGCTTTTCTTGTTGCCTTTACTTTAATCGCCCATAAAAGCTGCTCAGAGAATGTAACCAAGAGGCCCGCAGACAGCTGCAGCACAGCTGGAACCCGAAGATGCCCAGCAGGCCGCGGAGATGTTGTTGTGCGGCAGAACCTCGGTGGATGCAGCTGTGGACGCTGATCCCGTAGCCGGGGACCTACACGCTGCTGGAGAAAAGGCCTGTCGTGGGACAAAAAAGTTCAAAACCCCAGGAAAAGTTATCAGGCGAGGGTGTTTTGGGAGGGGTAGGGGTTAGCCAGGCCTAGGCAACTGAATAAATAAATACACAAAGTTCTACAATTCAATTTATAGATCATTGAGACCAGCAGGGGTGGTCAGCTGATACAGATCTATTGTTGGTCATACATATACATATATACATATATATATATATATATACACACACACACACACACATACACAATATTGTAAACATGCCATATATTACAGGGTTTTGGGATAAGTTTCATTGTGTTCTTTCCTCCTGAGTTGAGAGTCGCACACTGGGAATATATTCTGGCGTAATATCACCCTTAGCCTTCAAAAGCCAGGATAGCGCCTTATTTTTAGGACCTCATTAATATCTTTGAGAAACAAAATCTGAAAATTATTATTTTAAGTATTATGTTCTCTTCTGTGTAGCTGAGACCCTCAAGAAACGCCTGTTGTCAAAGGGACCGCATCATGTACTTTGATGTTTGAATACAGGGAATGTATTACAAAGCTCCTGGCAGTCAATGAGTTAAAATGTTTATCACGATTAATCTAAAGAGCACCGGGGCATTAAAAATACATTTTTAAGATGCAGACGTTTAAATCTCACGATCGGTGATATGAATGATAGTTGTTTTACCGCGGCTGTGACAGAAGGAACCAACTGGCGTTTAAACGGTTACTTACAGACATCTGATCTTATATGGTTTTTTCCCACTTAGTTTCAGTAACAAGTAGGCAACCCCATGCCTCCCAACTGTCCCGCTTTGCACAGGACAGTCTAGATTTTGCCACGCTGTCCCACCGAGCCCTACCTCTGTGTTGGTTTTTGGGACAGAAGTAGAGCTCGGCGGGGCAGCGGGACTCACGACCACAATCCGGCGGTCCCAATTACAAACATTAGGGCTGCCGGTTAGCATAACTACCTCCTAAGTTCCGCTTACCCCCTGGCATCATGATTCCCCAAGGGGTAGAAGTTGGTACACAGCCCCAGGGCATTTCCCCTTATGGCAGGGTTCACAGGACAGCCCAAGGGCCACAAGTACCAGGTGCTTATGGTATGGTTACAAGGAAGCCAACGGGTTTCAGCCCCTTATACAAACAGTATGAAGACGGAAAGGGGGCAGAAACGTCTCTAATGAGAGGGAAATGCCCATACTGCCCCTTTAATAGAAGGTTGAAGGATTATTTTTTATTTGGCAGTTGTGACACCAGTTTGCATCCTCGTGAACCGGTAAACATGAGACATCGTTTTATTTTGTTGGCACTGGAACCGTTTCAGCCAGGTGACCGGCACCAGCGAGTCCGTTCAATTCCTAGAAATGTTCTGGAACCTGGTGTCCTCTCACGCTAATCTGGAGAGGGTCTCCCAAAATAATCCTGGAAGCATGACCCAGCATGCCTTACGTCCTCAGATTAACAGAACGGGCAGCTGATAACAAAACGTAACAGTCGGACAATCAGCTGCAACGACAGACACAAGCGAAGAAAGGCTTGGGGAAATAGTTCAGCCGGCATCGTATTAAATGACCATATTACATATATCGGAGGGGGGGGGGCAACTGGCCAACGCTGAACTGGCAACCCTCTGCACTCCAATTCCTCTGGATTACAAATCCCATCATGCCCTGGCAGCCATGCAAAGAGTTCCCTATCCCTGGTCCTGAATACATTTCAATTAACCCATAAAATGTACTTAAGCAACAAACACACTAACCTCAAGACACAAATTATATTTTCTCAACGCAAAGTAAAATAAATCTCAGAAGTATTAACTATTAATTAACAGGTACAACCGTTGACGCAATGTCCCTCCCTTTCAGTTTAAGTGTTTATAGGCACTAATACAGCATACAGAAACCGTAACACATACAAGCTGTAAATTCTGGATTTATATGGGAATCTGTTTACGTTTTATATACGCAGGAAGGTCTGCATCGGAATTCTCCTACAATGTTAATATTTTTAACCAGTTGGTGACAATGTATTGCATCTAGAGCTTTTAACCCATTATAAATTAGTGAGGGGTATGTATAAAGATAGATAAACAGACTACGATATAAAAAGATATGTATAATACAAAACAAACAGAACAGCCTCTCTAGACATTTAGCGTGTAGCGGTTAATTTAGTTAGGGTTCTTTTAAAGCCAAAAAAATAAAAAAAAAATGCAGAATATTTCTAAATAGGAAGTGTCATTTTATACAAGACAGGCGTTTGCGTCCTTTTCATTATCAGACACAGATTTTAGTGCGTGTGATGCAAACAAGGCAAATCAGCCACAAAGTGCTTAATAAATTGCTGAAACCTCACAATATTGACACTTTTTACCATTTTCTGTAAATGTGACATCTTTATATACAACCCTCCCCAATATGTTTTAAAACCATGTGGCACTCAAAGGGGTTAATGCCAATACCAGCACCTGTAGAACATAGAATCCAGGCAATAAAAAGAGGGGGGGGAAAGTAAATAGGGGATCTAATGCGTGCTACATTACTGCCCTCTACTGGACAAAATTGAATTAGCATTGCATTGATTTTAATGTTCGAGCGTTCAAAATAATCGCAATGCTTCTTATTTATTGGCTATAGCAAGACACTCACGGGTAGGCAGCAATAGACTTTGTGGTGGGCAGAACTCAGTAAGTGCCTCCTAGACACCTCATGGTTCCAGAAGCCTTGTAAAAGCACCTGCGTCCTTCAACAAACACTTTGCACGTCCCCGGGTACAGTTCTAGGAACGCCGCACGGGGTTTCCAAGAATTGTCCGACCAGGTGGAAAGTCAACCAACGTCCCAGTAAGCTTATCCGGCGAGCAGCCTCAATGTTGAAGCCAGAAGTATGGAGATGTTTGGGAAAGGCCACACACCACAGCATACGGCATCAGATAATTCAGCTAAAGAGACTCATATATGATAATCCTAGGACAGATATACATAATCTACATAAGAACATAGGGGCATTTGGTACAATGTGGCTCCTTCTAGTATAACCTGGTTCTACAGCAGAGACAAACACACTGAACGGCTATTTCTTTGAGACTTTGTAACAGTTTCTTCCTGATTATTAATACACCAGTCCATTAAACCGATCAACAGTAAAACAATGACTTCAAATCAAAAAGTCTGCAAAAATAGCAGCAGGGGCCTTACCGATACAACCAAGCTGTACTCACGCTGAAGCCGTGCCTTACGAAAGGTCTACAACTACACTAAGAAAATGAGTGTCTCCCTCAAACCTGCCCTCAGCTGCCTTAATTTGAGAGCAGCTGGTTCCTTTGGACCGGGTTAACCCATTAATGACAGGCAAATATCCATAGCCAGGAACTCTCAGGGTGTGACCATGAATTTCAGGGTTTTTGCCCCAATCTCAGGGTCACAGAGCCTGGAGCTGAGGCCTTGCTATCTACACTGCCAGGATCATATCTAAGGCTCCTGATTGGTGTTTTGGGAACATCTGGGCTCCGGCCACTCAGAGCCTACCCTCGGGAGACGTGGCCAGAACTGCCCACTGATGTTGGGGGCATTACCCGCTGATGTCAGTCCGTGTTCCTGCAGACAGTGGGGCATGTCAAGACCCCGTTCCCACGAACTGGAGGTTTTGGGTGTTGACCCGGAGAACTGGAGAAATGGTGCTTCTCCTGGAGTTCTCCGGGTCAAACCTGGAGAGTATCCCTACTTGAATCCAGGTGACCCAAATTAAGTGAATCTTAAAATAATGACAAGCCAAGGTTTCCATAAGGACTGGCATTAGAGCTATTTGCTTAACACATTAACACAATGTCCACAATGTACTATTAAAGAGTTTATTTTGTCCAGAATAAGAAAGTCCCCAGGTATGCAGATATCTCATAGCCTTTCAAATAGCCAAAGAGAGACACGTGGTGGATGGATGTAGTGGGAGTTGGATAGATGTATTCTAGAGATACTACTCTTTGTACTGTTTACTTGACTAAGGCACAATCTACATTGATATACCGGTAACCAACTTTCTGACCCTTCTCTAGACATTACCGTAGGGCTGTAGAACGCGGTGGTATTCCCGGCAAACACTCTGCGACATTGAACGGGCTGTACGAAGAGTTAGAACGGCTCCATTACAATTGTTGTTGTATTCCTTTTTAACCAGCATGTGGTGTCACAGCCCAGTCACTATGTTGCTTCTATATGCTAGTGTGCATTGGCGTGATTTCTGCTTCAATGTGGCAGCTTCTGTTGAAATACCTCCACTCCGGCCCAATTTGCCCCTGGACCAAAGACAGAGCTGGCAGTGTACAGGGTGGGACTGAGAATGACGAACCGGCACTTTAAAGACTGCAGCCGCCAAATGACGGCTGGATATGACGGGCCACATGTTACGCTTTCACGCCAACGTAGCGTTGGCCGGGCATATCCAGCCGGGGGTCGCACACTGCACCACCCTCTCTGCCCCTGGATGGGCAGGTCATGTGCATTTAGAGCAATGTTGCCCAGTGGCCCACTAGGGATTTGCCCATTGTGCCAAATGGCCAGTCTGGGCCTTGGGAGTCCAAAGTACAGAGCTTTAAGGGGTACTTTTTGATCACCAACTATGGGCCAATAAAGGGCATTTTGGTAAAGGTCTTAAAGGTGGTGTTTTCAAGTTAGACAAATCATTGATTACATACACGCTAGTTAAGCAAATACCAGATTATTTGAAACAACCTATCAGCGCCTTATTTTGTGTCACATGACAATTAAGCATTCCCAGCAAAATCTGACATGATTTAATAATTATTTCTGGAAAGTACTTGGACATGCAATAGCACTAGGAATGATGTTTCTAATGCTGTATTTCCGTCCTGAAAAATGAATCACAGAAAACGAGAAAGTAAAACGCAGCGGTCTTAGAAAGCTGCAAACGTGAATTATTCCGATGGAACAAAACCAGAGCCGCAGGCTTACAGTGTGAACTTTCAGTCTTCATACATAGAAGGTCCTTGAACAGCTGCGCGCTGCTCGGTAATACCCACCAGCGTGTACGGCAAGGGAAACATTGACTGTAGATAAGGCGAGGGATGACCTCGTGGCTCTCACTACACCTGTCAATAAGTAACTGCTGTATTAAAACTGTACTGCCAAACCGGTTGGGCTAAATCCAGATATGGCGCGGATTACTATATTATCATTGTAAAACTTTCACATTATCATTGTAACACTTTTCCATCTGGCCCTAACTGGGGTATCAAATTAGGGCCCCAGGATTGGAACGTTATAAATTATTCTCAATGGACAAGGGCCACACCATGGCTGTTTAAGGGCTCTATGGAGCAACGTATATGGTTCTTTTGGAGAGTTAGTTGTGATTAAGGATAAATTAGGGCAGTCTGAGCCCAAAAATATCTTTTCAGCACCTAAGAAATCTACTATGATCTATGGAAATATCTGAGAGCTTCCTGAGTGAGTTGGCAAAAATGTTACTCCTCTAATAGTCAATCACAAAGATTCTAGTAGTGACTTGCTAATGGTGGCACCCAATATGCTTCTTCCATCACGAGCTGAAGCTATTTTGAATTGTCACCTTTATTCAAGCAGGGATTTCAGTTTTAACAAAGACATAAGAATATGAAGGAGTTAACTCCAGCCTGACAATCTGCCCCTTTGCCCTACAGTAAACCTTTTGATAATCATTGGCAAACCTTGAGGGTTCTCTGTCAATTTGGAAGCAAATATTTAATACACAATGTATGTCCACAGCCCAGCGTTTTAACTCCACGGGGTCTTGTGTCATTTAAACCTGTGGTATTATTATAGCCGGTGGTCTTATAGCAACGCCCCTCGATGTGCTGGGTTCTGAGTGTTTTTTTAGCGCTCATAGATTGGGTTATTTTTTGCAAAACTGGCAGGAGTTTATAACGTGAGGTCACTTGGCAAACTAATCTCAAACTCTGACTTTCAATACCACCTGTATGCCGATGACAGCCAGATCTCCCTGTCCTCTCCTGATCTCTCTCCCTCTGTCTTATATGGTGTAACTAACTGCCTCGCCTCTGTCTCTAACTGGATGTCTCCACGATTCCTACAACTCTCCAAAACCGAACATCTTATCTCCCCTCCATCCAATGCTAACATTCCCTCATTAGTCTCCCTTAATGCCAATCATCTCCCCGTCTCCTCACGCCCGCTGCCTCTGTGTCACCCTTGACCTCTCATTCACCCCCCACATCCAGTCTGTCTCAAAAATCAGCTGTCTCCATCTTAAAAAACATTGCCCCCATCCATCCCTTCCTAACACAAAATACCACTAAGGCTCTTGTTCATGCCCTCAATATCTCCCGATATTAGCCGGTCTCCCTCATACCCATCTTGCCCCTCTACAATCCTCTATGAATGCTGCTGCCAGACTTATCTCACCCATCACTTTACCCATCAGATCACCTCTCCCCTCTGTCAGTCTCCTCACTGGCTGTCCTTGGGCTTCCGGATTCATTTCAAAATCCTCACTCTAACTTTCAAAGCCGTTTATAGCGGTTCCCTTACATACATCTCCTCACTCATCTCTAAATACACTCCACACCGGTCTCTCCGCTCATCCGATGATCTCTGTTTGTCCTCTCCTGTGATCTCTACCTCTCATGGACGCTTGCAAGATTTCTCAAGAGCTGCCCCTATCCTCAGGAATGCCCTCCTCTGGACTATCCTTCTTCCCCCCTGCCCCCCCTCAAGACCCACTTTTTTAAGGACACCTATGAAATTACGCCCTATTGCCCGTCCTCCCATATTCCTTTAGCTCAAACTTCCTAGTCCCTCACCTGCCTTCAGACAATACTAGTGTGGCCGGTCTATCCCTATCAGTGGCACCTCTACCTCTTGTGTAATGCACCCCAACTCCTTCTACATTCTAAGATCGTTTGAGCCGGGCCCTCATCGCCTCTTGTTTCTGTAAGTCGAATTGTTATATTATTTACTACTTGTTATGTCCTGTCTACCCATTAAACTATCTCTTTTCTGTTGTTAAGTTGCTGATTGTTGTTGATTGGCTCAGACAGCCTCAAAACATTGATAAAATATGCTAATTTTGCCACCGTTTAAATATGTTCAAAACAATTACCCAATAAGATACTTATAAAAAATATATATAATGTGAGTGCCATATGTTTCTTATAAGCACCCCGAGTTAAAGGAGCCAGTGCATCACCCTATTGTTAAAGTCTGCGAAGGTGACAGTTTCCCTTTAAGACTAAGGAGCTTTTTTTATCAGTCTTTTGGTAGAAAACAGGGATGATATCAGCAGAAAATACAAGCATGTTTATCAATGTACAGGAATTACTTACAAGTCAAGGTACTTTTGTTTTGCAGCTTATTGCATGCTTTAGGTGCTACGATAAGTCAGTAAATTAACCCTATACCTTCTGCTTACATACCAGCCGCATTCACTGCCTTGACCCTTGCATGAAACAGCACTGTGGGTCACACAAGTAGATTGAAATCTGGCATTTTTACCCCCTGTGACTCCTCCTGCCTGCCTCACCCACCTCCGGCAGTACAAAGAATAACTCTAATTACCCTTTACACTCAGGGATTCAGTGCCCTGCACACCGGAGAGCTCACCTCCTATCCAGGTGAGTACTAAATCCAGACGTAATCATTTTATCTCCCTTTTTTTCCCCATAAAATGCCTTTTAATCAGATCTGGTAATGGAAAATTGGAAACTTTGTTACTTTATTTTCCAGGAACGTCGCCATATCACCTGCAGCGACAAACACAGTGCATGAAATAGATAGAAAAATACTGTAATTTCTCAAAGTTCTATAATATTTTATTGTATTTTCTATTTTTATATTAACCAATGCAGTGCAAGTCATCAGCGTGGACATGAGATCAGGGTCGATAAGACGTGTATTTTCTATTAGTCATTGAAGCTGGTACATTTCAGATTTAGATGTTAGGGTTCGACCGGTATACTGCATTAAAAGTGTATTTTACTATGAATTAGTTCAGCTCCCCAAATTAATATATAATACAAAGTTATCATATTTGCTTATTTCTCAACATTTTGAATGGTCATGGTTAGGGGTGTGTTGGGAGGCTTGGCTAGGAGGCAGGTCTTTACCGAGACTTATCGATTGTTATTTATGTATCAAAGGTAATATCTTTTAGAAGAAGAATGGATTTTATTCACACAATTTAATTTATAAATACATTTCCTGCTGTTTCTATACACATTATTGGGGGCTTTTAGGGCAGTAGAACCCTGCGATCCCCTCAAACATTCCGAGCTCCTAGAAAAGAGGGAGGAAAAATGTTCACAATGGATCTGGGCTTCAAAGAGAGATAATTTACTCCTAAAGAGGGATATTTAATAGGTATATGATTATTCTCCCAGTGTCCCAGTCACCAGTGGAAAAGTATCATGGACAGTGGTAGGAAGAATACAAGTTATGGGACAGCACTTCCAACATTTATTGCTCGCTACGCAGATATCGTAAATGTTGGAATTCCAGTATCTTAGCAACGAACTCTTTCAGGGCGTCTTCATTAGTCCGTCATAAATCAACATTAAAGGGACGCTCATGGAAAGGTTGTGGGCATTCTGTATAATTATATTCCGTTTCACGCACAGACAGAGGTTCGTTACTATATTATAGAGAGCGCAAAGGTTTTCCAATTTTTCACCAATTCCGAGTCGACCTTTTTTTCTTTCTATAAGGCGTATTCTACTCCAGATATGTTTTAATCACTCCTAACATTAAGACCACCATGTGTAATATGTGTATTGTTTCCTTGCATAGTTTAGGTCCTGCCAGCCGGAGAAACATGAAAATAGCAGTGATTGGACAGAGTCTGTTTGGCAGAGAAGTTTACAAGGAGCTTCTGAAGGAGGGACACCAGGTGGTTGGCGTGTTCACCATACCTGATAAAAATGGCAAACCAGATCCCCTGGGTGGGTTTTATTATTGAACTTGCATACTTTCGTTGTGATTTAAGGACATGTTTTCACCAATACTACCAAATTGAATTTAGAACTCTCAGAAACAGACAAGTGGATACATAGGCCAAGATTAATGGTAGCTTCTGAATGTCATAGGGTTCAGTAGACATCCTCTTGGGAAACAAAATTCTGGTGGTATGACATCACTGATGACTTTTTCAATCTGTGAGAAAGCAAGTGGCTTTTCCAGTGATAGCTGGAAGAGTAAGAACCTGAATATTTCGAGATAATCATGCTTTTTGTCTCAGATCAGATAACTATAGTCTCATTCAGCCCTGATTTACTTTTAACAGCTATAGAAGCAGAGAAGGATGGAGTTCCTGTGTTTAAGTTCACTCGCTGGAGGGTAAAGGGTCAGGCTATCCCCGAAGTGGTGGAAACATACAAGGCATTGAATGCAGAGTTGAACGTGCTTCCATTTTGCTCCCAGTTCATTCCTATGGAAGTTATTGATTGGCCCAAACATGGTTCCATCATCTATCATCCTTCCATCCTACCACGGCACAGAGGAGCTTCAGCAATTAACTGGTAAGTGGTACTGCTGTGTTACGGAAAATTAATGGAGGTCTCCTAACACACGCCACCAAACAAAGAACATCCAAATGGGATAGCCAAAAAAATCAAGATCAATTTGTGCTTGTTTTTCTTTCTATAAAACAATATGACTTTCAGGACTCTGATACAAGGGGACAAGATTGGGGGCTTCACCATATTCTGGGCTGATGATGGATTGGACACTGGGGACATTCTGCTACAGAGGGAGTGTGAAGTCCTTTCTGACGACACTGTCAACTCTTTGTACAACAGATTCCTCTTTCCCGAGGGTGTGAAAGGCATGGTGAGTCTTCAGATTTTCATTACTACAATAAATAAATACATAAAATAGCTGTAGACAAACTCCCATTCCTTCTCACCTGCGTCTGAAGAACTTTAGATATGTGAGCGTTGTACTTTATGCACAATAGTAACATTAGTTGTGTAATTGTAACAATCACTTTGTATATAGGCAGGTTGACCTCTTTATACTAAGACTGCTAACTGTCTATGAAATAAAGTACAACTCACAGAGCTGGAGACATATTATCAGAGCTAGAGAGACACTCAAGCCTAGATAATCATATAAACATATTATGAAATATACCAATACATCAAAGTTACTACAATATACTTGCCTGAGAAATATTTTAATATTATTATCTATTTATACAACAAGATGATATGTACATGGAACCTGTAAGTAAAGGAGTCACATGATCCACAGCTCTCTTTCTGGAAAGGTCTCAAATACAATTCCCATGGTCTCTTCTTTTCGTGGGTCTGTTGTCATACGATGCCCTATATGAATACCCATAGAGTCCGTCACATAAAATGTTTATTTGTGTTAATTCTAGGTGGAGGCTGTAAAGCTCATTGCCCAAGGTACCGCTCCAAAAATCCCTCAGCCCAAGGAAGGAGCCACCTATGACCCAATCCAGAAGAAAGAGAATGCCAAGGTGAACTTTGGGACACTCATAATGAATCCTCTCCTTTCACAAGACATGTCACAGTTGTTTTGTATACATTTTTAATTTCTGATGTTGAAGGAGATATAGGTACCCTATTTATGGTCAAAGTGGCAGCCCATGTACCTGGTTCTAGGTCACTCCAAAAACCTACCCAGGCCCACTACCCCAATGCAGAACCCACTCCTCGTTTCACATGGAAAGATGTACGTACTGTACTTATTTGTGTTGAATCAGCTTTTTTTTTGTTTTGGTTGTGCTGTTTTTTCTTTATGAGCAGATTAATTGGGATCAATCGGCGGAAGAAATACACAATTTTATCAGAGGGAATGACAAAGTGCCTGGAGCTTGGGCAGAGATTGATGGGATGGTCAGTATCTCAATCATGTCTAGGGCTGTCTTTTAATGAAAATGTTGTCCTCGTTGATACATTTCTACAGAGATTGACGTATGCATGTTAAAAAGCAAAAGAAATTAATTGCCCCAATTCAAGGGTTTCATATTTTTGGAATAATCTTTTTACATCTGATTGCTACTGTACGGCTTTAACGTGAATAAGTTGTACATGAATCAAAAGTTGTCCTTTTAAATTTGGCAAATGCCACCTTTCTTTTTATAATGCTTTTAAAGCACATTTTCTGTGTTTTCATGCAACATATTTGCACTATTACAGTGAATAATAGTTAATAAGTCTTTTTACTCCATCCCTTTGTACAGAACGTGACATTTTTTGGTTCCACTTTTACAAATAACGGCTTAGTTCCAGAAGGAGCTCCACTAGATATTCCTGGCGCATCTAAGCCTGCTCTGGTCACTAAAAGTGGGCTCGTACTCTTTGGGAATGATGGCAAAACGGTGAGTGGTTTGTTTAGTGAATTGTGTTCTTCAGAATACGGCACGTTAATCGTCTCACAGTCTGTCTGTCCTTCCACGTGAAGTTGAGTTTCACACATATTATACCTTCTAAAGCAAGGTTGGGAAACGTAAGTTTATGGCAAAACTATTTTTTTTTTTTTTTTTATGGGAAGGCGATATAAATTAAGTACAATTAGTTATGATATTTATTTGATGTTCCAAAGCTCACAGTGAAAAATATCCAGTTTGAAGACGGAAAGATGATCCCGGCCTCTCAGTACTTCAAATCTTCTGACAGTACCACCCTGCAGCTCACAGATGAGGAACAGGCTCTTTCTAAAGAATTACGGGTGAGAGGGCACTGAATGATTGATAGTTTCTGAAAGGTCTTCTTCTTCAACGTTGGTCTTTGGTTATCTTTTCTGGGTTGATAAAGATGCTGCTGTTCCAAAGCAAATTAAAGCTAAAAAAAAACCTAGGATGGGTTTGTGGAACGTTAATTAAATAATGTTAATAAAAGGCAGAGTAGAGTTCCAGTTAGAAAGACCTCTCTCTCTCTCTCTCTCATGAGTGAGGTCCCAAAATTAAGTTCTTTGAAAAGTCTGGGATATGTGATCACCCTACTCTTTTTCTTCACGTGACAGGCTGTGTGGGCACGGATCCTTACAAATGTCTCTGAGGTTGAAGACTCTACTGACTTCTTCAAAGCTGGAGCAGCTTCCATGGATGTTGTGAGGTGAGTCCTGCTTGTAAAAATCTGAGATTGATACAAGAGCTTGCAATCTTTACAATGTATCAACTGTGGCAGCGTAGCCTGGTTCTTCACAAGAAACGTCAGAATAAAAGTATAACGTGGTTTATTGTGGCTTTTCTTTAACCCCTTCAGTTTCCTATGGACGTACCGTTACGTCCAAAAAACGCATCCCAATAACCCCATATGGACGTACCAGTACGTCCCGCCCTTCTTGCAGAAGGCTGTCCCTTCTGGGTTGCGTCACTGCTGACGTCACCCGGAAAGGTTTTTACAGACCAAAAATGGCAAAATTGCTCTGGGACTTGAGGTAGCAAAAAGCCCTAGTATTGAAGGGGTTAAGGTACACAGTGCTGTGTTTCACAGTGATAAATAAACAAAACAAACCCTACTCCATCTTGGAGACTATCTACACAAAATATTCCCTAACCAACCAACTGCCCACAGCAAGTTAAACATACAGGCATTTTAAACAGTACCTTTTCCTCAGCGTCTTGGGGCCTCAGGCTTAACCGCCTCTCTCCCTGTTAATGCCTCCAAAGGCTGACCTTAAAACATTACAGTACAGGTTAACTTAATTCACTTGAAAGGGCTGACTTCCATCTATTAACCCCTTCATGCTGGGAATAGAGAGCGCTCCAACCTGCTACTGACATACAAAGCCTCTCTAACTTTGCCACACAACATAACAATGGGGTAGGATCAGAGGGAATGGAAACATATAATACATGAAAGCATTTTATGGCAGTATCCAATAAACAGACAAAGTAATATATAGGAATAATGGATACAAGGAACCAAATCTATACTTTAGAAGATAAACAGTCCATGTAACTAGTTACTCACGTAGCACAATGCCAAAAAATACTCCAGAAACTCTACTTTAATTGTATGTTCAGTGATGCGGTGTGAGAATTGAAATGCTTGTTTCAGACTGGTTGAAGAAGTGAAGCTCAAATGTGATGGATTGCAACTACAGAACGAAGATGTCTACATGGCTACCAAATTTGAGGAATTCATACAGATGCTAATTCGGCGCTTGAGAGGAGAGGACAAAGAAGAAGAGATCATTATAGATTATGTAAGTTCCGGTAAACTGATTAGTGGAGTGAGACTGTTTTTGGGTGCATCTTCTACTCCTTCACAATAGACATGTGGGTTTGGACTTCTGACACCAACCCTCTGGGAAGGTATCAGAGACATGGGAATATAGGAGGTGGCATAGGACCTTATTGAGATTTTTGCCACATGCAGAAGAAACATTTGTAGTGTTTTACTTATTAACATAAAATATATTTTTTTAATTGTTGAAATAATTGTATGAAAGATCTCAATATAAAATATAATGAAAAATATTTGCAATTTAAGGTTGGTATCTATAGAAATCGTTTAGATGGTTTTACTTTGTTTCCTCTGGTTATAAACAGACCTTGATCATTTTCAAGACACAACAAGCAGTTTCTGTCACAAAAGGGTTTACAAGTACAATGGTATTATTTCTTCCATCTAGAAAAAATGCTTTTTATGTGTTAGGTGGAGATGGGACTCAACAATATGACGATCAGAATGCCCCATCAGCTGTTCGTCAACGGCAAATTCATAGATGCAGAAGGTGGAAAAACATATGAGACCATTAATCCTACGGATGGTACAGTAAGTGTTGCCATGAATCAAAACAGGTTTTTGTACGATAGACAATGTATCCCCAACTAGGAATAGTAGACTTCAATAGCCAAGAAGATGTCCAGTTAGAATGTGGCTTTTAGGAAATGAGTGGCATTGGAAATCTAATATAATGCCCCATGGCTGAAAGGTCCATGACATTTTTTGGTGCCCAGGAGTCCTTGTCTCTATATTTTTGTTATTGTTCATACGGTAACTTAAATGTGTTTTTGGGGGTTTTGCCCCAGATTTGTTCAACCAACAGCAGTTAAATTATAACAATCAAGGGATTTTATATGGCACCCAAATAACCTTTAGGTGCTCTCAAAAAAGGATGAGTTGGCTTCTACCCATAAGAAGTTTTTATTGTGGAATGCTCACAAAAGGTGGAACTTAACAGTTCTAAGTCCAATGGAACGAGAGACCCAGCTGAGTGTAAAATCTTCTAGAGAAGAACAAACACAGATCTCTTACTTTGAAATTGACTGTAGCCAGTTAAAAAGTCACTATGGACTCCATTTGGCTAAATTCAGGAGCAATGGGACCATAGCCTCTATGTGATTAGTGATTAACCATAGGCAATGAATATATTCGGTATTCCCATTTAGAATTTTACATGTAAATATGAAAATAGTCAAACTCTGGAAAGTGGATTAAAGACATCGAGAAGCGTTGACTATGGGGGGTTTACTCTACTGATCTTTTTCTTCTAGGCCATCTGTAAGGTTTCGTTGGCTCAGGTTTCCGATATAGACAAAGCCGTTGAAGCAGCCAAGGAAGCCTTTGAAAATGGAGAATGGGGAAGAATGAACCCAAGGGATCGGGGCCGCCTGCTATACCGGTAAGATGTGTATTGTGTCTTGGGCAGTGTGCACTGCGTGAAGCTATGTACACATAGGTAACAATAATAACCGTTTATCAGCTACCCCTGTAATAAAATATACCTTAGTACTTTATAATTTGGAGGTGAATACTTAAATGAAAATACTTCTAAATAATTGTGTTTTATTTCTATTTTTTTAAGTAATATGAAAAATTAAACATGTGAGATCTCTATATAAAACTTAACTTTTATTCATACCTCAATTTACCCGGAGAGGGGAATTTAAGATTGTAAAAAGTTATTTTTATTATTTCTGTTTAGTCTTTTATATTAATTTTGTCTTTTGAGGCTTACCCCCTAGTGTACCTCTTTATATTGGTTATTTTCATGTCAATTTTTAGTTGTTGTAATGCTATATTACTACTAAATAAACAATATCATTAGCTGTGATTACTGTAAGAGGTGACATAAGGCTATATTTTTATTATTTGGTGAAATGTCCCTTACATTCTATTGTTGACTTGGCGTTCCACAAATAAAAATATTTCTAATACAGCAAGCGAGGTAAAAGTGGAATTACCCTGTAGGAGAGTCTACCGTTGGCCCAAACCCTGATTCTGTGTTCTAGACTGGCGGACCTTATGGAGCAGCACCAGGATGAACTGGCTACCATTGAATCCATAGACTCAGGGGCTGTCTATACATTGGCTTTGAAGACCCACGTAGGGATGTCCATCCAGACGTTCCGATACTTTGCAGGCTGGTGCGATAAAATCCAGGTGTGTTGCCTAATACCCCCCCAAATCCTACCAAAAACGAAGCTCTTTTTTGACGGTTCTTTATAATTTTCTAATCCATTAAATTAGCTGCGGTTCAATAATCCCAGCAATGGAAGAGATGATTCAATGAAGCACCCCTGATCAAGATGTACATTTATGAAGGTCAAGGGGACTTCACTTTTTTAGATGTTCCTACTTTTAACCCCTTAAGGACAATGGGCGGTCCCTAAACCCATTGAAAACAATGCATTTTGAGCCCGTACATGTACTTTGTCATTAAGGGGTTAAAAGGAAATTAGCATTAAATTGTACTGTCATTGTTCCGGGGAACAGTTCACATTTTTTTTTATTGTTTATTTTTATAATAGTATTGAGCCAGCCGGATAGTTATTTATGTAAAAATATTTCTCTGAATCATGGTGTTCTATCTGTGTTTTTGTGTCCAAGAGGCGGTATCTTGTTGTTTCCAGAATCTTGCCGGACATATTTTAAGATGAAGAATTTAATATATTTATTCTTGAAAGGGAGATCGATGTGAAATAAAAAATTCTTTGCATGGAAAAACATTTTAGGATTTTTGAAGCGGGTTTATATCCTTGTAAATTTGTCGGGGGGGGGTGTTCATCTTCAACAGTTATTGAAGTTTTTGTAGCATCCAGTTGGATTAACACTTAGAACATAACAAGCGAGTTTATATACATTTTGCAGGGCTCTACTATTCCAATCAATCAGGCCCGTCCCAATCGCAATCTGACATTTACCAAGAAAGAACCCATCGGGTGAGTCATTTGTATGGACTCTCGTGCATTGCATGGACATGTTCTAAGAGGACCTTATGAAAACAGGACTTAAACCCAAAGAGCGTAAAATTATCTGTAAATTGTGCTGACGTTTTGGGGTCTTATATAGCAATTTTTTAAATAGTAAAAGCTATCGCTCTGTGTGATGGTTTTAGTTCTCCCAATGTCCTGCAAAGTACATGATTCTTGTAACAGAACAGATGCCTGATGAATAATAATGTACCTGCCCATTCATCACAGAGTTTGTGGAATTATCATTCCCTGGAACTACCCACTCATGATGTTGGCGTGGAAAGCAGCTGCTTGTCTTGCGGCAGGGAACACAGTGGTACTGAAACCGGCGCAGGTAAGAAGAGGAGTGACAGTGCCTGCAATTCATTTCCAACTCAGTATAATTATTCAAAGCAATAATTCAGCGCATACCCAGTGAATCCCATTCAAAAAACACCTATTACATAAATACTGGGGATTCCGTCACACTATATGGCCATATATTTCTTCGTCCGCCATTACGTCAAAGTTTAACGAGTCCTGTCTAATTTTTCATGGCTATGTTGCTTACCAAGGAGCTCTATCAATGGCTTTCCATTTGAACCCAACCAGACTCTCATGCAATTAATGGTGTCTGGAGAAGGCTTTAAGTTGCTTGAGCGTCTCATTGGGTTAAAATGCAGGGCAAGCCCACTGCACAGTCCCAAAATTTAGATAGGGCTCGCCAAACTTGGGGTAATTTGACGCCATGATGGGCAAAGTAATATATGGCCATATAGTGTGTTTTTTTAATGGTATTGACTGGGTCTGCGGTGCTTGAAGAGATTGTTAATGGTATTCTTCTGTTTCAGGTGACCCCGCTAACTGCCCTCAAGTTTGCTGAATTATCATTGAAAGCAGGAATACCCAAAGGAGTAATTAATATCCTTCCTGGAGCAGGTAGGTCGGGGCATAATATTATGAAGTTTTGGGAGAAATCAGTTTTTATAAAAGGAAATACGAATGATGTATTTATTGTTTAATTGGTCATAATTAAGTAATCTCCTGATAAACCTTGGTACCCGTGATTCAGATTAAAGGATTAAAAATATTTTATGTAGAACTACTCAAAATAAACCATCTTTAGCATTGGAAGAATGAAAGCAAAAGTGATTTTGGGATCCTACCCACAGGGGCAAATTTTGATTAAATAAAAATGTTATCACGGAATAAGGCGTTTAGATGTCATTGGAATATCATGAAGAAAAGTATGAATGATCTACCCTTACCCTACTTATGTCTCTCGATCAGGCTCCCTCATTGGCCAGCGGCTTTCAGAGCATCCCGACGTGCGAAAAATTGGTTTTACCGGTTCCACTGGAATAGGAAAACATATCATGAAAAGGTGATACAGGAGTAATCTTAGATTAAAAAGCACCGAATATCCCCAGAACTAAAATAATATCCTAATGATTTCTGTATGTTTCCATATTGAAATATTTTTATATATTTTATATATATTATATTATATTTTATATATATTATGTATGCGTAGTGGCTGTATAGACTCTCTCTCAATGCAAAATGAATTAGTGAGCAGACCCCAAGGCAGTGAAGAACACAAAGAATGAATAAAGAATCGATTTCTCTTCTAGCTGCGCCCAAAGCAATGTAAAGAAAGTATCTCTGGAGTTGGGTGGGAAGTCTCCTCTCATCATCTTTAAGGACTGTGACCTGGACAAAGCCGTACGCATGGTGAGAAATCAATGTCCATAATATTATATATATACGTGTGCTTGCGACCCATAGGCACAAGGTTCTTTGTCTTGTTCTGGTAGGCATCTCTCTGGTTCAAAGTCTCGGTTTCACGTATTCCTTGTCCTCTTAATTCTGCTTTTTCTCAGGGAATGAGTTCCGTGTTCTTTAACAAGGGGGAAAACTGCATTGCTGCTGGACGCCTATTCCTTGAGGAATCAATCCACGATGAGTTTGTGAAGAGAGTGGTGAGTGCCCCATAAATAACTTGAAAATACTGAAACACTACATGGCCTTTCTACTTTCACCTGGATACTTTTGACATATTGCTAAGTGATGCATATAAAGCATGTTAAATAAACATATTATACAACTCCAGTGGCCCCTGAGGACTAAGACAGACATACATGTGCTGCAGAGTATTAACCTTTTTCCAACCAAGTTTCCATAGACACTGATTTCTCCAGCCAGATATCCCAATAGGATTAGGTGTTTGTGTCTGTAAATATTAACAGAAAACAGCTTCACCTTCTCAAGATAACGAGTACTGCCGTACCCCTTAAATATGAAAAGCACACCAAGGAACACGCAGGATCACATGATGGAAATACAGCTCCATGGCACACACGTTCCACCCATGTTCCAGTGTAAGTGATCCGTATTAAACATATATGTGCTCCCCTCTCTTACAGGTTGAAGAAGTAAAGAAGATGAAAATCGGAGACCCCTTGGACCGATCTACAGATCATGGACCACAGAACCACAAAGCCCACCTAGATAAACTGCTTGAATTTTGTCAAACTGGATTAAAAGAGGGGGCCACACTGGTGTATGGAGGGAAGCAAGTCCAGAGACCAGGCAAGCACCAGAAACTGAATAATTTAGATTTTTTTATCTGTAGTTTTTGGTTCTGTTTGGGTTAACGTGAGAATCACTTTAATGTGACCCAAAATACTATTTCACATATCACGACATATGCATCTTACCGCATATCAGTACCTTGGACCCCCCAGTTTAATAGGTTCTGTAATATCTGGGGTAGTTAATAAGGGAATTGTAGCATGGGGCAGGCACAAGGCTTTCCTGAACATAAGACAAGACCAAGGATGGAGTCATGCAGCAGGTAGTAAAATGGACAGACTGGATGTACTGCTCTTAAATGCCATCAGATTTGTTGTATTTAAACTTAAGGCCAGAATTGACTTTGGCTAATGCCAACCATGCTTGGCATGCTAGACATCCTAGCTCCCGGGCCGGCTTTACCTGACCTCAGGACCAGACGTTGCCAGTCCTCCCCTGATGAAAGAAGAGGACAGAGTCACAGAGAAGCTATAGTTTACTGGACCGGTGGATAGGCTTAACCCCTGGGACGCTTAGTACCAGTTCCTCTATGTCTTCAAGGAACTGTGTGGACAAGCCTCCTTGTCCTTGAAAGGTGCAGCTGAACCAGTTACTGTCTTCTCGTTAAAACCGTGTATTGCTTTTCAGGGTTTTTCTTTGAACCGACCGTATTTACAAATGTTACTGATGAGATGTTCATCGCCAAAGAGGAGTCATTTGGACCCGTTATGATTATATCCAAGTTCGAAGATGGGTAAGAAAAAGTCTACATGTTTCGTAGAGCTTCACATCCACCATTTTTTTTTTAACACATCTCGTTATGGTTGCACAAAAGAGGAGGTTACTGGGGGAAACTGGGCGCCACCAGCACAAGTGATTTTCAAGTAAATAAGTTGAAATGTATCTGTTTTTATTTTAAAAAAATAGACCAACTTTAGGCACTTTTCCACCCAAATAACCTTTTTATACATAAAGAGCAGTTCTGACCACAGCTGGTGTGGTGATATTGGTGAATTTATGGGAATGACGCTATGATCTTCCTTTTCAGGGATATTGATGGTGTTCTGAAGCGAGCAAATAACACTGAATTTGGTTTAGCATCTGGGGTGTTCACCAAGGACGTCGGCAAAGCCCTGTATGTCACCGAAAAGCTACAGGCTGGGACGGTCTTCGTCAATACCTACAACAAGACGGATGTGGCGGCCCCCTTCGGGGGATTTAAGCAGTCGGGATTTGGAAAGGACTTGGGTAAGAATTTGTATGAGGGTTGGGTAACCTCTTCCCCATCGCCCAAAAGCCAGAGGAAGGTATGACTGTACCCACGTTTAAGGTGGATGTGAGGTTTAAGTTGGATGCGATTGAATATTCCGTGACTTGTATTAGAATTCGCTTACTTGGGTGACAGAATGAGAAGCGGACACTAGGGGGCGCTGATTGCGAACGCATAGCTCAGCTGAGTGTGAGTAGACACCCGGCCCCGCCGTAACGGTGTTAAATATGTAATAACAGAACGCGGACACCCTGAACACTCATATAATGAAGCCCAGCGTGTTTAATACGTCCTGAGAACATGTCGCCTACTCTCTAAATAATGTCACCCTGAGACTCTCGGGGTATTAACCCTTTAATAGCCCATTGTGCAGATTTTATGTTTCAGCTCACCAAACGAAAACCTTGATTTAAAGATACACCTAATTGTGTCACCTGCATTCAAGCAGGGGTATCCACCATAACATCCTGAGAGCAAACGCATCCATTGGGAATCTTGGATATGATCACAGCGGTGTAGAATAGGAAGGAGTTCGGTCCATACTGTGTGACCCTGGGAATCTGCCCCTTTACCCTGAGATTAGGGCAAAAACCCTGAGATTTGGGGTCAACCAGGTGTACGAATTGCCCCCTGTCGTTTAAATGCCTTCTGTCGCGTATAAAGGTTAGTCGTGGATAACCCGATCTTTGCTCTCTGTTTGCGGTTTAGGTGAAGAAGCCCTTAATGAGTATTTAAAGACCAAGACTGTCACCATCGAATACTAGAGACACTCGACGGATCCCGGATGCAAAAAACCAAGATGGAAAAGTCTAGCCTCGTAACAAATACATCTTAATAATAAAAAGAGTGCTTTAAATAAATCTAGTGATGTTCGACAGAAAAACTGCACAGCAATAGGAAAGGAAATCCTTCCAGCTGCTTTTCATACCAGGGAATCCTATGGACCCCCCAATTCCCTCACATCTGTACCGACCGGGCGCCCCAATATCCTAACCCATTCCGTTTGGAAAATAATTATTTAAGCCCGAATGACACAAAAAGAAGACTGCAAAATAAGCTTTAAGACCTCAGAGGTCCCTTTTTTAGATGTTAGATGTTTTTTTTTTTATATGTTACTATCACAGATATCCCATCTGCAAAAAAAATAAAATACTCTGCATTCAAAAGTTCACTTTGATTTTAACCCGAAGGACGTTCCAAGTCGGATTCTCACCCGCGATGCATTTATGATTTCTGTTGTAATTGGTTTTTCTCTCTGTAATTTGTTGTATTTGTGCATTTTGTTTAAAGACCAATTATTTTACACCATCGAGCGACATCCTCTTCATTTCATTCTAACGCCGTAGCTTGGCGTGAGGGTCTCGTGGCGGCTCGGGATAAATTAACACCGAGTCGTTGGGAGATCAATTAAAAATTTAAACGGTTTTCCTTTTTCATCTATTTTTTTCGGATGGGGTTTGCTCCATAAAACCTTTGGGTTGAAGGTCATTTTGCATAAAGAAGTGATGGCGGGTGATCTATGCGTGTAATTATTCCGCACCGCGTCTCGCTGCGTGTATAGCGGCATCGAGTAAAATAATTGCTACGCCTTAATGTCTGTTTATTTCTGTCTCCTATTCGTTTGATTTTTCTAATTCATGATCTCAGGGCCATAGCGTTCTTACGCAGATTGTGGAGAAATCACCATGAAGTGGGGCAGGTTCTCAAGGTGTTAATCCAGAGGGTGAATTATTTGGCCCCTGAGCCTTGGTCATACCGGCATAGACAATATTATATTCCATTACGGAATAAACTGGGCAAGGGCCACAGCCATAACACCTAGGGGTCACTGCCATAACACCTATTGCCCATAACACAACAGTAATATAGTACCAGACAGACGGCTTTGTGTATTTGAAACCAACTATATATATATACCCAGGGGGGTGGGATGCAGCCCTCGGCCCCTCGCCCACCCCCAACGCCATGCCTTACCCATGAAATTGAGAAAATGCTGAGCGGACAGAAATTGAAGCCGGCCGAGAATGTGGCCCCAGCAGAGCAGCAGCTGTACGGTCTCGTTACTGTCACAGGCACTCCGAAGACCCCGCGTTCATAATTCATACATCGCTACAGAACCCTGCGTTCCCCTGGACAGCACCAAAAAATCCCACCAAATCACCCAGGTAACGTTTATTAACCTCTATTTGTAAGAATAATTAATTTAATTCATTTTCTATTTAAGCTTCTTTGCGTTTAATATATATATATATATATATATAAGCTTTAAAATATATGATATTACATGGAGTTAAGTTTTCTTAAGATGGGGGGGACTGGGGTGGAATAAGACCCACTTATTGAAAGCTTAAAATGCAGTGCTGTGGAAAAGTAAGATGCTGCAAAGTTAGAATTCTGTCAAAAAGAGACATGTTAATAGTTAAGTTTTATCATTTAAGAAAACGTAGCGATTGAAGAGAAGGAAGCTCTAAATGTAATGAGTATTTGGGGTGACCCCCCCTTTGCCAGCATCGGTTCTTCTAGGCTCACTCGCAGTTTTTAAGGGACTCGGCAGGTCGGTCCAAACATCTTAGAGAACCCACCGCAGGTCTTCTGTGGATTTATTCCGCCTCCGGGACGCCCGACAGACTCGTATAGGTGCGATGGTATACTGAGGGCTTATATATACTGGAATCCCCTACCACCTAGGGGTATTATACCGTGTACACACCTAGGGGTATTATACCGTGTACACACCTAGGGGTATTATACCGTGTACACAACTATGGGTAATATAATGTACACACCTAGAGGTATTATACCGTGTACACACCTAGGGGTATTATACTGTGTACACACCTAGGGGTATTATACCGTGTACACACCTAGGGGTATTATAATGTACACACCTAGAGGTATTATACCATGTACACACCTATGGGTAATATAATGTACACACCTAGAGGTTTTATACTGTGTACACACCTAGGGGTATTATACCGTGTACACACCTAGGGGTATTATACTGTGTACACACCTAGGGGTATTATACCGTGTACACACCTAGAGGTTTTATACTGTGTACACACCTAGGGGTATTATACTGTGTACACACCTAGGGGTATTATACCGTGTACACACCTAGGGGTATTATATTGGGCACACACCGAGGGGTATTACAATGTACACACTTAGGGGTATTATATTGTGTAAACACCTAGGGGTAATACACCCCCCAGTGGCAGCATGTTGTGTACACACCTAGGGGTATTATACCGTGTACACACCTGGGGGTATTATAATGTACACACCTAGAGGTTTTATATACCGTGTACACCTAGGGGTATTGTTATACCGTGTACACCCCCAGGGGCGACATGTTATGTTGTGCCTACTCCCCAGTGGCATATAAACCTCTGTACACAGCCCGTGTTACTTTGTTGCCCCTGCCCACGTGTCAGTGCCGCGGGAGGGGTCTGTTTCCTGCCGCCTCCCCGGCTCCTCCTCTCGGTATGTGGGTGCCGGCAGGGCCGGGGGTTGGAGCCCCAGTTCCCCCGGGGCCCCCTCTGTTCCGCAAAAACTCGGCTTTTCAACCTGCATGTAACACGGAGTGAGGACACCCCACAGAGCTGCACACGCGTGGGGTGAGTCGATGGGTGGGGAGACACGAGTGGGGCGGGGCAGCAGTGCCAGCTCACACAGCCTGGGTAGTAGCCACTCGGCCTCTCTTATAATGAGGTTATGGAGTGCCACTCAGCCACTCGAGTTCGTGGGGGGCCATCTTTAGCTCTGCTCTGTCCTCGAAGCGCTGTGTGACCCCATTCAGTGACTGTGGACTATGACTCCCACAATGCTCGGCCATATCCACAGTGGAGCCTCTGAACTAATGTTACATCTGTTTGCAAGCAGGAGTCCTGGGATTAAAGCAGATTGCAGGCCCGTGGGGTTTTCTGTAACAATATCAGATATTAGGGCAAAACATAGATATGTATTTAAATGAGTGGAATCAGCAGCACAAGCAGGACCAGGTTTAACCCCACGGCATAGGATTATACCTCCCAAGTATCTCGGTTAAGGAGGTACAGTCCCTGCCGGAGTCCTTCTGTTCCTGTTAAGTCTGTTGGGTTCTGTAGGCGTAACGTAACAATAACATGAATGTAAACGAGAGTGCGTTTGTTTATCGATGAAAAGACGTAAATATAAAACATTATTCCTTACTTTATTATATATTTAGTCCCATAACATTTCTCAGTAACGTCAGACTTCTAGTGTCCCCTTCTTCGTAATTCACATGGTGGGGTATGATGTCATCACAGTGATCTACAGCCCAAATAATGTGTGTATACAAAGAATATGTGCTCATAAACCATGTTGTGTAAATAAACTGCACTTCTAAATGCCGCGGTTAAGTAAATAGCTGTCTATAGTTCTCAAAGTTAAGTCTCTTTCGGAGGTATGGGTAATTGAGTAGAGAGGGTGGTACATAAGTGGAACCGCCGCCCAGCAGCGGTGCTAGACTCTAATACAATGTGGGGAATTTAAACATGCATGGGATAGGCGTACGGCTCCTGAATGTAAGACGAGACCAACGACTGATTAATATCTGCCGTCAAGTTCTATGCTTCTATGATTACGTTTAGATAAGTGTACTTGCAGGTGATGACATCATTATCAAAGTGAAATCAGATATAACGGTGTCATCAGCAGACATTCACGCACATAAACCGGCCTGTCTTTTATTCCAATGAGAAGCGCTTCCTGGTTAGTAAATGAGCAGCCCCCAACCGATTAGATTCCGCTGACAGCGGGACAGGGGCAGCGTTAGGATAAAAACAGGTGTGTGGGTATTTTTACCCCCGTGACATCACTTCATCTCCCCCTCTGCCTCGTGGAACGGGACACCAAAATCTCCAGCGGATTAGCGGATGTAGCAGAACAGTCCGCCGGGTGATAATGTTACCAGACGGCACCTTGGATGACATGCTGCGGGTCAGTCTGGCACCCACCGCCCAGCAACATGTAGAATCCGTACCCTCCTTTCAAAAAAAATCAACCTTTTTATTCTTTAATATCCTTATTTCCTATCCCATGCGTGTTTAAATTCCCACAGCATATCAATGTCTGCCACCTTTACTGGGAGGCTGTTCCACCTATCCACTACCCTCTTAGTAAAGTAAAACCTCCTTACATCACACCTCAGCCTCTGACCCTCTGGTTTTAGATTCTGACCTCTTGTTCTAACAAGCTGCCGGTCTCTGTATGTTTGTATACAGTTATTATTGGTGAAGATAAAGGGGTTTGGAGTATTCCACGTTTTTTTTTATCTGTTTTTTTTATAGGTTTTAGAACATCGCTTTTAAAATCGCTACTATGTAAATACCATTATCTCTGCAGGCTGACGAGGCCCTGGGCACACGCCGGTCAAAATGAAGGGAGAGGAGACCCGACAGAGAAAAAAAGAGGGTCGTGCCAGGAACGAGGAGCGTCCCAAACAGAGGGCAAAGAACAGGAGCAAACACAATGAGAGCCGAGCGGCTGCCCGGGAGGTGGTGGAAGAAGAGGTGCCGCTTATTCCGGTGAAGCGCCCTCCCGAGAAGAAGACGCACATGCCGAAGCCCGGGGACGAGTCTGCCGTCTCTATCGCTCTACAGGTCCTCTTTCCATACCTGCTAGCGGGACTGGGCATGGTCTTTGCTGGTATGGTCCTGGATGTGGTGCAGGTAAGACAGATTACAGAGGGATCTAGGCAGGGTTTCAAATAAGGATCCAGTATTTGTGAAACGCATTCTGTTAAGCCCGCTGCGCTGGATTTAACACCGCTGTAACAAAACAAGACTAGAAACACCATCCCTGATGCTATTGGATTCCTTAATCAGCTGCTGGATTCATTCTTTACTCCTGTGAAATTGTCTCATTCGTCATTTTTATGAGGACTGATGGTTGTAGCCATAGAAACCAAAACAATTTATTCTCCATTATTTTTAATGTGATTAACCCTTCAGAGGGAAGAATAAAATGACAGATCTGCTAAGATTGGAGATCACAATTCATGTTTTGTATAAGTGGAACTGCACCTTTAATTCATAACGTAAGGACTAAGACACCTTTCATTCATGCCCCTTTTCTATTGTTGGAAGTCAGTAAGGAAGAAGACCTGTAAGTGATATCTGTATTCTATGACCCCAACATATCAGGGGATCTCCCCAGCTTCCCGGGTGAGAGAGAGACAGTGCCTGAAAATTGGGACTATCTCCCAAAAATCAGGACTGTTGGGATTTATGCTGTCCATTAACATAGAGCATGGGGGTCTTGGCCACCCAGGAGGATGATTCAGTTGGATTTGCTGCTTTTGTGGAATGCAGCCAGTGTGTGATTTGTATTCCCCCCCCCCCCGCCGCACCTTGGGCACTTTGGGCATTTGCCGGTTATAGGCACACGTCACAGCCGGTCAGGGGGTGGGAGGAAAGCCGTATTATGGGATAATATGAATACTGTATTTGAATACTGTGGTATAGAAAGTTATCAATAGTTTGTATACCATAATGATTAATGGCTATTTATACAAATCACTTTTAGGGCAAACATTGGAAATCCTGCTGTTGCAAAAAAAAAAAAAAAATGTTGAAAATGTCACTGCGCCCTCAGCAAGGAGATAAGGACGTTTATAATAATGTGGCCTCGGGCCAGCGGCTTGGCAGCTCAGTGACAGAACAGAACATGTTGGACTGTCTGTGTATATATATATATATATATCTTATACAGAACTCGCACCCCCCGTAGCCCGTTGTTGGGTGTTCAGTGGGTTTGTATGGATTAGTACAGGTATTCACTAATGTTGCCTGTTTAATGAGGGACCTCAACGAAACAAACAGAAATAAAGCAGAGAGCGCTTATTTATTTATTTTTCTCTCAATCACATTCTCTCAGTCCTTTTCACAGGCTGTCACATTCTCTCACACTCTCTTAATGTCTCCCTACCTTCTCGACAACCACTTCTGTGTCTCCTTTTGCGCAGCTCCGCTTTTTGTCTTGCTTCTTCTTCTGTCTTTTTTCTTGGTCTGCTTTGCTCTGTTAACCATGGCTCCTGGAGCGCTTCTGCACCAGGGCGGAGCCTCGGCGCACACCGCAGGGACAACTTACCCTGATTGGAGGGCAAGGTGAGAGTCTGTTTCTGTGAGGCGCACTGTGGCTCCGCCTTTTCTTGGCAAAAAAGAGCTGTAGAAAGACTTCTCCATTTTCCAGAATTATTACAGCTCCTCTAGGCGATCTCATTTTAAAGAAGGAGAAATGTTAGGGCAAGAGGTCATAATCTAAAACTAGAAGAGAAGGACAGAGGCTTGGATGTCATGTAAGAAAACTTGACGTTACTGAAAGGGTGGTAGATAAGTGGAGCAGCCCCTCAGCAGACGTAGAGGCAAATTCAAACATGTATGGGATGGGCATATGGCTGCTGAATCCAAGACAAGACCAACGACTGATTAAGGTCTTTTGTACCTGAGACATTTCCCCCATAGAACTGGATAGTTTCATGTGGCCTAAAAAATGGAGTATTTTATGTAAATAAACGGAAGATGTTAATTTTCTGCAGCTCTCTAATCAGCTTCGCATATCAAATCACATATATTATAATCATAAGTCTAAAGTTTTCTTGTGTTTCCACGTCAGTTAATCATTTGCTGGGTTTATAAGCTCGTTTCACCATATATTAAATAAGAAGCCATAAAGACTGCTTGTAAAAACATAGGGTGTGGAGTGATGCCGTTCAGTCAAGGTGCTGTCTCGAAGTCAAGGGCATTATGGGCATTTCAAATGGACGCTTTTATTCCCTTTATACGTTAGAAGCCTCGACATTTCTAATATCCCTCCAGCCTGCAGAGTTTTTCTTTGTGAAAAGCATAGCCCCCTTTATCTAATGTCTCGGTTCAGCTTAGTCTATCAGTTCTAGTTTTGCCAGACCCTTTAAATGTATGGACTGTAAAAAGCGATGCATAACTTGTTGCCACGAAATAAATAAAATAGATTAATATTACATTTTCGGCCTGATGGGCCATTGGGGGCTTTATCACAATATCATTGCATTGTTCCAGATGAGTGTCTGCAGGGCGCAATACTGAACCCTGCCACTAGGGGAGAAAGTCTGGGACGCCATGAATGGTCTTTCTCAATGATTGTGCGGGCACATACGGTGTTTCATATATATATATATACACGCTGGACCTTATGGTGGCTACTGCGGGTGGAAAAATGAGTGACAGTTCCAAATGAAACACCCAGGGCCAGAACAACAAAGAAAAAAAATGTCCCTAGCACTTTAAGGCCAGCGGCCGTGATGTAAGTGAGTGCAGCCACTGGCTGGATATGCGTGGCCACATGCTATGCTGTAAAACTCACTGTGGCCGCACACGATATCTGCCGTGTCAACAATAACATATTTAATACAAAAAATTATAAACGCTAGAAAAATTTTAACTATTTTACAGAACCGCTTCAATAAAAACGTATGATGAGACCTCCTCTATAAAATCACACGGCACTTCTGTGTTTGCAGACCTCGCATAGCTGTGACCTCAAGGAAGATTGACGGTACTAAAACTCTTATCTTAGCACTTGTACCCTAGTTGAAAATTCAGGCGATGACAGCTGATAAGAGGCCGCGTCAGCTAATTGGTCGGAGAGCGGAGGAGAGACACGGCCCGGGACAATTCTCATATCACCTCCGGACATTCTTCTCTGCAGAGGCCGTTCGTGGGGAGCAGAGCGGCTTTCTGCCTGCTAATTTCTTTGTATCTCGAGGAAAAGACGTAGCTGACGTCGAACTGATCTGGTGATAGGTGTGAAGCCAGTTAGTGGATGACGAAGGAGTAGAGACCTTCTCCTTTTTGTATATATTTTATCTGCTTTAACCATACGGTTAGGTTCTTCCTAGAAAAGAGAATATCTTTTTTTGAGTATTGTACCCTGAGGACCTCGGGGCAGGATCTGGTATTACTTGTTTCTGTAAATTGCTTTGTGAAGGCAACATTTTAGAGTTTCCAGTTTTGCAGTCTCTCTCGTTTTTAAATTTCTTTTTTTAAGAGACTTCTCTCAAAGAACCCGCATTTTATTTTTTATATTCATAATATTGAGGAGTTTTGCCAAGCTTTGACTATGAGAATCGGACAGAGCGAGAGTTAAGAAGCTAGTCACGCTGGCTGTCAAAGCTGTGTGTCTTGGACGTTGCCACCAACTTGTTACCCAATGGTTATGGGTTAAGAAGAAAACATGGTGGTTACTCAATTGGAACTGGAGCTGTGCTTCCATGGAAAGAAACTAAGAGGCTTCAAATGTACGTTGACCAAGTCACCCAATGGCTTTCTTCCGGAGACCTACTTTTCCATCGCTGCTCAGGTCCTTGTACCGTACCTGTTGGCGGGGTTAGGCATGGTGGCAGCTGGCCTGATGATGGACATCTTTCAAGTATGTGCAGTAGAATAAGCTAATTACCGATGTAGCTTTCTAAATTTCTAAGGCAACTAAATAGTAAATTCTTATAATTTTTAGAATAATTTACAATAATCTGATGAATTTCCCATGCTTATAGTTCAGTTTATTTTTTGTTGCGTTGGTAAAATACATTGGTTGTTTTTCTGAGCATTAGTGAGATTTTTCGAGATAATGGGATAGGACCACCTCTTGAGACATCGCATCCATCAAGCTGTGCTTTGAATCATATATTCAGCGGATTCGTGTAGATAAGTCATTGAAGCTTAATTCAGTAAACACATCCCCGATAAATAATGGGTCATTGTGATGACCGCTTGGTTCTCGGTATTTTAAAGCCTCCACCAATGACCCTTAGACAGAATGTCCTTAGACCAGGGCTTGGAAAAGCAGAAGAGCTAAGAAGATCTGGTTTGCATTTAATGTAAAGTCTCTGCTCTCCTTTCTGTTTGGCTCATAAATCCTGCTCAAATGTATCGACCCGGCATCAGATTTTATTTCATTGTCTATGTTTCTAGAAAAAAAGAAACAGAAAAAGTATACTTAAAAAGTGTAAAAAAAAAACCCAAAACCCCCCTCAAAATATAGGATTTTAATTAACCGCTTCATTACAAGAGACCTGATTTTATATATATATATATATATATATATATATATATATATATATAATGGTCCTGTACTTTTTACTGTGAAGAGGTTAATATAATGATTGATGCGTATTTATACTCTGGCGTTGCTTATATAATCACTAAATTATGTACTTCTTCTATTTTAAGTGAAAATGATGGAGTTTATTGTTGCCTACAAAGCCGGTTTATCGACTCATTATCTCCAAGTGTGCGTTGAAGCGTAGGTCATGGGAAACTTTATGTGAGGTCATTAACAGAAGGAGTAGTCCTGCTGCATTCTAGTTATATTCCACGGGTCGCTGGGGAACCTATACGTAACGCTGCAATGGAAGTGATGTTCAATGTATAGATTGTATCTGTTCAAAGATACACAATGTCTTCCTTATTGTTATTTAGCTTACTCAGCTGTAATACACCATATTGACTGTAAATACACGGGTCTGATAAAATGAAAGATTCAGAGGAGAAAATTTATTAGCTTTTTTAGCTGTTTTTAGAATGTTAATACAAAGTTTCTACCAGAAACTCATAATCCCAAATTCGCTAAATCCAAAATTTAGCATTAGAAAATTATTTTGTGTCAAGCATGTTGGTGTTGAGAATGAACGTAAGCGTTCTCAAATTACCCGTCAGCCCATGGCTTTGGTGAGGTGGGAACTTAATATTTTCATTGAATAAACACCATAGTCAGTGACAACTTTACAATAAAACAAATCAAACTTTAAAATAAAACATCAGTAATGGAATTTGGGGCCACCTTCCACCAACACCGATGGCAAATGTTAAAGGGACACTCAAGCCATCAGATGCGGTTAATACTCATGATAGCTGAGCATCGCCTTTAAAACAACTTTTCTGCATGCAGATCCATTGTGGGATCCATCAGGGTCCTCCCTATGCCTTTGCATTATCTCCCCAATCTCCGCTCCTCAGCCTGAGTAGTGGTGAGTACGTTGCTCTTGCGCACCGGTGAGCAGGAGGTGCGTTTGGCCCAGAGCAGAAACAGCTCCCATTGACTTTAAGAAGGACAAAGTTCCTACCAGTGACCGGCTGATAATGAAGGACCTGAAACCTTCTTTAATATACATTCATCATTGTCGGGGCTGCTTGGGACGTTGGAGTGTCTCTACGATGTATGTCAGAGTTACCACCATCTACCCTTCCATTGCCTTTCCATTCTTCCTTCTGTAACTCGTACACGCTGTCTGCCATACTTTATAATTCCGCAACGGCAAACAGGAATTAGTAGTAGAACGATAATGAAAGTAGTAGAACAATCATTTAAATGATCTGCCCTTGTCTTTCAGCACTGGGATGTCTTCAAGACGATCACGGAGATCTTCATCCTCGTCCCAGCTTTGGTGGGTCTTAAGGGTAATTTGGAAATGACCCTGGCATCTCGACTCTCCACCGCTGTAAGTTTCATAAGGAACAAGGAAATACGTCGTCTTGGTGTCTTTAATGGAATAGTTAATTCTCAAGTCGATTGCTGCCAAGTTTCCCTGAAATGTGTCCTTCAGACTGTCGGTATACTCTGGAACTCCGAGATACCATCATGAGACGTAATGGAATTCATTGTAATGAAGAAAGGACCTCTTGAAAGGTCTTAAAATCTCACACAATTCTACATCTTGTTCTCAGGTTATGAATCTATGCTTGTGCTGACCCCTTGAAATGACCCCCTTTGCAAAATATAAAGTAAAACACACTGATTTGATTTATGTTTCCAGGCAAACACAGGTCAGATGGATAACCCTAAGGAGAGGTGGAAGATGGCCGTCAGTAACCTCGCCTTAATCCAGGTCAGTCACGCCGAAGGGCCGCAAGAAAACCAGTCCGTCCAGTAACAAAAACGGACCGTTTTACTAAAATGAATAATCGCAGCTGGTGCTGCGGTTATTTCTCAATTGGCATGGAGAATCTTTTTTTAAACACTGATAAATCATAGGGTTAAATATCCCAGCATGGAAGAGCGGATACTCAACCCGGCTTTCTTGCAGGTCCAGGCCACGGTGGTGGGTCTCCTGGCGGCCGTCGCCGCTGTCGTTTTGGGGGCTTTGTCTAAAGGATACGTGGAGTTGGATAAAGCGGCTGTTCTGTGCGCCAGCAGCGTCACTACGGCATTCATTGCGGCTCTGTCCTTGGGTACGGTTCTCGACCGCGTTATTCACCAGGTTCTCATCTGGATCAGAAACGATATTTTATTAAGCTGGTGCCCTTTAAACCCAGTTAGCCTGCTGATAATCGACCTGTAGTATGGTCTGATTCATTTTTGGACATTGCAACTCTTACTGATCTTAGCCTTTCACTGGCTGAGGATGATGGGAATTTTGTCTGGAAGACCCCTATTTGGCTAAGATCAGTAGTAGTTGCAATGTCCAGCGAGAAACCCCAAAAATAAATTAAACCATACTACAGGTTAATTTGGGAAAACCGTCTGTTTTAACTCATCCATACTTGATCTGTAACCCCTTTTGATATTTACCTAATATCATGAAAGTACAAAGTTAAAAAAAAAAAGGAATAATAAAAAATTTGTGAGCAAATATGATCCTTTAAGAGATTAACAATCCAGGTAAAGCAGCGTTTCCGAATGCGCTGGGTTAAGTGACCGTGTAGAACGTGAGTGTATGTGTCAGCGTGTGCCTTTATACCGTATTCCTATAAACAGTACGTTTCCATGGATATAAATCTTTGTCTCCTAGGTCTGGTGATGATTGGTGTCATCATCGCGTCCAGGAAGGTCGGGGTTAACCCTGACAACGTTGCGACCCCCATAGCGGCCAGCCTCGGAGATCTGATCACTCTCTCTCTGCTAGCAGGCATCAGCAGCACATTGTACACATATATAGGTATGTAATATAATATATATAATCTTGTAGTCTGTTGTGTATTTATGGACAAATGATGCAAACAAGTCAAAAGGTATAATAATAGTCATTAGTACGTAAAATATGCAGTTCATTGCGGTGGATCCGTAACTAAAGGCAGTTAATAAATAAATGTATAAAATGTATAAATTTCCTGAAAGATGAGACCAGTACAAGAGTTATAGAATGGAACAGACGGCCTCACGCAGGGTTGTCTATAAACATGTTTTTGATTAGATGGAAATCGGCGATAGATTCGCTTTGAAGTTACGTTATTAATGGATGTTTTTTATGGAGTTGAGTATCTTACAGAGATCACAGAAGGCTTTCCCATTCCAAGCTATAAACACAGAGGCGTCATCCATGAAGTTGACTCTTTTTTTGCCGTCTCTCGTTTCCGTAGATGTCCAGTACCTCTCCCCGTTAATCTGCGTGGTCTTTATTATCCTAATCCCGTTGTGGGTGGCGGTGGCGAAACAGAGTCCCTCCATCGCAGAAGTGCTGAAATCCGGTTGGCAGCCCGTCATCGTGGCCATGTCCATTAGCAGGTAACAGTACCACAATCTGTGTCTCCATAACTCTTATGTCGGAGGAGCTGAAAGGTCATTGCAGATATTTAGACCTTTGTCAGGTGGCAGGCAGCGTTATTTACAGCTAAGACCTCAGAAGTCTACATCTCACTGTTTCTCAAACCAACATGCAACCTTTGTTATAATTCTAGTATCGGTGGCCTAATCCTTGACAAGACAGTCACGGACCCCAAATTTGAAGGAATGGCTGTATTTACACCAGTTATTAATGGTATGTATTTCTTTTTTATATATATTTTATAGATATACAAGATCTGCCGAGCAGGAACCTTCATGCTCAAAGGGATGGGTTGAAGGAGTTCTGCAGAACTTTTCACACAGAAGTGGTCTGCGGAGCGTAGGCATGCTGGGGGGGCAACACTCATAAAATACAATGATTGTGGGATTATCATTGTAACTACAGGGCTCTAGAATATTTATCCCCCAAGAAAAAATCTTAGGACAATGCTTTCCCAGATCCATCCGATGCAACAATAGGAGATGAAAATATTTTTTGGGTCGATCCTTGCAAAGTCACGGGCTCAAAAATATTTCATCGTCTTAAATTGCTTTATCAGCAAAATCTGCCACTACAGCAGAAACCTAAAGCCTAAAGCAATGACTTTACTAAAGTGTATTTTTTTTTTGCCCCATATTGAGCCGTTTCCTATTTTTCTTATCTTTTACTTTGCCTCCACCTAGAGGTAGAAAGTAGCTCTACAGTTTTCTTGCACCCCGTGGATACGACATGCAATGGCGTGTGGGTTTGTGGTTTGGTGTAGGTTAGCCTTGTAACCGTTTACCGAGGCCGTCTGGGGTTATCGCAACCAACTTCCTAAACCCTGCGGACCAACGAAACGAGTAGATTTACCGCTTTGTTTTTTTTTCAACAGGTGTGGCTGGAAATCTGGTCGCCATTCAGGCTAGTCGGATCTCCACCTTCCTTCATTTCTGGAGCATGCCGGGGGTCTTACCGTATAAAATGAGGCAGCACTGGCCAAACCCTTGCACTACCTTTTTCTCGTCAGGTAATATACGTAGCCGTAATCAAGTCAATGCCAAAAAAACATGTATTTTGGGGACGTTACACTCCCCGTGCTTTCTTACGTTTATCCTGTAGAGTAGTGCTGGAGGAGGCCATGGTCATAATCCTACCGACGCAAACGGCAGTGTTAATTTGTGTGCATTTAGCGTGTAGTTTAGCAGACAATACCCCGTTTGTGCTCCTGCTTCCTAAAGAGCTGGAGGCATAGATCGCTTCAGAACTGGGCCAATTCCAGAACATATTGCACAGGGGTATCATGAGATCGCACGAGGCTCGCAGTGCATCCTAATGGACTGATAATATTTAACCCCCTCCATGACGCGGGAAAGGAAGATCGGAAAAGGATATATCTGCTAAGAAAACATTAACAATTAACATGGCCGTTTATTTAAGGGGAAACTTTTCGCCGTAACCCGCTTTATTTAGGCATTCTTGGTTTACAGCGAAAGACTTCATTCAGTCTGCGTGACTAAGAAGTTTCGTTGAAACTTTAATATAGAAAGGGGAACAGAAATCGTTTCAGCCGTTGAACAGACGTCACGTTGTCTGTTTCCAGTTGGACGGGAACGCGGCTCGCTCAGCATCCCCTGCGTCAAGAAATACCGGGCCTAAAGCTGTGGATTTATTAGGACTTTTTATAAAGAAATGAAACCATTGCCCACTTACACATAAAATTTGTTTTGAGAAATCCTAACCGAGTTACAAGGAATGAATTGCGAATACATTGTAACAAATGTCTCTTGAACGACGATTACTGTTGCAAGTAGATCCATGACAGAGGACTTTTTGATTTGTCGAGATCAGATCTGAGTCTCTGCGTGGAATATTCGGAGTGGCTCAGAACTCTCTCTCTCTCTCTCTCTCTCTCTCTCTCTTTCTCTAGGTGTTAACTCCAAATCCGCTCGAGTGTTGTTTCTGCTTGTCGTGCCCGGCCACCTGGTGTTCCTCTACACAATCTACTTCTTACAAGGAGGACATGCTTCCCTGACCACACTCTTTGTCACTTTCTATCTGGCTGCTGCCCTGTTGCAGGTAACAATTACTACACGGTGGAGGGTGTCTCACAACGAGGGAGTACGAGATGTTATCATTCAGAAGATGTGTTTCAGTGTAACTCTAGCAGGTCATCCTAGTGTTCTAAGCCAACCGGGTCTCTGGTCCTGTTTGTGGATACATACAAACCTGATGACCACCACTACGACAGCAGGAGCAGCCATCTATATGATAGGACAGGCCCTGAGTTCTTTATAAGAGTTATAGGCAATCACTGCCATGTCGGGAAATGTGGCCCATTTATTGTACACCACTAAGAATGTTGTTCCATATATTATCCACTGGGTTCTCGGTGCTCGGATCGTTAGACTATTGCAAATGACAGGAGCTTCTCATTACTATTACAGGTGGGCACCCTGCTGTACTTAGCGGACCTCATCGTGCGGTTTATGTGGAGGAAAGGCTTGGACCCCGATAACTTCTCCATCCCTTACCTCACCGCTCTCGGGGACCTACTGGGAACAGGCTTCCTCGCCCTGTGCTTCCGGCTGGTGTGGCTCCTCACTGGGACAGAGGACCAACTGGGAGACTGAGAAGACTTTTTGTTTTTGGTACCAAAATGACACTCGGTTGGAGGGTGGGTTTGTAGATACAACATTGCGCAATACTCAAAATATATATATATATATATATATATAAAAAAATATATACATATACACTTTTCTGACCAGCCACGGGTATCCAGACATTAATGATTTCTACAAACTGCTTATTTATAAATCATTTCAGAATTTCAGCTGGAAAAATACCGCACCGGATTTATTTATTTAAAGAAGAAAATACTTTTTTACGCGTTTATAAATCTGATGCCGCATAAAAGAAATAAAGAATTCTAAAGGTTAGGTTTCCTTCCGTTATAAAATTGCGGCTGTTCTTAACTAATAATGGGAGGTTTTCTCCGCAACTTAAATTCTGCAGAATTAGGTTTTCCAGATTTTTTTTTTTCTTCCTGTAACCCTTTCTCGGGAAACACAGCCCACCGTGAAGGAGTTAAAAGGTGTGACGGAGTCAGCGATTGCCAGCAGGTAAACACAGTCTAAACCGCAGAGCACACTGAACAACAGCTGCGACTGTTCTCACCTCAATAGAGACGTATTCATAGCTTGTTCTTCTATTTACCGAAATTGTAGCTTTTTCCGATATTATCCTGCTTCAGCTGCAGCGTTTCAGACTGAGTTCAGCAGCAAATACGTCTAAGAACGGGAGATATCGCTCAAACTTTCCCAGTAAACAAAGTTATGTCGTGGTTAGGCGCTCAAACAGCGGACGGGATGCTTCTACGGAAGGCCGGAACGAGCCATAGCTGGACAGAACTTGGTATTTCTCTTAAAAAGAAAATAGAAGAGCCGTAGAGCTGGACAGGGTTGACCCAAAACCGAACCTGATCCCAGACTCAAAAACACAAACATTCATATGGATTTTTGGGCCAAAAAATTACTAAACGAGAAGTTTGAGGCAGATACAGCTTCTGCTCCTTCGCTCTTAATAAGACGGATCGAGCCATTTGTTGGGCTTTGGTCGATGTCCGCTTACAACAGCATCTGAATGTTTCTCCTGCAATAAGGGTTAAGTTGGAGCTGCATAATATACTGTTACATTTTGAAGGACCCCCCCCCCAAAACAAAAACGCATAGTAACATAGGTTGGGAAAAATACCCCATAACTTTAAAACAAAGCTGACTGTTTAGTGAATAATCCCCCCACGTTACCATTAGAGGACACTTGCAAGGGATGTCCTGTTTTGCTCAATGGCTTCTTTTATGTCTCCTTAACGGGAACAGTAATTTAAGGAGAGGGGGTCATCTTTGCTGTTCAGGCAAAATTCATTTTTTTGATGTTAAAATAGTTTATGACAGCATGTCTCAGGAAAAAAAAATACTGCGTTATTCTGCTGGATGTCTCCGGCACCAAAATAATGGAGGTTATACTGCAAATTCCTACTAAGTAGGCAAGCAAATGATCCAAACGGTTCCAGATGCCAAACCATCCCTCTTATCAGTCCCACAAAATAAACCAGAAGAACGCACGTTGTTTTTAGACTATATTTACAGTTGACTCAGGAAGACAAAATTCTAACAAATGAGGATTTTTAAGCAAGGTACAGGACTTTTAAAACAATAGATTTATATATTCCAGGGAGGCTCTGCAAATCTACATTGAATTTAGGAACAAGCCAAAAAGGAACGCGTGGAGATGTATACAAGAGAAGACATTGTTCTAGAGGCAAGCTCAAGAGCCATGTCTACCTGGAACCTGGGTCTTGTCCAGGGCTCTATTCCAAAAGAATCAATTTCTCATAAAAAAAATCCAACTTTTTACTTTGTATCCAAGTATTCTAGAAGCCCTTCTGTTTAAAAAGGAGGGCGTAACAGATTGATGAACAATGTTTCTAGAACACAAAATATAAAACGTCAAAATTCCGTTTCTAGATGATCCATCTTACCTCCCTTTTTTTTCCCGATGGGGGTGGATTTTTACAAAAATGGGGATCTGTACAAAAATTTTTTTGGGAATGCAGATTGGCAATAGTATTAGGGCTCACATAAGCAAGCAAGCTGTCGTCTCTGATATAATATAGAGCCTACAGTCGCAGAACCTAAATCTAACTTTGCAGACTCCAACCAGTGAAGCTTCTGCAAGTTTTGCTCTAAATAATAAAAAGCATGTGAAGAAAAAGAGTTCCACAACGAACAGATAAATATTATTACAGAAACTGGGAAAAACCCAATGTACCAAGTTTGTTTTCTTGTATAGTTTCAAGCAAATGTTTCTCATAATGGTTTATAGACATTTAAGGATCCCGACAGCACATGTCATTCTAATTTGAAACATTTTGTCTAAAAATGCTACATTCCACCCATTTCAGAGACAGACACATGAATATACCCAGCTGTACTTACCAGTGTATGACATCTTTAGTACATCTTTATAGAGTTATAGGCGTACCTAAGAAGACCCTTTTATATCATGGATGTAGTAATCGTACGTTATTTAGATCGCGGTTGCCATTTTTTTTTCTAACAAGAAGGGCTGCATAAGGTGAAGGCTTGGGGGGGGATCTTAAATTAGGGGTGCTGAAGGATGAAGTTCATTACAAAAAAAAGGTGTTTGATTAAGAAGTACAGAAAGGAAGGTGACCCATTTGGTGGTACATTATAATTTTAACAACATGGTGTGTATTAAACGACTTTTTGTAGCAGTTGCGTTGAAAATCTAAAAAAAAAATGAACTGTTCACAGCAGAGAATGGATGCTACCAGCAATAAATAACTAATTCATATATAAACTGTCCAAGAGGGTCCACTTTCCCTGCCCCAGTTAACAATGGAAAAGCATCAGAGAGCGCCAGGCCCTCCATGCGTCCATTCTGGGGTCAATGTATTTGCAAGTAATGTGGAATGCTGTAGTTAAAGAGCAGAAAATCCATCTTGTACAAGTTGAAGAGCCGACGTTGATAAAAGTGACTCACGCCCTTGAAGAACTCGGCAGCCATCCCATCGGTGGTCCTCGAATTTTTGGACGAGGATGGAAATTTGATGGAGTCGGCTACGCCGATTAGCTGTAACAGGTACCTGGCATCTTCGTCCAGGGTCTCGTACTTCCCCACTACATCATAGTGAACTATGCAAGGGTGACACAGGGAATGGACACGTTCCCAATGCTCGTTAAATGGTTCCTCCCTCTGGGTCATGGGGTCCACCAGGTAGTACAGAAACTCTTCAAATGTGACATCATCCCCTCGTTCCAATGCCTCTAGGGAGGGGTCCCTGCGATGTCGTTCTATGATCTTGGTCCCATAACGCTTGTGAAAAGCAGTGTTGTATGTGCGAGTGAACTTGTTTCTGTAGGCAGACACCAACCTCTCGAAGGGCTCCCTTACAAAGATGAATTTGAGGTAGTTTCTAAGCCGATAGTTTATTTCAGGCGTGCTAAACTCAGAGAGGGAGCGGAGATTGGAAGCGACATGAGCCTCATTGGCTGGGATTTCTCTGGGGTCCTTGTACTTGCCATGGCCAGTGAGGACCATCATGACCCTCTTCCAGTTGGTACAAGCCACTTTGGGAACATAGCAATATAACAAGCCATGGGTGTCATCCACAATCAAGTGCTTCAGGTCGTCGGCCGTCAGGACCCGTCGTTTTCTGGTATACGTCTTGCAGGTGCTGGCCAGCAGCTCCCTGCGCTCCTGATGTACCGCTTGGATCGAAGAGGGCTCCAGCTGGGGAAAGCCAGGGAAATCATTATTAAAACAACATTTTTTTATAATAAAAACATACTGCTCACAATTAGACAAAACATCAATGTAAGCTTATAAAGCATATCTGTCAATTTATTCCATAATACTCAAAAAAGAAGGGCAAAAAAAGGGTAACCTGTAATGTAATGCCATGAGCCAGAGTGCGGCTGGAGAAGTAGACCAGAGACGGTGGAGGTGCTGCTGATCTCGACAATGAGAAATTTAAGAAAAAGCCATTTTCTTAATTGTGCTTTTTTTGGAGTCTTTTATACAGGTCCACCTTCGTCCTATCAGCGCCCCACTGTAGGATAAGTTCTTTTTAGATTTTTTTTATTAGTATTATTTCCTTTTTTCGTTATAATCGCTTGCGCCTCTAACTCCCAATACGACCTTGTGAAATGAGGTGTGAGAGAGAGCGGAAGGAGGCATTGGTAATTAAAACGCTCGCGTTCCTACAAGCTTTCCCTTCACAGACTTGGTATACAATAAATTTTTACTGGCCGAGTTTCTGGCACGGAGCCGAACGGGAGGGGTGTTTTTCTGAAAGCAGCTTGATTTAGTTTAGTTTATTTAACTGCTGTTTATGGGCAGTGGAGAGGGTGAAAGGAGATACGTTTTAGGGAATTAAATACTTTACCTTCTGCATCAGAGTTCTATGGATGACCAACGAAGCACAATCGAGGGAACTGACCAAACACTCAGTCGTCAAACATTAACCTTCTGCTTTTTGGTTGTCAATACATTTTTTTTGCTGATATTTAGTTTAAAAGTTCGGAGATCAGTGGCAGCCTGTGGCAAGACCAGATTTATCTTATCTTCAGCTAGAAGAGTGATGAGTGTGTATTATGGAAATATAATAGCAATAGATCCAAAGAGATGGGTAGATGAGGATCCCCCACCCTACGTACCTGGCTGTTGTCGTACAGAGCCTGCAGGGGGCTTCTTTGGGGCTTTCCATTCCAGCTGCCAGCCAAGAACTCATTCTCAGCTGCAAAAGGAGAAGTGAAAAAGTTTCCTTAAACATGGGTGAACGTAACAGCGAAAAAAAAACAAACAAAACAAAGCAACAGAAATCACCTAAAACAACATTGAAGTTAATTCCGTGATACAGGGGTTATGCCTTCTAAAAACAGGTTGAGATGCTTGCATATTTAAAAAAGGGCCTGGTGCGCCATACCAAGATGCAGTGATCCATATATATATATATATATATATATATATATATATATATTTATTATTATTTATTTATATTTAAATTATTATTATTAAGGGTGACACGGATGACTAAACACCACCAATGTTAGTCCTACCCGATACAACTGTGTATTACCAGCCAATACATATCTATATAGACAAAGACATACATAAAACACACACACACACACTACACACACTTAATTACAATTCAATGGACAAGTAGCGTCCCTTTAAACACCTCCTCAGCACTATTACTCTATGGAAGCGCATACTTTGTGGCCTGAGGTCCACAGAATCGGGCTCTCAGAAACCTATCGACCCGCAGAACCGCGTTCATGCACCATCATACGCAAAATAGAGAATGTTAAGAGATAATAAAACTTCATTTTGAACAATTACAACTACATAAAGGAAGCAAAGAAGAGGTTTCTAAAAAAAAAAGGAAAAAGAAATGTGATTGAGTGAATTGTCTTTTATACAAGGAGAGCTTCAAGTGGCAGGAGAAATAGTAACCAAGTTGTAATTGTAAGCAGTAGGAAAACCCTCAAGCCCTCTTACAAATCACTTTACAACCTAGTATGAATACCATTTATTTATAAAACACAACTGTAAAATGTACTTAGCCAAATGCATTTTTGGCAATAATCAGCCGTGGAGCTTTTCTTACATTTCAAAAGCTCCATCAAGAGAAATCTCGACTGTGATGCTAGATGTCGAAAACAATAAATGGCAATTGAGTAACCAATTCAACATTTTCCTTTGAACATCTCACAAGAGAAAAAAGTAATGCGTTTGAAAGATGATTTTAAAAAGAATAGCAAAAGTAAGAGGGTTAGAGTGTAATTTGTATGGATTCCAATGCATTTTACTGCATGTAAATCGGTGAAGGCGTTCTTTAGTTATTGGAGATGCAATATTAAAAAGTCTACCATCTAACTCCTCCCCCTGCTGCCTCTACAGAAAACAGGAAGTGTACGCGAGAACCACACTTCCTGCACATGCCCAGTAGAACTCTAAAGTCAGTAGCCGTTGAGGTTCCACTAAAATCACTAGAAGTAGCAGCAGCCAATCACGTGTTTACTAGCAAAAGATCTGTGATCAGATACCGTAAATGCGATTGGCAGCTGCTACTACCATTGTTTTCAAGAAATGATTACAATGTTTTGGAGCACGTGAAAATGGAGCCCACCAGGCATTTAACAAGAAAACATTTGTCTTAAGGGCTGAAGAGTTAGTTCAGCGGGCCCATCATTCCACTGGCCATCTAGCACATCAGGCCTAGTGAGCTGCTGGCCGACATGACTACATACTCACCCGATCTGCCACTCCAGTGTGAGCAGAAAAATGTAGCGCCAACTTAAAGGGCCAGGGCCACCTGGGTAATCACTATGCAACATGAAGGGCCAATGCCAATGAGCTTCAGCTGTGAGAAGAACTTGGTCAGCTAGGGGTAATTCACAGTTAAATCAGATTGAACCGGGCATTATATGCTCAGCCCCATCTGCAGGAGAAGTTTTCCTGGGTTGGCCCTTCATAATGCTAAACGATGACGGCAGTGGCATATTCTGGCAGCCCCTCTGTTGTGTAACAGGGAGCCAGTCATCCTCTTGGGCTATCAGACTCCATGTGGCCTCACTGTCCAATGGGCCGATTAAAGAGGCATCACTGACCTCCCCGTTTGGCCCAGTAACACTATGGGGGTCCGTGGTGAGGCCAGGATATGATGTCATATTCCAACGCTCAGCAGTAAGAACAGTGACGTAGGGGGATGGCTGGTGGGACTGCCCTAGGAAAAACAACACTGGATGTCAGGGAGATGAAACTGCAGCTCTTACAAACGCATACTTTAGCGAGTAAACCCCTAAGACTCTAAAACTCCAATTTCCTTATTGAAAATATTTCTTTGTTTTGTCTGGAGCCTTGGCACGCGCCGCGTTTCCCAGTGTCACGCTGACGTCTGTGTCCTTATTGTGTGTGATCTTTCAAACTGTAGTCTGACAAGGAACAAGGGAAAGCAATATCCAGCCAGCCAGAAAGGAATCCAGAGTCACATATGCTTCTGATTCCCCAGGAAACCAAACAAATGTGGAACGGGGAAAGAGAACCTATTAGAATGTCTCTGCACTCAAATCATTTACGTATACAATACGTTTGAGTGACATCAACAAGTGGATGGGTCACAAAAAGAGAAAAGAGAGTCTCTAGATTGTAAGCTCTTTGAGCAGGGCCCTCCTCATCTGTTATGTTAAGTCAAATTGTTATGTGATATACTACTTTGTGATGTCTACCAATTGTACAGCGCTACGGAGTATGATGGTGCTACATAAAACAATAAGGATAATAGTCTCTAGAAATTCAGGACTATGGGCAGCTATGAGATTATAACGTTAGCAGATATCAGTACATGAGGTGGGCAGAGTCAAACTTAAGTGCAGTTTTGAAAGCATTTGGTAGGTCCAACAGGTCCACATATGGGCAAGTCAATGCAGAGAGGACACGAGGGGAATATATTGCCCTTCAGGGAAACCAATGCTCCTGTCTGTAGAATGAAAAGTTCAAAGACCGTTGCAGCCTAGGGGCTCATGCTGACGAGCAGGATGTCTAGGTCTGCAGCTCCAGACGTTCCATTTACCAACAGAAGCATTCCCTTCTTCTGTTAGCTCAAGGAGCAATCATCTGGTCCCGCCAGCAGATCTACGCTTTACTGGTAACTTAAAACATTTCAAGGCTGCTCTCCCCACATCTGTGGAAATGGTTCAATCGGTTAAACGTGACCCAAGACACATTGTTGGCTCAGAGTCGGTCCCATAATTGGAGAGCGACAGCACCCAGATGCCAGCTGTGCATCTGGAGTTCATTATTCCCGACGAAGCGCGTCCAGAGTCCAGAAGCACAGATTACAGAGTAACAGAACATTCTAAAACCAGTGCAACACGAGACGCCTTCCAGCGGGTCCACTCACTGCGTACCGGTAGACGCGGAACACGTTCCGGCCTACAGAAATAATCCATCAACATAACGGTCTATCTCTTGCATGACCAGTTTGGGTACAAAGTATCCCAGTAAGGAATGGAAATGAAGCTCAACCAGCCAGCATTTAGAAACAGCGAACGATTCTCTACGACCAGTGGAAGATCCTTGGTGCCCAAGGGTGAAGAAATTAATTATGCGTGTCCAAAAAAAATACGTGGATTTAGAGACTTAATATCTCAATATATCAAGTATTCTACTAAAAAGCCTCTTGGGTCTACTCTCCACGGTGACCTTGGCTGATCCGATTTTTTGGCTCATTTTCCTACCAACGTCAACACTGTTTTGATACATTCTATATAATTCTATATTCTATACATACGCATAAACGGGCTATTTTGCAATATATCTACGTGTGATAAGGGGGTGAAATAGCAGAACAAGGATACATTGACCAACGTTTGCGGTGGAAACTAAAAGACATTTTATACCGAACTGAGGTTGCTTAACGCAGTGGCTGACAAGTTCTTACTTGTGATTTAAATACGTTTTTTTATTAAAAAAAAAATGTATATAAATGTTCCTTTAGTTCAGGTCCGAAAGCAAGCGATGGAAAATAAATCATAACGAAGGAGTTCTTAATACGCCATTTATGGAGTTTTTTTTTTTTAATCCGGTAGGTGGGTGTTTCTCCCATGCTGAAAAATGAGAACATGGGGTGAGGGGGGGACACAGACAACAACAAAAAAATGTATTTATAAAAATCTTCCACACTGCGGCATTGATATAAATAAACGTAAAAAAGGGTGATGGAAAATTAAAGAGAACACCGTGTAATTTTCAAGCATAAAAAAAATAACACATGAAGGCAGTCCGCTATTACGCTGGTAAATTCCCTACATTTACAAAATATATATAATTTTATTTTTTTTGTAGATTTTTACATTTTCTTTCTGACCATTTCCCATAAATCCTTGTGCCCCAAGAGCTGGTGTGACAGTCGGCCGACCTGGCTATTAAATCATTTTAATCCACACGGAACCCCCCAAAAAGCGTGCGAGGGATAAACTGAATGTTATTGTACGCCGATCCAGGAGCGAGCTTATACGATATTCCGAGTTATTATCCCCTTAGGGAAATATAACAGGCACCGCAGTCACTATCCCTTGATGCAGGATGGTGGAAAATTACCAGCCGGAGTCAGAGATCATTTATTCATGATCCCAAGTTATCCCGATATCCGGATTTAGATCCCCAGGACAGACCTTCATTCACGGCTCAGACCCGTCATATGACGGCTACATTACTATTCCAGGCGCTGGCCAACAGTTCCCTTCTATATTTCCATGGCCTGGATAGATATTTGTCCTTCCACACACTTCTTATATTTATTGTAAACTGTTCCGAGGCTTCTGGATGTGGCTTTCCCAAGGGGGGAACGCCTCGGCTGGTGCCATGATCCACATATCAACTCCTAAAGGGTGAAATTATATATACTGAGCATCAATTCACTTCGACAAAACCTTCATTGAATTCTCCAAATAAAACTCTAAAAGGTGTAGCATGAAAACAGGTCTTAAGAAGCATTGTGAGTTTCTATGGCAACAACCTATCAGCGCTTGCTTCTGTATCACATGACAATTAAGTGTTCCCATCAAAATATACAAAAGAGGCAAAGTTTACTGTCATTTTTTTGTGGGAAATGCTTGTATGGTGAATGGAGTAGGTGAAATGACACCATTAAAGATACTGCGTGGAAATGGGGGGCTCCCGAGAAATATTTATTATAAAGCTTGGGGTTTATGATATCGAAATGGAAAAGCTTATTAGAAACTTGCCCAGAAAGAGAGTGGCAACTACGGTCCTGACCAGAGAGGATAAGTTATCCGAGCGACTCTAGTTTCAATGAGAAGCCTTTGAACCAACGTCTCGGGTTACTTTGCCCAGCTTTGATGCCATTCTCCAATATCAGGAGCGGTGCTCGTGGGCCATAAACCCGACACCCTCTGTACCGCTGTATACAAAGAAACGCGAAGCCTGCACGAAACAATCGCAATCACTGAAATCTCTGATTCACACATATTAGAAATATTTATTGGGTGTATCCTGTAGCTTTATTTTATTTAACCAATAAATAAATATACGCATCTCTAGATCTCCTAGGTAAGAGGGAGGTTTGGGTCTCAAAGTGGGACTTTCCCTCGAATATGGGGACACTTGGAAGGTACGGTAATGAATCCGGTCACTTCCACCTGGTCAAACGGAAGGATTTTAAGTGTTAGATACTGTAATAATGTGATATACTGTTTTGGCTCGAGGCAACAGATCCGGTTAATAATAATAATATATTTTAGGTTTCTGTGTTTTAGGGTGAAATAAGGCAATGCGCTCCTAAAACATTCCGTGCTTGGAACAAATAACCCAACGAAAGCATTAATCGCGGCTGCGTTCAGCTGGAAATCCTACATCTGCTTTCACTAGAAAGGCCGAACGTCATCTCTTAAGCCCTGAGAGGTGAGCATTGTCACAGCTGTTTTCCTCACACATTCTACTTGGTTTTATATTCTAGAATATTCTCCCCGCCAAGTACGAACGCTTTGCCTATCCCTGGTGCCAGATGGGGGCATCATTAAAGCTCTGCCAACATCTACGATAAAGCAGGTATAACCTGGAGTGTTTATTTACCGTAAAACGGAAACCCCATCATTTTTTATCTGTATTGTCTTTTTTTTTTTTTTTTTATTAACGACAATACATTTTTTTCTTTAAAGCGACGTTGCTTATAGTTTGGTAATTGAAACACCACATCCTTCCTACCAACGTGCAATAATTCACCGGAGGCCTCGTGCCAGCTCTATCAACTATAAATATCGAACAAAACAAGCGGAATTAGCACACAGAAAATGGTGTAATTTTTGCAGCAACAGCTTTACAGAGATAAAGAGTTCCGCAGAAGAACTTTATCTTTTATCACAATTTAGAACAACGTCCCCAGGTTTGTAGAAGATGTAAAATGTATAAAATGTAGCTATACATTATAATATACACATTTTTGGAACTTGCAGGGAGTTTAGCCCAAGCCACAGGGCTTTCAGGACGGGGTAATAGGGTGGATGGTGGTAAAGTGGCGGATTTACTACAAAGAAAGTCAAGTGGCCGAGACGTTCCAAGATCCGGAAGCTTCCTCACGCAAAAAGGGCCAACTCGGCCCAAACGTTTCCTTTTCTAGAAACGTATCCACAACTCACTGTTTAGCAAATAAAACTCCATTACGAGTACTTTGTGTATTACACCGAAGCGATGGTGCTTGAGTTACTCTGAAGTGGTGCTTTAAATACAGAGTGCACTCAAACATACACGGCTTGGCGGCTGTGAAAACATACCTGCCAACAGTCCTGATAGACTTACGCCTACCTGGGAACTTAATTAATAAGCCGATCACGAGCCTTTAAAAAATATATAAATAAACCTTATAATAGCCCATCATGAAGATTTTATGTAGCGACTCACCAAATGTGTTACCCAAAGGGCTTTATTACCAGTCCTTGTGAATACGTTCACGTTACACTTAATTGAGTCACCTGCATTCAAGCAGGGATAACAACCATAAAATACTAGTACCAATCTGCCCCTTCACCCCCGATATTGGGGCAAAAACCCTGAGACCCGGTGTTAAACCCCCAGGGTTTTTGGGCATAGACTTTTGTCCTCCCTGGTAGCTGTCCCAGCAGACGTCATGTTTGGTAGGCCTACTGTCTGCTCTGCATGCGCAGTGCCTGACTCAGGGGCTTGAAGGGCTGTGACGGCATGTTGTGGGTAAATGTTGAGTAATCGTTATTAAAGTGTTAACATTTTAAAGGGTTTTCTTTTAGCCCATTCACATAATTTCCAGGAATAATAAAGGGTAATAGCAAGATAATCATACTTTCACATGTGTTCAAAGGAGCAGATTATTTTTAGAACTCTTTACACGAGTATTGTGCAATGCCTTGCCATTTAATCATTTCTTCCCCTGTCCAACTGACAACATATTCTCCTCAATTTAAGTTTCTCTCTGCATGATCACGCGTGCGTGTGTGAGAGAGAGCATGTGTGTGTGTGAGAGAGACAGAGCATGTGTGTGTGTGTGTGAGAGAGAGAGAGAGCATGTGTGTGTGTGTGTGAGAGAGAGAGCATGTGTGTGTGAGAGAGAGCGTGTGTGAGTGTGTGTGTGTGTGAGAGAGAGAGCATGTGTGTGTGAGAGAGAGCGTGTGTGAGTGTGTGTGTGTGTGAGAGAGAGAGCATGTGTGTGTGTGTGAGAGAGAGCATGTGTGTGAGCATGTGTGTGAGAGAGAGAGCGCATGTGTGTGTGAGAGAGAGCGCATGTGTGTGTGAGAGAGAGCATGTGTGTGAGTGTGTGTGTGTGCGAGCGAGTGTGTGTGTGTGCGTGCGAGTGTGTGTGTGCGAGCGAGTGTGTGTGAGAGAGAGAGCATGTGTGTGTGAGAGAGAGAGCATGTGTGTGAGCGTGTGTGTGCGAGCGAGTGTGTGTGCGAGCGTGTGTGTCTGTGTGTGTGAGCATGTGTGTGCGAGAGAGAGCATGTGTGTGAGTGTCTGTGTGTGAGCATGTGTGTGCGAGAGAGAGAGAGAGCATGTGTGTGTGTGCGAGCGTGTGTGTGTGTGTGAATCTGTGTTTGCCCTTCGGGCTTCAATCTTAAAAGGAGAAACAGCAGCATTCCTAGAATTTATAGACCTTCAACTAATGAAAGAGTTTGGCAGGAAACGGCTTTCGACTTGCCTCGGTTCATCCTTTTTCCCCCCTCAATACAAAGACTGAGATCCAATCCATCCATTTCAATCTTTTATTTATTTATTTATTATTATTTTTAACAAAATCCTCCTGAATCCTGGCAATTTATAGCTATAGCCCATAGATCACTCTTAGAAATGAAGGCAGGAAATTAACCCCTTAAAATATAATGGATCCTTTAGGTGGCAGGATCCCTAGAGAGCTAAACATTTTCAAGGATTCTGGCAGAGTAACAATTGAGTAACAATTTACCAGTGACATCATAGCAAAAAAAAAATAAAAAATAGGACATTTTCTAAAAATAAGGGGTCCGCTGACAAAGCTAGAAGTCGGCCATACCTGACTAGATAATAAATCCTGTGGAACATTCTTACATATGAAAAAATCCCTTTGTATTCAACATTTGGGGTATAACATTTTTAGCTTGAGGGTACCGAGCAACCCTGAGTGACAGTATGAAGAAGGCTCACTTTGTATGTCTTTTCAGTTGTAGTTCTAGAAACACTGTCATTCGATTCTGCCTTTTAGATTACTTGACATTTGCAACAATACAGGGTATCTACTTACAACCAAAGGGCTTTTTTTAGTCTAAATGTCAGTAAAATTGCCTCTAGGTAGGGCACAACATTGGGATCAACCAATTATATTCAACGGTGTATTTTACTTTAAATTCTTCCTACTCATCGGTTTGCTCGGCACCCTCAAGTAAAACCCATTATACTTCAAATAAGGAGATATTTTATATACAAGAAATTACGCCTGTAATAATAGCCCAAAAGGCTTAAAGTGGGCGTTTTGCCGTTAAACGTTAACAAGTTCTTCCATTTGAAGACAATGCCAAGATGTACTGCCTCACTCACCTAGTTACCCAAGTCTGTCTTATTATAAAGAGTTGGTGGACTCACTAAGCAGAAGCATTTGACTTCAGTTGGGTTATAAGACATTCCGCTGGAAACTAGTAGTTAGATCTCAACATCTAGTTCAACCAGAACCAGGATCAGCCCAGCTGATGGACCTTTGATGGAATTGAATTCCTGTATAGAAGGTTAATGAAAAATAAGCATGAATCTACGCAGAAGTTCACGGATTTGGTCTTTTATGTATGTACGCGGTCAAAAGTGAGCATAGTGAGCATAGTGAGCATTGTAGGTGGAACAGCACCTTTAATTTAGTGCATAGATATTGATTTAATAGTTTTTTTTCGCTAATGCTTTATTGGTAACATCTCTTGGTTCTCCTAGGACTTCTTCATATATATTGGGTCTATTATTAATAGCGGGAGCAGCCAACATGTTATTACGGTATATTTTGGAGTCTTTGCTCTCGTATCGGTCGTCAGATATTATCCGAGTCTAAGTTATAACTTGGCAGTGATCCCCAATATTAGCGCCTTCTTTTAAGCAGGGGTTCAACTTTGCGGCCGTACGTGGGAATAAACCCAAATATCCGACAACCAGCAGTGCTGAAGCACGTTTGAAATGTTATTGCGGGGAAAAGGAGATTTCGTGGTGAAAATCCACAATCCTATAGAATACGTAGCCACGGATTAGTAATCAGTGCGCCAGAAGGAATGATGTCAGCTTTGTGGGTTAGTTTTTTTTGTTCTCCACTCCTCCAGAGGTCTCGGAAGAGGTATGAGGAGGTAGTCTGCAGTGGGAAGTGACACCCATACTGGTGGTTAGGAATGCAGCATGCTATACACTGTGTAGGGGATGGCGGTGTTCTATATGTACTGCCACATTGACAAAGTCCCTGGGAGGGGCTATGCTAGAAGGTTAACCTATACATTGCCAACACAAGAGCGAGATAACTCTGGAACTGCCAGCCTTTTAAACAGAACATTCATTCAATACGGTGGTAACTATGGAACCGCAGGGGGGGTCACTCAGATTAACCTTTTAAATGACTATTATAGCTACAGCCCATCTTTGCAAATCACTGATGCAGAAATAGTTAATTCTAGTATCCCCCAACTGAACAGTTAGAACCCTGTCTGGACTATACAGAATTCTTATTTCACTCCTATAAAGTTTTCGTAACCATCAGACCTTATTTACCACGTACTGACAGCTCCGCCAAACCAATCATGGGTTAGCTGCAATTATTTTTAAGGGGAAATCTGTAACATTTTGCGATATTTGACAGACAAAAGGATTCCCATTCATTGGGATGGTGTGGCCGCCATACAGTACATCGCAGGGAGCTGGGGACTATAGGAGGGGGGGTAATGCAAATAAACAGAATATTTCATACATTCCAATTGAGTGAGACCCGATTCTCCACCCAACCCCCAACCCAAAAAAAAAGAACAAAAAAAAGGGCCATACTGTGCCTGTAGGGGAGAGATTTAAAGGGCCAGCCCCGCAGGATCCATCATATGGGGGCAATTCTCATAAAAAAAGAGGCTGTGGCACTTACTCCACTCCCATTAACCCTTTTGAAACAAAAAAGGGGCTGTAATATCCCTTAATAAGGCATCAATCACTAACCCATTCACTGCCGAAGTGTTTAAATTACCAGTACTGGGGAAATCAGTGGTCAGGAGCTTCATAGAAGGGGTTAAAGTGATGCACAGAATAGGCTGACCCCCATGAGCTTGCAATCTGCATAGTATCATAAGCAATGTCACATCCATATATAATATATATGGGGGGGGGGTGTAAAAAATACACCTAGACCTCAGATGCTTAACATGGATATTAAATATACAGACTTTAAATAGAGCAGGATCATTAACCCTTACATAGCCACTTCTGCAACTTTACATGCATTTATTCACAAATGTATTTCTAAATAAAGGAGATTTAACCCACAGAGCTGATAATCTACACGTCACACGACTGATGTCTCTGTGAAGAAGAGAAAACCGGGGTCTTGCCAGCAGAGCTAACAATCTAGACATCGCACCATCCCCATCACAAAGATCCTACGGTATCCCTGGCCATTCCTGTAGACCCCACTCTCCCCGTCCCCCCGCACCCCACTCATCTCATGTCTGGAGGGGTAGTGACTGCTTACCTGAGCTCAGGCTGCTCTGGTAGTAGAATATAACGAGTAGAAAGAAGCCCAGGCAGGTCGCCAGGACCATCAATTTGCTTCTCCTCATGCTGCAGGGGGTCCCAACCCGTGGGGCTCATTGCCCGCGGAGTGTGAGCTGCACCTGGACACTCACTCACTGAGCTCGCCTTCTTCCACAGACAGGGATCCCATAAAGGAATGTACCAACTTACCCCACTCTCGCAGGGGAGGTGCTGCCAAAACTTAAGCAGGCAGCTCTCACCTCCACCCTGCCTGCTGTCTGCCTCTGATTCACCAGCCCGTCGTACTTTACAGCACCCACTGCCAGGGAGGGCTCGGGTCCCGGACCTCCAACACAGCAACGTCATCATTCTGTTATAGGTTTACTCCCCCTGTCTGTAACATGGTACAGTCTGACCAGGGAACCCCTCTGTCTGTTGTCTCTAAGACTGTAAAGTTTGTTACACATGAATTAATATAACAAATAACAGTCCAAACAAAGTGCACACTGTCATACTGTTTCATTGGAACATACATTATTATTATTATTACTAAATTGTTATGCATTATTACTATTATTATTATTACTACTACTATTGTTATTTATTATTTTTATTATTACTATTATTGTTATTTTTATTGGTACTATTCTTATTATTACTATTGTTATTAATTAATTATTATTATTACTACTTCTACTACTATTATTGTTATTTTTATTATTGTATAGTGCCAACAATTTGCACAACACTTCATACATGCAAAGTGTTTGACAAAACTAGAATTAAACCTAGAAACAGAATTTGCCGGCACGTCAGACTCATCCAGTCCATCTAGTCTTCACTGTTTTTATTTTGTAAAGACTCAAACCTTAATCAGTCGTTTGGTCTCGTCTTAGACTCAGGAGCCACATGCCTATCCCATGCGTATGTAAATGCCTTCACTTTATTAGCCTCTACCTCTTCTGCTCAGAGGCTGTTCTACTTATCTACAACTCTCAGTAATTTTGAAAGGCTAAAACAATCCTTTACATTAGGTAACCAGGGCCAGCTTGCAAGCTTACAGTTCTACATCCCTCTGGCCTTCTTTCCTTATTTTCTAGGAGCTCGGAATGTTTTCTGAATATGCACTTCGTCTCTAAAAGCCCCAATTACGTACATTGTACAGCGCTGTGGAATATGATGGCACTATATAAAATAATATCATAATAAAAAATAATAATGTATAAATTATATTGTGTAAATAAAGTATATCCACAGTTTCCATAAATGGCTACCAAGAGATATGACTGGAAGGGCAGATTAATACTAGATGCATGGAATAATACATGTACGGTCTCAAAATGCATTGTTTTCAATGGGTTAAGGGATCGCCCATTGTCCTTAAGGGGTTAAGGATGGAGTTGGGAAGGTTTATTTTGTTTGAATGAATGAAACAGGGTCAGCGGAAGAGAGAGAAGGCTGATGGGGGTTGACGGTAAGGGCAAGAAAAAAAGAATGAAAAAAATGGGATATTATGGAATGAAAGGGCTCAGGGAAGAGGCAGGCGTTGTATGCATGCCCTGTGATGGTATTCCAATTCCTGAGATGATATGAGGTCTAGGGTGGGTTTAGGGCATAAAGGGGGCTCTTTGTCAAGTAAAAAAGAATGAGTGTTTCGGATATGACAGCAGAAAACATGGGACGAAACGACGCTTTAGAGGTACTTTGAACCCTACAAAGTCCGTTGACCTGCCAAACTCTTTGTGAGTTTAGATCTGTTAAAGTGAACACAGGACATCTTCTTGCCACGTCGTGTCATTATAACTTACCCATGTTCCCAGGTACCAAGCTTTCAGGGTAATCCAAAATTGTGGAATGATCTTCTTCAGCTCAATTAGGCATGATTCTATAGTACACAACTTTTCATTTTTTGCTCTAAAATCAATGCTCCCCCTGATGTGAAGCAATGTTATTGACAAGAGCTTTAAATAATCTGCATAATACTATCCTACCTAAAGAGTTCAGGAAGCTGATTGTAGCACCTCAGGGGCCGTCTTTTGAACTCCTTGTGGGTGGATGCTTACCTAAAACCACCTCAGTCTTCTGTCACCTGGCCTTTTTATGCACTCTGTTTTAGCTGAACTAGAGCCGGCCATTACGTGGGTCCTGGTGGGTGAGGCGGCACTTTGACAGGGGCAGCAATCTCCTGCCCCAAGGCAAGTTCTTTCTAGCGTCATTAAGGAGGAGAGTTAAGCGGGGTCAGACGCTGCTTGTCCTCATGGTAGCAGCTAGCATCTCACCCCAGGATCTGCTTTAAGGACAGCTTGATGCTTCCCAGTGGTAAGTATACTAGTTGGATGACGATGTGAGTGTCTGGTTGTGTGTGTTAGTGTTGTTGTGGCTGGTTGTGTTGGTGTGAGTCTAATTTTAGGGGGCAGCATTTTATTCTTGGACCCAGGCAGCAGAATGTCTTGGGCCAGCCCTGAGCTGAACAGGTAAAAGAAAACGTGAAGCTACCAAACCTGTGGAAAGTTTTGTCCAAGTTAAGCAGCGAGGGCTTAAATGTACATGAGGCCAGCGACCTTGAGGATAGAGCTCAGAGGTGAAATAAATTAAGTGGTTGTGGCTGCCCAGGTCGGTTTGAAATACTTCAAAAAGGGCCAGTCTGACTTTGACCGAGTCACTCCTGGAGGCAGGTGGAGGTCATGTAATGCAATGTTATATGAAACTGTAGTAAAAGCCAGAAAGAAACTGGCAGGGGATGGTAAGGAGGTGAGGGGATAAAGGGGGCAAGTAAGAGTTAATGAGTGAGAGGATAAGGGAGGGAATGAGTGCTGCGAGTATGGATGAATGTTAGTGTGACCATGAAAGCGTCAGTGGGAGTGTGTTAGCATGAGTGTGTGTCTGTGTGTTAGAGTGTATATCTTTCCTGTTTTTAGTTAAACTTTGTATCTATGTTCCTTACATTTCACACACGTATGTAATGTCTCATTGCCTAGTCCGTCAGTGTGTTTTATTAGTACTTGTTTAGAACATGGCAGTTCTCTAATAACCAAATAGCCTCCATGAAGGAGTTCCTAAGGGCACATGATGTTTCGGGTACATTTTGGGCTCTAGAAGGCTATAGTAGATATTAGGGATGACAATTACTGTCCCACTTTGAGACCCCCCCCACACACACACACAGTGCTGATAAAAGATGGAGGGAGTTTTGATCCATGAAAGAGCTTCCCTTCATTGTTCAATTTTCTTTTAAGTTATACAATTTGTCATTAAAAGATAACGTATGCCTATGGGCACATGATCTTTGTATCAAATGTTTGGCTCTAGTAAGCTATACTAGATATAAGAGATGATAATCACTCGCTATGCCATGAGATCCTGACCAGGCTCAGTCCTAATGAAGGATAGATGGGGTTCTGGTTTTGATCTACTAAAGAGCTTCAAGAGCTTCCCCCTTCATTGTTCAGTTCTTTTTTGGTATTTTTGTTTTAGTTAACCGCATTCTCATGAACGGACATGTTGAGTCTTGTACCCTTTTTCATGTCATTGAGGCACATTCCAGTCTTTAGTTCTAAAGAGATGCGTGAGAATGAAGCTGCTCATAAAATGTGACTTTTGTAAGTAGGAGAGTACTTCTGACATTCCAATAAGCTCTGGGAGTTGATAGAGCTGCTGAGATGAGACATGACTACACTACAGTCAACTCTCGAGAGCGATTACCAAGGCTCAGTGGAGAAGGACCATGCCAATAGATGCTTCACAACTATCCGTACTATAACCATGACACAGACCAATGAACCGGTATACGCCACAGCTGCTGTAATCCTGGAAATACTTGGCTACACACTTAGCAAGGGCAATAGAACATACCCTCAATGGAAAGTGAGATTGGAAGCCAAGATCAAGGCAACTGGGAGAGAAGTTAGCCAGCTGGTAGAACTACAGAGCCGTGTGAAGATTAAGAACTCTCCTACTGGAAAAATACAAGGCCTAACTCCATCTGAAGCCCTAGGGACTGCAGAAGAAAGGCTAAGGAGACACACTAGAGAAGCAGAGGACAAAAAGATAAATGCTCTGTTCTCCAAAGAACCACCCTAGGTGTACTCCCAATTGCAGTGTAACACAGAAACTGAGTGGTACTGGAAGGGCATATGAGAGAAAGAAAAAAACAAATGTAAAGTGGCTCCTGGACCTGAGCTGACCAGAGCAGTCTCCCAGAACAGGAACCGGTCACCATCACAGTAGCAGACATCCAACAGCTCTGCCAAATTGCAAGTTGCTCAGCGTTGTTGACTGCCTTAGAGTATGGTGAGAAAGACTTGAGCATTGGAAAGTGATCAGGTAATGCTGGCTCCGCCACAGTCTGCTGCCAGACTCCGTTTCTATAAGGTGGACTTTCAGATCAATTTGAATATGATGTTCTAAGTTCTGTGCAATGTCTTTTTAATGTGCTTTCTCAATGTACTCACTGCAACCTCACTGTGCCAAAAGAGCGCCACCAGGTGGTCAGATTGCTAACAGGACATGGCACTTTCGGGTTCAATACCGTATTTGTCGAGAATGAAAAAGATAATTTTCTTAAATAAAAAACCCTACAAATTTGCACACTGTGAATGCAAATATTTTTTATTTATATAGTGCTACCAACTTACGGAGCCTCTCACAATACATATAATAAAGGGTTATGACAAAATTAGAATTGACAGACTAAGACGAGTTGATGCATTAGGTAGAGGACCTGGCTCACAAGCTGACAATCTAAGGGCAGAGGGGACGAGGAGAGACATAAGATCTCCTTAACACAAATCTACTCCTAAACCAAGGGCAGTCCAGGTTTTTAGACTTGTAATACACCGGATACACAAACTATTTGGTTAAAAGTGCATTATATGGCCAAATCCAAAAACTCTGGCAGGATTTTTGCCCTGGAGAGGTAAGCGTGACATCCTCGGTTCACAGTTGGGTTGTAGCAGCCTAGAACAGGAGACCGAATCCCATATTTTAATCACACAAACTCTCTCAAGACAGCACCACTGGGTCTCAGGTAACAGAGTGACCGCGATAAACTGGGATACACAGCAGACACACCGCGCACACACAGCCTAAACACTGCGCCCGCATCGCCTTTGCAGCTTGCGGTTTGGCCACAGAGCGAGTCTGAGAGCAGCGAAGGATTAAGGAACATAAATTACACAGACATTGGAGAATGCGAGAATTCTACAGCTCCTTGTCTGGCATCAGGCAGCGACATGAGTCAGACTTTATTGTCATTAAACGCAGAAAAGCATCGTAAAGGAGCATATACGCATATTGTAGAAAGCAGATCATCATTATTCACGTTTCAATGTTGGGCTTAGAAAGTAGAGGGGTACAGAGAGGCTTGGGATATTTTAACAGATTATATCAATGACAAAAAGCTGTGTTTGAGTCTCCCTTTAGAACTGCCCTGATTACTATAAGAATATTACAGTCAGGTAACACATCAGTGATTCATCAATTAGGCTTGTTACATCATGCAAAGGCATCAGAAAGCTATCCGAAGCATGCAGTTATATATAGGACCTATAAAATACATTATGCTTTACTTACAATATATAAAGTACATTTGTAAACCTATATTTGGCAGTTCGGACCAGGTAGAATAAACTAACCCCCATAGGTACCATATAGAAGTGCCCTCCATTGAACAAGTAACATTGCTTTACAAAATTTGTTTAGAAAACGTTAATATCCACAGAGCTATACGAATAACACGAGCCCTACCTTTCCACGCAGGCAGAGGGCAGTAGTAAGCCAGAGTGGTGCTCCTGCCACATACTTACTACCAGTTCGCTCCAGCTCATCAAGCATTCAGTCGGGGGGACCCGCACGAGCAGAAAGTGCTTCCTATTTGCTTAAATGGGAACTCTTCCCTGCCAGCGAGTGCCTGCTGTGCTCCAGACTTTGCAATTTTTATTATTTAAAAAAAAATTAAAAAAAAATGCATCTGATGAGAATCCTGCCCGAGACACTTTAGTGTCCCTTTAATTCATGCATGCAGAATAGTTTCCATGTGTCCCAGGTTAACCCCATGCTATTTATATATATATACACATATAAGCATAAACAAACAAAGTGAGATTATTGTAGATTAAGCCTTAATTAAAGTGTTTTTTTTGCAGTTGTCCCTTTATATTAGCTAGCTATGTATAACATGAATCCTTTTACTGGAAACCAAAAGTGGTTATGAGCTATTTGGCCGGTAGCAATTAAAATGTTTGTGAGTTAATAAAAGTCCATTGAATGCACCTCGGTGCCAAGACTGCACCCTCCGTAACCACAGTATTTGCATTAAATCCAGGAGGCAGCATTTGCCGCGCATATACACGCTAATGTTCAAAAGTTTGGGGTCACTCAACTGTTTTCATGGAAAATACAGGGATTTCTGGCTGTAACAAATTGCAAAAGGGTTTCTAACGATCAATTAGCCTTTTAAGCATGAACGTGGATCAGCGAACACAACGTGCCATTGGAACACAGGAGTGATGGGAGTGATAAAGAGATTCCATTAAAAATCACCAGGTACAATAGTCATTTACAACATTAACCCCGTCTGTGCATGTACAGGAACCTGAACCGTAACCCTCTGCCCCTGGGTATTACTGTTCAGCCATGAAAATCACGAGGTGTACAGAAAAAGCTGAAAACGTGTTTATAAATTGGGTAATGAAACTAAATCACTATCCGTCTGCATGTCTTACTCAATAAGTTAAAATAGCTCTGAATAGGTCGATTAAGCCCGAAAAATTTGACATTTTGGGATGTATGGGGTGCACTCCTAGTCGCAATTTTAGTTGCAGCATGGGAAATATATCTTACATGAATTGAAATATAGACTCTATCCACATGAAACGGATGCCATTACCGGTATATAATGAAAAGACAGCCTCGTTCATAAGTTAATGGTTTTTATTGATCTGCTTCAAACACAGAATGACAGAACATACATAGATATGGAGTTTTGACTTCATAGTATACCAAAAAGTACCCATTAACCCTTTACTGCCAACCAGTTCATGCCCTCCTGCCAACGAATGCGAACATACATACGCATTTCTGCACACATGGACGGGACACGCAAAATGTGTTTGTTTTAAATCTAAAAACTATACTTATTTTGGGGTATATTGTCCCTTTAATGGAAACTTCAGAAGGAGCTGGATGAATCAAATTTCTCATGGTCAAAAAAAAGCATAGAAATATTACAGAAGACATTCCCTGACCTGTGTTCCCCTCAATAGCTCTGATCATAGAATATTTCATTCCGCAGTACAGGGATCCCCCTTGAGGTTTTCCCCAGCTTTTCTCCTAACTTTTTACGGTTACAGTAATCTCGGTAGGTACGGGTAATGCATTCTTTGTTGTGAAATACTTTGGATGTCCTCGGTACAAATGACTCGCCTTTGTTGTGGGTAAAGCAGCGTAATATCAGTAACGATAATGCTTAAAAGCCAAGGCATCCCATACACAAACATTAACAAGATTCTCCTGCACGAACAGACACGTGCAGGCTAATAAAAGGATAAATAGAGAAGACCGGCGCATGCTCAAATGCAGAAGGAGCATGACCAGAGAAAAAACAAACAAACAGCTAAACAGACAGTATCAGCGGCAACCCCCGGCACTCCGTGGGCTCCACATCAGACACAGTTGGAATACTACTATTTTATTCAGAATGGAGGGATCTGGATTGGCCTAAGCGATCGGTCAGAACTCCCCTCATCTCGAGGTTACGAGCAAAGACGTCATTAGCAAGCACTTTCTTAAAATGCTTAACCGAGGCCAAGTCCAGAAGGATCAGGAAAACCCTGCTGAAAACTGTTTGTCCTGGAAAGTGCAGCACCGCCATCGGCCAACGCGTTTCGCCACCAAGTTTAACATTCTGCTGCTTGGCCAGAAGTGCGTTTGACATTTTCTAGCAGCCAACAATATGGCGTTTTACCTGAGTGGTTTTTTGTTTTGTTTTTTTAACCACATTGGTCTACAACAGGCGGCACATTTCCAGGAAAACGGTTAACAGCAGGGTTTAACCTCAGCAACCCTTTTGAGTGATGTCTCCTCCAGATGATTTGGTAACATCCATGGTGGTAAAGACCTGGGAGGGGAAAAAAGGAGGAGGGAAAAAAGGAGATTAGGATGGCTGGCAAACAGTCGGCAAACTACTAAGAATCGAGGAAAAGGAAAACCACGCTAGGCATCCAATTAAACTTTAATCTAAACAATTTAATGAATTAAATACCCGCATGAATTTCAAAGATTGTGCAGTAACTTGTAAGTAGCAAGACACTGTACAGCCAGCTTTATTCTTAAAATTTAGTGTTGGGGGGGACATGAGGGACAACACATTTTGTCCTTCGTCTCCCCCTTTACTACCAACTTGTATGCCCTCTCATGAAACAAAAAAAAGTCTTGCATATTGGATTCAGCATTGACCCAGTGTCCCATTCCTACAATGGATGGCAGCCTATGAAGCAACTCAGCCTTATCTATAACATGGGTTGCTATTTATTATACATATTCTTTATATATGTTTCTAGAGAAGACAAAATGTTTCAAAGAATATAACTTGAATAAATATTTAAACAGACCATAACCGATTTAATGATAAGTCTGTAGCCTTCCCCCCGACTCACCTCGGCACATGTAGGGTGAATGCCAATGGTTTCATCAAGTTTTTCCTTAGTCAGACCACACTTCATGGCAGCGCCAAAGCCTTGAGTGATTTCACCGGCATTTGGACCCAAAACGTGGAACCCAATGACACGATCCTAACAAGACATGAAACAGAGTCAGATGTTGTTCACCTTCTGGATAAAGGGTCAGAGGCTTATATGTAACCAAGTTTTACTTTACTTAGAGGATGGTAGATAAACAGCCTCGCAGCAGAAGTGATAGAGGCATAAAATATGGCTCTTGAATCTACGATGAGACCAAGGCTGGAGTCTTTTAAAAGAGTATTATAGAGCATTATCATCAAGATTTTACAATAAATATAAAATATCATACAAACCTGAGATTATCTGCAACTACTTTTACTCGCATATCAACACATCCTTTTATTTTTATGCAACAAAATCCACAGAGGGGATATGGTGTAAGGTTTTCATTTAGAAGAATGAACATTACCAAGGACCAAATATTTTCTCTGCTGTGAGGCACAAAAGGCCATTTCATTGAATTTATCTAATACTGCTATTATCCTTGATTAAACGAGATACAAAGACATATGAATTCCAGAGACTTTAAATATCGATACAGAACTTTAGTGGGGTTTAAACACCACGCTGTCTGTTTTCTGGTGGAAAATGGTAAAAAAGGAAAACCAGAAGTAGTTCGCGGCCTCCCCATCTACTCACATTATCTAGTTTATTGCAGATTATCTTTGCGAAACAAGTATTGTTGTCACGGCTTGGGACCGTCCATTCCAGGGGCCAGAACAAAGTGTGGTAAACCTAATTAAAAGATACAAATCGATAGGTGAACAACTACATAATGCACATCAAAAGGCAACAGACTTTAGAATGTACGAAGCCTTTCCCAGAATGAAATCGCGTAAAAATTTGCCAACGTCATAATTTAACTGGAACCACTTAATTGGCATTCGACACAATAGTAGGAACCGACAGGCTGTTGCCATTAAAACTGAAAAGTTCAGTGACACTAATAGCTTTATAATTATGTGCTTAACATACAAGAGCATGCAATACATGTCTTGTCTAACAAGAGCAGCACCTCGAAGGCAAGTGCTTACTACATACAATCCAACGGCAGTTACTGAACTAAATTCCCGGAATAGTATTATAAAGGCTACCTTAACCTTTGCCGTTCACGATCCTCTCACCCCACCAAGTCACCAGTGATTAGCTGAAAACTAAGATCATTAACAGACACGTTCCGAGCAGTGGCTGGTATCGGTGTATTTTGTGAATGACTAAGACATACCTCTAAGTTCTCCTCCCCGTAAATTTCAATGGCTTTCTCCTCGGAGTATCCACAACAGCCGTACTCCATTGGAGTGAATACTGTAGTTGGGACATTCACGTAGTCGCACTGCGAAGGGACAAGAAAATATAATCTCTCAATACATCTGGAAAGAAAGCAACGTCATTTTAGCTGTGCTTGATTCATACGGATTAAAAAAAATTTCGTTGTCTTTAAAACTCGATGGGCATAGATGTCTGCTCAACTCCAACATTAAACCAAGTTTGTGTATCAGTAAGCTTGTGACATATTGAAACTATATAGACTATGTGCCATAATAGCACACTGGAGATCATTTGAGCATTCAAAGTGTTAAAAAAAAAAAAAAAAAAAAAAAAAAGCACGTTAAATCAGGTTAAATATTGTAATTGTACAAACCCTCCGGCAACTAGTTTACAAATGCTTATTCAGGGATTAAAGTTCCATTCCTTGGAAGTGATTAATGAAAAAAGGCAGCTGTGTGCTGTTTCTATCGTATACTGCAGGAAATTACCCCCCCCCAAAAAAAGTATGTTAACAGCGCACGTGCAGGAGATTGCGCAAGAAGCCAGGCCTGTCTGGGTTGGACAATGCTAGCATACATACGCCAGATAGAGACCAGCGCTTAAGTGGGACGAGAACTAGGAAAGGGAAGTTGTGGCTAGATAAGAGATTAAATCTCCACATTATTATGAAGAGTCAAGTTTGTACAGAAGTCAGGAGCTGGCTGTGCGTTTACATCACCAAGATAAAAAGATTCACGTCACCTCAAGCCACCTACGAGCTGCCAACAAAGCGATCAGAATGGCCCCTGTGTAAAAGGATTGGCACTCAACTAGATTTAGTCCATTTTTTTTGCAGACTGCTGCTCTGTGGAATTATTTATTTAAATGACAAATAATTATGTAAACCGTATTTCCACAGAGCCTGTGAAAATTGGAACACAATACTGGAACTGGGCAGAACACTAGTTCAGACCGTACCTTCGCTGTGGAGCCGCCGTACAGTCTTCTGGCCAAGAGCCGTCCAGCCTGGATCGCCACTGGCGTCAACTCCAGCTTTCCATCCAGGATGTCTCCAATAGCGTAGACATTTGGCAAGTTGGTCTGCTCTTCATCATTCACCGGCACTTTCCAGTTCCTGGGATGACAGAGAGGTTTCATAATGTCCAATGGTCTACAGGCAACTAATCTGCTAAACATTAGCCTTTACTAAGCGTAAACTAATTCAAAGTGTAAACTTTGAAACTTCAGAAGTAAAACTGCCACGATGATGCCCCCTGCCACACACAATGTTAACTCCTCCACTGACGGCTATTATTGAAACCAGGAAGCATTAGCGTGTATACTTTCAACCGAGTGCTGCTTCAGTGACTTTATGTATCATCCGTCCTTTAAAAGCTCACCTTTCATTGATTTTAACACCGATCTTCTCCAGGCCAATGTTTCTGGTGCATGCATCTCTACCAACGGCGATTAAAACCTGCGAACACACAAAAAAAAAAAGGTCAAGATATCACGGCAGCCATTGTCTTCGTTTACAGACCTGAACAGGTTTTGAAAAGGTTTTGCTTGACAGACTACACTAGTATGTTACACAGGTACACTTTAGTAGATAGATTGTCATGTTTTTTGCCTGTACTTGTGCAACATGACAATTAAGGCTCATAAAATAAATGAGTAAACATTTCAAAGAAAAATATTTATGCATTCAGAAATATTATAATGCTGTGTTTAGTTACAAAAGCGGAGAATTCCGCAGATTAGGTGGGACAGCACCTTTATAGGAGTCTTAAAGTTAGTTTTAAAATTTGATATTCATGCTCAGTGAATACTTACCGTATTATATTCTCCTTCGATGACTTGGTCACTCTCTGTGGATTTGGCTACAACCTTTAGCTTTCCCGGAGTGCCTTCCTCTAACTGCTCAACCTGAATAAATTAAAGTTTTTATAAATTCAGCTTCCTTGTTTGGGCCAACCCAACAATTTTATTGCAATTCTACATTTCAAATCCTAGGTCCCTCTGTAACAGGGTAAAGTGTATTCGGAGGCTCTTACCGACGTTGGAACAAATTTCTTGATGAATTTGACGCCATGTATTTCCATGTAAGCAGCAGCTCTGTTAGCCATCTCTTGGTCAAATCCACGCAAAAATATGGACCGCACCATCACTGTGACATCCATGCCGATGCCGGCAAGAAAGCCGGCACATTCCAGAGCCACATACGAAGCGCCAACGACAAGAGTCTTCCCAGGGCAGTAGGGCAATGAGAAGAGGTCATCACTAGAGACGCAGATTAAATATAAAAATATTATAATTATCTCACAAAACAAGGATACATCTACAGAAAGAATCACTTTAATTCCTACACAAATGCAATACACGCAAGTAAAACGTTTCAGTGATGCACAGCAACGATAACAATGGACCAGCAAAAAACATTACAGATATATATATCTGTAATGTTTTATTACTTAACTTAACCCATTTCTAACACACATACTCTGCAGAGGCTATGTCACCACTTGTAACATTTACACAGAAAAAGTATCAGCTAGTTTAGGACATGTGGGTAATTTTAGGGATCCTGATCACGGTAACCCCTCTGTGTAACAATGACTGATTTTGAAGCATGCAGAAACAACAAACATTAAAGGTGGTGAGAACGTAATGTATATGGTTAACGAGACCACAGACAAAAAACTGTTCTTTACACAAAAACCTGCACTTACGCAAACTACAGTTTGTTAACATCAAAACTATTAAACACACCAAACGGAACAAGCTTGTGTAAGTTCCTGCTTGATTGTGTGGAGAGGAAAGACAGCGATGTGCCAATATACATGTAAAATGTTCTGGGCTCTGGCCGGAAACGCACCTTGTAATGCAGTATTCTTTGTCACCAGGTATATTCAGATACCTGGGCCTTTCTCCGGTCGCCACAACAAACTTCTCTGCTGTGTAGAAAGCCTCTTTTCCTTTCCTGTTTGTTGCCTGATTGGACAAAACAAAAATTAACAAGGAGTTAAAACAAACAACATCAATTGATTCTTAAAAAAAAAAAAAAAAAATAAAGACACTGATGTTCTAGAACGCGAGATTTTGTGCACATTTTCTCTTGGAGTGACTCCTGCATCTTCCGTAAAAAGCTTGGCTAACACTTCCATAAAACCATAGCCAGACAAAAAAGATCAACCCTAAATCACAGAAACTCTGACACTAACCTTTATTTTGTGAGGCTCAACAAACTCCCCATAGGCATTTTCATATCGGACGTTTTTGTCCCGTAACGAGACTCTGTAACCCCAATTCAAAGAGCCAATGTAGTTCTGGATCTGTTCCCTCATCGTGTCCCAGTTGTGCCGAACTGCGAAAGGAGAAAATTTGTTTAAAGCTTTTTGACAGAGCCGTCATGTCAGACTGCACAAGCTGAAAACAAAAAGGCTATACTTCTTACCAATGCAATCATTCAGATCTATAAAACATGTCTACCCCATACACATTAAAAACCAAACGCATTGCTCAACTTACCTTGCTCATCGTATTCCCATCCAAACTTCCTGGAGTCTTTAAGGGACTGTCCCAGTATCGCGGCCTGATGCATCAGCTTCTTGGGAATGCAGCCAACATTGACGCACGTCCCACCGAGCCCTAGAAACAAAAGCTACAATTAGATGTTATCACACAGAAAACAACCATTGTCATAAATATCAAACTGGAAAGCTATTTGCATAGTATAAAAAAAACACCTTACCCCATGAAGTACCCATAGGTGTTGGCACAACATAATCGAGGACCATGACCTTCTTCCCCAGAGAAGCTGCTTCCTGCACACAAACGAATAAAGGTTAGATCCAAGATACCGTTCCTTTTAGACCAAACACCGGCTGCACAGTCTAGAACGTTAAGCAAATAAGCCTTGGGAGATCGGTTCTGTTTTTTTTTTTTTAGTAATGATATCCCAAGTATCCATTGCATTTCCATGGATGGAGTCAAAGAGAGAGGTTCCAAAGATTCCGATATCTGAATTGTGAGTAAATACACAGCTCAATTGCTGGCATATTATTCCGGATGAAATCAGAAACTATCACAATAGATGTTTTAAGCCGTGGGAGAGAAAAACAAAAACGAAACAAGATGCAAGATAATAAAGAGAGACGGTGAAATCTGGATACTATACCTTCGAGCAAGCAAGGCCACCAGAGCCTCCACCGATGACAATAAGATCATAATCATAACTGATTTTGTTCTCAAACAGCTTCTCCAAGGATCCATCCTGGTAAGCCTGGCAATAAAGATTTAATTAGAAACGTTGTATTCCCCAGCAGGCACAAACCACATCTTCCTGCCAATTCTATAAATATCTTCATGCATAGCCCAACACTGAATACTACTGATCTTTGCAGATAGAAATGAGGCAAAATTAGAAATGCGAAAGAGTAATCAAATACATTTAAGATTAACCTTTTCTACTTTCCCAAGTCTAGGGGTGGAACGATCTATTCCAAGTAGGGCAGCAGTCGCTCCAATCAGTAAATCATCTCTTATTTCTAGGTTACCAGAAGCAGTTCCAAGCTAATGGAGGCAAAATCCATCTGACTCGAGTACACGCGCACATTACAACTTATTAACGCTCCCGTGAGGGTCAATGACACCGAGCAACGAGTGTAGCAGGTAATCAGTGATTTATTCCAGGGAAGATGATTTCACAGGATAAGATGAGAACAGACAACCCTATAAAACTCTATAGTTTCTAAAGGGGAAACTGCAAGCAGAACCCGTTTCTCTACAGCAGTGGAAATCTGTACCGGGATTTAAAAATGGAACCTTCATATAACTTGGGCTTTTTATTTCACAATCCATATAAAGATTGAGATCTTGTGCTCAAAACTACTACACCTTAAGGAAGCCCCATTTACAGCCTGTATATTTTGTTTTGCTGAGAGTGACAAAATACACAAAACGCTGTGCACAACACGGAGATAAGCACTCATGCAGCGTTCCCGAGCCATCACATGATCATTTATTAAGAAATCTTAGCATGAGGTGGAGGAAAGAAGAGATCCCTGCCCTCGTCAATTAGTCAGAGCTGCAGAAAGTTTGGCTGATCACTAGCATCCCAACACAAAGACAAGGAAACTGGTCATGGAAAAGTCATGGTCACGCTTCCCCCACCACGCACTTAAAAGAAGCTGCATTGGCTACCTTGTGATGCATCACAATGACCAGCATTCATTTGAATCATGGATTTATAGTTTGAAGTTGTTGCTTTATATGAAGGCGTGGCAAGTTCTGTGGAACTTTGAAAGCAATTCACGCAACTTTTATTAAGTCCATATAGAGAAAAGAAGGTGACTTCATAGCCAATGCTGGTCATTCAGTCAACATTATCCCAAACGCTCCTGACGTCTTGACAGATGTCCTCAATGGCTCTTCTACAAGGACAACTACCATGTGCCTCAAAGATCTGTATTCACAAAGGTATCTGTTCGCTGACCGCCAAGTGTTGGAACTAAAGACTTGAGCTTGATGGTGACCAAGTAAATGCAAACTTACTAGACCCAAGTAGAAGAACTAAATCAAGCCAACCAACTAAAAGAGGTGGGTTTTCCCATCAGGTCACGTCAGTCAATTGGTATCTTCGCGGTTTTCACCCAATGTGAAGTTAGGGTGACAGACTAAAGAAAGTGACACTTTGTACAGGCTTTTGAGGATTTGCCAAATTTTACTGGCAATACTTTGGTTGTGAGGTTAATCAACTGAACCTCAGCAAGTAATAACCATCAACCTTGAGATGCTCCATTACATACGCAAAGTCTTTATACACAACTTGGCAGTCACTAACTTATCTAGATAAACACAGACTTTGACAGAGCTTTTCAGGACAACATTCTTGGTTATCCATGGGTAGTAAATATTATGACAAGTTATAAAGAGGAATGGGTGATAAGTATTAGTGTTAAATTGTACCATTGTACTAAATCCACTGTACAAAAATAAAACAAAATAATCTGGGTGCTGCTTCAACAGAAAGAGGCAAAGCTCTAAGGAGAATAAACAGAGGAGAGTATCTGTATGAGAACGCAACCAAACAATAAATCAAATAGGGGCTATCCTTCCTAAACAGAGACTCTTGGGAAGTACAGTTACACGATATATGCCCAGCTTCTAAACACAAAAACAAGTATTACTCGTTGGTGTAAACAGCCAACCTTTTGAAGAATGTGCCATAAAATATCAAGACAAGACTTGAACACATCACATCAACCTTCACACCAAATATTTGCTCAGAATCAAGTGACAGCCGAAAGTTACCTTGAGTGTTTTATCGCATCCGCCAACATGCTTCTTATTAACAAACACGTTAGGAACGGTCTTCTGTCCGGTTAGTTCATGGAGTACTTCCTGAATACTGCTGCCGTCATCTGATGTACAAAAGGAACACAATGTTGCTTTGTGAAAAGTCAGTAGGTTTTTTTTTTTTTTAAAGCTTACGTCATCAAGAAAAGTTCACGGGAATTAAGAGTTTTAGGGTTTTGAAAGAGGACAATAAGTGGCTGCTATGTAACTTGTGCGGCAAAACTATGAAAATATCAATGCCTAAGATCACAGCGGCTAAAGCAACCTGTTTCATAACAGATGTCTGACACAAAGTGAATCAGCTTTCCCCCTCGGTGTATGACAGCAGGGTAAGGAATGTTATCTAAGGGCTGAGAGGTTAGTAAGGCTATAAAATCATTAAGACAGCTTTATGTATTTAAGGGCACTACAGGAAAGCTAAGTAGAAGGATAAGTGCAAGTGAATTAAAATACTGTATTGTCCTGATTATAGACTTTTACCTCCTAATTCAAATATTTAAAATTCCGGATGGTGTTTTCACCTCTCTTGCGGCGTTTTAGAGGCAGCTCTGCCTCTTCTCTTGCCTCTTGTTGTTGTCCTGCCTTCTTTCTTCGACCGCTCCAGCTCCATTGACAGGGATCCTCGAAAGGGTGGAGCCTCCATGCACCCTCTCTCCACTGATTGGAGGAATGAGGGAGAGGCTGTCCCCGTGGTGCACACCACGGTGCCGATCTTTCCCGGAAGTACTCCATCCAAAAAGCCAGAGCATTGCAGACGGATTCAGAGAACCAGAGGTGCGGAAACGCTTCTTTCTCTCCTTAAATCCATCTGCAATATTCTGGCCTCTTGGAGTACTTCCGCGGGAGGGCGGAGCCACAGCACACACCACGGGAACAGCCCCTCTCCACTTCCTCCAATCAGGCGTGAGTGTGTGCGCAGAGGGTCCGCCCTGGATTATGGAGCCGATACCGGGAGAAGCAGATGAAGACAGACGAACAAGAAGAGGCAAGAGAGGAAGCAGATCTGCGGAAAAGGAGACGGAACACGGAATTTATTGTTTAAAAATAACACGCTAAGAGTGGGGTCTCTGAAACAGCCAAGTACCTGCTTTATTATGGGGATCTTACAAATTAATGTTGTGGAATAATCCCTGTTTTACACCAATATCATCTTATACAAAATAAATTCTTACCACACTGGTCAAGTTCAAGAGCGTTGTACTCTTTCCCCATCGAGGTGAAAAGCTCTTTGACCTGGAATAAAAACAATAGATTGCTACTGCTACTACTAATAATAATAGGCACTTTTACTTAAAGTACCAGAATTCCAGTGGTCGACACCTATATGAAGGACAGTACCGCTGGCCCTGGGCCATATTTATCTACGGGAAACCACAGCATTTCTGTAGATTACTAAACGTTGAGCAAGCAGCGTGCTAAAGTGACAGCTTCACCGTTAGAACTTTGCCCCACAAGCATTTAAGTTTCAGCTCGATCAACGAAACTTTAGGGCAACGGTGACAGCGAGAGGGTTCATCGGGGACAGCGAGAGGGTTCATCGGGGACAGCGAGAGGGTTCATCGGGGACAGCGAGAGGGTTCAGCAAGCCCCCCCCCCCTTCCATGGCCATGAAGAACAGGACAGTAAAATCTAGGGCGTCACGTCCTCATTCATACAGCTATCTTCACAACATGTAAACACACACGGGACAAGCCAGGGGGTTCAAAAACAATATAAATATCCCAGATTTCATTCAAACTTAATCACCCCCACCCACAATTACAGCCATTTTATGTATATGTCACATGCCCCCCCCCCATGACACACTGTCCTGAGCCCCCAATAAACAGGAAACTAGCCCATTAACCCTCTGAGTGACAAGGGGAAGAGGAAGTGCTTAAAGCAGTATTTAAGGAAAACTGGCTGACTAATGCCCCCTGCACTGAGTGGCATTCCCCAGACAATGTCAGTGTCCGACTCCCATAAGCCCCTACAGCTGCCCAGGACCCTCAGCTCGTATAGAAGAGAGGGACTGTTGTTTCCCGCCAACAGGCCCCCCAAACACACAGCGCACAGCCTCATACCCGAACGCAGAAGGGACAGTAGCTCTTGCTGAAAACCATCACCGGGTTGTTGTCGATCAATTCCTGGACCCGGCCCTGCAGGACCTCGCGGCCGGTTGGCGGCATGGTGGAAGCGGCAGCAATTGTCCCCGTTCAGCCACCGTCTAATTCTATGGCAGTTTCCGCGAGCAGCTACCTCCGAACATCACATCACATCGCCCCGCCCCTGTAGTGACGCAAGAGACGCGCCCCCACCATCGTCTACCTTGCGCTGGGAACAAGCTGACTTGTAACGATGAACATGCAGAACTGGTGTCACGTGACTCATTAAAGGCGCCGACTCCTCTAAACCGTGAAAGCAAGAAGTTTATTTTGTCGTCTAATTATTACTAATTACTAACAGGTCTCAATGTGTGTGGATTGGAGGAGAGAAGAGAGAGGGGGATGTAATAGAAACATTTAAATACAGGAGGGGCATTATTTCAAAGGAGGAGAAATGTTATATCTAAAATATAATTAATGTATAATTAATTAAATCCTTGGGATGAAGGGCCAACGTGGGCCGTGCTACAAGAGCAATGTGTCCCGATGAACTATACGGGAGGCGTACCTAATTCAGTGATGCAATATATATTTAATCTGATGTCACCAACAACTCAATGATCAGCAGATCACTCATAGTGTAACCAATAAGAATAAAGTCATGCTGGCAGGGGTGTGGGGGTTGGACAGGTAACGCCGATTGGCTCCTCAGCTCCTTGCCTGCCCCTTCCCAGTAACCAATACACACCCTAGCACCCACACTCACTCTAACACCCACACTCACACTAATATATCCTCGCTCTATCCTCATACCCGTACCTTACTTTGTTTTTGTTTGTTTTTTTTTTTACATTTTTTAACCTGCTACGAGAGCAGCTGCTTTATTACCACGGGGCCACAGAACACCCCTAAAAAAAAGCTGGTCGTGAAAAAATTAGTTAATTTTCAAATTAGCGATGATAGGAGAGGCTTTACATTTTTCTATAGCCTGCCTGGCATAGCAAGTCGTACTTCTTTGGATTGTATCATCTGCTGATTTATCTCGATTTCCGAAAGCCAAATAAAACCCTCATTTTTACTTTCTTTATTCAAAAATTTCAGTTCATAGGAACGTTTGTATCAGTAATTGACTAAGGAATTTTACGCGGGTTTTTATTAATCCAATAAATAGCTGGTATTGAGTACCCGTCTTCAGAGCCGGCCTTAGGTGTTCCGGCGCCCTGTGCGAACTACTCCTCTGGCGCCCCCCCTCACTAACCCCCCTCTGCCCCTTCAAACTACCCCCCTGTGCCTTCAAACTACCCCCCTCTAGCCCTTGAAACTACCCCCCCTGCCCCTTCAAACTACCCCCCCTGCCCCTTCAAACTACCCCCCCGCCCCTTCAAGCTACCCCCCCCTGCCCCTTCAAACTACCCCCCCTACCCCTTCAAACTACCCCCCTCGCCCCTTCAAACTACCCCCTTCTGCCTCTTCAGACTACCCCCCTGTCCCTTCAAACTACCCCCCTCTGCCCCTTCAAACTACCCCCTGCCCCTTTAAACTACCCCCCCTCTGCCCCTTCAAACTACCCCCCCTCTGCCCCTTCAAACTACCCCCCCTCTGCCCCTTCAAACTACCCCCCCTCTGCCCCTTCAAACTACTCACCCCCCCTCTGCCCCTTCCTTCAAAATATCCCCCCCCCTCCTTATCCTAACTTACCTTGAGGAGTCCTGCCGGCATTTCATGTTGAGCGTCGGAATAGTCCGGCGCTCAACATGAGATCCCAGCACCGCGACGGAGTCACGGAGAGTAAGGGGCATCGAGCGGTTGCTGAGAACTTCACGAGCAACCGCTCGGCGCCCCTGCCCGGGATTTAGGTACAGAAGGGGCGGCAGCGGACCCCGCGGCAGAGGACTCCGCGGCGGCGGCGGACCCTGCGGCGGCGCCCCCTGGAGTGTGGCGCCCTGTGCGGTCGCACAGGTCGCACACCCCAAAGGCCGGCCCTGCCCGTCTTAATTATTTGCTAAATAAACTCACAAAAACACTCACCCTGATCTTAAGCTCTCCCTCTCATAGGGTTTAGTATGAACATATAATATTATTATTATTATATTTTATTAATATAGCGCCAACACTTTCCAAAGCGCCTCTTACAGTCCCTACATTCGAAAGGTCTGATAGAACTAGAACCGACGGACTAAGACGGCCCGATACGTTCGGTACCTTTTGATATTCTTTTCTCTATTGTCTGTTTTGTGTTTTCAGCGATGCCTTAAAATTAGGCCTCACACAGATTACACATTAATACAACAAGTATAAATATTTAAAATATATTAAAAATAATCGTCTATTGTTTCCATGGGAACCGCATGCCTTGTAAACATATTTACTCTCTGGAGACGAGGCTGTTTGCAGATAATAAAATCCGCAAGCAAACTGATCTATATTATGTTATTAATTATTTGTAATACGGCTAATATTTTCATTAAACAACCTTATGTGTTGTAAGCGGGAACTTTACCAGAACAAAAGGCAGACTAGGGACCTCAGAAATAAGGTTCTCCAATGCTTTTTATATGTATGCTTCAATGTAAAGCAAACGAAAATGTAGAAATCAAAAGGAGCTGGATTCACAAAATACAGAGTGCAACAAATTGAGTAATAATGTTCACTGGATTTTATATTTAACTTCATATGAATGAAATTCATGACTGTGTTTGAATGAGCATAGAAGTAAGGATTCCAAGTGTCTCCACATTACCTGCATCCAATCTACAAGCTCACAATGATTCAGTTTGATAACAGTACGGAACTCTTCTCTAGGAGATCAGAATGTTTGCCGGGGATGAGGGGATCACAGGGTTCTTCTGCCCTAAAAGCCACAACTATGTGTATGGAAAAGAAATGGGTTTACAAAGTCAGTTGTGTGAATAAATATACATTATTCTTCTAAATGGATCCTTAGCTATTGGTAAACAAAGACAACCTTCTAGTCCTAGCAAGACCCACTCCTGCCAGCATGGCTCCATATTCACCCGACCTGCTGCTCCAGTGACAGATCAGGTGCTGTAGTGTGTGTGTGGTCACTGGATACATGAGCATAAACACATAGTTTGTGGCCTCTCATATCCAGACGTTGGCTGAGCTGACGTCAGTCGGCGGCCGCTGGCGGCAACCTTGCCATCACCAATCCAGCCCTGTACACTACCTTCTCTGGCTTTGGTCTAAGGGCAAACTGAGGCTGCAGTGGAGGTATTCTGCCCCATTAAAGGGACAGTTAACTACAAAAATACTACAAATACAAAATACTACAAAAATAGTAAGGGAGCCCATCTTATTTTCTATTAATATGGCTATATTTATTTTACTTATCTATCCAGCAACGTATTCTGGTCTATGCCGAGGAGGCTTAAGGCGGCAAGTCCAGGGAGGACAGCAGTCCGCTGCCATAAAACCAGGGGCAGACCACCGTCTTGAGTGATCAGGCCCCCCGGTGTGTGACAAGTTGGCACAGACTCCGTAGACTGCTTTAAAAGGCACTTTTTACATTTTAAAAACTTTGTGGCTTTATTATCAAAGCAAAAAAAAACAAAGCTTCACAGCTTGACGGAAGTAAAAACAAAATTACAGAAAAAAGGAGCTAAAAGTAGGAAATCTTTATAACCAAATTTACCAATTGAAAAATATTCCAGGATGCAGTTATCGGGGTTTAAATGGCAGATTTATTGTTGGAAAAGCTTGGAACGGTAATTTTTCATTCAGAACCTTAGCGCTGTTCTGCTAGCAAATTATTTCACTTAGAAGAAGAAGAAGAAAAAAAAACATATGTTTGCCCTGAGTTTGAAGTTATCCAGATTGAGAAAGGATTATCGTTATCTGCAGATATACCCAGCGCAGGTGCTACTTATATCATCCGTCGCACTCGGAGCCGGCAGAAAATTGTTGTGATGCGTTTACAGAATAGGCAACGCATTTAGCAAATTGTAAATAAGAAAGCTGTTAGTGCCGTGTTTAACAAACACGCGCTCCTCGTTCTCATGGAAACTCATCCTTTCGGAGTCTGGAAGTCTCCCACTTTCTCCCACGAACGTCTGCGTTGCTTTTCAATGAACGTTCTTTGCAGGTGTTTCTGAGAGGGTACTTTAGTGGCATTTGGTTCTGTATTCTGTACCGTTAGTGATGGGATTGTTTCTCTGTTTCGGAGTTCTCGAGTATGCTGGATAATTGCCGTATCCTCTCGATGCTGCTTGTGTACGTCTAAAAAAAGACAAATATTAAAAGAGCTCTATATCTTAAAGCTTAAGTTATTTTAAATGCCCTAAAGGAATTTACCTATTCGGGGATCAATTTAAGGCATAACTTCTAAGTGTCCCTCTTTAGATGACACTTTCCTTCTTTGGAACCCAAATATCTTTGTTTCTATTTACTTCATAGATGTCCATTTTTACTATAAGGGTATCTCAACATTCTACAGCCCTAAAAATCATAATCATAGCCGTAAACTCTCTAGGTTTGACCTGCAGTCTCCGGGTGAGGCGATGCTTCCCCGGTTCTTCAGGTCACTCTTTCTCCAGAGCAGGGGAGGGGTGTTTAGCCACACCCATTTCCCCCACACAGTTCCTGCCCCTTTACATGCCTAACCACACCTCTCACAGGCTAGCCCCACCCTGGTGGATGGCCAGTCCCCCTTGCAAAGCCCCTCCTTCAGAAGACAGAGAGCCCTGGGTAGCCTCCCATGGAAAGTTCCCAGCTATGATCATAATGTGTATGGAAACAGCAGCAATTGTGTTTATTAATAAAATACACGTGTAAATAACATACATTATTATTTTAAACGCATAAACATAACTTCCAGTAGGTCACAAGTTACATAAAGACTCTCTGTGAAGCACCCCCAGCCATGCCTCTAACCACACCCCCTAAATAACGGGTTTCCACTGTGAGGGTAAATCTATACATTGCATTTGGGACATCATGATGTCGTACCCTATGCAAATGAAATACTCTCCAAAGCACGTGGTGCCCAAAAGAGATGTCACCAATAGGGAACAGTGCAAAAATTCAAACCCGTATTCCTTTGATCTATACATTTGATGGGAATTCCATCTCCACAATGTATAGATCAACGCCTATGCTGTGCAGTCCAGTTACTCTTGAGGTAAAAAGGTCTCCTTAAAAATGTAGGGAAATGACTTCTTAAGCTTTACTTTAAATGTGTACAAAATCATGCTTTAAAGGATGTAAAGGAAAGCATCTCACAGCATTATGTAATTATGTTGGGACTTTTCACCCATATTTTCAGCACTTACAGTTTAATTTTAGAAAGCGCACATTAGCTCCTCTTCTTGCTAAAATATTGGGCTTATTTGTACACAAGGCCAAGATATTAGCAAATGTTTTGTGGAAAATTATTCTTACGCTGGGAGTGAAAAATGTGTAATATTTGCAAAAATGCCTATTTTTATGTGTAGTTTAGTGTTAATTAACTAAACGATAAATAAACTGCAAAAAACAAAATCGCGTGGTAGGAATTTTGCAGAATATTCATGCGTGTTTTCTACATGCCCCTCGCCCTCAAAATTAAACTGAATTGAAAGAAGAAAATGAATTTATTTTGTTTATGATGTTTTTAAAGGGACAGCAAAGCTTCACCAAAAACTAACACTAAGACCAAAAAAACATTATCTTTTTAATATACTGAGCTCCACATCTTGATATTTAAAATAAAACCTTTTTCTGGATTTAGTTTACAAAAACCATAGCTGGAAATTTGGAAATAAAATAATAACCCTTACCTATGAAAATCATTACTTGGTAGAATTCAGTCACCTGTATTCAAGGAGGTAATATTCAGTAAGAAGAGAAGCAACTAGCATGTTGTCAGGGGCATGGCTGAGAGTGTAGGGCCGCGAGGGCCTGACAGGCAGCCAGGGGACAGAGCACACAAGTAGTCGGACAGCCCAGTGGTCAAAACAGGCAGTGTAGGTTCACTAAGGTCAAACAAGCCAAGGTCGTGGGGCAGGAGATTATATAGGGTCAGAGGATGAAGCTCCACCCACTCATGGTCGTCCCTAATTTCCGGTAGAGGGATCAGCGCTGAACAACCAATCAGGAGGCTACCCTTGCACGAAGCATGTGTGACACATGCTTCGATACACACAAAGGAGAATGTGTCTTTGTACCCATCATTTTCAATACTTGGCTTTATTTTCTGCTATACCTGGCACCACATGCCCTTAAGAGCCTGGACGCTGAGATATGACATCATATACTGCTATATATTTTACTTCTCATAAAATGAAATATAAAGGACATTATAAAGTTCTAAAATCTGATTCACCAATAATTCTAGGAAATTTCTTCTGTTTGGATTTTTTTCTGGCCAGGTCCGGACAACTCATAAAGCCACAGTTGTTTTTCTTTGATTTTAGAAGTTCCACACTAAACGCATTGTCTAATTACTTCTTTAACTACCACAAGAAGAGATTAATCTGTTGGGAGGCTCTGATTAATGGAGATCCAAAAAGCTGTCACATCTCTAGGGCATGGCTCCTTGGCTCGGAGGGCAGGAATTTCAGGCCAAGGAAGCTGAGATGAAAGAAGTCTAAGATAAGCCATGTCATGTGTGGGGTGAGAAGACAACTTTCCAGCTCAAGAGCCCCAAGGAGGCTGATCTAAGATAAAATAATCTCCAATAATTAGAATTTAAAAGATTTACTTGAAAAGCAGACTTTATGAATCCTTAATCCCTGCATAGCTGGCTTTAATGTGCATTTCCAATAATATTAGGGTTAATCACATAAGGTCATCCTTATCAAACGTATCATGTTGACATCGTGCTATTAAATGCTACATTTTGGGACTGTGTGATAGTGCGTGTGTCCGATGTCTGCTTAATGAGATCTCTGCTTTTATGAGTCGCAACGAGAGGAAATGTTTTATGCTGGGTTTTTATGAGATGCGTAAAAAAAACTTGCACAACAGAGCAGATGTATTCAAAGATACGTTAATAATTAAAAAAGGAAACCAAATATTAGTCCATGGAAGACACAGTTGTTAGTTGTGTTCCATGGCTTTGTAGGTAGAGTTAGCGTTCTGCTCAATGAAATTTGAACAAGGTTTCCCAACTGTCATTGGGAAAAGTTTTGTCCAGTATTGTCCACATCTTTCAAGAAGCAAACAAGACTTCTCATCGGCTTTGTACATTCTACGTTGTTGGGTGCAGTTTAATATCAAAATCAGCCCAATGAAGCCCAATCTCAATAGCCCAATAAGAAGATATCATGCTGTCTTAAAGCTAAAGATGCAGTCATATCATCACATTGATTCATTCAGATACACCATGAGCTGGAACCAACGCTGTCACAAGCCCCTTTCTCAATTCCCTGGCACATTAAAAAGACACGTCATTCAAGGTTGACATTTTCCACTGGATTTCGGTGGCCATTGCTTCCAGTGGCGAACGGAATCAAGGAGGAGTGAAGAACATCGTTCTCATTCCACCAGCTTCAACTTAGTGGTCACCCAATTTCTTTCTCCCCTTGGCAGCCCTCTAAACTAATAGTGATAGAGTCAAACATAGCTGCTAAGTTAGGACATTGGCGGGATCTTGAAATATTAAGATATATAGTCATTCTGATCACCAACTGGCCATTCTGGCATTGTATCCACCTGTATTGCAACAAAAGACAAAGTGAAGACATAGAGGATTTTATTAGCTAGAAATAGCAAAAAATGCTTACCTGCAGTGAGCAGAGAATACTATGCAAGAATATAGAAGATAAAAACATGTAATTTTGTGAAAATTGGTACCCATATGAAAGGGAGCACTACAATACATTACTTAAGGCAGCCTCTATATCTTCCCATGAGGCCAAGTGGGATAATAACAACTTAGGATGTGCAGACTAATTTTCTGGTACTTAGGCTAAGTTATACTGAAAATCATGTCTTTTAAGGGATGTAGGCTATGTGGAAAATTGGGAAAGCTAAGCCTATATCCTATACATAGATTTAGATATTTTGTTTTTATTATATATCGCTTTATATGAAACTGATACAATATTTTGAGTTATACCTGTTGGCTCTATAATGTTTTTCCAGATATATGCCAGATAAGTGAAGCCATAGGCAATAGTCCTTTCTGACCCACCGTCAGGGCCGGCCCGACAATGGAGCCGAGTGGGGCAACCGCTCCAGACGGCACTTTTGAAGGGGCGGCACTTTTTTTTTTTTTTAAAGCGAAAGAGAGAAAGGGGCGCCGAGTGGTCAGTACCCGCTCGGCGCCCCTCTCTCCTCTGCGGCGAGTCTCCCTGTTCGGTCTCGGTGCCGGCTTGTGATTTCCGGCGCTCAGCATTACAAGCCGGCACCGAGACCGAACAGGGAGTCTCGCCGCAGGACTGCTGAAAGGTAAGTACGGGGGGGGAGAGGAAGGGTAGAAAATGGGGGGGGCGGTAGGGACGGAGGGAGAGGAAGGGTAGATAAGGGGGGGGGCAGCATTTTAAAATTCGCCCCAGGCGGCATTTTGCCTTGGGCCAGCCCTGCCCACCGTAATGTTCCCAAGTAGTTATGGGTTCAAGCAAAGGTTTTGCCAGTATCCAAAGAAGGCAGTTGCTGGTTGGGATAAGGTGGATTTTTGGGTTGTGCAAGTATGGTGCCAACAAAGCTGAGGTGCAGTCAGGCTTCACTCAATGATCTGGTATCCGGAAGGCAACTCAAGACACTTATTAACATAATCTCTTTTCATGGTAATAAAAGTTAGCAGCGACCAAAGGACCTTGAGAAGGACATCACTGCAGATAACATCCCACCAAGAGGACTGGAAAGGCTGAGATGACTCTTCATAAATACAATGTATTGCAATGAATGGAGATGTTTCATCTCATCACGATTTACGAATAACCATGAAGAAGTCCACCGACCTCTGATGAGTGCTGTGTTGAGCATGCATGATGCGTTAGTAATGACATCACTAATGACATACGCACAAAGCCGCTAACAAAAGGTTCTGATTGATTATGTTATAATATTGCTGGAATACATAATTTCCCAGTCTTGGTTACTTGGATCCATGCGATATGAGGAGAGATCTCTGCGAAAAGCCCTTATTCTACATATTTACGTGTCCATCCAACTGTAAGGCTGACGCGCAGCATCTCATTGTATCTGTCTTAGTGTGTGCTTTGTAGTTGTGTGTTTTAATCGCAGCTGGATGACTCCCTGCAGTAAAGCTCACTGTCATATCTCCGCTGTCTGCTCATCTCTCCTCCGCATAGGGGTGGGCGCAGTGTGGGGGTATGTTTGTTTTCCAGGTACCAGGTGCAGGAACAAAATAGATACCTCTACACTTCTGTTTTCGCAGCCTTGATTGTGCGGTTTCCATCACACTTACCTTGAACAAGCAGGATATGTGCTGAAAAGAAGAAAAGATGAAAAAAAAGGTTTTCTTGCCCATCTGGAATCTGTCATAACACGATACTTGATATTTTTAACCCTTAAATGTTACAAGGAGATTATTCTAAAGGAAGCAAGTTTTCTGCAGAGGACTTTTTGGCCAGTATCATGGACCAAAACAAGCATTAAACATCCCTGCGTACTCATGATATTGCTCAGGGCCTCCAAAAAAACTTAAAAATGTGTAGCTCATGGATAAGCTGTTTGTGAAAAATGTAAACACACACACCTAGATACTCACACATGCACACAGACACTCACGCTAACACAACCTGATACACTAACACACATGCACACAGCCACGTACACTAAAAAACCAAACATACCCATACTAACACACACTTACACACCCAGACACTCATACTAACACATACAGCTGCCACTTACACTAACACACACACCCAGACACATTAACTGCGGAATCCACATTGTTTTATCTAACTAGGCCTATGCCTTAGGACATACCCCATAAAGGTCCTAGTTTTCATAGGACTATCACTATTTTCGGGATCTGTCTCACTGTTCTTCTTTTCGGAGAGCGGGTCAGTGAGGATCATGGGCTGGATAGGGAGATCCTCAGACTGACACGCATAGAGCTAAGCGCTGCGAGAAGTCTCCTTGGGTAGGGTGGTTGGTTGACCACTTCTGGTACCAATCCCCCCCCCACCTCGACAACCTCCCCCGATTTGGACACCTAAAATGTTGGGGGTAAGCCTTACTCTGTAGGTGGCCTATAGGATGATTATAATCACCATCTGTCTGAAAAGAACACATGTTGTGCTATATTCCTCTTAATGAAGCTGAAGAACACTAATTAATCCGTTGCATGAAAAAGTTAACTATGTATATATTATATGGAGTGGGTGATATATATAAAATGTCAATCTGGTGCAAAACCTGAGTAGTGGTCTTATCACCCCAGCAACCAATAGAACGGTCAGGTGAGCAGCAGCACTGCCACGGTTGCTATAGTGATGAGACTCCTTTTCAAACTCTGCACCGGAATCATGTTTATACATAACACACAATGCTTCTTTCTTATATGTAACTGGATCTCATTCTTGGCATAAAGAAAACTTGTAATTGTTAGTATCCTTAAGTTAAGATTTTCCCAAAGGTTGCTTAAAATGAAATTTATGCAGATGAGCTGTTTTAATTCTAAAACCATTGTATTTGGACACTGAGTATGGAAAATGCACTTTACAGGGCTGCATTAAAATCTGCGTTGCATGTCATAAAGTATTATTATTATTATTATTATTATGATTGTTTTTCAAACATCTTGTATCAAATTGGATCTGTTTACTCCTTGCTTGACCAGGAACATCCATCAACTGCATGATTATTATTCCCCATTAATTTATTCCACCCCATTGATGGAAGCTGACATGGAAGGTGATCTCAAGACAGATGAATGAATAATTATCCATCATGGGAAGCAAACTACAGAGGAAGGCATGAGTAAAGCAGCCCCTAACTATGTAACTCAAATAGATATCATACAGTTTGGAACTTTGACTTCTATTTTTTTTAATTTATTAGTGATACATTTTATTACTTAAGTTTTATTATCAACGCTTGTCTGGCTGAGTGTATTCAGAGTAGCTGCCGTTCCAGTGGCTGCCTCTGTTTGCTTCTTCTTGTAACTTTGAGTTTGGAATTGACAAACATTCTCCACTTCATAAAGCAAACCCGATGTCACCTGCTCTGCGAAAAAAAAAATATATAAACCTGCTCCCCTCAGCGTTTTCCCTGCTTTCTCATTATTTTTGAGTGTTTACTGCCAGAAATAAAGACATCTGCTCTTCAATGTGGAAGTCAGGCTTCCTTGATTGATGCCAGGGATATAAGAGCGGCCACTAGGGGGCAGTGCGACTCTGCGGAAGCCAGGAACGTTCATCGGTTCACGCTCGCCCTATTGCCAAAGTATCTAATTGTTACTACATAACCGAATAACGGAGGAATTAACGCGGCCCCTTACAACACACACAGGCTGCTTTCGACATCAGTCTTTTCTTCTGTAATCACATCGCATCTGTGTTTCTGAGAAGGATAAATAGTAGGATGAAGTTAGAATAGATTCTCCTCCGGTCGGGTACATCTTTGTGGTCAGTAAGGTTGGAAAAAGCAACGCAGAGAAATATCGTGGCACGCAAAGCATTACGGTGCAATTCCGAGTAATTTCATACTGTGCAGATCTCTCCAATAAAAGCAAAATCATAGCTTGCAGAGCATTAAAATACAATTAAGGCAAATAGCGCAGCTTAGAGAAACAAGGCACAGCTACGCCGGTCCAGGCTGATGATAAAAGGAAGAGCGATATATATGCAAATACAATGCTTCGGTAATAATATGCAGATACGCCAACATGGATAGTCCCAGAATATTATGCAGAGCAACATCCAGAAAAGCAGAGCCTTGTAGAAATGAGCAGAGCAGGGCTGCATTATGCAGATCTGTATAATAACCATCAGCACTTCGTTAAAACAGCACGGTAACAAAGAATAGAATTGTGACAAAGCCAGATGGCAATATATAGTCACGAATGAGAATTCGTCTATATCGGTGAAAATGGCAACACATATTCATCTAGCATGTTATATAGTGAGGCCCTAAATCATGGCTGTAAGATTAGATTGTTAGCTCCACAGGTTAAGTACTAATAACCAGGGCAGCGCCGCCTGCTGTCCCCTCTGTGTCATTACTTCTGGATGTCGGGATATGATGTCATATCTCACCCCTCCAATAAAGGCAGCACAGTTCAGAAGTACACGGCCCTCCATAGTAATAATGGGCTGGTTCCGGAGATCAGTGACGTTTCTTTTAACCAGCCCATTGAGAAGTGGCATTACAGGGAGGCTCTCTGCTATGTGCCAGAGGGGCTTCAACGATATATGTATCACTGGTGTATCACAGCTGAAATCCCTGCTTGAACACAGGTGACAATTCAGAATATCTTTAACTCCTCATAAGTAAAACTTTTCATAGGGACCATTGTTAAAACAATTTACTTGCTACCATTAGTAAGGTACTACAATAATTCCTTGCAATCAGCTATTAAAAAACATATATTTAAAACATATATCTCAAGGTACCTGGAGGTCATTGATGTCATACACTGGATGACCTTGGCAAATTATATTATGCCCTCCGTCTTCAGGCAGTTGCTTTGATTCCTGGGATAAATGTATCTCCATTAACAAAACCCCCACCCAATAAAAACAACCTGAGATGGAAAATCTGTTACCTCCATGTTTTCTAGAATGTAAAACTGGAAGAATCAGTGAGAACATCCCAATGGTTGCTATGGCAATAGTACCATTTTCACCAGTATTGTTACTTATACATAGCAAGTGGGGAAACAGAAGCCAAGTCATCTCTGATTGACTTCATTTTTGGGTAACCTGATATTTTCTTTTTGGTATTGCGATCAGTAGTCAAGAAGTTCTGCAACATTGTAGAACAATTATAAGTTACAATTTTTTTTATCCAGAACTGCAGAAATGCCCGTTCTCTAGAGATCTAATTCACCACATGATGTAATCAATGAGTTAATAACATGACCATGAATATTTTATTCTTGGGGACGCCATTATAATCCACTATATTAAAGTGATCACATTCCAAGAGGTTCTTCGCGTAGCTTGGAAACACCAGGTAACACCTGAGGGGCTTACGGGGCTATTTTTAGTATCATTATTTTTTTCTTAAAAGGTATCTTTTTCGCGGAACGTTGTGATTACAATCTGAAAAATGATATTCTGCTGAAAAAAAAGGCAAAAAGGTATATGTTAAGAAAAAAACCCAAAACGATCCCAGGTGTGAACTAAAATATTTAATTTTGCATGGATCAATATAGGAAATCGTGCTAACACCAACCGAAGTGAGTCTGATTAAACAGAAGTCTCATTTAATGAATTTTGCGTTAATCGGTTTTAGTCGGAAGTAAGTAGCGTGCAGCTCCTAAAGTGGAAACTAGTTTAAAAATCCCAAAGTTTCCTTATTAGTGAAATGATCACGCATGATTTTTTTTGTATACTCATTTTTTAAAGATTATTTAGATTTCTTCCACAAATTAGGTCCTACTGATAAAGAAAAAAAAATTGTATTTTTCAGCACCAAATTTCCTCTAATTAGTTTTTGCGCTACGGCAAAGTGACACTAAGTAATAGTATACATTTAGAGAGAAGAGATGGGATTCAGACTACTGCCACATGTTGGATGCAATGCCAAGAACGCAACAATGTAAAACATATAATTTTATGCAAATTGATACTTATGTGAATCATAAATCAACATTACACTAGTTAAGACCGCGTTTAAAAGTAAATATCATTATACACAATTTTAATAATGATAGATTGTTTTTAAGTAGATGATATGCAACATACATTTTAAATGTGGCAGAATGCTTGAACGAAGGGATGTTGGTGAGTGTATATTGCTAAATATATATATATACCGTATTGGCTCGGATATAGGCCGCCCCCGTATATAGGCCGCACCCTAAAAGTTTGGTGCTTTTTTAAAGAAAAAGTTTTTTTTCTTTAAAAAAGCACCAAAAAAAACATGCTGCCACTCTGTCCCCCCCCCGGAGATCCGCTGCCGCTGTCCTCCCTCCCCGCGATACGCTGCCGCTGTCCTCCCTCCCCGCGATACGCTGCCGCTGTCCTCCCTCCCCGCGATACGCTGCCGCTGTCCTCCCTCCCCGCGATACGCTGCCGCTGTCCTCCCTCCCCGCGATACGCTGCCGCTGTCCTCCCTCCCCGCGATACGCTGCCGCTGTCCTCCTCTGCCCCCCCCTCCTCGACTTACCGGAGCAGACTCCCGGGTGTCTTGCGGGGCCGGCGAGGCACATCTACGCAATACGCGTATGCAACTTCCGGTACCGGTACCGGAAGTTGCATGCGCGTATTGCGTAGATGTCTCCCGCCGGCCCCGCAAGACACCCGGGAGTCTGCTCCGGTAAGTCGGGGGTGGGCAGATGTAAAACGCTTAGATAACCTCCCGTGCCGGCACCCCCCCCCCGTGGGAAGTGCTGGCAGGGGAGGCTGTCTGAGCGTATCGGGGAGAAGGATGCAGGTCCCCTGCACCGCTGCGGGGGATCTGTATCTTAACCCCGCTGCCTGCCCGGCGCCCGGGACTGCATGTCCCGGGCGTCGGGCGCTAGACCCCGAATATAGGCCGCACCCCCACTTTAAAAACTTAAAGTGGGGGAAAAAAGTGCGGCCTATATTCGAGCCAATACGGTATATGACATACCTTCCAAGCGTTCTTATTTAGGAGGGACAGTCCCTCTTTCTCTTGGTCCCTCTTTCCTCCCCTGATGCCCCTCTTTTCTTGGAGCTCGGAATGTTTGCCGGGTATCAGAGTATCGCAGGGTTCTACAGCCCCAAAAACCTCAATAATGTGTATAGAAGCAGTAGAAATTGTGTTTTTTTACATTCAATTGCTTAAAAAATACATACATAGAATACATTATTGTTCTAAATGCCTCCTTTTAATACATAAATAGCTATTAACAGCAAACACAGTCACGTAAACAGCCTTAACCATTCCCAACCAGGCTCCATCTTTGGCCCGGTTCAAATGTTGAGCAGCAATGTATTCTGGCTTAGGCTGACTAGGCTTTGGTCCAAGGCAGAAGGTCCAGGTGGGGTCGGTGAGTCCTCTTGGGTGCACAGGCCCCCTGAAGTGCCGCTGCTTAATGGTCAGCTGGTCAGCTTACAGGGGAGGTCTACAGCCTCCATGGACTGCTTATGATTCTCCAAGCTCGATACGTCATATCCTGGCCTCGCACTGAGGCCATGAAGCCGGTTGGGTCACCTGATCTAAATACGTCTCTGATGATGGAGCACAAAGCTTTTCAATTACATGCCTAAGTATTTTTTCGACTAAGTTGTGAGATAAAGAACAGTTGAAGCATTTCATCTCTTTGGTAGACCCTAGGATCATCTCATTGAGTTTTGAGGTGCGTAAATCCATTGGCAACAGTCTCTTGCTGTTCCTGTAGTTACTAACAACCGGTTTCACTCTCAGTGGAAGAGAAGGGGTTCTTAAGTAACTATTGCTGAGATATATTCAGGATGCCTGTGAAGGGAAACTCACCCACCTTTTGCAAAAATCCCTCAAAAAACCTAAAAATAATATCAACTTCTACAGCAGCTGGACTTTTTATTTTTTTTATAAAACGCCGGTAACCATCTCCGGTTTTTAAATACACATCCGGCAGAGTGAGTACCGGATGATTTCCATGTTTCCTAAATGTTCGGTGCTGTGGCATTTGCACCGGTTTGACGCATCACTAAAGCTGGCGGCATGGAGATGTGTCTCTTTGAAATATTTTCTCATTAGTCCACTCTGTCAAGTAAAGTGCAGCGCGCTCGGCTCCCTCGCGTTTTTTCCCTGCCTCCATTTCATCAAAACAAGCGACCTAACATTTTAGCGCTGACATAGAAATTACAGAGCAGTTTCAGAAATGCAAAGGCTGGTGCGTTCCGACCCGCTTCCCCTTCCCGCTCTGCTTTGACTCTTCTGATGGGTCACTGGTCCTCAGGGTGAAGCCGACAGAATACTTTATTAATGTCTGAATATTTATTACGAGGCCTTTTTTTTTTCCCAGCTGGATGTGTTGTGGTGTCCATGGAAACAAAATAAGAATGATTTATTTATTATAAAGCCCTTTGAGTAAATACATCTTAGAGTTCATTTTGGTGCTGATGTCGGTCCGAACTCCTAGCTTAATATTTGATATCTCGTATTTGAAGACAGAATCCTCTTCAGATATACTCAGCGTCCGAGGGGGCCATCACTCGCGGGTTCTCTTTCAAAAGGAGCATCGGTTTTATAGTCGCTATGTGAGAAACAAAAGGGGAGGAGCTTGATGGCAGTTTTGGGTCACACCCTATTCTGTATAGAATGTTCCGCCCACACAATGTATTTCGTTTTAAGGTAAATAAATCAGATGGGACCCCTTTTCCTCCCATGATGCACCTCTCTTCTAGGAGCACAAAATGTGCTTAGGATTTAAATTGTTTATTATTTTTCATTGAAATGCTTTAATTACGCATTTAATTTAATTGAGCTTTGAGGAAATACACCATATGCTCGGAAGGGCAGTGTCACGGCACCCCCCCGGGTGGATGGCCTCTCCCCTGTTCCTCCAATCAGGGGAGAAGGTATATGTACCTAGATAAAGGAGCTGATACGGGAGAGAAGCGGGCGAAGAAAGAAGACAGAAGAACAAGATGAGACAAGAGAAGATGAAACAGGGACACAGAAGCGGTCGTCGGAGAAGGTAGGTAGACACTGTGGGAGAGAGTGAGTGAATGAGAGTGAGAGCATGAGAGTGGGAGAGAGAGCATACAAGAGAGAGTTTCAGAGAGTGTGAGAGAGCATATGAGAGAGAGTTTTAAAGCGTATGAGAGAGCATAAGCGAGTGACACTTAGTCGACTTACTTGGCTGTGTTCTGGATAAAAGACAACCTCAATTAAAAGACGAGGCCATTTTTTTTCTGAAAAAAAACCTTGTCTTATAACCGGGCAAATACGCTTCTTGTGTTGTTTTTAAGGCGTTGTGGTGCATGCCGTGTCGCACCGTTTGTCATAGACAAGTCCCAGGTCTCCAGAAGTCGTAGCACCGCCGGGATTCTGCACAATAACCTCTGAAACTATAAGATTCTCTTCTCTTGTTAAACTTCAGCCAGCTGTCTCCAAAAGTAATTATTTGCACCGTCCTTACAGCGAATTCCTTGTCACCTTACAAAACAAGAGAAAACAAAAGCATTATGGCAAATTGCGTTATCTCCAGCATCTCTTCCTGCAAGCAGGTCTGCCACTGTTTAATGAAATAAATTAAACCTTACGAGACATAATTAAGTCCTTTGGGAGAGATGCTGGAACTGTGAGTAAAATTATATGATAAGATACTGTAAAAAATATATATTTGTGAATAATGGAACAAGCAGATTATTCGTATGAAGCCGAAACTGTAAATATAGGCAGAGAAAGCTATTTTATGAACAGCTATAACCGTGTGGTTTATTAAAGATGAACAAAACTGGAGGCTGCCCAAAGAGAGACTCATGGACGGAGGAGCGTTTCTCTCTTCTTAATGATGTTATAAGAGGATCCGTCACAATCTAATCAATCCATACCTAGCTGCATATATACATGGCAAGGCTGAAAAACGACATACGTCTATTGCATACCTCTCAACGGTCCCAGTTTTCATGGGACAGTCCTGATTTTTGGGCATTGTCCTGGTGTCTGGCGTAGCTGCTAATGGGCTGGTTGGGGAAATCCTCTGATCTCCACTGTCTGGTGAAGGGAGCTGTAAATCCGATGGATTGGAACTTCAACGTGGTCTCCTAGTGATGCTCTCATGCGGCGCACCGAGAGGTGGCTGTTCAGGTAAGGTGGGAAGGGCAAGGACGGTGCTAGAAGTGGGTGTGGCTGTCCACTCTTGGCCCTGCCTACTCCTGGCACCAGCCCCACCCACTTCTGGTACTGCCCCTTCTCTTCCCGCCATCAACACAAGTGTGCCGCTTTGGACACCTGAACCGTTGGGGGTATACTGTTCTATCCACATTTCCAAGATGCCTGGGAACAGAAAAACTTCTTTTATGAATAGTCAGAATAATTCTTGAATCAACCACTATTTAGAATAAAATGTATATAGCTAAAAGTCCTTTTTTTGCCGGAAGCAATCCAGATCATGCTTAATAATATTAATCTCCACAGACAGTAAACTCAAAAGCTTTACTGCCCTCTCTTTAAAGAATGACCATCTCCATTTAAGCTGGATCTGTGGCATTTCCAATTTCTTGGTGCTTGCTGGGAAGACTTCTCCTGACTTGGCCGTATAGAGACACATATACACATACAGATACCATGTTTATTAGAGTAAACAGACTGGCATTTTCAATCATTTTAGTTTTTTACGTGGAACCTCATTCCTGTTTAATTACACTTTCCTTGTGTTGATGCCCAAAATGAGTTATTATACTGCCCCAATCTCTTTTTCTTATGGGGGGGGGGCAAGGTTGTTTAGTATTCCCCATACTTGAGTATAAGGGTGAATATTGGTAAGCGGGTTGTGTTTAAAGTGACTATTGTACATTTTGTTCCCTACAAATAAAATATATAATATTAATTTTAGAAGAACATTATTTTTTGCTATGGAAGGGTCCCTACGGTGCAAACAGTGATGTGCATTAAGTTGAAAACGACGTTGCATTCCCTCTTCAATAACACGAGTGTTAATTTCTACCCCAACTATTAAAAAGCCCAGAAAATGGTCATTCAGGTCTGTCCCACCTGAAATTATAGGTATTAACGTGTCTAATGTGTATTTTCTACCTCTTTTCTATGCTTTTTATTGTGTCAATACGCAGAATGAGGGCTTTGTGCGCCGGTCGGATTATCACAGGAGCCGGGGAATGATGATTTTGGTAAAAATGCTGGGCTCAGCAGGAATGTCTGGAAATGAAGGGAAGGTGGCAATGTCCGCTGGATCATCAGACCGGCTGAGAGCTAATGATGCTGAGTAATCCCTACGGGATGGGAGGTGAATTTCAGAGGGGAAAAGGTTGGTCGTACGAGAATCGTAATTACACACAGAATGCGTCGGAATTATCTTGGCAGAGCTGAGAGCTCTCAGAACCCGGATTTGTAAACACTTACTGGTGATGGTGTTTAATACGACAGTTTACAGATCCATTGAAATCTAAAAGCTGTAATATAGATAATCCAAGGGGTTATTGTTATATAACGTGAAGAACGACATATTTACCTAAAATGAGATCAATATAAAATCATGCTGCAAGCCGATTAGCGTCATAACAGGCGCAGCTTGGTGCAGAGCCAGGAAAACCCTAAAGACCCCACAATACGGTAAGAGCACCGGCCATAGCTTTAGTATTCAACGGTACATAACAGCTAGTGTATTTTAGCACCAAACTTTAAACAACCGGGCAGCTGTCGGGTTCTACCTAGCAGGCAGATAACAACCTACGAAGATCCCTCATTCTGGGAGCCTTTGTCCTCCAAAGGACCTGCTTCCCAGAGCCATCGCCCGTCCAACTCTACTCCAAACCTTAGAGGAATGCTGGCCAAAGAGTCCTGCTATGACTATCCCAGATCCTGACAGACTATAATTCCCATCATCGCCAACCGCAAATTACAGCACATATCTATAGACGATAGGAAAAGCTTATTGTCTCCTTCCTCTTCCAACAATGTTGTAGCCCCGTTACTTGCCCCAATCAGCAAGCAGGGACTATAAAGGACCCGGTAAAAGTCAGCAGTCATAACCCTCATTACTGATCTTCTGGGGGGCTACTATATAATGACAGACAAGGGGATACAATATTCAGAGCAGTATAAGGGCAGGCGGTAATGTAACATGCAGGGCATCCACCGAATCTTGGACCTACTGCCTGGCTGATGTCAGGAGGCAGCCACTCTTTGAGAGATTGGTGAAGGAAGCAAAAAAAATGGGCTGACTGCCCCCTTAATTGAGTGCTGACCACTTTTGCTCTTTATCCAGGCCTCCTAGATCCTAACGGACAATAATTCCCATCATCCAACAATAACTACAAGGCCTCATCTTGCACCAAATCTCATAGAGCAGGTTATCGCAGCACGAGGACAAGCGTCTAAGCGGAAAAGTTACTGTCTACCCAAACATATGTATTTTTCTTCAAGTAAATTCTCTACTGTTTCCAAATTATACCTTTCAGAAAGTGACATTATAAGATGGATATGACACATACTTAAATGGATTTAACACACAGCCGGATAGGAATGACACATATTGAACAATGCATGACTACAAGGAAAATGAATAGAAAATGCAGAAAGATTGCTAGGTCAGGGAGGTGACAATTGCAGGAACTACGCAGCCATTTGGAAAGGGATCCTCCTCCGTCGGGCTCTGGATATTCCCACTGGATGGGGACAGGAGCAAATTTCGATGACATATTGAAACACAAATATCTTATTTAAATCCAAGTTGTCCTGCTTAGCAAAGTGTGTCCCATTTACCGATTGAGCGAATAGTACCGCGCGTAACCAGTTTGTGTCCCAATGGGTTTTTAAGGTTTTTGGGTCTGCTTGAAAGATATTGTTAATATAGTTCAAATGTCAGCAAAAAAATATTATTATTTATTGATTTATATAGCGCCATCGTATTATTTATAGCATGGTAGTTTCAAAGGAAAAGGTCACCTACCAAACTTTTAGCATTAATTTCCTTAATAAAATTACCTATATTTTTGGGGGGAGTGTAAGTGTAAATAATATATTTGAAGCCTAGGGTAACTTTTCTGGCTAACATTTCTCATTTTGAAACTAGACTCCCCATCACATTGGTAAATCTAAAATGTTATCCACATTTTCTAGGTGGTAGAGACCAATTAGTTGAACCCAGACTCAATGACCGAAGATCAGGTAAAACCAAGGCTTCTAAGACTTCCGAAATAGGTTAATTTATATACATAGCATATTTATACATACAGCACAATCAATGACCATGCGGATCGAGATCAGTGCAAACCAAATGCCGCTGATGCGCAGAACTTGTCATCATAAAGGAAGCTTTAGGTGTGATGAACATTAGGTGTGAGGAACATACTCAAATTATGCATCTGCCCTTGAATGTTGACTAGGATGCCCCCAACGCATCATAGGAGAACTAGATGGGACAGGTGGTTCTTATCTGCTATCAAATTCTATGTATTGCATTACATTAGGCGAACGCTGGATTGTGGGATTTGTAGTCCACAACACCAGTTGGGACAAAGTATTTCTTTTTATTTTATACAATAATTCTTGCTCATGACTGCTTCCTCTTTGGTGAAAGCCGCTGCTATATTTTTATGTATAGCTATCGTCAGTTGCGTCTCTAGATGTTTTACACAGAGGTTAATGAGGCAGTGGAATTCTCATAGACCGTAATATATCTGTACAGAAATTTTAACAACCAGGATTTCTGTTGTTTATAGAAACAAATCCGGATACGATTTGAAAACCTTTTCCAAGGAAGCGGAGGAGAAAAAAAATGAATAAAAACAAACAATAACAAATTACAGAGCAAACTACTTATAAAAATGCATAATTTTCAAGAATTCTATTTTGTATCCATTTAAAGTAAAATTAAATGTATATTTAATATATGTTTATATTTTAAATTTAAGTTTCCAGGCATCACATTCTAGACTGAAAGTTGTGATTCGTTTGGTTATATAGTTGCGTCGTTACCACTTTCACAAATAGGGTAGTGTGGCTTTAACCCATTAGGCGCTGTAGGCATAGTCTGGATGCATCACAAATCCTTCGTATGGCAGGTAATTGTGTCTAGTCCCGGATAAGCAGATAGATAGGAATCTGCGAACATGATAGAATTGCCATAACCGAGATGAATATTGCTTATAAACCTTCTCTGTCTGTGTTTGCAGAGCAATAAAAATGATATGTATTTAGACTGTACGTAGAAAGTAATAGGTTCCTCCTCACCTTCATAAGATGTATATGGAGATATTGACTTCAGACACAGCTTCAAATATTTCGCATCAACAAAGGACAAGAGACAAGATAACAGGAACACCAACTAGATCAAGGGGAAAACGTCCGTGCATGGATTTCTAAACAGATTATATATCCAATCTCTCGCGGTAATGCAATACCAACCAACAACCCTGGATTTTCTGGAATGGTTCCTGCCTTTGTGTCCGCTGAGAACCATTCCCATGTACCAAATCATGATTTGAGTCATAAACCTTTTGTTAATATGTGTGTTTAATATTGATTATCTATAATACTACTAATATATTGCTTTACAGCTACCAGACCCACGCTATATATAGTACCATGGATGAGACAATGGAAAATAGTTTCAGGAGCCTTTTACTTATGATGTCATCAGTTATATGGACAACCTATGTATGCATTTTGTGTTCTAAATTAGACATATCACCCAACAAAAACTTTTGCCATGAATTATTAATGCATAGAAACTCGATATGTATATTTTCTGTCCATCAGGTCGTCTTAGTCTGGCAGTTCTAGTTTTGTCAGACCATTTGAATGGATGGACTGTAAGAAGAGCTGCAGGGAATTGTTGACGCGATATAAATTATTATTAAATTATTATTAAAGATAATAATAGTAACAGCGAATGTATCCTACCAAGCATTTTCATATAGCCCTATAGAGCTTGTATTCCCAGGCACTGTCCATGGTACTGAAGGAGAAAGTTCCCCAATGTGCTCAGTGGCTACTAAAAGCACTAGATGTGCAAATGGGCCAAAAACTATTCGGACGCATTTTTGGGGTTCATTTTTGGCCCATTTATTTCTGGGCAACAATTTTCGTTCCCTGTCCATTCGTTTAGGCCGAAAATTCAGGAGTTCACACTTGCATTGACATCCTCTGCCCCGATTGCTTCGGTTTTGGGCTGATTCATGGGGGCTTCGATAAATTTGCAATTCAAACAAATCCGAATGCACAAGTCTAAAAAGCACCAATACGCTAAGAAGCAGATAAATCCAGTCCAGGTATACATTAAGAATTTTGGAACACTACTTAAACCGTAAACCTTTACGGTTATGAAATTTGATTATTCACTCACACTCTCACTCTCTCACACTCTCATTCTCGTTCATCCTCTCATTCTCGTTCACCATCTCTTTCACACTCTCTTAACGTTTCCCTACCTTCTGTGCCCTCCACCCTTAGCAGATCCGTCTTTTTTTCCTTCTTCAGAAGGTTTAATCCCAATATAAGAAGTTTTTTTTTTCTAATTTATCAATTATTCTATATATTATGAAATATGTCCACATCTTTTTGTTACCTAATTTTCTGAAAATGATTTATTCCTTTTAACCCCTTAATTCCTCCTGGCAATCAGTGGGCTAACTGGTTGAATGGTACTATTCCTCTGCACAGGACAAAATGATTGTTGTCTGTACTGAATGGTAATGAAAGCAAATGGGTTCTGGGTGTGTGTCTGCCTCCAACATTGAGCAGCGAGGTCAGGACCATAGTATATGTGTATTTCTGCATGCGTAGGAAGAGCCATAATGAAAAGAAGCAAGTGAGTGACTCATTAAAATCACACGAGGCTTTAATCGCCTCCCCTGCTGTTTCACTATTTTCTTCCCTAAGCAGGTTTGTTTTAAACGACTCTGCAATTGGAATCTGGCTTGATTAAAAAATAATTTAGCATTTCAAACAAACTGGCTTTTTTTTTTTTTAACAAGACATATATCTTTGTTGGGGGTGGGGGAATTGTTCGTATAAGGAAAAACAGGCAGAGAGAGGCTGACGCACATTTGATATTCAGCACAGCCCTTGCCTGCAGAGCTTACAGTCTGTTTGTTGTCGACTTAAAGTCAGCGAGAGCAGTGAAATGAAATGCTTAGAAAAAGATGAAGTGGAATTAAATATATGTTTTTAAAAATACAATTAAAGTCCTTGTGCATGAATGTGTAACAAATGGGACGGGGCTTAAAATGCATGCTTGGGAGATATGATGGTGATGTATGCGCATAGCATATATCCTGCTGAAGAAGAGACCACTGAGGTCCTGAATGCTTATAACTTTACATTTTTTTTCTATGTTGGCCTGATAATGGGCTAATATGGCTATATCGATCTTAATCAAAGTTTTAAAGGGTTTAAGTGCAAAGTTTAATGGGTGAAAATTAGGCTCATACCTGGGTGTTTGGAGGGGGGCAAGAGGGGGCAACGGGGAGGAGGTAAGGAGGTATCAGGGTGGGAAAGGGAAAAGGTGAGGAGTATATTTGCCCCCTGGAAAAAATCCTGCAGACCACCATAGACTTACAATATCAGTTCTACACGTGAATCACAACCTTCCCGTCAGCTCCAGCACTGGTTTGACAAACGCTGTGGATGAGCATCTCTTCAGACCCCCGTGTGCATGCGTGATAAGCACTCCCATTGATTTCTACAGGAGAATTATCCAGCCACTGATTGGTTGCGTCAAACATTAAACTGTCTCTTTAAGTATTGCCAGTGTCAACAAAACAGTTTTATAGAATGTCATTACCAAAGTTCCATTTTGTTGTTTTTTTCCCTATAAATGGACTCGTGATTTTATTAATATTACTCAGACTATAGAGAAAAGTATAGACTGAGCCCGCCAGCACCTTAAACCTAAATATCTATCCGTTCAAAAGTGTTTGAGCACAAGAGGTTAAAGCCAAAGTTTAATCGACACAGGACGATAAAGTGGAGTGAATTTATAGCACGCTGGATTCTGAAAGGGTCTAGCCTTCCGCATTCACTAATTTCAAGGCAAAGTGCTTTTCTTTTCTTCTGTTTTTGATTCGTGTGGCGAAAACCCATTTAAAAACCTGCATTTCCCAAATACCTCATTGTCAGCCTCGAAAAGGTATTTTGTGCACCCTGCATATCTCGCAGTTCATCTGAATAAAAGTCACTAATGAGGCTCAAAGGGTACCTGCCACTGCTCTTTTAAGGAATAAAAGCCCCCGACTGTCTGACATTGTTGGCAACAACATTTTTTTTGCAGAGTGCTTAGAAAAATCAGCTCATTTCCAAAAAAAGACCCCAAAGGAAGGCGAGAGCCCTCAAGGAGGCTGGCCATGTTGCTAGGAGATGGAGCAATAACTTATTTTTTGGTATATTAAAAATGTGTGGGCCCCATACGATTGATAAACAGTATGACGAGGTAAGAGGTAAACATACATAAATATAGAAAAAGAGAGAAAATTACAGAAAAAAATATTTTGGTTAGCTGGATACAACTGGAGACCCTTTAAAATCTGGCTGAGGTTTAAGTCAGCATCTGTCTAGTGTGACTAATAGAATATTTATATATATATACCTCCCCACAGTCCCTGTTTTTGTGGGACAGTCCTGATTTTTTGGGTAGGCAGTGGGGACCATGGACCAGTTGGGGAGATCCTCTTATTTTGTAGCTCGGATCTCTATTGCAGGTTCCACAGGTGGATCTTCAGGTGAGGTGAGTGGCTCCTCCCCAGCACCTCCCACTTCTTAGCCTGGCCACGCCCCCAAGTGTTTCTCGATAACCTTCCCAGTGACTCCTCAGCCTTTATCTCTGGCTTGGAGCTCATTAAAGTCAACATCGTTACATTCAACTATTATTAATTGTATTTCTTTATTTATTTATTTTGAGAATTCTTATAATTGATTTAGATACATTTGGTGTAAAACAACAATTACTTTCTTCTTTCTTCGCTCCTGTTTATAAGGATTCAAGAACCAATAAGCTTGGAACCAACCTAAAAAGAATATGCACTATTAAGCAACTTGTGCAGGAAATCACAATAATGGCTGCTTCCACCAGCAAACCATTACAGGGGTTTCACTAGCATAAAAAACTATGATATATGCCAGGGTTCGGTACAGATCCACTTTAAATTTGCTATATACCCTGACTTTTGCCCCAATAAATCTACCTCTGAGTGCCCTTTTGTCATTTTCCCCAGGTTATGATTAACTATGATCTCATTAATTAAATATCCGTAGCAAACTCTTTTAATATGGCGTTAAAGTACAGAGCTGTCACATTATGGGGGGCATAATCCTTGTACATTTACGTGGCAACCTCCGATGCTCAGGAATGGTGGCTTGCTGAAAGGGGTTTTGACCTGCAACACTCTCGCGCTAACATAAAGTAGCTCTAAATCTCCTCTCACCCATGAAAGACGCACAGAAGGATGACTAAGATCCATTAGTCCAAGGTGACGTGAGCCTTTTTTTTGCCGCCAGCTGTGTGCTGTGACACATTGGACATCTCTTTTGTATTCAGTTACGGGGAATATGTCATCAAAATGGGATATAAACATATTTAAGTCTAAATATAGACACCGGCGATATGATGTGCTTTATCATGGACCAAGAGGTCTTCATCATCCATCAGAATGAAGAATAAAGATCTCTGAAAATAGGCAGCCATTCACTTTTCTAAATAATTGTTAGGTATATAAAAAAAAGACTTCATAAAATGTGTTTAAAAACAGGAACAAACTGAGAGATGCATGTCCATGGTGGTCTCTTCCAAGCCCCCCAGACACACTACCCCTTGTGCTCACTCTATAGCCTTGGGCTTTCAGTTCTAGCTTGCAGCACTAGTTTGTTAAACCTTAGCAGCGCTGTTGATTTTTTATTTCTCTAAATTTCTCATTATTTCGAAACAATCTCAGTTTCTATGGCATCAACCAATCAGGGCCTTCTTTTGTGTCACGTGATCATTATCTGTTCCTGGCAAAAATCACAAATGATTGGAATTTTTAGAGGATTACATAATGATTTTTGGGAAAGGTTTGTGCAGTCAACGGTACTAGGAGTGATGTTTCTACTAGACTGGTGCTTTTGGATTTATAGGAATTTTAATTTTAACAAACTTTGTTAAATTTGATAATTCGTACAAATGTCCGAAAACGAGGAGGGAGCCCCAACAAAACAAATGAAAGCGCAGAATTTTCGTTTGAAATCTGTTGTTTTTTCCCACTCTCTCTCTACTTTCTCTGATGACTGCTTCCCCTTGCTGCTACTTTCTCATCTCCGCTGACCCTGTTTCTGGGTAAGGGCAGGAAATTAAATTTGTTATCCAAAGATAAAGATTGACCAAAATAAAACAGATGAAGAAGTTGTCCGAACCATTTTGGTCCATGTGTGCATGTCTAGTTTCTACTGATTGATTAAAAAATTGAACTTTTTCAGTGTATTTCCCCTTAAAAAACAAATGTGTCTATTCTAGGTCTAATAGAATCATGCAGAAATTCTTCCAGTGCATTTATTAATGCAGTCTGTCAGGGAAAATCTATTTCCGTAAACTCAAAACGTAGAGCACCTTCTGTTTCTGTGGTTTTCGGTGTCTTCAGTCAGAGTAATTACTTAATTCGTAGAATTATTTTTATGTATAATCATTTTTGTTTTAAAAAAAACAGTTTCTCAGCAGTTGGAAAAAAGTAATCTCTATTAGATGTGTGCATTCAGATTTGTACGAATTGCAAATGTACGGAATTTTGGTAAATTCGGAAATTCGAACTAAGCCCCATAAATTAGGCCAGACCCCCACAAATCGGACAAAAAAAGAAGCAAAAAGTTCCGAATTTTTTTCTGAAATTTGTGGGTCCACATTTACTCACACTCACTCTCTCACACTCGCATTCTCGTTCACTCTATCTCACGGTCTCTGAATGTTTCCCTACCTTCTCTGCTCTCCACTTCCGCTTCTGCCGACCGCTTCATCATCTTCTACTGCATCTTCTTCTGCATTTTCTTCATCTTCTTTCTTCTATCTTCTCCTCTCTCTTCTTCCTTCTATCTTCAATCCTTAATCTGGTATCTTTTTTCTGGGGAGCGTCCGAGAGCACGTCACCACAAGCGCAGCCATATTGCCCTCAGTTGACGCTTTGGGTGACGTCCTCTTCCCCAAACGGTGGATCGGAGAGGACATCACCGCAGTGCCGCCATTTTGGTGGAAGCCCATTTTGGCCCGTTTGCACATTTCGAATCTCTACTTTATCAATAAGAAAAGACACAAACCTCTTCATTTCATCATATCTTATTTACTAACAGTTGATATAGTGTACATATTAGACTAATTATATATATATGTGTGTGTGTCCTGTGTAGGTGGATAGATTATGATATATATATATATATATATATATATATATATATATATATATATATATATATATATATATATATATTACAGGGTAGGTGACTGTAGAAGCAATTAACTCATCTGACGCTGTGTTCAGTGCATGTTCTGCTGTTCCATTTGGAAAGAATAGGTTAATTGTTGCTGAATGTTATGTGTAAATGGCGGCTGGGGGATTAGCTTTGCTGTGAATTGCCATGTGCCCAAATGCAAGGAGATACAGCAGACTCCACAAACGATGCACAACCAAATGGAGGCCCGCTCTTGTTTCCAAGGTAACGGGTCTTTTCTCATCACCTCAGCCCGGATGATTTATGCATGTTCAAGGTTTCTACAATGAAAAACATTGAAAATGACAGACGGCACGGACCAGTTGGTTCCTCACTTAGTGCGCAGTCAAATTTAGTTCCTCTTTTTAGGAGGTTCATTGATGTCAAGTACTTCTGAGCTGGGGCACTTCAAACAAATGTATTGTCCGCAAAACACATGGTTCTATCGCATCACTGGAATGCACCGTCCAACTGCGGATACTGCAAAACAACAGAGATTTACCAAGGTTTACGTAAGATTTTTGGGGGTTTTGAGGCAGGAAATGGTGGGGAAAATATGCAACCTTTTTGGCAACATGCAGCCTCCGTACTAATGCAGGGGTCTTACGAGACCCCCCGTGCACATTCACAGAAACTGCTTCCATTAAGACTACCTTGAGGGCTGGCTGGCTGCTTTGCTTAGGCTGCAGCTTAGTTTGCTTAGGCTGCAGCTTCTACTGAAGTAATTTTTTTTATCGTACAGGTTTAATGAATGCATATTTACTTACAAAGTACTTTTATATGCGTTTTATTTTATTAAGAAGGGGGATTGGGACACTAGACTGTCCCATTAAGCCAGACATCTATTAACATCCGATTTTACCTTGTTTAGAATTGTTTTATGTTCGTAACTTTGTAACTGTATTGCTGTAACTGTAAATAGTTTCCAGCACATACTGCAAACCAAGAAAACCACAATGAATTCTTCCTGGGAAAATACATCTTTTCTGAATAAATGAGTACATTCATTAATAAAATAAATGAGTGCGTTAATCGCTTTTCCAGCAACCGCTACAGAGATGAATGAGTATTAATGTGGTATTCACCAGACACTCGTGTACACGGGGCATCATTAGAGGGGCAGTTTAATGTCTCCGACTGCCCTTCTCTTCTTTGGTCTGACAATCCTTGCCAGTGATTGGCTGCTTGAAGCAGCCAATCAGTGACTGGAAAGCACTCTCACTGAAGCTCTTTCTGTGAATGAGAAACAGACCCCCATCCGTATTATTCCCCTAATCAGCGTAGTAGTTGACTGGCGGTTAGTAAATAATGTTTACCAAGATGTTTTGGCCAAAAACACATCTCCTGCATGGAAAATAACTGAGGGGGGGGTGTCTGCCAAGGGGCAAATGCATATAGGGGGGGGATTCCCTATGCATTTGTAAGGGGGCGCTAAAAAAATGTAAGGTGACCATACAGCTTTCACATGCATTAAAGTTTACACAATGCCTATAATTGCAAACCAAGCTTACCTGGCACCTTTTTATTTTAAATTCTCAGCCCTGGATCGCTGACCAAGAGTTCAAGGTGAAATACTCCGTCCTCTTGGCGAGTGCTTCACCCGCTTGCCTTCCGCAGATGGTCTGAATATCATTTGAGATCATCCAGGAATTGAGGCCGTTAGCGGTAAAATAACACGCCGCACATTCCACGTCTGTAACGTGTAGCTGTACCCTGCTGATTGGAAACAGGTTACATTCTACGAGAAACCGAGATTTTCCAACGTGTTGCTATTTCCGAGGTTATTTAACTTTGGAAAGAAATAAAGTGTTGCAGCAGATCAGCGGGGATTTCTCCACGGATTCTATTCTCGGAGAACGCAAGATATTAGGGGAATGTTGAAAATACCATGGATGGAATATTATCCGATACTATGAACAATTAGAGCACTACAGTCACCGTTACAGCTCACCCGGTCTTCGGGGAGTCATACCTTACCTGCTGGCATCATCTGCCCCAGGCGGGGGGACTCAGCCAGGTGGCCCATTAACACAGCAGATGGGGATTTATTTGAGATACCATATAAAGCCATTAAAAGGGGGTACCTAGAATAGGAATCCCATGATAAGAACATGGAAAGGATCCAGACATGGTGTAAATGCTGCACAAAATCCTTAATATAGACACTTTTTGTGTTGAACTACAACTAAAATACTGACCCAGAATGTTTGAATAAGAGAAGCCCAAGGGTTAATTGCCCTCCTGCCCCTGGCCAGCCCTCCCCTGTACCTGACAGATTTCAGTGGCTTGTGTTATTTTGGTTTCTGGACGAATAGGCATACTCTCACTTTAAAAAAAGAATCATTACTGCGGTTTATTATTCTGATGGTTAGTGATTCCTTCAGATGGTGATTTTCTCAGACGTGCGCCCTAGTTGAAGCAAGTTGAATGCAAGTGGCCTATAAAGCGATATCATTAGTTCCTGACAGGTAAGGGTTTCCATGAGGACTAGTAATGGAACCAATGTGTAATTACTGAATTACTGAACAAAATACCTTTTGAAAAATATAAGCTTCCCATCCCCACCATCTGAAACTTTTTGCCCAAAAAGTTATATTTGTGGCCAAGCAACTCTGTGGCTCATTAACCCTCGGCCTGTAGCCGGTTGATTAGACGCGGCATATGTAAAAATCCCGGATACTTTACTCATGTGCTCAATGACCATACGGAAACCGGGCTGCAGAGGTCATTGCCTAAACTATTTGAAGTCCATGGTGTGTGCCGTGGATCTTTGGCATTCAAAGGGTTAATGGAGACATTACATGTTCGGAGGTATGAATGTGGGTTAGGATCGCAATTATGGCTGGAAATGTGCATTACTTCGTCGTCTGTCATGCTACGATGACTCCCACTAGCCTCATCCGGGAGGTGATGGGAGTTGGAGTGCAACAAGGAGAGGAGTAAACTAATTCTGAAAATCAGGCTTCACAATTATCCAGGACTATTAAATAAGGGGAAGTGTTCTGGGCATATGAACCGCAGCTGAAAATGTTCCAGAATACATAGAAAAGGGAATAAAAGTATTGGAAATCTGCCTATTAATCCATCTCCGCGCGGCTTTCAGCGCATCTCTTTATGTAAATGCTGGCCTGTTGTTCCCCGCGCCCGGCCCATAGGCTTAGCTGGCAGTCGCGTCTCCGTTACCCCTGTCTCTGTATCGCTGCCTATGCAGAATTCCAAACACCAGCTGGAGTTACCCAGGGGACCAATTTAAAAAGCGAACGCAGCATCTCCTTGGCCCCGCTGTAAAATGCGTACGAGAGGCGTGAAGGTACGGGGTGGAGGCTGGCACAGCTGCCAATCTGCCAACTTGTTCCATCTCCGTGGGGTTTGCTGCGCGGCGGGCGAAAGAGGCAGCCAAAGGTGACGGTAACAACGTTTTTAGCCGCAGACTGCGAGCTAAGGCTGGCGCTAACCAATTACCAAGCCTGTCATACAAATGAAGCATCCTGCTGGCAGACTGTCACTTTATTTCGGAATTGAGCGTGCCTCGCACATGGGACTGTGTTAAGGGAAGCAACAAAATAAATAAAAATAAAAAAATTCTCTCCTAGCATTCTGCATCCCCCACGGTAGCAAAGGGGTTAAGCAAGGTTTATTTCAACACACAGCCCCCCATTGCGGAAAAGCCCTCCAAAACTCTGTACATATATACCTTCCTTATTGCCAATAATTAACCCATGCCATCATAGACTTAAAGTGTGACATCATTATGATAATGGAGGGTACACGTGTGCGTCATGTGATCGGGTGACATCTACTGTTCAAAATGAGAAGGGGGCAGCTGGGGCATTTCTATAGACAAGTACATCCATTGACCCAGGTGAACCTAGAAGCCACGGGACGCCTCTTCTAATGCTTACAATATTCCTGGAGACCTCCTTGATACCGGGAAGCCCCAGCAACCTGACCGAAATTCGGATATCAACATGCCAGCTATAGTTTGACGAATAAATGAACACCAATCAAAGCGTTTTAATAAGGTCCGGCTCGTCTGGTGTCCTTCTAACACAGAAGTGCACTCGGCATTATTTTGTACGGTCTCTGCAATCTCCTTTGTCTAAAATAGGGTTAAATTGTAAAGATACATTATGTTCTCCTGCATTCAATACAAAGCACGCATGGAATCCAATTACCATGTGATTCAACCGTATTGTGAAATGCCTGCTTGATAACAGATCTTCATCAGATAAAAGACCCAGAGTGAGAAAAATTACCAGCGCTTTAGCGGCAGGGAAGCCATGCTCTCTCACTGGGCCCAAAGTCTAGCAGCGCGGGCAAGTACAATAAATCTGCTTTCTTCTCCTTTGTTGTGTAGCTGCTGGGCACGTCACAGATGCAGATTATAAGCACTCATCTGCGACGTCCACAAATACTCATTGATTTCATTATTTAAAAGACTCTTCCTGCAGGTTTCGCCGGTCTCAGAGTTCATCTGCTTTTCAATCTATCTTCTGCCGCCGACTAAAATGATTGTCTTCTGATGACAGGGAGGGGGAGATGAACTCGTAACTTTGTACACAATCCATCAATACGCTACACTTAACCATTAAGCATCTGCTGCGAAGATCCAGCAAAGACAAGAGTTCCTTGGAGTTCCATGCCGTGTATTCTATAACATATACATATATGACAATATGAATGGGGCACGTGTTGCGTACAACATAGGCATACTCAAAAAGAAACTTGTTTTCTGGGTCCTATATTGAACCACTGACTTAATATAATATAAATATAAATCTACCATTCGTAGCACAACGTGACATATAAATATAAGAATTTTAGGTAACAGACACCTGGACCTTCTAGTCTTTCCAAACCTCACATGGTCCTTCAACTTGTTTAAAGATGACCTTCCATCTATGGCATGCAAGCTCAGAATCCCTCACTGGGAATACAACTGATGTAATTAACTAGCAGGCAGATAGAAGTAATTCATTATACAACCAGATAAAGTACATTTTGTAACACCAATGGATTGTGTTGTATAATATATAAGAGTAATACAGACGAATAGAACTATTTTCAATCTAATGTCCACCTCTGACCAACATGACCCAGGTATGCAACATGTGTCTATTACCAATTGTTGTTGTTGTTTTTTTCGCCTATCATATATTTAATGATAGTGCAGCTAAGTAAAGCAGATTTATTGGATGATCGGCACTGGCGAAGTTACTTGTTGATGTCTGACTTTGATTGAATGAACCTTTCAAAACATCATTTCCCAGGAGGGACAGAAGCAACCCAGTAACAATATCATTTCTGCAAAATTGGAAGATTATCTCAGCAGAATGTGATAAAGAAAGATATGTGTGTGTTGTCAACAAGATGTGGTGGGGAAAAAAAAAAAGAAATCAGAGTATGCCAACGGCTCCCCGGGGGGGGGTTAAAGGTCAGTGAGAGAGCATACTGGCAGATGAGAGATCCCTATGGGTCTACCTACTAATAGATTCCTATATAGATTATATGGGATCCACAAGGTGTATCAGTACTAAGGTGCAGCAGGTAAGGATCTGATGAAGTACCTGTGCAGCTGGTTCCCAGGTCACTGCTGCTCCCATATGTGATGTAAACTTCTTATGGACCTCAATGGTCTAAGCCCCCCCCCACCCCGACCGAAGGGATAAGGAACGGATTCTGCTAAATGTATTTCACTATGTAACAAATCTGGTTCATTAACACACTTTGTTTTCTTTAATTGTACTTACAATAAGCCTCTTACATCTTTTAACTTTTAGACCCTAAAAACTTAGAGCCATCCCTGAGAAAAGGGGTCGTTTTAGGGGTATGACTAGCAGCCGGGCTTTAACGAAACACTTAAGTTACTTTGTGACCTATTTATTGGCTATTTCATTTAGAAACACTGTTTTTTTGCAGTTTATATATATGTTGTTGTGTCTTTTAGGCATGTAAACGATGTGATCTGCTCATGCCCATTCTGAGCTCCTAGAAAAGAGGGATGTCAGGGGAGGAAAAGGGGACAGAAGAATTTGAGTCTGAAAGATAGACTGCCCAAGCTAAAGAGGGAACTTTGTTTCTCTGCAATCATATCGGCCTTTGTGTGTTGTAAATGATCTCTATCAGAGCCATAGACGTCCATCTAGTTTCCCAATATGGTGGTTCTGGCAAAGTCACGCAAGAGAGAAGAATAAAGACTTGACGATCAATATAGCAGCAAGTTGACCCAACTTGGCAGGAGACATGAAACATCGGAACATTTCGTGAAGATACAAGCTGCTGTTCGATTCGGGTTACTCAGAACTTGAATGGCAATGATACAATTTGTGAACAGACCTGTATGATTCATAAGATCGTCTACTTTCAACCCCAATCCCCTTTAATAACTAAAGGTTGTAAGACAACAGAGGGCATCTGCCCCCCTTGCGCTCTTTAAATCACAATTACATCTTTAATTATCCCTCTTGGGTATGAATGGCTTTACTGTAACATTAAGACTGTCTGGAATCTTGGCATCCTCATTAGACACTTCTCAGTTTACAACCAATTTGCCAAAACATTTACTTTTCATGCAAAAAAAAAGAAACCAATTAGCATACATGGGCGACAGGAGTTGGTGCAGGATTAACCCTTGTATTGTGAGTGTGATATACCCCATCTGAATTTAGTCAGGTAAGCTTCCTCATTCAAAGGGTTAACAACATAAAAATATTCTCACGTTATCAGAGCTGGCTCAGCAAGTAGATGCGCCTTTTACAGAGGAGAAAGCGGAGATTTTAAACTTCAAAGATTTCCTCTGTTGGCTTTCAAAAGCGTTTGCCAGGAGTTAGGAGAATGGACGTCAGCAGCAGACACATTGGGCCAGACAAGACTATCCCACTTGGGAATTTGTACAGGCTGGAAACCGGCGTTCTGGGTTCTTTTTCTCCCTGGCTTTGTGCTGCCTGCGTGATGCTCTTGTCATTATGCTGTCTGTGCTCTGACAAGGAAAAATATAAACTGGTAATTATCTTGCATTGGGATCCCACGATGATTGCTGCTTTAAAATGTTTGGTCAGGACCCTGCCTTCTGCTTTCTCACCGCAATGGAAAAGCAGTTTGAGAGCTAGCTCTGCTGTTAATTAAGTGTTTTTAGAGTAGTCTGGGCAAGCAGGGATGCAGGGAGATACAGTAGACGATTTGAAGGCTCCACTGTTCCTAAGCAAAGAGGTCATGCACATAATACAGTGGGTAACTGCATCTCGGTAATTGCCCTGGTACTACAACTCTCAGTACCCCCCACAACGCCAACTTTGGTTCCAAAAAGAACAGTTGAGTCTTGCCTAGACCCACACAGCTTAATAAAACTATTTCTTTGCCATATCCGACCCATTCTACACTCATCACTTTTTTATTGTGGTAGGGCCAATGAAGGCAACTTTGATTCCAGACGGATGCCTTCTGAACTGGCACAATCAATGGCGGTCAAGACCTTCATAACGTACTCCACCTCACAAATGTTGTCAACAAAACTTTCAGTTGCTTCAACTACAGATCCATCACACAAGTTACTGCTTTTAAACCTCAAAATTCAAAGCCAGCCTTATCTTGGGTGATCAGATAATATTGACATTATGATAGCTGTATTTGTGTTCAAATACGGGGCCATTGCTAATGCGGAAGGATTAGGAGGTGGAATGAGTTATATCCAGTTTGTATCTTTTGGGTATCTTTTAGAATCACAGTATGAAGGCCCATGATGGCCAAAACAGGATTTGCCTTTGATTTCTTGTGTGGACAGCTTGAGGGATCAGATTCAGGACTCCTGAGTAGAAGCTATTAAACTTCTTGGTTAAACCACTCAATATCAATGGGCAACTTAACAACAGAGGGCATCATAGGATTGGTAGCAGCAAGCCCTTATTATGGCTTACTGATGACTTTCATAATCCTTGCTGGGTACACTGATGTCCTTGTCGGGACACTCTGTCCACCCCTACGAGGAATAATGATGCAGATCCTGAGAATGGGAAGTTAAGGTGGCCATACCTGGGAACTACCGAGTGACTGAGAGTCTCCGGGTGAAGCCCTGCTTCCCTGGGTCTCAAGGTCAGTTTCTTCTTTCTCTGGGCAGGGGAGCTGCGTTTGACCATTCCCAGGGAAACAAATGGTTCATTGCTATATTTTTATTCCAGATGTACTCCTTTATAATTCGCCATTTCTGTCTCATCGAAAGATTAGGATCTGAGCTGACCTCAATGTCAAGCCAGGGTCTTTAGATTCATGCTTCACTTGATCCAAAATAAGACACCTACCTGCCACGACCCTGCTAGACGCACAATGTCCCTTTAAAGTCATAAAGAAGACGGCTGGCATTACATATATAATCTGGATACTCATTGTGCTGGTGTTTCATCTGAAATGACAAGCAGGCTGAGAAGCCCAGGAGATTTGGCTGTATAATTCCGCTCCGACTCGCGCTGAATCTTGCAGGCGAGCGATGTGCCCCGTAAGTTCGGCTCATCTCACTTGGGAATCTCAAAACTTCTTAAAACTCAGCTAAACTATGTACTGACTCTTTGCTGGCCTTTTGGGGGAAGGAGAAGCCCCCCCCCCCGGGAAACCGCAGGTAGAGAACATTGAAGAAGACAGATTTAGAAAGGTGTATGGAAACGTGGCCTGTAAGAGTAGATAAAACACCTTGGTTAACCTGCTTCTTCTTTTTATTCCGGCTATAAAAAAAGAATACAAAACGACCGTAGGTTTCTGAGAAACGGGTTATTTCCTATTTAGGCGTTATTCGGAATCTCGCAAAGCAATATGAGAGTTGCAGTTCGATTCCGAAGGGTCAGGGCTGGATTAATGGTTTTTAAAGCATCGTAAAATAAAGCATTGGTTTATAATACAAGAGACTATTAAACTTGTAATTGGCTTAAGGTGGAAATGGATGTTGAATATTGTAACCGTGGACCTCAGTATAAATCCGTAAAGGGATTAAAGGCTTAAATTGTCTAAATTAAAGAGTCCAGCTATGAGCTCAAGAGGAAAATCACGGATGGGTACGGGGGCAACTGAGGATACCATGAATGAAACGTCTCCACAACATACATTGAAGTAGATATGGGAGGACTGTTGACATGGCAGCTAACCCCTAATTCAATGAGACGGAGAAGCAGTAAGTGTTTGTTTTATTATTTAATAGAAGAGAAGATTTACTGAGGGCCAACTCCATAGAAACATAGAATTCGACAGCAGGATACAATCATTCAGCCCATATAGCCAACCCATTTTCTCCTCTATAGACCCTTAACGAGTTATATTCGTGATAGCCATATGACTATCCCAGGCCCTTCATTGTATTAGCTTTTGCCACTTCTGCTGGGAGGCTGCTCCACTGATCCACAACAACCTCAGTGAATTAAAAATGTCTTACATTAAAACAAAGCCTCTTACGCTCTAGTTTTTAGATGATGACCCCAAACATGTCTTCCCCTTCGAAATAATCTTCTCTCCTGTACTTTGTTAAATCCCTTTATGTGCTTAAAGCTCGCTCATCCCAGCTATACATATTGAGACCCCCTTTCCTGATAATTTTCTTTAGCAAACCTTTCATTTTAGTCTCCCTCTTCCAAACTCTCTCCAGAATGCCAGGGGGGATAGAGCTTTAATAAACATATAGTAAAAATGTCAAAAACCCCTGGGCCTGAAGGGGTTAATGTATAAGCTGTGCATGGATTTTAAATGGCAAATGTCCTGCACATTAAAATTTAGTATTTTTTTTTGTTTTTGCAATGTTAAAGAAAAACAAAAAATGATTTTCCAACCCAAAAAAAGTTGGAACTACCTCTTTCATACTATAATTTACTGTACATTTAAAAGGAATGTTTTTTGTACTCATTTTCCCAGGACAGGTTCCCCTTAAAAACTCATCTAAAGTCTGGTAAACAACGCAAGTTGGCACAGAGGGGTTAATTTGTCCCTCCATCTGCTGTCCTGGGATTTCAAATATAGGACAACGGAACAATTCAGATTGATAATAATGAAGACAAACCATATTCTGTAAACAGATGCAGAGATTGAGTGTGGGATGGAAGACTCGAGAACAATATATGTGATTACAAGCAAAATCCTGGCTGCCTGGTCCAATCACAGAGCAGTATTTTTTACATAGCCTTAATCTGCATGGGGTTAACTCTTTCCTAACACTTCGACCAATCTCATCAAGAGGAGAGCCAGAGACTTCGTTCAATGTTAGACAATGGAAGAAAGGTTGCAGCTGCTGAAGAAACTCTAGGGGTGCTTCATGACTTCAGGGCAATTGATGCAGATCCATTAACCCTTTAAGTTTAAGAGAGGCCAGGTCGCTATATAATGACCCATCACTAAACGTTGTCCGTTAATGTCCTTTGTAGATGAAATGCTTAAAAGCAAGCCTGAGTTGCATGGAAGCACATGTCCTTCAACGGCATCCCTTGGCAAGATGTCCTGGAAACAGACCAGGAACCGATCCTATAATCAACCTTTGCTGTTACTTGTTACATAAATAACCAAAATGGGACCATTTTTTAAACTGTTTCTGTTCATTGATATTCAGGGCTACAAATGATCTGTGTATAAGAAAAATGGATGTAACCGTATTGGTCCAGGAGAAGATGGCCAACACAGAAAGCTTTTGGGATCTTCAGATGGAACCTGCATTCATCTTGCAATTGAGCCTTGGACAACTGTAGATTATAAAATTATAAATATTTCCCAATGTGGGTAAAAGGGCACTATTTAAAAAACTAAGGATGGATTTTGGCTGGATTTTCTTTGTTGGGTCCTTCTCTGTTTTTATTTTAGCTGAATTATCATCATTATATTGGGTATCATAGTGATGACCCTGATGTTTCTGGATCAATAACACAGCAGTATTGTTAATGCCAGTGATATCTAGATGCCTGGGACACAAAACTAATTTGTTTTCGCATCTAAATAGTACGTCTTCCTTTTGCTTTTTGTTTTCCGTGGTCTTATACACTGTTAGTTCATTAAATATATTGTTTTGACAAGAGCCAGTGGAATATGTAGTGTCTGCTTTGTCTTTGTAAAATTCCCATGGAAGAGACAGAAGATCACAATGTGTCACTTGCTGGTAGTTTGCCAACATTTGAAGACTGTATCTGCACCTCGGCATCTTATTGACTGAGCACATGAAGCTCATATGCCCAAATACTGCCATTGGTAACCCCGATACACCAGAATTCATGGACATGAATGAAGAATGGACATGATCAGTACATGAATTAATGTATAACAAGAAGTGAGTCTCATAGTTCCATGAGCTGTATCAGTTTGGTAGATTATTAATCTCGGAAAACCCAGACTAGTCTTCCAAGTCTGCATTTTTTTCCTTTGGGAAAACAATCGATGCTATTTAGTATTTATGCGTCAGAATATGGAATTTGAATGTGTAGGGGATGTTAATCCAATGGAAGTGTAGGCAGATAAGGATCAGCAAATGCTGACAGATGCTGAAAAGTCCTTTCCCGTGCTTCTGGAAACTGTTAGCTCCTCCATAACCTGCAAAGGTGTGAATGCTGTAAGTAACGAGGATTTAATTACTAGCTTGCCCAATCCAGCTTTGTGGTTCCTCTTTGTGAACCTTTCAAAGTGTTGAGTCTTTTCGCAGACAGGGTCGTTCTCTTAATAAGATGATGGCGGCCAATTAATGGCATCCCACTGAAAGAGGGCAGAAGGTTATCATTATCAGGCTTCAAGGTGATACCTAATTCTCGGGGCATCTGCACTTCCATATGTGTGATTAATAGACACTTTCATGGAAATGTATTGGGCAACTGCCACTATTCACCCGAGGGGTAAAGAAAACATCATGGGGTTAACAAATAACGATGTAGCAATTGTGTCCAATTATCTAATTCCAGATAAGGCATTGTCTTTACACAGATGTGGTATCACAGTATAGGCAACCATGGAGTGCCAACACCATCATCGACCAACTCAACTGTTGCAGTAGAAAATAAATGATGCAATAAAGTTCCGATGCTGTAACCAGCTCTCTTCGATGCTACTTGGGCCCCATGCAACCCTTGTTGAGGGGTTCTAAATGCCCCTTAATGTGGTTCGCACTTATCAAGAGAGCAAACTTCCCAAAATAAATTAGTAATTTGCCACCTTTAACGTATACATCACTGTATTTAATGCCTAAAGAAAAGGAAACAAGTCTATGATACTTCTCTTTTAATACTCTATCTATGATCATCACCATTGGTCATGGTGGGATAGGTATGCAATTTGATGGATGTAGGCACGCCTGGACTGGCCATATGGCAAACACTTGGTGGGCCGGGGGCCATTACTGATGGATACATTACCCTCTAGCAACACATCAGATCCTGGATTGTTCAGCCATCGACCAGGACTTCTTAATCATCCCCAGTCTGGCCCTGGATGGATGTAGGAGAGGACACAATCATGTAGGCATCAGCTAAATGTTCATGTAAGAGGACCAGGTTCTTTTAATTTATTCTCTCTGTAAACGCAGAAGACTGAGCTCATCCTTTTTACATTTATCCCATTTTCAGAACCAATTGGTGTCTTGGTCATAAATCCCCTCAAACAACCAGAGGGCGACTAGGATGGTTTTATAACAAGTGGGAATCAAATTAAAAAAAGACGAAAAAAAGGGAAAAACTAATTTTCCTTGTAAAAGCTGCCCATTACTTTAACATTGCTCAAGCTGTTCATGTGTTTTATTGTTAAATCTTTCCAGCACTTTGCAGTTGTGGAGAAATATTTCTGTAGAATGGTTTCACGCAGACATTTAGAAATATTTGCCAAGCATTTGATTAAAATTTAGCTTACAGCTGGTCAGTGGAACTTAGAAGAATTGCTGCCAAAGTTTCTTTTTTTTTTTCCGCTATGAGCCCATAATTAGGGCATGCTGGGTCTTATCGGAATTTCAAAAGTAACAATTTAACATTTTTTTCTACTTTAACTTAATAGTAATCTCTTGGAACCCTACTGAGCTTTTCTCCCCATTTTCATTAGGTTGGGTAATTGGAAGACTTGGGTTCTATAAACCTTGTTTTTTTTATCATAATATCTTCTACTGACATAGGTTCCTACTGAGGATCCTTTGCCGCTTCATTTTGGAACCCCAAAGATAATTCTGGGGAGTTACTGGTATATCATAGAAATAGGCAACTTCAATAGGCAGTCTTCCCACTATTGTAGAGCAGCTTTTATTTGGAGATTTGGGGCCAGTGGCCTAGGGCGACAGTTCCAGGAAGGTGGAAGCCCCTCGGCTACGTAACTGGGAGCAGATCACCCTACTTTACAATCAGGCTCCCCGATGCACCACGAAAACATGGGCCAAATTGGGAGATCAGAAATATCCTTTGTGGCCAGCCCATACACCATTATGGGGCACTATGCCTAATCAGCCAAGACTCCATAGTGAACTTACTCCGCAGGACAGTGGCCACATGGCGGGGTGCGTCTAGGACAGGGCCAAGCACACATGCGTCTCTGTTGTGGGCCACCAATAGCTTGAGTTACAGCATTGTCTTTAGACAGCAAGTCAAACCTGACTGTATACCTTTAGTGCTTCAACTATGGCGCAACCATAAAGATTATATGAGATTTACCTGGAAGACGAAGGAAGCCATGTGGCTATAAAGAACCAATGTGCTTACCCTGAGGCTGCTTAACACGACCAACGTTTCAGGGCCACCAAAAGAACCACATCTCTTTAAATTATCACCTTCTCTATTGATTAAAATGAAGGTCGATAACTTATATGTTACAGGTTCCTCCTGTTGTGTTCAGACTAGAAAGCGACACAGGTTACCCACCACTAATTAACCCATGTTCCTTTGCCAGATTTTGCCACTATGTTACCCTACCGTGTTCTACTTCCGTAAGCCACAATCATTTTATTATTCCTCCTTTGTCACAGCAGACACCAGAAATCATTAAAACGCAGACAAGAAGATATTATAAAGTCCAGGCTTGTCAAAATAAAAGAGCGGTTCCATTCCGAAGACCTTTCAGGAGAATATTTGTATTGAGACAATGTCGTCTTCTCTGCTGCGGTGAAGCGTTTAATGAGGATAATGGCTGCGAGGGACTGCGTTGCCTCATTAAGTAATTGAGTAGGAAGACTGAGTCAGGTAAATTTGTCTAGGTAATAATCAGTGACTTTTCAGAAATTTGAATAGATTGGAGCCAAGTACTGTATTTTACACAACATCATTGACGGAGAAGAAATATCTTAATGTTCTCTTTCCAGCTGCATATTATTAAAGGCATTTTTTGGACTATAAATATTTGGATATTTATAAAAAAAAAAAAATATTTTATAAGCAGGGCACCCAGGGCTGGACCGGCCATCTGCCGGTGGGCTACTGACTGGTACCGCCGCATACTTAATAACCTTAATGCCCCTCCAGCGGCTGATCGAGCCCTGTGGCAACCACCTGGATACATGCAGCTGCGTGCTTTAAGCGTATACTATGCAAGTATGGGGTTTTGGGCCAAATTATCCCAAAAAAGGGAATTTGTGATTATAACTATTTACAACTAGCATGAATATTCTAGGATACAGGTATTAATGACACTTATAGTTTTTCCTAATTTAAATGTAAAATCTTTTCACGCTGTATCAAACATTACAGTTTTACCAATTTTTGGGGAGATTAACTAAAATACCCCAAAACAGCGACATTTTTCCATTTAAAAAAAAAAAAAGACAATTACACATTACCTATTCTGTTTTCTTTGTTCTGTCTCGCAAAAGTATATAAAGCAACTCAAGGTTTTTTACAAATCCCAGGAGCATAAAAGCTACCGGGCGTAAAAGTTTAATTCCGGATCCTACATTTAATGTAAATTTCAGAATGTTTATTTTAGAGGCATCCATAGAAGCAAGTCTTCCCTTGGTACTAAATAGTTTTTTTAACCCTTGATTTTACCGTTGAGTAGAGCAGGAATGTAGTTCATTGACATCCTTCTGGTACCCTAGGGGTTAACCACAGGGGCTGTGAAACGCGTCAGAGGTACGTGAACTGAAGCAGAATGCGATGGGATGGCTGCTGGCAACTAATCTGTAATAACCGCCTTATTAATGCTTCAGATGGCTAAAGATTGTTGAGCTTTTTAATTGGCATTTAACCATATAGTTATAGGGGGGCGATTACATAAACATTAATTGCTAAACTACTGATTGACATTTAATAAGTATGATAATGGCCATCTACCTTCTTATCTGCGACTTGCTATGATGCCAATTTAATGCTTAAATGCTGCTTTCAATTAGATGAGAAACAAAGCAAGTTTAATGTATCAGAAAATAATTAAACATTTGCTGTCTGGGTTGCCAACTGCAAATGCTGGGTATTGAGCTCGGATTGTCTAGGGCCACACGCCGGGAGTCATACTACGGACCTGCCACGCGAACCGGCGATAAAGCCCCATGGGGTGTCGTTCAGCCAGTAACCCCGCTAATCCTTCATCCAGAGGATTAAATTGGCCCTGGTGAAAATGATTTCGCAATCTTACTGGGGACCCAAATAGAAAATATATGGCAGCGGCTGAAGTGGCCACCTAGTAGCCCAAATAAAGAGGAACGTAATTTATATATGGAGGAGGAAGACCCACAAGAACCAATGGGGCGCTTCTACCACTATGGGCTACTAAGTCGCACTCGTATCCTCACGTGACAAATGTTTAAGGTTAAGCACAGAATTTGACGGCAGGTCAGACCCATTCTGCCCATCTAGTCGCCCGTTTTTCCTGTTGTGAAGACTCGAACAATAATCAGCCGTTGGTCTCGTCATCGATTCAGGAGCCGTATGTCTATCCCATGCATGTTTATTTCCCTCACTGTGATAGCCTCTATCACTTTTCACAGGAGTGCAGGTTTTTACTCTTGTCTACTAAATCGTTTGGGATTTTGTTTAATACGATCCTGCTGGTTCCTTAAATGTATGATTTTTCTGTGGTTTATTCATTAAATAATGAGTAGTTACTGTAATTTCTGCACCTAGTCAGGGGGAGGAAAAAGAGCCAGAGCTGAGCCTGTTAAATGTCCTGGTTCTTCCCATAGTCAAGATGAGCGAGTGGATGGGGAGTGGGCACGGCCAACCGCCACTACCCTTCCCAGATATAGGGCATGATGACCCGAAGACTCAGGAAGCAGCGTTTCACCCCGAGACTCCAGGTCACACCGAGAGAATCCCAGGTATCTCCACGCCTCACTACTGCAAACTCAACCACGTCTATAACGGTGACCTGGGCCTGCACTAACCCTAGATAGAAAGGTTATGCCTACAGCATAGTTACATCCTCATTATAACCTACAGGTCTGTTGGGATGTGGACCCATCATGTGATCCAAAAGTACCAGGAGATCCATAGGTGTCAAGCTTGGTATTTAAACATTCTACCTGTCTGCTACTCCAAACCTTTTGGTAAGCAATATATGATTCTATATTGGTCTTTTGGGACAAAGCCCTCTGCATGCAACCCCTACAGGGATTGGCAAAGTGTCTGAACAAGGACACCAGTGTCGGTGGCCAGGTTTACGAAGGTCCATAGAAATTGTCCACCACAGACACCAGAAAATGTCCACCATGACTATGAGTTGGTGCCGACCCCTGAACTCCTATAACTTAACCAAAGGTATTGTTTTTCTCTGTTCAGATATCCATCAGGCTTAATATATCTGCTTAAAATTCTGATCTTCACTTATGTTGATGGAAGGAAGATTTATTTTTACTTCTCGCCACGCATTTGTTTTCCCACTCGTATGTCTTCCTAGATTGCGAAGCGCCATACAGTTTGTTAGCATCACGAAAACAAATAATTACAGTCATCATAATTCCGCGCTGCATTCTTTTTAACTATTCTGGGAACGGAGTACTAAGCTGTGCGTTCCGTTATAGTAATGTTCATTCCTCATATCATCTTCTCCTACCTAAACCTCACATTAAAAAAGAAACAAAAAAAAGACAAACAGCCAGTGTCTTAAATTAAATTTCAAAACAGTCTAATTGCTTAATTGCTTGGTTATTTTGCGCAGTTTATTAAGAGAAGCATTTCATAGGCAGTCACTGTGCCGGCAATGCAGAAAATTGGCATTTCAGCCGGAGGGAATTAAACCGAGCGCACTCGGCATCCGTGCACTGAAATACTTTCCAGAGTAATTGAACAGACGTTGCGTTAACTCTCGTTATTTGATTTATTTTTTTTGGTTGTTTTATTCTTGGGTTGACCTACGCCATTAGTATTCCATTGACTGTTCCCCAGTTTATTGTAGGGCATGGCTTATACAACGAGATGTTCGGTCTGTGTGTTGGCACGCGTCCCACCGTCACATCGAATTGTCCACATATAACATACTTTGGTGTCTATATTAAAATAAACGTTTCTGAGATTAAGATATTTAAACGTGCACTATGGCGTCTATCGACTAAACTACTTAAGGAACTGGGTTATCTACAGAATCCATGCTTTTGCAAAAGGGACACCATGGAAATTTAAAGGGACTACGCAGCTATCATTTGCAATATGGTGCATATGATGCAATACAGTGCATATGGTGCAAAATGGAGCATATGATGCAATACGGAGCATATGATGCAATACGGTGCATATGATGCAATACGGAGCATATGATGCAATACGGTGCATATGGTGTAACATGGAGCATATGATGCAATACGGAGCATATGATGCAATACGGAGCTTATGGTGCAATACGGTGCATATGGTGCAATACGGTGCATATGATGCCTAGAATGTCCCTTTAATTAAGTGCCAGAAAGACCACGGGTGCAGTTGCAGACATAAATGGGTTGCATGCCCACGTGAAATGCAAGGGTTAAAACAGACCCTTGTCCTTATAGCTGTTTCTCTATAGTCACTTTACTGGAGAAACATTACTAACATTAAAATAGTGTTGGTTTATACACTTTGTAAATCCCACTTCCACTAGGAGTAAGGAGGAGGAATATTTCGTGGCGTGGAAATGCTGCTGCAGCTTGCGCTCGACAGCTTAATGTGCAAGCAATATTTTTTAATCTTTGCCTGCCTTTATAGAATTCCCCAATTCTGCATTGTTGTTCAGAGACTAAAATTAAACTGCACATTTTTCTAATTCCTAATCTCATTTCTAATCTCTGAACAATGCAGGAAGAATATAGAAGTAATTAAATAATATATATATATATATATATATATATATATATATATATATATACATACCGAACGGAACAAATCTTTAGAGAAATGTATGTTTCCGTACATTATTCCTGTTGAATAACCAAAACATTCTCAGAAATAATAATTTCATCATATCAAATGTTGCCTCATTGCTATTTTTTTTGCAGGGAATGCTTAATTGTCATATGACATAAAGACAGGCTCTGATTGGCTTTTGCTATAGAAATGCTAAAACCTTCTTAAAAAATTCCGTGTTGTTTTTATGTGATGTCATCAGAGAATAAATAAAATAACATATCTGCTAAAGTTATTTATTTTGCATACTAGTTTAAATGGAACTGCACCTTTAAAACTCAGTATTTTTTATTTATTTTTTGGTACATGGGTCAATCGAGGACATGTTTGGAGGATTACCAGGAGCTATCCGTGGTCCTGAATTCCTATTGTTCTTTTACTGAAGGCTTAGTGAGCCTCTAAAGTCACATTAAGCAATATGATTAAAAATACAATAATAATTAAGCCCATTTTAACAGGTAAAACATATTTCCAGTGATCCAGAGTGAACTACGATTCCCAGTTTTAATAAACTTGGGAGATGGAAGTTCTCAAGGCCAGAGCTCACATTACAATTTATTTATAGAGCTCCGACAGATTCCGTAGCGCTATTACAATAGGAGGAGTACAGAACTGGCCTAAAATGGTAAGGGCAGTAGATAAGTAGAACAGCCTCCCAGCAGAGGGAATTTAGGCATGTATGGGATAGGCATAAAGCTATCCTGGATCTAAGACAAGACCAAGGACTGAGTCTTTTTATCAGGAAAAACACGTAGACTACATGGGCCAAATAGGTCTTACCTGTCGGCAAATTCTATGTTTCTATGTAACAGTATCATCACAATGCAATGTGACAATATACAAAATAACAACAATACACTTCTATATCTCCCCTCAAAGAAGAAGAAGAAGACGAAGAAGAAGAAGAAGAAGAAGAGGGCTTGAGAGCTTGAAGTTTGTATCTAGAATTCACCAACATTGGTCCACCAGTCCAGAGAATGTTTTCATGATCCACACTAATCAGGCCACCAATGACCCAATGTATACCCCCCCCAGAGAAATAGGGGCTATAAAACTAGTATTTAATAATGTAATAAAGCAGAGGCTACCCAGAAATGGATGTTGCTGACACCAAGAGCATTTAAGTCTATGTTACCGGCTTCAAACATGGCGGAATGAGAGGCGGCAGCTGTAGAATTCCAGTCCATCGCATCTACACCGAGCTTGGACGTTACCAGTTGGCGATAATCTGCTTTACCTGCTGAAGAACCCACCATAAAATGATACTCACTCGTAGACAGAGACCCGCTGTGCACGTATCCACATTTATGCTTAGAAAACACCACGTTTCTGGGAAAATGCCCACGTTTTAGGCTATATAGAAAGATTTCCAAATACATTAAACCGCATTAAACTATCCGTTCGCATTAGAGTGGAGAATTTAGCATTGAGATCTTTTATTTGTACGGTCGGTTATCGTAATCGCGTGGCTGATATTTCTGGCTCAGACAGTCGGCGTGGCTGAAAGTATAAGTCATGTTGATATCTGGGTATAAAAGTTAGCCGCTCTCTCTCTGTCTCCGCCGTAAAGTGAATTTTCACTGCATCTTACATTCATTTTCTCTGCGTTTCCGAAATACAAATCAAAGGCGGTTAATGCGACAGCTTGGTGGGAAAACATATTCCGTTCTTATTTAAGGGCAAATGGGTTATGACGGCTACACGAGAATCATATATCACAGCTTGTAAAAAATGGTAATTTCTTTGATCTGTGATGGGTTGCTGACTAATATCCTATCTATAACTATTATGCTCGAATTCCTCTTAAAAAGGGGGAAGGTGGACGATCAAAATGTGATTGGATTTCTCCCAAGAAATTGAGCAAATATTTATCATACTCACGCTGCATTCAGTTTTGTTAACCTCTTGTCTGCTTGATCGGATTTGGTAAACAGGACCTCTCTCTCTTTATGATTACCGGCACGAGGTAGCGCCCAACCATAAAATATTAATATATATATAAAATTATGTGCATATATATATATATTCCTTTGATTTGTGTAATAAAGGGTTAATAGCGGGGGTGGGTTGCCTAATCCAAGAGCCCCAAAGTACAGCCTGGGGCTATCTAACCTCAAAATAGAAAAGAATGTAAAAAAGTGACGTTGGTAAAAATGGCACAAACCATGGGTTGGGTGTTAGGCTATGTAGCCCGGACCCGTACTGGCCATCTGGCCCACTGAGCTAATGCCCAACTACACGCTACATGGCCAAGCAACCCAACGTGCAGCCGCACAAATCCTGCCGTCAGTCGCATCAGATGACCACTGGCCTTAAAGTGCCGGGGCCGGACTGACGATCAGGCCCTGGTAACCAAAGCATTAAAAAACAAACTTAAAATATATAAAAAATAAAGCATTATTTCAAGGCCAAGTTAAAAAAAATAACAAAAACTAATTTATAACTACTATTTGCCTTTTGCCCGGGCTGTATGGTTTTATTGGTTAGGTTGGCGAGGATCATGACCCGAGGACCGCTGATCACATTCCTCATGTTCCTGGGAGATATTCATAAATATCAACGTTCGGTCAACAAGAGGGCAGCTCCGACTTGCATATGGAGCTTTAATGTACACAGCAAATAGATGGTCTTTGCCGAGATGAATCTTTTACCCCCTGCTGCTATTTAACCGAGAAGAGAGTCATCATCATTGATTCCAGAAATGATATTATCTGACTGATGCTATTCTTGATGCGCATACACCTGACTTCAGAAGCTGTAATTGAGGGACAATTATCGTCACAATCAATGTCCTCTGAGAATAGCAACTAATTGTTCTGATATTTAATACCGGCCTGAGGTTAAATGATCGCGTGGGGGGGACTTGATGAGCCTCGCGGTATACGATTTCTATAATGACAATTAGGATGGCGCGCAATCACCTCTCTGGCATCCTAATAACCCAAATCCCAGCAGTACATGGATGTCAAGGTAAAGAGGTCCCGTTCCTGAGCCGATGCCAACGAGACGCGATAGAATTAGAATGGAATCATTTAGATCGTGTAAATGGGAATATAATACAAGTTTCTAAAGGTGGCAAGTTCAGACCGAGTGCCATAGACGCAGCGTAATAACCAAGTGAAATAGGTAAACGTCTCACATATAAATTAATTATCAGTTTGTAAGGCTGAATAAAAATATACAACGGAGGTATCAGGTCTGCTTAGCGTTTTTATAAGATAATAGTGTGATCATCGACACTGACGAATGAGAAAAATTCACCCCCAGCCAGGAACAAAAATGTCTAATAACCTCGATTGAACATGAGTATTAAGTCGGTGCAATCGCCCACGGTATATTCAATAATGTTCATTTAGAGAAGTGTAGGAGAATGTTACAATTGTACAAGTAAGTTGAGTTGGCTTTTGTGACTATGATATAAGAAGTATCTAAGCAACATTTTGTGAAACTTGATGGCGCGATGGACAGTTAAACGTGATTGTGCCTCTTTGTTGTGTCTCAATGTGCCTACTGAGATGAGACTAAGGGATGCAGAACTTGATCAACGGGAGACATCTGTGGGTGGGACATTGTCAGATATTTGGTAAAATCAAAAATGGTAAAATGTGTTAAAAACCTAAATAAAAACCTAAATAAATAAAATAAGGAGAGTTCAACAGTAAAGAACATACCACTGATGTAATTGACCCAAGAATTAACAGCAGGGTTATTTAATGAAATGAACCTCGGTCAACTTGTGGCGCCCATTGGACGGTGGAGATGCCGATGTTTCCTCAAGAGGAGTTCCAAAGCCAAGACACCACAGAGTCCACATAAGTTCAATAAGATGATGCTTTCAGACATTTAGACGGAACTCCTATCATCATTTTTTCCACTTGTAGCTTTTTAACTCCTTAAGGACAATGGGCGGCCCCTACACCCATTGAAAACAATGCATTTTGAGCCCGTACATGTACAGTTTTATCATAATACAATAATTTTGGAATATCTGTATTTGCTACAATGTGTTCTAGCTTTGTTATTTAAGCCCAATCTACCAAGCCCTTATCGTGATACAGTCTGATAAACAATAGACTGGCTTGGTCTTAATCATCCAGCAGACTAATGGACTTCATTAAGTAGACCCTAAAGAATCTTCCTGTTTAATAGATCCTGATGTGCTCACACCCCGTGTCTTGAAGCCATTGTCTATATTAAAGCAATAGCCAAGTATCTGTTCTACAAAAGCGGGGACCATTCTATAAAGATAAATAGGAGACAATCTGTCTAATGACCTCCTGTCAAACATCAGTCCCTATAGGTATTCGTCCAAATACTGTATGCGGCTTATTTATAAATCAATAATTCATGTCCCTTTCGTGCACCCATTTTTTATATTTTCTATTAGTAAAGCTCTTGGGTATTCCAAGATAACAGGACTGTCTCCCAGAACACCTTACAATATCCAGATGCATAGAGGGATCGATAAACTCTCCACTTAATTGATGGGTTTCGGCTCTCAAAAGAAATGTCCGACAATAAATACATTTTGGCCGGGAACTTTTTGTAGGGAAATGACACGCATCATTTTCAGCGACAGACGACCAGGGGTGTGGGGATCTGTGTCTCTGCATACAAGTCAATGCTTAATGTTTTCATGGATGTATGACCATTTATCTGGATTTGGAATAAAGTGTTACTTGCCTCTTATGATGAATAAATTGTTAATATGATCGCAGCTATATTGCGAGTGGTCTAAGGCAGCTATACAGGTGTCGAGCAACACAAGAATGGTCTAAAGTCAGGGCAGGCTAAATCCAAGAACAAGAAGCTCATGGACTAAGGTCAAGGGGAAGCTATTTACAGGACATGGATGAAGCAAAAGGTCACCATGATCCCAGCTCTCGGCAATAGGTGTCACAATCCACCAGCCGAGACAGACCCGAATGGCTCTAAAATAGGCGATATGATTTTGCCAAACCTTGTGTCAGCAGCGGACCGGTTTGGCTCTTGGGACCGGTTTGTAGGCATTGCTGAAATTCTGTTGAAGAACCATCAATTTAGCCATGTGCTAGAACAAATTGGGTGAAAACGTAACTCCTCTTTGTGATAAGGTTTCAAAACATGAATCTAAGTTTACACAGAAATAACTAAATGACAAGATCATTTTTTTTGGTCAACCCTTGCTGTCAACCTCATATTTTGAAGTCATTCAGTGGTATAGTGATGGCTAATAAGGTGCAGAGGAACGAGCTGTCCCCAGTGGAGTAAGAATTATTGGTCAAGATGTCAACTTCCAGAAGAATGATGGGGTTTATTCGCTGAAGGGACAGACTTTGCAGAAGAGTTATGTTTCAGCCAACCCCAATGAACTGTCCATCAAGCCGTCTCAGGCTGTGTGCGGACCTCCAACCTGACGTCATTCCTATTCTTGCCATGTCTGTGCTTTACTGTCCAAGTAAAGTTTGGTGCCATCAAGTGTTAAATCCCTCATCTGCTTTTCTGTGTCCTCCTATGCCTCACTTTCCTTAGCAAACTGCAGAGGTTACCATTAACGAACGATAACGAGATTAATAATATTAATTTACCCTTTTTATAATGAGAGTCTTTGTGCCAGGACAAAAAAAAAATATCTACAGCTACAAATTCTGAGTTTGTCATTTAATTGGGACCCTGGGACCTCTCAAACAAGGATGGTTTTGAGAGCCTACAAGTCGCAGAAATGTGAAGCGATCAGAATTCCGAGATCATTAAGATAGCAACAATTTTGTCTCGCTAATAGCTATTTAGTGCAATCACAATTCACAGAACCCACGACGAAAAGTGTGTTTGCTGATATTTACAGAAGCTGAGGTTTAAAACCACTGACAAGGGACACCCCCATTATAGCCCCTATGTACATGTGCAGAAAGCTCTCCCATTGATTTCAATTTGATTTACGCAGCCAATCAGTGGTGCTAAAAAGGGGAAAATTGAGGGAGCATTGCACTGCAGCTCCAGAGCTGCAGCTTCTCCTAAAGGTAAGTTCATGAAGTGTCTGCCACAATGTTCACTAAAGCTCGAGCTGGAAAGGGGGGTTGGGGTTCTAACTCACTGCATATATTATACATCATAAAGGGCTATCCCTGGCAGGTTTCTCCTACAAGAAGGTCTGAGATGGTGCACCTCAATATGATAAAGAATTGTGAACGGGTGGCGTGTTCCTTTAAAAAGCCTTTGCATTAAATTTTAATTATTTTTACCTATATGACTTCTTTTTGATGATTGCAAATGGCATGGAGTAGGGAGGGCTTACTTGATGTCCGTTGCCTTTAAAAAGTGCTTTCAAACCAAAATGTTGGAGAAATACTCTTATTAATACATTTTAATCACCTCTTTTAATAAACAAATAGATCAATATAGAGTGAACCCCTACATTATTAACCGGTAAAACCTCATGTGGAAAAAACCTAAGTTTTTATTATTTGTCAAAATATACTCATTTGCAAGATTTCTCTTTTTTTTGTCTCATTCCCAAAATGCCACTGATGCGTTGAAACAGCATCACATTTTTGGCAGTTTTTAGCAATCTCAATGTTTATCAGGCTGATTAAACTGGTAATCTTGTCCAATTTAGTCAAAAAAATGCATCTGTGTCTTTTTTTTTTTAAAACCGTGACCAAACACGATCACACTCGACAATCTCTAACTAATGTAACAGGAGTTTCCATTTCCGCTTAATACTCTTATGCTTAATAATCTCCGCACGAAAGGCATGATGGATTTTAATTCTCAAGCTGTATAAGCAGATGCGTATGATGAAGCCTAATCTAAAGATATAACAATTCTCACAAGAAACCTGATGTTTTAGTCTGATTTCAAATTGATTTAGGTAAACCAACAGGTTATTTTAATATTGTCCTTGGGGATTTAATTGCCGTGGTGTAGGACCCCACTTTACCAGTAGAGGGTGCTCTTAAGCTATTGCGGGTTGATTTAATGCTTGCTGCCTCTTTTATTGGCTAAATTTTAAATGTTTTCATGTAGGACACAGCAGTACCTTTTTAAAGAGAACAATAAGGTATCAAGAACAGGTTATAGCACATATATCCATGGTGAAAATACATACCTGCTAAGTCTCCGAGATTTAAGGTAACAGTCACAGTTTGGGTCCTCCTTACCTGTTACTAGAACACTGAATAAAATCCATATTGTTGGAGCTGGTTATGGTTAGACTTGGGCGCCGGCGGAAAGTTCGTTTTCCGGGAAACATTTTTCTTTGTATTCAATGAAATTCATCAGCCGACGAAATTATTTTCCGACGAAATCGGTCCAACATTTTCATTTTTTTGGAAATCCCATTCATTGGGATTCTTCTCCTCTTAGTCTAGTTAAAATGGCGGCCGTGGCGATGAACGAATGATTATCGCCAAGACTTTCGCATTGCGCACATTCGTTTTTTGTTTCTTTGGTCCAATGTTGCATTGGTTCGCTTGTATGTTAGTCGGACAAATGAACGAAACGGTAAAATTCTGCACAAAAATGCATTTGTATGGAAATTAATGCAATGAGATGAGATAAATGATACCACCGACTATCTATTATGAAGGTCTAACCCAGTACTGTTTCTCCCAAGGCTGAGCTATGTCCTTCTTTGCCTGGCAAAGGGTTGACTTGCCTTGTGTTCCTACATACATTATTGGTTTAGTGAATAAACCCTACTGTGCATGAGAAATGAGTTTGTCGGTCATCTCTAGCTGGTCATTGAGTGTCCCTCACAGGTGGCCAATGTGCCTTTCTTGGTGGCCACACTTCCAAGAAGCCCATGCATTCAGAATTCAGAAGATAATATATGCCTATGTACAGTATCTTGGCTGTCGAGGCACACTTTGGATGGTATGTTATCTATACATATGAACTTGGGATACCCCATGGAGAATCTACATCACTTTCACTGCATCGATCTGTAGTCTCCAGAGCCAAAGGTACAGAACTGCATCATGTTAACATGACCTAGTGCTGTAACGTATGCCATAAATCACATGACTTAAAAGCCCAATGACATCATACAGTTGCCTCATTTACTGTGAATAATTTCCCCTAAATGTCATGCGGATTTCAATATATCTTGGCTGAACCAGCGTGTATCTCATGCAGATCATAGCAACCTGTTACCTTCTACCCCAGCCGTGAGCTAGATAAATATTACTGCTACTTAACCCATTTTCGGCTTCACGCTTTTCAAATCTGGTAGTAAATCAGAGGTCACGCGCTGACCAAGTTGCATAAATCACTCCATATACTGAAGTGCAGCCAAAAGCCAGCTTGAAGGAGTTGATTTGCAGTTTGTAACCTGATAAGGATCTTATCTTTCCGTAAAGCTGGTAGAATTCTCTAGATGCACCTGCTTTGACACTGTTTTAAATTGATTTGTTGCATGTACTTAAGTGAGTCAAGTCAATTAAGGTGATATGATTCCTTCTCACATCCCACTGTGGAAGGGAACAAAGACTGCCTCTCCGCAAGAGCATGCAATCTGATTTTAGGCAGAACATAAACTTAAAAAAACCCCTTTGTTTTCTCACTCTTTCCTTGGCAGGAGGGCGCAGAAAAGAGCTTTCTTTCCTAGACTCTATTAATAAAATAAAAGCAGAAGGAAATGTATGTAGGTCAGGTGTATAGCTGTGCGCTGGAGCCTTTGAAATGAATTGAGTTACTATTGATCTAGACGTATTTTTAAGCTAAGCTTCTGAGTGCTACATTGTGGATACAAAGACATAATTTATAGTTCTCTCTGTTTCGGTGGCAGAATGCCGTTTGAGAGAAGAGATCTGCACAGTGGGAGAACCTACAGGTTCTCCGGTTATCACGATACGTGAGGCTGCTTCTGTACAATTAGTGCAGACCGACTTTATATTATTCAGGTAAGTGTGTCATCTGAAATAGGTCAAACAATACACTAACACACATGTTGGTACCACATACTAACACGCATGCTCATGGTCAGGCCCGGACTGGGACAAAAAATAGGCCCGGGCATTTAAGCCAGAGCAGCCCATTTTTATTTAAAACATCAGAGTTTTTTTTTTTTAACTTTATTTAACATCCTCCATGTTAAATAAAGTTAACAAAAACTTTATTTAACATGGAGGATGTTAAATAAAGTGAAAAAAAAACAAAAACCAGATGTTTTAATTTCAGCCCTGTGCGGCCGCACACCCGTAAAGCCGGCCCTGGTGGGGGCTTCCCGGCCCCTTAGAGTGGCGGACCCGGTCGCAGTTGCGGCGGGCTTAACGGGCAGGTGCCCCTTATGCCCTGCGTTAATGAGGCCGCATAGGCCCAGTCAGTCCGATCCTGACTTGGCCTATTTTAAGGTAGGAGCCTGGAGCTGCAGCTCCATCAGCCCCTTCCACCATATAGTAACTCAGACCAATCACTAACACACACACACTCAAACACCATATAGTAACATGCACATACATGTATACACTCACATACTAACACCAAACCCTCTCACACTCCTTCCCATCGTCACTGCAGTGTCAGCTGTCGCAATGTTGCCCCCATACTACGGCAGGGTTAGGTAACCCTGCTGGGTAACTTGGTGACTGGGGGCCTGGGTTCTGTGCCCCAGAAGCACCCACCTTAGGAGGCAACTGGAACCCTCTAGCTGCTATAGGATAACTTATGTCTGAACCATTTAACCAGGACTGATAGTCGTTGGACACAAACAGACTCAGGTAGAAGGCGGGAAGCTGTGATATTTTATTTAAAGGGAAGCATTGATTTCTCTTGTCATTTACTTGAGAATTATGCATGACAACAGGAGCGAGAGCTACTTTATTGGGCAAAGAAAGCTTGTAGCCTCATTAGAAGCTCTGGCCAGCTTGATAACTTTGGCCGTAACGAGCCAAGCTTCCTCATCCAACGAAAGAGAAGAAAAAACAGCAATCTTTAGAGATGTCGCTTCTGCCTAGCAGAGATTAAACGAGCGATTGCCGTCCTCGCGTTCTGTTTGATGTTCAGAATATCAGAAACCGTCTCCCTTTTCATTAAAAATAAACTACATAAAAAAAAATAGGCTGGATGAAATAAAAAATGTATTTTTCATCTGAAAGTCAAGGTAATTATTCCTTATGATGTCCTCCCGTCACAAAGCGGCACAGAGAAAATTTGGTCTGTCGGAATTTTTTCGTGGGCCAATTTATAGCAAATAATTAGGGAGAGTTTTTTTTACTTTTTTTTCAAAGTATGAGATATTATCTCGTTTGATGATATTTTTATTTTCTGAAGATAGCAAGAAAAAACAAACAGTAGGCTATTAAAAAAAAGGTTTGACTTTAACACAATTTAACACAAATGTACTTTTTAATAACACAATGTAAAGTCGATTATTACTTTGTACAGTTAGCGGTGGTCATGCTGTTGGTGGCTCAACATAAACTATGACAAAGCTGGAGCATACCATGGGCTTTACTCGGATAGCTGGATGAAAACTGAACTAGGCTAGACTGTCACACACAGCCATATTCATGGGGCAATATGGACAGTATTCCCGGATCCATGGGTCCTTAATGGCTGATGGCACCTGTCCCTTGGACCCCCATAGTACTGTATAGTCTTCCTGTACTCTGTACTCTAATGCTTCCTCCTTCCAATCCTCTGTACAACCTGCTGGAGAGCGCCGGGATATGACATCATATGACATCATATGACAAGAGGAAGCGTTAGTGGAGAGGGCTGTTCTGGAAGCTGCACTTCCTGTTGGGTTGGGGTGGAGGGGCATGGAGACACTTGCCTCAGGACCCATTATGTTAAAAGATGGCCCTGAAAATATGGAACAACCAATGTCAACAGTCACGCCTGGGACATGTTATTTTAATATTGTGTTGTGGGTGTTATAAACCATGGGCACAGCCAGGTAACTTATATTTCTGTAATTAAGGCAATTTCAATATTCCATTATATTATTCATCGAGAACATCTCAATACCTTGCCGTCCTTCATTATAGAGAAATCACCGAGATGAACCGCTACAAATATTACAGGCACAAAAAATCTTTTAATGTCTTCTCGGATATATTTGAACCACAAAAAAATATCCAGACCAAGGTATTTGTGAACAGAGCAACTTTTCTTCATTCAAACCCATCGATTCCAATCTGAGGACTACTTTATAGTTAAACTGGTCTTTTTTTAGATATCCTCAATAAAGTTTTTTCAAGACAGCACCATCTTAGAATACTATGTAGCAAGTTTGGTTCTTGTGCGATTTGCCACATCTGTCCTCCAGTTTCTAAACGAGTCAGACGGCCCGTATTGCTTTTTGTGCATCTGGAAGTCCGCGGCCGTGCATGTGTTCCTCCTCATGTTCTTTTCCCGTCCATGGAAAAACCATAACCCCCTTTAGATTTCCGTGCAGTTGGCGTTCCTCTTAATGTAATGCGAGATGGGAATGTTAAGAGACCACTTCTAAATTTACAAACATTTACTTTGTAAATAGTTGTCTCGAAAAACACCTCGAATGACTGCAAACATCTGTTTTCTCGCTCTGCCGTGCTTCGCTGGCAGCCAGTCTTGTATGTGCTCTAGTATGGCACGGATCATGCCTGCATCTTTTTTCTTCTCGGAGAGCATCTGTTCTTTTTGTTGCTGGATGCGTACGCTCGCTGGCCAAGGAAACGGGCACTTCTTGGCTCGTGTTATCTGTAAATTGATCCCTCAGCGCAGGATTGGGATAACAGGCCATAGAAATATTACAATGGGGTTCATATTCCCCGAAGAATGAATCTAGCTCGACTTGATCTTTATGCCGTTCTCTTTTATAAAGTACACCAAGCGTTTATATTTAACACTCTCTGCTTTTCAGATTTTTAGAAAGATTATGGAATATTTCGGTTTCTGCACACAAAAAAGCTTTGATGGGCAAAAGAAAATTGGGGTACTACGGTCATCAGTCATCCTATCACCATGTAGTCTTGTGATGTATTATAAACCCAACAGAGAACGGCTGCAGGAAATATGGTAAAGGGTTCAGATTTTTACATTAGAAATTGTTCTGCCCAATGGACCTGCATACACTAAGCAGAGGGACCCTCAGGGTCCTTGCCCTGAAGGAAGGATAATGTTATCGGGTCTGGTTTGGTCAAAACTCCATATGCACCCAATCTACTGCTCCAGCGGCAGATCGGGGGCTGCAGCGTGTAGTTGCCGGTTGGATTTGCCCAGCTGCTCACTAGGTGGGCACAGAAACTCAACATACAGCCTGTCATGTCTAGCTGTTGGCCGGGCTTATGTAATTATTAGGCGGCCACTAGCCTTAAAGTACCAGGGCAGCCTCATTATCCTCAGTTTGGCATGTTAATGCCTATGATTAGCTAACTAGTTGCACAGCTAAATTAGGGCACTTTTTGGGTAATGTTTTTTCTATCGTTTTTTTAAAATGAAGTAATTTTTTGTCTCCTTTCCCGTAGCTCCTCTTCTTCTTCTGTCTTCATCAGGTTGACAGTGGGTGCAGCTTCAATGCTAAGCGTCAGGACATCCATGATCTCCTCCACTGGCCCTGCTACTCCAGCAGCCGGCCCTGGTGGCACCCCCCTGATGAGTGGCACCTGGGCTGAACCCTCCCCACCCTGAACCCCCCCACCCCCATACTGCCTTTAACCCATTCCATTGCTGGTGTGTTGTAGAAAGGAAAAAGCTTCAATTGAAAACCATTGTGTGCAAAAATGTATTCTAGAGCCGTTCATTCATCTGGGCTGCCGCTAAATGATGGGCACAGATCCCAGATCTTCTTACGTTGTTCAACTTTTGCCATTGCCTTTGGATAGAACTGGGAAGAGAAAAAAAATATTTTATCTGTGGATCCATCTGCAAATTTCCATTAGCGTTAAGGATGCATGAAAAGACGCCGCATTTATACTAAGCTAGTTATTCCGATAATTACCCCAAACTGGGCACTGAAGAAGGTACCTAATTATTTTGTGGCACATTTTGGCTGGTTCTAGCATCCTTGTTGGGTCTGAATTTAGCAAGGGGCATTGTTATTAAATCCCCTGTGACAGGGGTCCTCCGTCCCCTCATTAAGGCTCACCATAGACTCAACATTAATTTAGCTCACTCTGACTATTATGACCCTCAGCCAAGCATACCCCCCAACTCCCAGCCAGCGTGGTAACAAATAAAACCAGGGCCCCCATGCAAAACTTATTTTGGGGCCCCAAAGCTCCTCCTAAAGATACATGGACACAGTAACATACTTATACACCCTAACACACATGTGCGCACACACTAATATACACACACCCACATATTAACATACCTAAGCACACATCTACAGCAAACGGGAACATTATATTAACTCTATTTTTGATAGCTGTAAATGTGCTTTAGACTTCATATGGAATAAATGTCTTTATAGTTATACTTTTAATCTATTGGAGATCTTAGAGGAAAATATCTGGTTCCCCAGATCTTGTTTCCAAATCCCCAAAAAACTTAATCTAGGTTAATAGAATTTGTAGCCCGCAACAGCTGAAGTGCCGGTGGGTGTCTATAGGTGACAGCATCAATTCTGTCGCCTTGTTGGTCAAAAGCTTGTCATGCATGATAGGCGTTGGAGTCTCGATCAGTTAAAGAGGCAAAAGTTGCCGCAGAATGCCCACATTAATTCTGGTCCTTTTCTGAGTTTTTTTTTAAAGAGTCTCGTTGGGATTTCCCAAGTTAGGTCTGTGTATTTGCAAGCACAGAGGCTAATTTTTATGCGCTGATCTTTGCACCGCTAGCACATTATTAGAGAGATGAAAATAAAGACACTAAACTGCTGCGTGATGCAATTTAGGGGTAAAGTAAAGGATATTAATAATCAGAAACACCTTTTTACTGCAGATTCAGCAGGCTGGGTAATGAGTAATGAGCATGGATGGCATCCAGCAGGAAAGGCTGGCGGAGGAAACGAGGATTCGGCTATATTAGTGGCCAGCTGTCTGCAGGTACACGTGAGTGTTTCGGGGTGACCTCATCTCTATTTAAAAAGCCCAAACATTTTTTTTTCCGCTTCATCAGGCTGCTTTTATACCCCCTCCCCCACCACCACCCTTCACAAACCCCATCAACATACAATTGTTTGTATGAGTGAACAGTCTCAGGCATAATTACCCAGACAATGGCTTCTAATGATACTGCTGAATTGTAGCAGAGGAAACAGATTCTGTCATCCCGACTGTTTTCTGTGTTAGCAAAACACTGGCCGTAGATAGAGGAAACACTTTGCGAGGCAAGCGGGAATATATTAATGTCAAGTGCTTTGCTTCCTTCTCGAGCTGCTATAGGCAGCACCACTTGTCAAGGTCATTCTCCATCTGAACACATGAACTGGGGACAGGTGCATGCGATCCTCCACAATATTCTTACATTATGCATCAATATATATATATATAGTATATATATTATATATATGGTACTGGAGTGGCTGAGAAAGCTATCTTCATTTAAGAACATTCTACAAAACACAATAACAATTCCAGTGGTTAATGCAACTCTACAAAACCAAGTTGACCATTCATATTTTAATAACTGATAACACTTTCATCAGTTCTGATGACAAACGACAAAGGCGTTAGAGACTCAATAATCCATCACTTCGTTGTATCCAGATAAGTCTAGGAGATCAGTAGTACATGGCATGGTATGGGGCCATTGGTTTCCAACCTTTAAGGATGACCATAAGGTCTGTTTTCAAGACAATCAAAAGCAAGATATAGACATTAGACAGTTTTTTACTTCTGTACTTTATTTTGAATCCTTGGGATCAATGACATATTCTGGCCTAGGCCAACGATGTCTAGGGCGAAGGTCTAGATGGTTGGCAGTCCCCCTTCTGTAAAACCTGGGGAAATAAGGCCCACTGGTGTTCAGTAAGGAGGCTAGGGAGACCAAGGGACACCTCTAAGTCATCGAGTGCCAGGATATGACATCATATCCCGGTTCTCCGCAGCAAGCATGATGGCCATGATAGGGAAGGCTGGGGGCAGCGCTGCATGGGATGAAGCAAGCATGTTTCACCTCTTCAGTATTCAGAAGTTAGAAATGGGTTTCATAAAAAATATCTTTACAATTGCTCAAGTACTATCTATAACTTCAATAGTAAAAATTTTAGGATCTTTGTTAGTAATTATTCTAAAATGTAACCAATGACATAAATGTTGTAGGCTGCCACAAGTAAGGATCTTGACAGTAGATCTAAAGAGATTGAAGAGGAGAAACCTCCAGTCATGGTTAAGGACACATTCTTCTAACAGGTTCTGTATTCCAAGACCTCAAAAGAACAAGGGAACATGATGCTCTAGATGGAACATCATCGGTCAATAATGATCTTGGCTAAAAATCTCCAGCCAACTGATTTCTTCAAAGGCTGCCTTCAAATGTCAATAAAGTCCGCTGAAAAATCTGGTATATTTGATTCCTGTAGAGTTCCCAGGTATGTATAGTAATGATATTCATGTTTTAGACCATGGTCTCCATCAGAGCCCTTCAGGCGGTATTGTGGGGGCCCATGGCCTTCTGATGACATAGTTGCCACCTGCTGTGCCAAAGGGTCACTCCGGGCTAGGTTTCCATAAACCTTAAACACTTGACAATGTGGGATTCGCTTTGCCCGTGCTACAGTAACACCCCTGCAGCGTAAACCACAGCCTCTCCAGACGTGAAGTAGTTAAACCAGTGAAAATAAGCCATTTTATTAAACAGGCCCTCGAGCCATTCACCACTAAATATGAAAATGAGTATATCGTGCGCATTTATTTTTTTTTTATAAGTGGGGGTTTAATTTCAGGTGCTGGGAAATTTTCTGATTATTTATGCATGATTTGCGAGCATAAATTAAAGAAAAATTACAAGTCCATCACGCCGCTGTGTCAAAATACACCGCCGTCGGAGCAGGGTACACAGAGAAGTGTTTATGTGTGGGTCAGTGAGAAAGTTAATTAGGAAAATATTTTTTTTCCCCCTCCCTGTGCAGGGGGAGATCAGGAGAGAGAGAGGTAAAGTGTCTTTCTATCAAGCACCGCAGGACTTGATGTATCCTAAATGACAGCTTTTTAGATGAAGGACATTGAAGGTGACATTTTGTCAGGTACACTCACGGTGGGTTTGTTTAAGGGGCGGATAGCATTTCCCCATGAATTCATTCAATGTCACTCAAATTGCCTCATTCTCTTAGTTCATTGTTTGTGCTTAAACTGCGGACGCGGAGATGTTTAACACGGACCAGGAGCAGAAGACCTTTTTTTATTCTTTAATGTACTTGACACTCATGTATGTCATAGCCTTTAATATCTATATCTACCCCCTAACCAGCTGCTAATAGTCTCAAAGTTCCCGACTGTCTGCAGATCAATTTGGATTTATTGGGGCAACTGGCATCGGCCACCATGCATGCAAACAAGGGCAGGAAAAGGGCCATTATATGGTCGGCATATCACAATATTGTCAAGATTGTTGGTAAATACGCCTTACAGTGCTCAGGGCTTGGTTACATGAGACCCACGGAAACACCGTCTTAGTCTTGATCCAGATGAATAAGAAGCCGCATGTGTTATGCTCATAAGCCTTAAGCCAACTAGACCTTGGGTGGCGCATTGAGAAAGAGCGAAGAGGTTCTTTGCCACAAGTTACTATGATTTGCACATCTGCACTCCATGGATCACCAAGATATGATGTCATAGCATGGATTTACTTTAGTACCTTGCGTTGTATTGTGGCAGAACAGGACAGTTGGAAGGTATGGAGATGTGTGTTGGGCCACCATAGATCTCACCAACATGGAGAAGCCCAGAGCCTACTCCACAAATTAAAGGAAAGACACAGACAAGGAAGGAACAGAAGCAAGTAATTATCCGCTTTGGGTCATGACTTGGTCCAAATGGCTCTTAACAATGAAACTGAATACATACTGTTTTTGGTTACATAGGTCACCAATTTTCAAGAGAAGCAGTAGGAGAAGCACTCATGGGGAACCAAATGTTCTGCCTAGTTTCCGCCTGTGCCAATTCATTTACATTGTGGACTTATTACGCTTTGCAAATGGTCATTTTTTAGGGGCCCTAGACAATTTGAAGGGCCCTCGGTGGCATCTTAGAGCTGTCTGTCCGGTGCGGCTGCTAATTGTCAATTGTAAGAATGAATGCATGGAAGGAAACATAATTCACCGCGTTGCCTAGAGCCCCACAGCATTATGATCCATCTCTGTCAAAAATACCCTATTATATTCGCCATGAATGGTTAAATTAGCTACTTACTTCACTTAATGTTTGCCAAGTGCTATAATAACAATTAAAAAACATTTGTATCGTTCAACTACTACAATTTAGAAAGGCCTTTCCTCAGTAACACCGACGCGGAAATTCCACGACCCTCCAACATTATCCCACTCAATATGCGAAAGTGGTTTAATGAAAAGCCAATTAGAAGAAGTGAATGACGTGTCGATAATTTGTTCAACGGTAGGCCATTTATCATTGGGGACCGCAATAATTCAGGGTCAAGGTGATTGTTTCTCGTGCGCAGATGATTTCTACAATTAGAAATATGGAGAGAGTACTACGCTCCAGTACATGTCCAGGTTTTGCCATGATAAAAATGGACCATTATTTGTGGAGAAATGGAAGAAAAAAAAGGCATCCTGGTGAATTAAACCTGCAATTAGTGCAATGGGGGTAAAATTCAATAAACAACTAAACGGCAAAATGGAAAATGTGAGTTTGAATAAGCTTTTATATTGTTTAATTTAGCCGTTGTGATCATTTTAAAATGTCATCGCTCCATACTCTCCCGATCTGCTGCTCCAGCGGCCGGTGGCCACACATATGTCCTTTGGCGGCAGCAGGCCTTAAAGGGCCAGGGCTTCCAGGATATCGGTGATATTGGTTGAGCATCAAACTTACATATCCCCTTATACGAAAAGACTACTGGGATCATGTAAAAACCTGGAATATATATAGTCATACCTGGGAACATGCGGTCTCCGGTTACCCGGAGTCTACCCTTGAGGGACGCTGCCAGGGCTGCTCGGTCCTGCTGACGTCAGTAGGCATTCCCTTTTGCGGGACATTGCGGGAAACACCCCATTTAAAGGGGAAATGGGCGAGGAGTTGGGAGACCCTCGCGACTCGGAGGATTCGGGTGTTGACCTGGAGAACCAGAGAAGCAACGCTTGTCCCGGAGTTCTCCAGGCCAAACCCAGAGAGTTTCCAGGTATGTCTACAGTGCCTGAGTAGGACCTTGGAGATAATTCCAAGTCCATCCCCATAGATGAATTTACATCAATTTTTAATGCAAAATGACTCAAAAGGATAGAGCCCTCCACATAATACTGTTTAAAATCATAAATGAATGTTCTGTGTCTGTCCGTTTCATTTAAGGGGCTTTTTCCATTCCGTGTTCTTTTTACACGCCGGTCTCTCCTTCCGCACAGCAGGCGTTTTATAATCGAGCTAGTTAAGCTGAAATTGATCTGTGTACCCTTATTTTTCCAAGGTCGGATTTCCGCGGCATTGCGCCGTACACTTAAGTTCAATTGCCGTTCTGTTTCTTATCAGAAGTGTAAGTGGAGGTTACGGCGGCAGAGATGCTTTCTCTCGCTCTCCTCTCTGGGTAATGGAAAATATATTCTAATCCGCTTGTTTTGTTCATGACTTTATTTTGTTGCAGAGCTGGGATTCTGAGCTCGAATGGAATGGTGATGATTTTGGCTGCGTTGGAAAGCTATTTTTTTTTCCCCTCCTCTTTTTCCTGGCTCTATGCCCACTTGGCCCTGAGAGATAGAAATCGCGCTGCCTTCATCAGGAATACAGGAGATGTAACGATAATATGTAGCAAGAAATTCATTTGCTCGGAGTCACTTTAAGCCTCCCAGGGATTTTCATAAAACACGTTTTAAAGGGACGGTTTAATGTCCCTGACAGCCTTACTAAAGGCAATTGCATTAATATACATTCATCAGGAATTTAAGAAAAGTATCCTGCAGTAGAAGCTGCAGCCCTGCAGCTGCAGTTGCCCTCCTCCTCCTCCATGGTCTGTTGATTTTTGCTGCAAGTAGCCAATCAATGGAAGGAAAGCGCTTAGATTGAGATCAATGAACAGACCCTACTAGCCAGCTATGTTTGGCTGAACAGATCTCTTGCCCCCGTTAAATAGCTAAGGGTGGGTAAAGGGCTAAATTCATATGGGGTCAATTTAGTAGAATCCCCCCCCAAGCATTTGCATGGGGGGGCACCACAAAAATGTAAAAAAAACATTCTGCTGTTATTATTATTTATTTATTATTATTTATTATTTTATATAGCGGCAACAGATTCCGTAGCGCTGTACAATGGGCTGTGTGCATATGATAGCCGGACTGCCCCTTTAAGAACGCACAGCCGTAGAATACCGGGCAATCTCAGGACATTTCTAATCATCTAACCCTGACAAAAGTAGCATAATAATACCTACTCACAATAACTAGCTGACTTGATTCAAAACCCTCATTATTAGCGAGAAATATATAATAAAAAATGAACATTAAAACATTAACTGCGCTCTGAAGGTTTAATAGCAAATAACACAGAAATTTTTAAGAAACCTTTATTCCCATGTAAATGTGTACAACCTATCATTGCCTGCTTCTGTGTCACATGACAATTTAGTGTACCTGGCAGAAAATAAGGCAAAAATGTCCATAATTAAATAATTAGTTCTGGAAAGTGCTCCATTTAGAGCCAAGAGTGCTGTATTAAATTGACATGAAAACCCGATTTCTCAACATATACGTTTTTCCCTACTTTCACTAATTTCCTGTAATTCATGGCTATACAAAAAAAGTCCTTTAGTTTATACTTTAAAGAAGATTTCATATTGATATAAATCCTGAAATACTCTAGGTGGTAGGACTCATGTACAATGATCCACTATATGCATTATTATGACATTTAATTTCATTTACAAAGCGCTCCCAGCAGATTCTGTAGCGTTATTACAATAGAGTGAAAATAACATTAAAACTGACAATATTCAAAAACAGGCAATAACACTAACACAAGAAACATAGTGTTACAGAAGGAGAAGAGGCCATTGCTCTTGTGGGCTTACAGTCTATAAGTACACACAAGTTTATACAGTTCTTATTGCGTATATATATATATTGTCCTTTTTCTGAACGCTCTGGCTTATTTATTCAGCGTACTATCGAAAACAAGTTTGCCGCTACATTTAGCTCAGCAGGACCCGGCTCAGTTACAGTAGAAAAATCACATTGTACTCGATAACCATTAGGAATACATCTTTGCCGTGAAGAAGGTGATACAAGGATTCAATGTGTATGTATATGAAACATTCTAGAATGTTATCTAAAAATTCAGACAAATGTTATTATGTATCCTGATACAAACCTAGTATATATATATATATATATATATATAATATAATATATATATATATATATAAAACAGATAAACATACATAGAAAATCTATAATAAACGATCTGGTGAGAAATGTCTTTGAAGTGAGTATATTTGTTATATAATATAATTTTGTAATACACCCTTGGGGTCCCCATGAGGACACATTAACGTAGTTACCTGTTATCTCCTGATTTCAGCTGTCGGCTATATTTTTGTGGGGTGTATTTAAATGCTATGCTTCTCTATTAGTATGTTCCCGTGACTGGCTGCAATGATGTGTTGACTGATGATTTCATGTTATGATGTGATTTCATCAAGCAAAAGAGTGTTAAGAGAGCCAAGATATAACCACCGTAGCACGTGATGTGTTAATACAATAACACCCGCTTCAAATACCACCAGGGCACTTTAAGGTACTTTATGCATACCTCCAAGGTGTCTCAGTTTGTGTGGGTCAGTCCCAGTTTTTAGGAACTGTCTCACTGTCTCGCTTTTGAAAGCAGAGTTGATTATGAGCTGGTTGGGGACATCCTCTGACATCCCGTCTACGTTATTACAGCACAGACCTCCAATGCAGCTCCCACGTTGGCCAGCTTGTGGTGTCAAAACAGGCGGGTGACCATGCCCACTTCTGGTAGGGCCCTCTTTTCCTTCTAGGATTGGGTCAACTGCCCACCATACCTGAACAGCCATCTTGTGGTAGTTGGCTGGAGAGGTTGCCAAGTTGGAGCTATAATGGACAGCCCTACATTGCAGTTCCAACTTGGCTTCCTCAGCAGCCAAGCCCCATGAGATGTCTCATTGGGTATGATGGTTGGGGACATCCTCTGATATCCCTGACCAGGCCAGGAAGCTGTAAAATCATTGGAAATCTACATTGCTGGTCCCATCCACACCCTTCTTGGGCCAGGCCACGCCTACTTCCCACCTCTAGCCACCCCTAGGTGGATTTGAACACCTTAGATGTTGGGGGGGTTGACTTTATGCAACACCTGCTATTTCACCTCCAGTTCCCTCTTCCAGTCCGATTTTTCTTAAGCCTATTCTAACCTTTAATAATTGCTGTGAAGTTTGTGAATAGGTGCTACAAAAATATGAAAAAAAAGAAAAGAAACATCTAATTTTCAGAAATTCCGAGCCGGATCACAGCAGCATTTTGTTACCTATATTCTTTCTTTGCCGAAGCGTGAATTATTCAGAAAGGCGACAATTTTCTTTGTCAGTTTTAACACGTTATTATGTTTAACATGCAATTCATAATCCTCACCTGCTACCGAACAGAACTCAGCATGGTTTCACATATTTATTAATTTCTGTTAATTAAAAGCTTTGCTTTCCCCCCAACAACTCAATCCACATAAAGAAACCAAAAAATGAATTGAAAGATGACAGATTCACTGCAGGAATAAAATCAGTATGCTGCAGGGGCTGGTTCAGGTGTTTTTGTCTCTGAAGATAACCTGTGACACTGCGTAGCTAAGGGTATATTTTTGTGTCTTCTTTACCCTTTTTTGTCCCATCTCCATACCCGGATCAACACCCGAATCCTCCGGGCCGCGGGAGCGGATTCCTGACACACCCCACCTCCTGCCCATTTCCCCTTTAAATGGGGGTGTTTCTCAGGATGTTACCCGGCACGCCCACCTATGTCATCGGGAACGCCCACTGACATCAGCAAGAACGCCCACTGACATCAGTGTCCCGCAATGGATAGACATATGGCTTCTGAATCTAAGACAATATTAAAGCCTGAATAAGAAAATAAAATGGGAAGACTAGTTCTGATCTGCTGCCATGTTCTGTGTTTCTGTTTAATCCAAACTTTGTGTTTACGGAGAATGTATACGGCTGGATATGAGAGGCCACGCGCTGTATAAAACGTAGCATGTGGCCTCTCATATCCAGCCGTGGGCCGCACTTATTGTCATCGGTGGACACCGGCCTTAAAGTGCCGCGGTCCTCAGTCCGGTCCTGATCTACAACTTAGTACTTGAGTTGAGACAGTAAGCTCAATAACCAACAATGTACCGGTGGCACAGATCTGCAGATCACCTGTGTGCCAGGTGGCCAGTGCGGACCTGTCCGGGGCTATGACCCCTAAAAAATAAAAGGACTTCTCTTAAGAGCTTCATCAGTGTGCATCTACAGTTTATAATCCAGAAATGTTTAGACGCAACTAAAAAAAATAATTAAATGTAGAAAGCTAAAAAAAACCCTCTCCATCTCCAGAGGGGTAAAACACAGAGTATACCAGTGAATTTAACACCAATAGAATTTTTATGACATAACGTTACAACGCTATACCAGCACTACCTAAACACCAATCGTTATAATCATATTTACACTTATAAATTAACAACCCTGTCGGTTTATTGCCTGAAAAATATAAGACTTTCCTTTTAAGATGATATAAGACGGTATAGTGATAAAAAAAACCCCCAGCACAACAAACTGCACTCCTAGACATGTATTCATGCAAATCACAACAAGAACACAACTCACATCACTTGCAGCACTCAGCGCACGCACATGACTGAGGAATCAACAATTTCGTGGGCCTGGAATCCCAATACCATGACCACCAACCAAATAAACACACGGACCCAAGCTGTTTGGTTAAACATTTGGCCACAAATTTTAATGTGTATGGGAAACAAACACAATCAATGAGTAACACAATAAAGTCATTGCCAAAATTGACACCAAAGGTAATACAGTGCATACATTCCCCCATCTGCCCCTTCCCATGCATATAACAACACCATTAATCCCAGCAACAAAATCGGGAAAGAGCATACCCAGACGCACCTTTCCCACACCAGGTTCTGAGCCACAGACCAGCAACACCAAAACCACCAACAAAACCAGAAACACACTATTTCCTATTAACTAACCATTATTCCACCCCACCTTACACTGACCAGCCCCACCACTGTGACACTGACGAGAAGAACCTTGGTCACCCTACTAATATAATAACAGGGAGGGAGGGTGAGAAATTTAGGTAAGAAAAACTGATTAGAAGTGACAGTTACAAAATGGAGGGACCTCTTTATACAGGACCTCCCGAATGCCCCCCAACCCCATGATCCTCAACCCACCTCTTCACCCATTCAAGGCCATTTTCAGTTAGTTCCATGGGCTACAAATATACAACTCATAACATACCTAGATGGGCACTCATACCTCCAAAGTGTAACCTTTGTCACTGGACAGTCCCAATTTTTGGGCACCGTGTCCTTGAGTAATTGTTGCCGCATAGACCTCCATTGCTGTTGCTATGTGGCCATCTTGCGACGCAACTGGACAGCAGTGTTGGGAAGGAAATACGATGATGGGAATCTAAAACATATCTCATATCCAGACGATACGGTGCGCAGGTCTTACACAACCGTATTATTTTTTATATTTAGTTTGCTGGAAATATTGTTATAGATCTTTGAAACATGGTCTTCTTCTCCTTCCATCTAATCGCGGCTGATTCCTTCACAGCAGGCTTGTCTCTTTTCAGCTATGGGTTTAATTAAAAAATGACTTACAGAGGCAAAAAAATGCTTTGGGCTGGTTTCTGGAACATGATACATTTAACACCGGCTTTATCTCCAAATTCTCCCCAAGAGTATAATAGAAAAATTTCAGATTTAAGGAAAAGATAATATTTTTTTTCCCCACAAATAAAATAACCTAGCAATGTCTATGACAAGCCAGAGCTAACGCTGCGCGACGGAAAGAAAATACGCAACTATTGTCACCGTAAGAACAATGTTTTTTCTTTTATTTATTTATACTTTTTGTCACTGTTTTTTTGGATTATTATTTTATGCATTAAAATCACATATTAGGCAAATATTTTGACTCCTGAAAAATTAAATACAAAATAAAACTATAAATACAGTAGAACAGATATGTGCATAAAGTATAAAAAATTGTCAGAAGGCAATAAAAAAGGTGCAGAATTTGATATAATTAGGAGGCACTCCTAAAAATTACTTTTTCTTACCTAAAGCCCGAGGTAGCGCTGCCTGCTGCCCCCCCCCTGCGCCGCCGTCCTTACTTCTGGGCGTTGGGATATGACATCATATCCCAGTGCCCCACTTTTAAAGGAAGCACGGCACAGAAGGGTGTTAATGGACAAGTTTGGGGGATCAGAGACCTCACTTTTGACCGGACCATTGAGTAGTGGCTTTGCAAGGAGCGTGAGGCCAGAATATGTCACTGTCTAGAGCACCAGGCTGGCCCTTATCATATAAGCAACCTAAGCAGTTGCCTAGTGTACAGAGCTCCTGGAGGGCATCACACGATACATCAGTAGGGTGTAAGAGCAAAGCCCCAACATCGTTTCCACATCTATATCTATCTAACTTTCTACCCTATAACTGGGCTTGGTGCGAGCGGAACACAGCGCGGAGAGACACCAGAGATAAAGGATCGTCAGTGAAGGAGACCAACGCACAGAATGCCAAAAGTACCCCAAACAAGAATTTATTTTACCAGATCCAGATGGCTTGGAGAAGAAGTGTAGAATCATACAACAGTCCAGATAACGTAGCCAAGGTCAAGGGCAGTAGAACAAAGTCCATAAAACAAGCCGAGGTCAAAATAGCCAGAGAATCTTTAGAGAAACAGGTATAAAGCGAAGCAAATATGGGGAAACTGGATACAGGCAGAGCTTGGTCAACGAGCCTTACTGATTATATAATTTTAAACTCCATTTATATAAGGCTTTGTGTTTTCCACCTGTCTGTAATCTCATATACATGTGACATGGTGGCCTTGTTGGAAGTACTGGTCTCAGTAGGAAATAGTTCTTGGAGCGGATGCATAGCCTAAATTATTAAACAGCCATCAGCCGGTATAATAGCTGCATAAGTATGTTCAGCGCACCGCAAGTCCCGGGTATACGTTTAGGTAGAGGCGTGTACAAGAGACGGTCATTCCAATGCAATTGGTATCATTCACAAATATGATATAATGATATCTTTTCTGAAAAAAAGACTATTCTCATCATCAAGTGGTTCATGAGAAGGCCATCATTGGGGGAATGACAACTTGCACAATATTCTTCATAGAAAATAATGTACAACACACAGAATCTATTAACTGCCAGGGTTACAACGCACCCTTGTGACCCAAAAAGTCTTCTTCTGATTGCTGTAGCCCTCGTTCATAGAGGAGGATGCAGGGGGTATATAATATACCCCAGGGTATCTGTGTCCAGTTCTTTTAATACACTGGCAGTGATTGTGTTAACCATGAATGTATAGCTCATCCATGCTAACTATAGATGATATCATACGCGCTATCCTTTATTCTGGAAAGTCAGAGGTAACATGCCAATGACAGAAAATCTAATGGCTTTAGAATAAGAGGAATGAATGCTATGAGATGAGAAAGTTAATTATATTTGACATACTGTCAACAACACTCGCATACCTGCTCCTTTCCCCATTCTTCTTTAAACAAATTATGTATCTGCGGCATTATAGTGTCTTTAGTAACAACAGCATCTTGGCACTAGAATGAGAGAGAGCACTAGATTGCGACGTAAATGCACAAAGAGAGCAGTTTAAATGTAATTTCCTTTGATAAAACACGGAGAGTAGACGTCAGGTGCCGCAAGACTCACACGAGACTCTTAAATATGTCTTTGGGGGCTTGGATAATCAAGCAGTGGAATGAAAAATCAGATAGTTCCTTTTAATTTAGTGATGTTTCTATAGCATTATGAGTAACACTATGAGACATTGACTAAAGCGGGCGATACATCATTAAATTCATTATGTACTGTCAACTTGGAAGGTTGTATTTGGCCCTTGGACCACCACCTGGACAACAATGAGCTAGAGTTTCAAAGAGGACAATGCCTCCGGGTAACATCACCAAAAAGTCACACACAGAAGCAGATCCATTAGAATATTGCAAAGCTGCGCAGCAAAATAAGCTGAGCGCCGACATCTTTGTTCAGGTCAAGGCTGGCCATATGATGTCCACTATCCAAATTTCCCACCACTTTAAGTTTCCTGCTAAGTAAGCCTACCACACTGCATTCCCAGTGACTTTTGAAAGAGAAGCCCTTATGGAATATTGTCCATGTCCTATGTAGCTTCTCTTTATTGACTTCTCTTTAAGTCATCAAACAGGCACCAACATTGCTCATGTTGGACATTTCATATGTGGTGGACAACTGAATGATGTTCTATGAACCTTCACAAACCTTGCCACGGACACTGGCGTCCTTGTACGGACACTTTGCCTATCTCTGTTTGGTGGCCCATCTCTAATGAACTCCCACAGTGAGCTGAGGGCCATAATTATGTAGGTTGCCTCAAGTTAATAGGATCTCCAGAGTATCTTGGTACAGATACTTGAGCTCCTTCCTTCTGTTCTGCTACTACTTTTATTATTTTCAAATATTTAAATCAGTCGATGTTTAGCATTTTGTAAATCTACATTTTCATAGTTTTATAATAGCGTGATGCATTTAATTATGAACAAGAATGTGAATGAAGAATGTGAAGAATGAAGAATGTGAATGAAACTCACTAATCTATTAAAAAAGCAATAACTCAATAGCACCTTTAGGTAGAGAAATCTTCCTTGACTCTACGTAGAAAAGCTTCGCTGAAATGTTTGATCATTTGATATAGTTTTAGCTAAAATGCAGAGAACAGACAGAGAATTTATATTCCTAAACCGAATCGGGTTTTCCGTTGAAACGATCCAGCCCGGCAGCCATGTGTAACCCATTTTAGGCATTCTTTCTTTTTCTTCCCCCTGCTGAGTGTATGGACTTCTAACGAGACCCTGATGGGAACTTAGGTTTAAGACATTATTCACAGCAGGTTATTTGATCTTTATTTGCCGAATGCATTCAGCTGTGTCCCTATCTCTAAACAATATGAGGAATAAAATGCACGGCACGCTCCATCAGGTCTCAAGCTCATCTTGATTTGCGGAGACAATTACAAGAGCCTTCCTCCAGCGGCCGGCGTGTTCACAGCTCTGCGCTCTTGCAACCTCTCCAAGTGAAAAAGATTGTTCTGGTTTGTTTTTAACACTTTTCCTGCTGGGTGCTCCTATATGTCAGTAGATGGGGTTAAAAAAAGGATCCCGAAAAAAAGATTAGCGAAAAGAGGAGGTACTAGGAAAATGACCAAAGTGGCATTAAACAAACATTTTTGCAATATATATAACGCAAACTATTTTCTAAACTCCATCCCATCTATGCTTCTCCCATAATTTGTCACCTGGGCCGGACTGGTGATGACAGAGTAGCTCTGGCACTTTAAGACCAGTGGCCATCTGATGACATATGTGTGGCCAGTGGTTGGGTGTGTGCACACTATACATTATGTTTTTATGTTCATGTGGATTGTTTACTTGGGAATTCTCCAGGTTTGGCCCGAAGAATAGTTGCTTCTCCAGTTGTCCGGGTCAACACTTGAATCCTCTGGTTCTGAGACACCCCACTCCTCGCCCACTTCCCCTTTACATGGGGGTCTTTTCGGCAATGTCAGCGGGAATGCCCACTGATGGCAATGGGAACACCTACTGACATCATCAGGACCGCTACCAACATCACCGGGACCACCCATACCTCCTGATACCACAAGTTCTCGGGTATGGTTGTAATAGATGAGGTTGGTCTGATGACTTTTTGGCCATCGCATGCCAATATCAAGTTCACTGGATGGGTCATGGACCTAGGAGACTCCAGAAGAGGGAGAGGAAGTGTACATGGGCCATGGAGAGAGAGAAACTGGCATAGAGAAGGTTTGGTATGGGCAACAGGGAGTGAATAAAAAACACACGGGTGTAAGGAGGCAAACAGGAACAGAGATAATATGCAGGGAGAGACGAGAGGGGAAATTATAACTAGAAAGAAGAGAAATTGATGAAGAAGAAAAACAATGTAGAAGAGGAGGACATCATATTTGTTGGCAGAAATAATATATTTCACATCTGAAAATGGTATTTATGGACTAGATTTTATATCAATCTGATATAACAAATGTCATGACCACCCGAGGAGTGTTTTATTTACTATGTCAAATTAAAAAGAGTCCGAGAAATTTGTTTAAGGAGGGCAGCACAGAGACTGTCAGATCTCACGCTTTGTGCATTGACCGATGATTAATTGTGGACCAAGTTCTGTATACATTTCACAAAATGAAATGATAACAGTAACGTTTCTGATAAAAGTTCCTGGTTTGGTGTCTACCTTATCTATGACTGAGAAAACTATAGATATAACGCTGGCTCTAAGATATTAAAAAGCATTATAAGATATGTGATCCAAGCGGTAACACATATAGAGACCCTTATCACTTGTTTTCACATATTGTAAAGAGTGATACCGTTTTCTAATTTAGCCCAAGATTTACTAAAGGGTAAAAGCCAAATTGAAGTGTATTTTAATCCCTAGTATAGGACTTTTTTTGTATGGAACGAGAAGCATTGGTTGAAAAAAAAATCATATCAACCCTTTGCTTGAAAACAGATGAATTCAGCCTCAAGGCAACTGTTGCCAATGTTCCAGGCTACTAAAATAAGGTTTTATTGCCTGTCTAAAGCATGTGGCTTTATCCATAAATCATTTTGTCTCAGTTTAACAAACATGTTTCAAAATATGTCCTTAAATTTACATAAGTAAATGTATCTTGTGATCAATCCATTCACATGTGCAACAGAAGTTAAAGGGACAATAATAATAATAATAATAATAATAATAATAATAATTAATAATAAATAATAATAATAAACATACAATGATGAGTTAAATATACTGTTCTTAGCAGATCTGTCATTTTATTATTTTTATCTGAAGGTTTAACCCCGTAAAATAAAATACCAACTTCTAAAAAGCTGTTTTAGTTTTTATGGCAACAATTAGTGTCCGCTTTTGTGTCACATGACAATTAAGTGTCCCTGACAAAAAAAATAAGAATATGGCTAAAGCTGGCACGATTGAAAAATAATTTCTGGGAAGGGTTTGGGTGTAAAATGGAAGGAATGGAAGGAATAATACTTCGAATGCTGCATTTACATTCAGCGGAGTAAGTGGAACTGCACCTTTAAGACACTTAATATATTATTGCATGCATGCTAAATGTTGATAGCAGAGTATTTTTTTTTTTATGATATCAAGAGAATCCACATATTGTGCGCACAGATTTATGGACCATAAATTAAGATGTGTTTTGTATTCTATTCCTTGCTCCCAGAGCAGGCAAGGAAATTTTCTGTCTCCCCATAATATCCTGCTGACAGGACTGTCTTTAAAAAGCTTTTAGATAAATATACGCATCGGAATATACTCTCGGGTAATAAACATAAAATAAACACATCTAAATCAATGTGGCTAAGTAAAAAAAGTAAGTCAAGACACAAACAATTTGATTATTACAGTCAGGATGGATGGGTTAATTCCTCAAAAGCTCTTCAAAACGATGACCGAAATATGTAATGGGTCCATGAAATTAACTAAAAGGGAGGATGGAATATTGGCTATCACCATTAATAAAAAGGAACGGACTGGTGATGAAAATTGGCCTTGGCACTTAAGGGCCGGCAGACGAAAAATGACATGTGCATGTCCAGCTGCCACATACATTCATGCACACACTACACTATTACTCTTGTACGGCTTGCGGCCATGCGAATCCAGCAGGGGTTGCATACTAAAGCAATGGATCGTCTGCTCGATCTTCGATAAGGGTAATTTGCCTGGCGTGTCCGATGGCCGGTCCAGTCCTGTTAATAAGGCAAAAAGGACATCGGATGTGTTCATACCTGGGAGTTTTATACCCAACTACCAATCACTTTAACTACAAACACTATATCGAGGTGACCTTCCAAATGGTTCCAACACTTGTTATAAAAGCAAATACTTGTCAGGATGTAAACATTTTATGGATTAAGTCATCTGTTCTCAAGCAGGGATGTTAGTAGTGATAGCAGTGATAAAAAAAACACCATTTGGGATGCTTAGATATCATTAGTAGAGCCAGGTCAAGAATGTGTAACCTTGAATTCCTCTTTTAAATGATCATATTCAAATAATATTCAAAGTAGTAAGGATGCATCTAAGTAAAAATGTTATGTCTCCATGGACCTCCAAGGTTGATCGCCATCAGAACAGTCTGCCGATGGGTAGTTGGGAGAAAGTAATGGAGGTCCTCTAAATTGACCTGTTATGGGCCTTTGACACTGACCTTCATGGTGTTAATACATCACCGTGTATTAAACAGTCAGCTCCTAAAGTTTCACATGAACACATGTCTTAAATAAACATTGAATGACTTATAAAGATAAATGTAAAAATGAAAAACGAATGAAGCAGATTTGGGTGACTTTTTTCCAATAACCTGTTTTGAGACTAAACTCATTAAGTGTAACCTTGGGTGTCTTTTCAAGGAACCATCTACACAAAGGCCTGGTTAGCGATGAGACGATAGCCATGGGTTATAAAACACACACACACAAAAAGTGCCGCATTCTATTGCCAGGAGAGAAGGAGAAGTCATTTCCCCGTGGCACGTCTGTAGACATCTCAGAAACCAGAGGAAGGGGCTCAGAGAAACATTACAGAAGTGAATTCTTCCAGGCCAGAAGGGGATGTTAAAATATTTTGACAGTGCATGAAAGAGAAAAGCCAAAGTTAATGAAGTGTTCTAGCCAGCGAGTAAAAGTGAACCGTTTACTTATGCATGAAAGTTACTGATTAGCTTGGACTTTGGATCAGTGCTATAATGAGGCCTCAGCTGGTGGTACAGAAGAATAGAATTTAGTCTGCTACAGGGGTTACGAGAAAAGAATTCTGCCTTGATACCGTTCATCAGATAACATGCATGGCTGGGAATAAAGGCCCCCTGTTGTCTTTTTTTACACACTATAAGAGAATTGTTTTAACTTTAAGATGCCCCAGCGAGCGGCACGGGAGATATCCTTTTACTTTTACACTCCTGCTGTTAAGTGGTAATCAGATTCCAAGCGTCTCGCGCTCATTGGGATCGTCCCCTTAAATCAAACTTAGAATTAATCCCCCAAATCCACCGCCCTCAGCATTAAAAGCTATCGCTATCCAGTTTAATTAGGGATTGAACGCAACAAAGCAAAAGGGTTACACAATATGACCCAACGAGGCATCGAGACCACACAAGACTTAAGACCCCTATGTATTCAAAACATTCGGTAAATTGCCGATTCAAGTAGGTTTATGACAATGGGATTTAGTTTATTGACTTTTTGAGTGAGAGAAGAGATAGATAAATAATACATTTTGTATATTGAATTGATGTATAAATAAATTTTCGATTAAAAAGTGCTGCTTTCCTGTACTGAACTCCCACTCTTTTCCCGATGGGGAGATCTTCTCATGTCAGGCGTGCATTCGCTCCACTGTCATGGTCTGATGACTCCCCTGTTGCCTATAGGGAACGCATCTAACCTCCCGGGGCAATCCCACATCTACAGGATTCCATCAACTCATAAGAAGTAGTGAACCAAGCAAAACTGAGCTAAGAGGCAACCCAATAGACCAGACACCAGGCATTTAAATAATACTTTCAATGTTACTGTACTGCTTCAAGAGAAATTACATTCATGCATATGCTTGTGTTTATTCAGATGTGCAAACACCCCGGTGGTGGCTTATTTAGACAGACATCATTTATTTCAACGAGAACTCTTATTGTTTTTAACAACATTATTTCATTACAAAATTTAGAAAAGTTATGTTGCCTTTGATGCATGCTGTGATTTTGGAATCAGTGTAACATTCTCACATTTACACAGATGTACACACGCACAACAACACACATGCACGCACTAACACACACTTACACCCTCATTCTCATACACACATCCATTCTCACGCACATTTAAACACCCATGCTCACACATACACATACATGCTCGCACACAAACACTTACACATACATACCCATGCTTATGCATACACATTCATACTCACACAAAAACATTTACATATATAAGGTCATACATACAGACCCATGCTCACACTTTGCTCGCACACACTTAAACATACTCATCCATGCTCACGCACACTTACACATACACAACCATGATCACACATCCACATCCATTTTCACACACACAAACCATACTTACATATTAACACAGCCATGCTCACACACACAGTTTAATTTAATAACATTTCAAACTCACACTTTTATAATTCTAATTTCTTTAAAAAGTAACAGATGAGTAAGAAAAGCTTATGACTAAGCGAAACGCGTCAAGCGATTATAATTGTTTTTATGTTGTATTTGTAAACACTCCATGTGGATTTAGAATAAAGCACTTATAGAAATTGAACTTATATCCGTGGGGTTCTGTGATGTTATTTCCCTTCTGTTTCTACTGATTTTTGTATTTTTCCCTAATTATGACATCACTATATGAGACTATGTTCAAATAAACTACTAATTTGCATATAGTGCCACATTAAAATGATTAAAAATTAAAAGCAATAAATTATGTATTTTAATATATACAGATCTGCTGACAAAATGTATGTTTGTCAGGCAGAATCCCTTTAAATGGATAAATAGCAAGCGTTCACCCCACGGGGAGCTAGCTCGAGCATTCTAAAAGCAAACAGTAGACTTCCATATTGTCTGCATTAACCTTCTTAAGTTTTAAATGATGTTGCATTTCATTCTTGGCTATTTTGTTCCCCCTAGAATGTCTACTGTATCTTAGCGATTTGCATAAATTGATTGCAGGCAGAATAACCAAGGGAAATTTATCCAGCCTCTAACGCAAGCGACCTTCTATATTTCTCTTGTTTTCTCACACGTCACTTGGAGTGTTTGGCATTTGGTGTCAGAGCCGTTAATTCGGCATCGAGGTGATGGCATTTACTGAGCGCACATATCCTCTCATACAAACTTCCATCAAGAATTAAATTATCTCATTAGATGAACAGAGAACAGGCACTGTTGATGGGCATCTTACACTCCCACGTTACACCACTGACTTTATAACACAGGTTCTTCGAGTAGCAGAAGAAATCTCTTCTCCCCGGGTTTCCTATCCACAGGAATGTGAAATCTAAGGATATACGGGTGTGATGTTAATCATAATATTAAGACTTTACAATATGACTATATGCATTCATTTCTTCATTTGGTGAATAATTAAACCCATCATGCCTGTTGAGATGTGCTTCATTAAAGGGGCCCAGCAATACAGGCCCTGGGCAAAGCAATGCACTGCCCCCCCCCAAAAAAAAAACCATGATGTGAGACAAGGCTTAATCAACAGAAATATGCATATGTTTGTACATGTATGGGAGAGCAGGGGAGAGCTAGCTGCTTTGAGTCAGGCGGACAAGGATATATGGTGCAGTGGATGCTCATACACATGTATGTATGGGCGAGAAATGTGTCTGTGTGTGGGGGCAGGTGTGTGTAAGGGCAGTGTATGTGTATATGTGTGTGTAAGGTCAGTGTTAGTGTATATGTGTGTGTCTTATACATGTCTGCCCATACAAACACATATATACGCTGCCCATATACACATCTATACACATACACTTCCCTTACAAACCCCTGACCTTACACACACATATACACTACCGATATACACACAAATACACTGCCCTTATACACACAAACATACTGGGTCACACTTGTCCTTACAGTACCTCTTTCTCCCCATCTCTAACCTTTCTCCTCTCCTCTTCCATTCTTCCATCTGTCATGGGAACACAAGGTCTGTCACTTCAGAACTCTGCTTTGGTGCTGGAGCTCGGCATCAATTGCTTGCGCATAGTGAATAGGGAGCACGGGAGCCGAGGTCTGAATGTTGGGCTGGTTAGAGGGAGATTGTGATCTGCTCAGAGGATGCCCGCCTGGATGCCTGCACTCATGGCAACATGAGCGCTGGTGTGGGTAGCGAGTGTCCGCTACCCGATGAGCAGGGCAGATTGGGGAGATTGCAATCCTGCACCACGCCTTGGCATGACCCTGATAACCGGCCCAGGTGAGACAGCCTATCGGGAAATCTGACCAGTATCTCTCTGGTGCCCACTATTTTGGGTGCCTCACCTCTTGCCCCTCCCTATAGATATGCTACTCTTCAAGGTGTTCCGTGTTGAATCACATTGCTGGCAACTGCCCAGTGTGCCCATGTGTTAAGACGGCACTGCTCTTTAATGCAAATGATAGTGGGACATTTAATTTATGTGTCCCTTTATGTCTAAAGAATCCCCTTTGTCAATGGTGTAACCACTGGGGTGGCAATTGTGACGGGACCCACCTCCCCAGGGGCCTGAGCAACTTCTGCGACCCCTTTGTCCCCAGGTCCATAATTGTTAAAAAAGGACTAGTTTGACCTGGACCCTAGCCGATCCAAGTTGGACTAGCCCTGTTGTGAACAATTTTGAACCAACACGGGAAGACAGGAACGCAGTGGGGTCACCTTTTTGGATGGACTATCAATGGATTCCTCCTTGAAGGGTCTCAGGGTCAGCATATTAATAAAGTTCCCATGATAAGCTTAATATGGTCACTTTCTGCAGATACAGAGTTAACAGAAAAAGAACCTCAAAGGATCATAATACACCCGAACATTTTGGTCAAGAAAACATCAAGAGAAGATGATAATTTAAAATTTCACATTAAGCAGGGTTTAGAAAAAGGAGGCCAGAAAATCATCAGATTAACTAATTACATTCGGAACTCTTTTATTGGCTGTGTAAAGGGATCATTAGTCATACCCAATAAAGTAGAAGAGACCTTGTAGGAACTGGTGAAAAAAAAGATTAAAATGAATGGTAAAATAAAACTTCAGGATTCACGTTAACCATTTCTTTTCCAGAGCAGGCAATAAACACAATTTTAGCTGAGGGTAAAAAAAAACAGGGAATGGTTACCGATGGGCGAGGGGATGCCAGGTCCACTTGCTAAGAATCTTGGACACAAATCGTGTTTCTTCCTAGAAGTCTACAGAGAAGCTTAGAGGTAAGGAACATACCATACGTAGCAAGATGTACTGCTTTGAGTGCATTGACCACACATTATGGCATTATCCAAGCTTGAGTGAAATATTATATATGTAAGTTACACATAGATACATACAGGGTCGGTTGTGGTTTGGGATAGTTATTAGTTGGTGATCATATGGTTTGACGTTGTACTTCCAAACAAATGCCCCAGAGGACACCTTGAGTTTGGCTTCCTATACAAATACTTCATTCATCATGTATGCCACCACAGAAGCTCGTCTCATTAGAAGCCTGCTTTTTTTGCCTAGAGGCATGTGGAAAACTAAAACTTAAGAAATGGGATACAGAGAAAGACATTAAATTATACCTCCAGATGACTTTCAACCCTTGACAATATTGGTTTACAGGAGCAGAAACTCCATTAAAGGGACCAGGTTGCTTGACCTTAGGAGCTAGAGCGTAAATAGTGAATTAGGAGGAACCTTACACTTATTGAAAACAGCAGAGCTGTCTAACAACTGGTTAACAATGTGAAAGCTGAAAGCCCTTTCAAAAAATACTCCATAGTCGGAATCATAAAGTCAGTAGGGTGCAATGTTTTATATGATATGGGAAAAATACTAATTGGCGTGGTCAAGTACTCCTTAGCCTGACTGGCTCGGAATAGCTTGACCTGATGATCTTCTCGTCGGATCTATAGGTCACAGCAGCTAAATGTTCACCTAGTTAAAGAACAACTATTTCCCTCAGTGTTCTCCATCTGTGTTTTTATGGAACCTGCTCTGCTTCCAGCTCACGTAATCAATTTCCTTAATTAGTTTTTAATCAGAAGAAGATTACCGGGTACCTATGAGCATGAGTCACATAGGTGCTTCATTATGATGCAAGCAAGATTTTTCTTATATAATAAGACAGTCAGTCTGGTTGTGATCACAGTACACATAAATAAGGCTGTTTATCAAGTCTGGAGGTTATAACACAGCAACTGGCTCTACGGGAACATTGGCAACTTTTAGTTTGGAAGCAATTGCAGCCCAAAGAGTCATTTGACTCTGCCTAGGGCAGAGACAATGGGTTAGTATTCCTAGGAAGACAGTTCCAAAGTGATGGCAGTCTATAATGGGAGCGGATAACTCAATTGAAACCCCATGTTCTCCTCTTTCCTCCCATGAGGCCCCCTCTTTTCTAGGAGCTCGGAATGTTTGCTGGGTATGAGGGTAACGCAGGGTTCTACAGCCCTAAAAGTCACAATAATGTGTATGGAAACGGTAGAAAATGTAATTGTAATGCTAACCAAAATGTGAAATAATGGGGGTGGTCACTAAAGTGCGGTATAGCCGTGGAGCACGTATATCCTATAGGAGAATCAGAACATGGAACCAGTAACTGGGTTCATTTTATCTTAGCGCCCCAATCATTATAACTGCACTGCAGGTGAGCGAACGAGAGACTTTCTCCTACACATTAGACACCAAAGATTCTTGCCTACAGCGGGAGTTGTGTATAGTATACTTGTGCATTTGGATTTGTGTGAATCTTAACAAAATTTACCAATTTCATTAAATCGTACTGAAGAAGAGGAAGGACCCCCCCAACAAAACAAATGAAAATGAAGCAGAGAGCTATGAATTTTTATTTGCATTTCATTGCTTTTTCACTCATTCACTCTTCCTTCTCTCACACACTCTTTAACTCTTTCTTACACTCTCTTAATGTCTCTCTACCATCTCTGCCTGCTGCTTCTGTATCCCTGTCTCCTTTTCTGCAGCTCCATTTCTTCTCTTGCATCGTCTTGTTCTTCTGTCTTATTTCTTTAGACTTCACCCCATTATCAGCATTTTCAACCAGGCCTCCCGGAGCACTAAAGGGCAAAATCTCTGCACACACCCCTCCCCCCACAATTGGAGGAACAGGGGAGAGGCTGTCCCCATGGGGTCCGCCATGCACCAATGGCTCCGCCATTTTGAGGAAGTACTCCAAAAGGCCAGAATATTGCAGAGAAATTTCTTCACCTTTCTTTCTCCATGAATGCCTCTGCATTATTATGACTTCTTGACCGATCGGCTGTTAGGGAGACATTCATAGACAGTGTGAGAGAGCTTGAGTGAGAACTAATTTCTTTTCTGAATGGAAAAATACAGCTGAATTTTGTCTGAACCGAAAGGACATTCGTTATCCGAAAACGAATGGACCAAATTCTAAATAAAAACATTGTCAGAATTCTAATGTATAGTACTAGAAGGGGACCCCTGGGGCATACATAGGAGCTGTCAATACAATGCATTACTGAGCCTAATGGTACTTGAATCCAACAACTGGTTCATAAACGCATTCCTGTCCCAAGAAAGGGTTAATAAAAAATGTTTTATTAAATCCCCCAACTGCTAGATCTCACAATCCCGCAAGGCAGAGTATGGGTTAAATAAGATTTCAGACGCATCCGTGGTATAACTCTGCTGGCCTTACCCGCTATGCAGCCACATAATTAAGAAAACAATTCAATCTCATTAGTAAATGTGATGGAGTTTGGGAGAGCGAGAGCGACGCTGGTGTAATTGAAATGAGCTGTACACACTGGGGAGGGGGAGGGTCACTTACCCTCTCGCACACCACGGACATTTCGAGATTTGCTACAAAATTATCCTTATCCTTAATGGAGGAAACACAAAGAATTGTTTTTTTTGCAAGAGTAGAGAACAATGCAACGCAGTAACGCAGTAAAATGAGTAATCACTTGGTCGTCTGTGGAACCCGAACATTGTACGCATCGGCATTCAGGTGCGCTGACCTTCCCTAGAATTGTTTGATAAAACAGCGGATGTGTAAAATTCTGTACACAACTAGAGATTTCACGGCAGGTAGAGAAATAGACGGGTAACATGGCCGAAAGGTTCTTCCGTCATATCTTATTCCACCTAAGGACATTCACTATAGACAGAACTTTTAAGAGTCAGTTAGATATTATGAAGAGTCAGTCCTGGTGAATTTCTTCTGTAAGGAGGCCATGGATTTTTGCCTACTGGGTGCACCCACCACGTGGAGCTTCGTCGAGTTGGGAAGCGGAAGGAAATAGACAGTTAATGCTCACAAATGTCACAATTCATGTAATGATAAGCTGGAGCTTCTACATGGTGGTTAGTTGCTCATTTATTTCTAAAAACAGAAGGCGCCAGGACACCAACTTTGGGCCATCTATGATGTCCCATGCGCTGTAAGGTCTGATAGACGGAGGTCGGTTGATTTGGGCTGTACTCGTGTATACCAGTGTGAACGTACTTCCTCTCCATGTACTCCACAGGACTCCATTTGCCTGTCTATGCATAATTGAATGCTACATTCTTTCACTGTTGGGCAATAACCTCCAGGTATAATTTATACATTGTGTTTGATTTTGTAAGAAGACAACACAATACCTTGGGGCAGAAGAGTCGTCTGAAGTATACATGTTGCTTTTTCTCTATCGACAATGTTTCCGGGGTTGTTTCCAAGAGTAAAAAAAAAGTCTTTGCCATTCTAAAGACAATCAAAGTTTCCCTTGGATCACATTTCATTCTGAAAAAGCCAAACGACCACACTCCATTCCTTCCATCTCCAATCCTCATTCTAATATTTTTATATTTATATCATTTTCTGCACACGAAGACAAACCTATTTCTATGGCCATAGGCACTATGTGCGTTTATGCCACATGACCACATGTGAAGTCAGAAGACATGTAACATTTTAAGAACACGTTCCATGATTCATGGGCATAAACTGGCCCCGTCATGAACGTTTTTTCCTTTTTGCCTAGTTGAAGTTGCCTCATATGTATTAAACTGATGCCTTGGATCAGTCATTTTAACACGCAGGGTCATCTCAGCCCTTCTTGTAGGAAAGGGTCGCTGCGATTGACTTTTTACAGTAGAGGGATATAAACCAGTTGACATCTCCAAGCCACCTGCAAACTCACAATTTAGTGGCTGATCACTTTATTCATTCTGGGTTCTTTTACAACTTGAGAATCAAAGTTGTTTTTCAAAGTTACACAAAAACTGTTCCATTTTGTTCTGAACTACTTGTTCCATTTCTCCGATCAATTTCGAAATAATTGAAATCTCGAGTAATTATAGCTTTGCCTAGTTGCGCAACCTTATACATTTGCATTGGCAACGATTCTCCGTTAGTTTTTAGTGGTTTCAAATAACAAGACTTTTTCGGGGCAGTTGCACCCCTACCAAGTTTTTATTCACAAATGCATCTTTAACGTCATTCCAGCTTTCATACATGTTTTGTTTTTGCATATTGTCAGGCCACATCACCTTTTGATTTCCTTTACGTCTCCTAAAATAGAGGAACTCGATGAATCATGTGGCCTCCCACAGCTGTCTCATGAATTAAGTTGCTCTGAGATGGAAGAGTGTATAGAAAAATACAACTGTACACTGACAATAACTGATTTATATGTAGTGCCATCTAATGATACGAGAAACGAGTGTGGAGTAAGTATATTGTACTTCTAGGCCACCCAAGAAATCCAATGGACCTACAACCCATCTGATCGCTTCATTGTTGAGTAGACAAAGCTTTTTAGCCAATATTTCTGGTTATAAAGCCCAAAAAAACATTTCTTCACTGTCCAAACCTCACTTCAAAACAATCAAAGCCCCATATCTCACCACTTGATGAAACAGATCGACCCAGGCTTTGGGCTCCAATCCACAACGGCTGTCTAGGGATGAATTCCCCACACACCTTAAATTTATGATTTAACTTTAGATTAAGATTTTAAGTAAAAAAAAAATGCTATTTCTACAAATAAAACAACCAGAGAGAGTACAATGTATAGGATTTTGAGGGTATATTTTAAAGTGGAGGCAACGTTGAAGTAAGAGATGCTGACTATGCACCAAATCATTATCTAGTCCACAGGGACTAGCTTGATGTCTTCAAACTACTAACACATGGACCGGTGAGCCTTCATATTCTTTTATTTCCCCAAGTGCAATCATGTTATTTCAATTATTCTGAGTAAAAGATGAGCGGTTACATATTGTGCCTACATTTTTTTTCTGAGCATAAATAGTTAAGGCAAAGAACACTCAAGGATTACTTCTTCATGATCATATCTTTTACATATATAAAACATATATAGACTGTTGAATGTATGTAAAAATGTTACACTCTGGTTCATGTGTGTATACTATAGATGTATTTGTTCAAGTTTTCAGAAAAAGTGTCAATCATGGGCTGCTTATAAAAATAAAGGCTAAAAAATAACTTATTTTTATTAATTTTGTTGACTTCTGCCACCAGAGCATAACGGATACATAGCTAAGGTCTTAAGCCTAAACATGTTGTGTCTCGTGGCTTTTCTGTTTAGTATTATATCATCCGGCAGTTACTACTCTGGAATCACGGGAAGACTGCACTGGACCATGCCTCAAGCCTCAAACATCTTTACCACCATCCTAAAAATGTAGACAATGCTTTGATTGTCCACCGGGATGAAGCCTTCAAAGAAACCTTTCATGGGCAACTATTCCTGCCCCGATCCCAAAGACCAGTTGAATTCTTGGTTTCTGTCTTCTGATTGGTTCCTCATGTCCCCATGCACCATCTTAATTGGTCATTAGTTTAATATCACCATTTAATGTGTTAATATGCCGCGAATACCTTTCGTAATGATATGTTTCTGCTGTACCATATGCTGTTCTATGGTGCATCCTTTGGGGCGAAATGCAAAACAAAATGTTACAAAAGGCATAAAGGGGCTATAAAAAATCACCAGTTTCATGTTTTGAGTATCTGATCACAGGGTCATATAATAATAATTCAAATAATATTATTCTATATAATGTTTAACCCTCTTCTCCATTCCCCTTTGATTGGATTTCTGTGCGCCGTGGTTTCATCAGTCAACGGGCAAACATTTGGATTGTCTTTTCGCATTGAGCTAGTGAACCAGTGATAAAAAAAATATATTTTTTACCGGTATTATTTTTCATTATGTTGTTCCCCCTCCCACCGAGCGTGCCCCTAAGCTTAGTCCCTAAAATGATGATACTCCATAGCCGGGAAGTTGCTGAACACAGTGAAAGAGAATTACGGGAGAAATGTAATATCTGCTGTGTAAACTAGGGTGAAAAATAAAAAGAAATGCATAAAAAATGAAAATAGGAACATCTGCTTTAAAGAGCTAGTGGAGCATAACTCACACGCAATAAAAATCTTCCCGGCGCATAATATAGGGCAGAGATTAACCGTCTGATCTCTGAGAGGGAGCATTCTTATGGGTCAGCACTGTTTATTTAGCAAAGGAGAGCCAAGACGGTCATTTTTCGAATAAGTTCTCCATACTGCGGTGGATTCATAACAAATGCATGTTTGACTCCTATGCTGATGTGATTATAAAGAACAAAGTCTTGCGGGATTGTGAAATATGCAATCTCTGGTGTAATGGCGTGGATGAAAAATCTTAGCACCTTGGTGACACAGATCTGGAATTTCTGTAAATGATTGTTTATGTAAACTTACAGTATATAAAATAAATAAATAAATATATATATATATATATATATATATATATATATATACTCTTAAAACAGAATCACCAAAGAGGCACATATCAATTTGGATTCCAAAGAGGGTCTGATCACCCCCTATAAAGATATATGATGAGCATGTTCATATAGGTTGGGGTAATAACATGAAACAAAGCGGGTTTAGAAAAAAGGAGAAGAGATGCTAGATTCTCCATTGATTTCAGATTGGGTAAAATATTAGCCCTATTCGTGGGGGGAATGGCAAAGACAGAATAGTCGTTGGCACCGTCAAGGTGTTCCCTCTACTGTTGGTGCCCATGCCAGGCCATTTCCACCTCCAACTCGTCAAGAAAATGCAAGAAGCTGAGTGTACTCGACGTCCCCAATGGTTAGTTCTCTTTATATACTTTTCTTGCATTGAATTACTTTAATTTCAACATCAAGTAGCATATCGATACAAATGGCAGAAGTGATTAAAGAAGCACAGCAGTCCCAAGCCATCAGCCATAGGCGGTTATTACAGACTTAACGTACCATCCATAGAGCGATGGCCCTTTAAGCCACTTATCAACGCCATAGCTGTCTCTTTTACACGCTGTCCCCTTTATTCAAACTCAGTTTTAAATAGGATAACAGGCTGGACGATTGACTGCATCAAATATGCGCTGAACTTTCTCTATATCTTATCCTGTATTAAGTCGGGCGAAGGCAGCGCTTGTTTGATAATACATGATGATATTAGGTATTTGCTAAAGCCAGTATAACAGGCTCATTGCTGCTAATTAACATCAAACACTTAAGAGGGTCGGATTTATTAAGTGCCTATTGTTTGCGATTGAAAATCCAGCTTCTTTGTAATTTCCAGGGTACACAGCTCATAGGAGGACCGTAGGATGGATTAATAGCTGTCCTTGAAATGAAAGAGATTAATAGCACATTTTACATGGGCAAAGGGCATAAGAAAAAAACAAACAACAAATATGGGGACATGGCGGACAACCCCCCCCCCCCAATGAGGCAAGTGATGCTTTTCGCATAATTGCATTAATTTCATTTTATTGCTTTCTGTATAAGAGAGAACTTATTGTGAAAATCATTTGGGCAAAAGGTGATGTCTAGAATGAATGGACGGAGAGAGGGCTAGATGGCTGACATTTTGGTTGTTTTGGGGGCCAGTTGTGGCAGGGTAGTCTTTATAGTGAGCAGATGACACAGTTTGGTATACTGTATAGTGATAAGGAGTAGGGTGTTTGCTGGCACATTTGTATTTTTGAAGACTCTCTGGGGCCTTTCCTTAAGAGCAAAAAGGTCAGAGGAGACCTGAAACCCTCTCCTACTAGACCTAGCAAACTGAAGGCCAAAACATGTCTTTTTGGGGGGTTCTGGACCGATATCATGAGTGGGATCTAACGGACACATTGATGAAAATGTAGTGACAGAAGGAGGCAAAACTCATTCAGATACCCCTGGGTGTAGATTTACCATTGGGCAAGCCATTTACAGTTTTGTCCACGTCCTCGTTCTTTGTACCTATATCCAACTCGGTCCAGGATACAGTCATCAGGTTGGCCATGGTAGAGCTACGTGAAAGTAATTTTAGCAGATATCTACATATTTATGAGATAATTAGGTGAGGAAGCTATACTAAAATACATCCAAGTCAATGGGCTCAGTCTCCAGCTTCAGTATGATCACGATCTTTCCAGTCTTCCTCTTTTAGTCACTAAATCTATTTTAAGGCTATCACCATTATAGAAATGGCTTCAACCAATGCGTTGAAATAGCAAATTAAGTCAATACAAAAGCTTTCATTGCTGTCCCAACAACATATCATGTATTTTCTTTCTACCGTAGGGCCTTAATAAACAGAATGTTTAATAAGCCAATAATTTCCCTTTAAAGTAGCGGTATAATTTATATTTTCCTCCTTTTAGTCTGCCTGTTGCAGTAAAAGCCTTCTTAATGATAGTGTTTCCCTATTTTATTGGCTTGATCCATTGTGCTAAAAAAAAAAAGAAGCTAATTCTTTATTGCAGTCTTGGAACGCTGGAGCCATATAGTTAGTCATAGAACAGGAGGCAGCGCTCCAAAAGCCTGCTATATCACAGGTTTAATGCACAAGCGGAACAGATACAGCTACATTTCAGAACGAGTCAATTCTATTATTACGCCAACGCGCTTCGATGGGTTTATGGGAACTGCCGAAATCTTTACTCCTCCCTTGACAGGACGTCGCGTCGCGGCGAGAACGTATTTACCTGTAATTTGTATCTGGCAACGTACTAACGATGCATATGTTAACCCTCGGAAGCCTGGAACGCCAAGAATCAAGGGGTGACCCTTAATGGGTTAACGAATTCAGTTGGGGAATGGGCCCGCCATTGTCGGCTTTCAATATTCAGCCAATAGGAGTCAGTATGGCTTGAGATCGGCGTTCCATTTTGGAATATTCAGTATATAAATAGTGACAGTGCGACGTTTGGAATAAGAAGTATTTTCTTGCGTTCGTATAATAATAAGAAAAAAATATTGGTATTTTCTAATATGTTTTTAAAAAGAGGTGCCTGGTCTCAACAGTAGATTAAATAATATGCCCAATAGCCCTGAACTGGCCATCTAGCACACCAAGCAAAAGCCCAGTGGGCGATACTCTTATAGTTATAGTTACTGCCACTCCAGGGGCAGATCAGTCCACGCAGGGTGCGGCTACCGGGTGAGAATAAATGCATGAGAATAAATATGTAACGGAAAGTATACGGCCAGCAGCGGCGCTTTAGGATCCGCTGGCCTTAAAGTGCCAGAGCTGCTTAGTCTTCCACCCAATTAATTATTTAATATAATATATATTAAAAAAAAACAGTTTCAAGGGGATAATAAATGAATATAATCTAATATGAGATCACAGATGGAATCGGCATTTTTCTTGCAAATGCCTTTTTAAATTAAATAATGAATTCTTTCTTTATTTACTAATAGTGCGTCCATGCTAATAATATTTCGTAATAATATTCTTCACTCAGTTAACAGTCAAATTCTGCTCCTGCGCTTGGTACATGACGCATGTCATTCCTCTGTAGCATAAAAATTCTAATTTATTCCAACATCTACATGGAAGATGTATTTTGTGAATTTCAATGGGAACGAAACAGCTTTTCAATTAAAAATTTGCGTTGCATGTGGCATGGAAATAATTATGTAACTGACACAAACAGCAAAAACATGGTTATTTTAACAAAACCGATACACGGACCTTCAACATTTCTGCTATTAGTTATGTTTTAAGTAGCAATCCAGAGGAAGAATTAAATGTTTTTTATTTTTTTTTATTTTTTGCTCCAGTTTCAGAATATAAATGATGGAAGTAGATATATTTATACATTTAGACCATACCTGTTTAAAGGGAAACAATTGTTTTTTAGTTGGCTATTATTATAGAGATAAGTCTATAAAAGTAAAATTAATGAAGTTTAAGGAGCGTCCTTCTTCAGGATAAACTTAGAGAATATCTATCAACTGTTGCAATTGATACAATTTTTTTTTATATATATATATTTTTTATAACATAATTAACTTCTAAAACTTAATTTCATACTAAACCACATAACTATATCAGAAAATTTAAATTCTAGGGATGGACATCCTAGAATCTTCCTAAATCAGGAAAGCCCCCAACACTTTGACTACAAAAAAAGAAGTCACTTTGGGGCCAAATAATCATTTTGTGGTATGTAGAATTACAGCTATCCATTTTGTGATTTTATGTAACTTCACAACTGGGGGCGTTTAATTGAAAATCACGTTATAGACGCATAGCTCCGTTGCTGTCAACGTCAATGCGCCGGCAGCACTTGGTCATAGTGCTTCCAAACGTTTTGCAGCTTTTTTTGCCAACGTATAATTTTGCAGTCCATCATCAACCCAGATGCCTCTTTTCCTCCCAAATTTAATGTAAAAATGCATTATCTGCTGCTTCTATACACATTATTGAGGCTTTTATGGCTGTAGAACCCTGCGATCCCCTCATACCCAACAAACATTCCGAGCTCCTAGAAGACTAGAGCTTTCAAGGAGATGCTCCCAGTGGGTATAGTTCTACAGGGCAAGCTATTAAGAGTTGTCCGTCTTCGACTGTCCATTCCATGCACATTGTTTTGCGCAGAGAGGGCAATCTTCACTCTTTCCATTCTGCTTTTCTTTAAAATCAATAATGTATTAAAAAGTTGATCAGAACAAAGACAGACACTATCTCCCGCTACACCGGAGGATCATTACTAAACTTTTCTTGCTGTGATTAGGGTGACAGGTTATAGACATTTCTGATTACTGAGAGTTTAAATTGAATCTATATTTTTTAATATCCCAGGGCATTCTTGATTTTTTTATGTTTTTTTTTATTTTTTATTTTACCACCAAAAACGATAGATCCTTTTCGGTGTACAACAAATAAAATGTATTGGAAGAAGTTAGTCCAGCCTGGCTTCTAGGCACTAGGGTGCAGCAGAAGCCTTTTGTAAAAAAGAAGGCTCGGCACTTTGTGGCTTGCGATCGTATTTTCATTCACTCACATCGGAGCCAAGATCAGGGGCTGGGTGAAGCAGAAGGTGAAAATTGGAGTGGGGAGGAGGAGGCCTGTTGGAGATGTTCTTGATGATAATTTGAATGAACCCGTTAATGATCAAAGTGTTACAGACTAATTACCAGTACTTACCTATGAGATATTAAGTAATCTGTCTCTTTTTTTGCACATAGAGATGATTTTCTTAATGAGCTTCAGACTGACTCTTTTTTTTTTTTTTTTTTTTATAAATATTTTATTTATTTATGACTTAAATTTTTCTTAAGTTGAGCATTCCCAGGAGTCGGTGATGTATAAAACCAGTCACAGTTTGTTGTGAGATAAAAGGGAAAACTTAGACTAACAAAGTTGGTGCAAGGAGATGTCATTGATATTTCGCTCATACTCTGTAGGTGTTTGGCCGCTGCACCCGTATCTAGAAGTGTTTTGAGGCTGCGGGGTGTCCGTATTGTTTAAAATTTGGGGCCTGCTGTCTGTTTATGAAATAGGAAACTGAGTATGGAGAGACTGGGCAGCCCAGTTATGATGTTATTATGTCGAATGTGAATTTGCAGAGTTTTTCCACTATTACAAAAATAATTACAAAAGTTTTCAAGCTGAAATATGTAACCCGTAGGAAAAGCCAAAGATACATTATCTGTACAAAAGTGTTAGGACATCTGACCATTACACCTACAGGGAATTAATATGTAGTCGCCCCCCCCCTCCCTTGCAGCTAAAACAGCTTCAACTCTTTTGGGAGGGATTTCCACAAGATTTTGGGGAGTTTCTGTGGGAATTTCTGCCCATTCATCCAGTAGAGTATTTGTGAGGTCAGGCACTGATGTTGGATGAGATGCCCGGCTCGCAATCTCCTTTCCAGTTCATCCCAAAGATGTTGGATGGGGTTGAGGTCAGGGCTCTGTGCGGCCGGTCAAGTTCTTCCACACAAGACTCATCCAACCATGGGTTTATGGACCTTGCTTTGTGTGTTTGGATACAGCCATGCTGGAACAGAAAATGGTCTTCCCCAAACGCTTCCCACAAAATTAGAAGCAGAGCATTGTCCAAAATGTCCTGGGATGTCCCCTTCAGCATGTCAGGTTTCCCAATACATTTGTCAATATAGTGTATGTAAATGCTGTGAACTATACAGGTAAAATTTTGTTGCTCCTTAGCTTCTAAGTCCACTCTCCTCTAGTGTCTGTGTTGGGATTTGGACCCAATGCAACCAAACTTGCCGCTCGCACGAGTGCCTGTGAGACCATGAAAATTTAGCAACTCTAAATGTTACATTGGAACATTTTGTGGGTTATAGGGTGGCTATGAGGCTTTTGTAAAAGTCCTTCAGTTGGTATTACTGCAAACTTCTCACCGAAAGGATCCAGGTCATGAACCTGGTGTGACCCCGTGGAAAATCCGTGACTTTCACAAGTCAGCTGGTGTCTTCTCGAGCTGCCATGACGGATGGCATGGGGTTTCAGCAAACAGTAGGTTTCTCCTCTCTACAGATATCTGGGTCAACAAGATTTATTTGTCAACAAGTTAAAAAAACTGCGATCCTGTCACAGCGTATTCCTTTTATAGCATTAGGTTATAGGTAGCGGAAGGGAGAGGTCAAAACGTCAGCGCCGTAGGCCTCATGATTAATGATGTCCTTGTAGATGGCCCTGCAGGAGGTAAGATGTGCATACAACAGTCACAGTAGAGATTACACTAATTCACTTAGTATTCACTATGCTTATAGAGCAAACTCGACCAAACTGTACTAACCCGTTGGCTGTCTGTTAAAATTTTCTTCCCCCTGCAGGTTGAACACTGTGTTACTTTTTCTATATATAGGCATCTCATTCTTGTATTTATATATTTTATAGTTCCCATAAACCAATCTCCATATTTATTATATGTCTCAAACAAATTGCACGCTTCTCAACTTATAGCCCTGACGTCGAAGCTCATCTTATCATAATCAAGGCACGACAATGTTCATTCTCGCGCATGCGCTCTCTCTAGAAAACTGGGTGTGATGTCACCAGCGTACTGCACTAGTATTGTATTCTCCCCTTGAACGGGAAGCGTGGCACGCTCCTGAAACATAATTGAAAATTTCAAATAATGGAAAGATGTTTAGATTGATGTTATTAAAAGTGTATTGAAGAATTAATGTTGTAGAAAAAAAGGCTGAGAGATTATTATTAGTTCCCTCACAGATTGCGGGAGAACAAGTGATAGAATTAAAAGAGAATATTGTTACAACTCATTGGAAGTTCATAGAGGATGGGGGTGAGGAATGAGGAAGTAAGGGGGGGGGTGATAGAGATAATGACGGTGAGAGAGGAGATTATGTATTATAATAAAATAGCAAACCAGGATGTAATTTACGGAGACATGAATACAGTAAGCAAATAGAACGAGGTTGTGAAGATAAATGGCCATAATGAGATAGAGTTCCTGTTTTAGAAAGATAAGTAGTGAGAGTAATGAATGATACTCAGGTTTATAGTAACACATAAGGTAAGCCAGGGGTGAGCGGGCACCTTCTGGCCCAGGGGGCAGGTAAAGCCAAGTGGCTCCATTGGTCTGTTGCCCCCTCTTCTGGTAACTCACAAACACATACTTACATACTTACACATACTCTTACACTTACACAAGCTTACACACTTACGCTAAAATACATACACATGCTCATACTAACACACACTGATGCTAACACACACTTACACACTCATGCTAACATATACTCCCTCTCCCACACACCAACACATGCATGCTCCCATGCACTTACACGTACAAATTGATGCTCACACATACTTACACAAATGCATTAATGCTAACACAGATAAACATTCATGCTCACACACCCATACACATTCATGCTCATACACACTTACACATATACATTCATGCATATACACACTTATACATACCCTCTCACTCGCTCCCTCCCCTCACCTGCTTATCTCACCTGCAGTTTTTTTTTTTTTGCTGCTCGCACACTGGGCAGGAGTATGAGTTAGACCCCTGTTGCCTCTGCACTCAGATGTTAGGGGGCTCCTTAACCTTTTTGATGCCAAGTGGCCTGTTTACTAATGACAGCTGGTTTTACTTGCTTCTGTAATTATTTATTACCTAGCATATTACTGTCATTTTATTTGTTTGCTCCTTGGGTAACAAAACATAGGTGCCAGTATCACACATGTGCAATGGAGTTTATTCACTAAAGGGAGAGTTTGCTGGAATGTTGTGGTTTTAAGTCATCACTCATTATAAAGGATCAACACTGGCAGGTTTCTTAAGCAAGGGCTGAGCTGCCCCTGTACAGGTGGAGGAGAAGGTTTCAAATTTGGGAATCTCTTGTGGTATTCATAAAGACTGCCTACGTGAATAGAGGCTTCTGGTATAGAGTATCATGTATGGGGTATCTTCATTTGAGTTCTTGCTGCTCTTATTCATACGCGGTGCTCTGTTCTACTTTCTTCTACCATTTTCTCTAATAACCCAAAGTTATTGATAGGTAAACAATAATCAATTGTATCATGTAGCCAGATGTACATCTGGAGAAAATATTGATTTTGCAAGTCCGTGAAGGATAAGAGAATACATGAGAACACACGCAGATACACGCAGATACACAGGTCTAGATATTAGGAAACTGTTAACAGTCCTGTTGACACAAAGATGTAGCCATAGAGGATGACACAGAATAAAGATGCGCAAATAGCTGCACACGGAGATTCATTCACAACGAGAGAACAGATAGAGTTTAACACGAGATACTTGGCCAAATACACCGAATGAGATGAAGGAAAGATGAGCGATAAAGCAGGCGATAGAATGAATATATAAGTGGCAGCTGATATACAGGAATACGAATGGAAAAACAGCTTGCCGATAAATGGAAGACTGTCTAAAGATACACGCACAAAAATGAAGTGATCTATACTGATGCTTAATGAGGTGACGCAATCCTATAGGGCAAATAACAGTATTGTATAACATACTAAAAGATGGGAAACTATTTTTAAAAAAATATTAGCCCATCAATAGCCCATAACATAGATTCTACTGTAGTGGATTGCTAATTGTGGCAATTGTGTCTTTTCAAAAGACACCTATATTCAAGTGAGGATTTTCACTGTCATATAGCACCAAGAAATAAAAACAATTGAGTTAGATATCCTTTCATCAAAGCAGAATATGATGGAGTCATCTCCATAATGTGTGACCATGACAATTTACACAATCACCCTGAGACCCTGAGTTTGTTGTAAAGTTCCGGAGAGTTTTTATAAACCCCCAAGAAGGTCTAGGGTGGGCCAGCATAATGCAAAGTTGGTGAGATGATGAAATGTTAGTGATTGAACTATGCACTATACAGGGCAAGCAAAATTCTTCTTGGAGCAGAAACTCACTGGGGTTGGATCTTCTTCATCTTGATGAGTTGATACCTCAGCTCTCCTGCACATTCTTGCTTGGCTACCAGGACTCCTGTAAGCAAAAACCTCTTGGCTACTAAATGAGTTGCATTATTCAAAAGCCTCTTAACACCCCATGCAATCTGGCCATTGAAATCCATTATTCGCACGTCCGATTTCCCAGCCACTTCAGATAGTGCTTGGAGTGCTTTATTTGCTTATTAAAAGCCTGTCCTGATTGACTGGGTAATCATCCATTATTTTGCCAGAACAGAAATATATTACTAAAATATATTTGTCATGTTCCTAATCAGAGCCACCTCCCTCCCACCCCAGATACCTTATGGCGATGCATACTAAGCAAATTATACTTTAATAGTAGAGAGAATCTGCATAAATGATCAAACGGGATTGTAGCAGCGCAAATTACACGCCTCTCTCCGGGGAAGTAACGTTTGCTCCCCAGGACACAAAATTTCACTGGGTTACTTTATTAGTCTATCCACAGGAGACGTGGTGGATTCTCCAAACTCATTGTTCTCAGTAATGTGGGTTTGTGCTAAAAATTCAGAATCACTAATTCATTTAGCGTACAATGATACATTATTTTAAGTATACTTTGAGAGACTTTGATGAAGGAGACCTTCCTTTTTGTTTTACGCGGAACAATAAGTGATTTTTCAGGGCCATAGGGGAAAGAGGGGGCACGCTTTAGCCGCCGGGCTCAGGGTCGGCAGAAGGACCTCTGACCCTGGACCAGGTGCCAGGAGTTCTCGTTATGTATCTTTGAAACCATTAGCTTTCTTAAACTTTAGAAAGATCTTCTAGGCTCGCCTACAAAAACAGCTATGTTACAGAATAAAGTTCATTCAGTTATCTATGGTTTGAGGATGATAGAACACCTTTATAAAACACATCAGTCCTTTTTTAAAGGGTTTAAGAAGAACCCTGCCTTGTTTCTTTGGTGTATTTGTACTGGAAAGCAAAAGTCCATCAGAGTCGATGCCCTTGCCTGTATTGTTGCGTCAGGTACCTCACTTGACCCAAAAGAGGTGATATTTTCCAATATTTATATTCTCCATTGGCTCAAAAGTAGTCACACCATGAGGAGGTAATCCGGTAACCCTCTTAATTAAAAACATAATTATTTCATAGCTTAACAGTAGAGAGTATGATTAGAGCACACAGACATGTACTGAATTTACTTGATGGGTGGGGTGGACTGTGAAAAAGACTTAATGTCCCATTCTGGGGTAGATGATCTACCATCTTGGACAGGAGCCAAGGCAAGGAGAAGGCATGAAGTGGAAGGAACATGGCAGGGAGTGGGCAAACATTCCCCAAGGAACTCAATAATATCTGTACCTCCAAGGTAAATCCAGAGCATCCCCAGGGATCCACCTTAGATGTACATCATGTCTTGGCCAAGAAGAATGACTGTTGGCAAACTGAATTGACCGAATATCCTTCCAGTAAAATGTGGTTGACTTCTATTGACAATGAATTTAAAAGATGCCAGTATTATAAAAAAAATACATTTCAGTATCAAATAGAATCTTAAGCATTACTACAGACTGGAGAAGGTGTGCTATGTAGGCCAAACGGTTGTTATATACACCCTCTTAGAATGTTTTTCCATAGTGTTTTATTTTGGATATCAGCTGTCTTGCTGACAAATGCACATGAAAGTCAAGACACAGAATCACCCACCTTGATCAGAAATTTTTTACGAAACAAAAGATTTGGCAAGCGAGAAGAACCGACAAATAAAAAACCAATCTCTAAAATATAATACTTCCCATCCTTGCTTTTGAAACGCGACTTTTCAAGTCTATTTTATCTCCTGCGCGCAGGCGGAAAGCGTTAAAAAAAAAAGAGAAGCTGAAACATTCATAATTAATCCAACCAGCAGCTGGAAGAGAAAGCGAAGGGAAATATCACCAGCCAACACTACAGACCCCTCGTTTGAGCTTCTCTTTCATTCCTCGGGCACCGGGAACTGTTTGAAGTTTTTGGGAAGACTGTAAAAGCTCTTTGTACCTGCCTATCCTAATCATCCTGCAGGGCTGTTGCAGGAAATAAGATAGCAGCCGCGCCGTATTTGTATGCAGATTACTAGCGTACAAACAAAGAGAGACAGTGCATGTAGGCTGGTTATTATAAAGCTCCCGATAGAAGATGGTATTTGGTTCGGTTAACACATGTGCTTCCAGACGAGAGCAAACAGCACTAAGGTTTGAGAAGAAATTGAGTTTCGGAACCTCCTCTGACGGGATTAAGAAGATGAATGAGAAGAAGATATGTTCTGTTTACCAAATGCGCGTATCGCATGACTTAACTTGTGTTGTGTCGACAGTGTACACGGCACTTAACAAGAAAATGTGATACTAAAGAATGATGGGAGCCTTGGGGAAGAGTGTTTGGTAAATATCAGGACATAGATGGAAATACTAGACCTTGACGCTTTGCTAGACCGGTGTTTATGCAAAGAGTTGACCTTCTGTTGATGAGGGTTAAGAGTGATCTCCTTGGGTTCCCTACTGGCCTGGATTGCCCATCTGGCACACAATGGGCAAAAGCCCCAATAGCACCACACACTCATAGGATCCGGGGCAGGCTACGTAAGCATAAAAATGTAGCATGCAACCACCCATATCCAGATACCAGTGGCCACAATTACATCATCAAGCGGCCACTGGCCTTAAAGTGCCAGGACCCCCTCGTCATCACCAGTCCACCCTTGGATGATTTAGATAAAGATGGAAAGTTCCATCTATCGTGTGGATCTATCGTCAATGGTCTGTCTCTAACAGACACCATCTTATGACCCTGTTGAATATCCCTTTCCATATTCCTGATTCATATAAATAACAGGTTTTTTTTTCATTTACAGTTTTTTTTTTCATTTTTCATCTACAAAAATTAACTTTAATTTTGTTAATTATCTGTTAAGGGAAAACATGACCTTTCCCTATGTTCGGAATACGGTTACTCTATCACTGGTGTCTCGAAAAATAGATTATTCACGTTTTTAAAATTCTTCCCCATCCTTTAAATCACAAACACGTTTTATCCTTCGCCGCTCCTTATCTCCCTTCTTGCTCATCTCAGAAGTTAAACTGCAGGCAGGGTTTTTTTTTATTTTTTTTATTAAAAAAAAAAGTACGTCTGCGTGAACATTCGGCAAGGTGACAAGCGCTTGTTCTGTTTTAACACTTCCTTTATTTCACGTCGGTATATATTTTTGTATTTAGCAGACCCTTTTCATTGGAGTGACTGCAATATATTAGAATGGATTTGTGGCGTATTTTTGATGAATGAATAGCCTGATTCCCCAAAGGTGCGGTAAAAACGTTACAGAACAATACAGCAGGCTATCCCAAAAACCCATTCAGCCAGAGCCAGGCAGAAATGGCTTTCTAGGGATCTCTTGATGTATGTACATATTTGCCAATATTTTATTCTAAGTAAAAAATGAAAGGCGAGAGTCGGCCTGGATGCGGGTATTAGAAACCAAACACAGTCATTAATTCAGAGGTGCCCTGCAGGACGGAAGGGGCGGTGGATGCAAGGCTCAGCGCCTGTGTAACAAATGGGTTTCAGATCAATCATAAACTCTTTTATTCCTCAGTCATTGTCGGATAAGCACATCTGAAAAATGTTCAAATGAACCTAATGCACTTGGAGCTCGGCTTTCAGAAGTGGAAGGTTATGGGGGGTATATTATAAGGTCAGCGCTTAATCTGTTATTGGCACAGTGATAAAGTGCTCATATTTAGTAACTACACATACACACTACACATATATATTTATATATATTTATACACACACACTACACACACATATATATTTTTATATATATATATATATACACACACTACACACACATATATATATATATATACACACACACTACACACACATATATATTTATATATATATATATATATATACACACACACACTACACCCACACATATATATATATATATATATATATATATATATATATATATATATATATACACACAAATTCAAATTCAAATGTTTGGGGTCAAGGAAAACAAGCTCATTTCTAGCTGTAACATAATTGCAAAAAAGGTTTTCTAGTAATCAATTATCCTTTGAAACTTAACTTTGATTGGCAGACACAACGGCTAATATATATATATATATATACAAGAAAAAAAAGGTCTGTGTCTTTCTATCAGTAACAATGGGCAGACTCGATGGGCTGGATAGTTTGTATCTGGTTCTATCTGTAGAGGGGGTAGGTAAGGTTGGAAAAGGTTGGAAAAATACAGGGAGAGTTAATATAAATTAATCTGTCAATAGAATCCACTATATTAACCCCTTAATGATACAGCCTGTACATGTACGGGTTCAAAATGCATTGTTTTCAATGGGTTTAGGGACCACCCATTGTCCTTAAGGGGTTAATAATGACAAGCAAATGCAATGGAATGAAGAGTAAGCTGGCTCCTTAGCATTGGCAACGACCCCTTTATGTAGGGTTGGATGCTCGGTGGTTACCTCTGTCGAGGTTTGACTACTGAGGGTCCCAACCGCTTGCCATTAAAACAGAGAAAAGGTTTAGGAAGGCTTGAATGACTGGAGGGGAAAGGAGTTGTGTGTCCGCCTGCGCGATCTTGCTCTGTGTTGGTGATTAATGGCGCACACTACATACAAACGTTACCCGGGTGTTCAGAGACACAATTTGATGTGGTTCAAGTTCTCCTCCTTGAGCAGAACAGGGCAGGGGGCACCTTGTTTAAACAGTTTCAAAAGACCTCGCAAGACGCAGAGTAAACATTAACCATGGAGCTTCAGAGATGGAGGCCCGAAGCGCCTGACCCTACAACCCCTCATCTTAGTCCAATTGATTTATATTTTCATCACATGATTATTTCTTTGGTGTTATCCCTCCGCTGACTCGCTCAACACAGCAAACAACAACTTTTTCTATCATGCCTCTGAGTGCGTCTGACCTTTCTCTCAGAGCTGCTACAATATGAAGGGTGGAACCCGCTGTGTTGCTAAAATGGAAATTTGCTTTTATAGCCAATGGAAAGAAAACGGTTTCGGTGCTCTGGACAATGTTTTGAGTTATAATGTTTGCCTTTAGGTGTTTATGAGAACAGTCAAGTTGATGAGGGGCAAATACTGTATGTACAGATCGTGAGCCCCCCATAGATTCAAACCCTATTCATTCAGCTCAAACCCTATTCATTCAGCTCACAATGGAGAAGCAGAAAATTATGAAGTCGTGTGACACTCTTTCAGTATAAGTACGATGTAATTCAGGATAAGTACGAACGCAAAGATGGTTTAAGCAGCTGTTTGATCCTTGCCTACGATGGCGATATTAATGATGACCTTTTCCGAGACTCACTATTATTTGTGTCCAGAGGCAGCCGGCTGGTGGGCCCAGGGGGACATTGCCCTCCAGGCTGTCCTAATTCTCCAAATATGGCCTATCTACTCATGGAGGTTGGGCTCAGAGGGGTCATGTGACACAACTTTACCAGACTCTGTGGTAGAAAAAAGCATGAGCTACCCTAAAGACACACGCCAGTTCTGCACAGTGTGAGTGAATGTGTGTGTTAGTGTGTGTGTTAGTGTGTGAGTTCAAAAGATGTAGTCTCTGTCCCATGAAAAAGCAAGTTACCTTCCAGTATCAGTAATTCTATTTCCACTGCACATAAAATGCAGGTAGCGTTCCGCACTATTAGCTTCACAGCGCTGAGTTTGGAAAATAAATGTTTCAGATGCCAATCCAAGAAAATATTCCAGAGCCCCAGGCCTGTTTCACCAAGGAAAAAAGTGTTGATTTCCATAATTGCGTCCCTCATGTGCACAGCAACATATTTGGCAAGAGCGATGGGAGAAAAAGTGGTGGGAGCTCTGAACGTTGGCAGGAGAAGGATGCTGCTTGTTTAACAAGACACTAGATGTTTTTTTTCCATAGCCCAATCACTTAGTAACCGAAAGCCAAGAGAGCGCCATGCCTCCTGTCCACAATGCTGCTCTTCAATGACCACAGTCCTTCATTAATAAAGAAACCAAAATATTTAATTCATAAGACCCTTAATAGAATGATAGAATGGAATGATAGCTCCATTTCTAGCCTTTTTCTTTGCTTTCATGAGTAGGCACCTCCTCTTTATCTGATGTACAGTATTTGGTTATATTCCTTAAATTGTTTTAATATCTTATGTTATTAACTCTACATTTCTCCAGTGGCTACTCCAGAAAATCCATTGTCTTTGAGAAATACGTAGATATGTAGTTAGCCAAGGAGCCCCATGGTGAGCGATCTCTTTTTTTCCCTTCTCATTTTGCAGTGTGATATAGTTGAAGGTGATACTTTTATTTTGGGTCAAAAAGACCTAGCGTTACGGGACCTCAGAGGTTTCTTCTTTAAATGGAATCGACCTACCAGGTTCTGGGATACCACGTGACTCAAAAGAGTCAAAAGACTTGGCCTTCTCTTGGACCATTATGTCTATATCCATTTTCCTTTTAATATCAATTATAACACAGTGCTTTGTAAAAATTATCTGCAAAGCTCCAGTGAATACATTCTTTCTGTGACTACAGTATAGTGCAAACTTACATCATATAAATATATATTATAGTTCAATCAGAACAAAATTAGCCAGTGACATCACATGTATGTCTCAGGTGTGATGTCACATTATGCTCCGCCCATGTAACATCTTGGGTGCATCCTACCTACCAGCACCAGCTCATTGTGAGTTTCACCAGAACTCAAGATGCTTTATTACACCACATGTTTCCTCTTAGCCCAAATCTTGCCATATTTCACCAACAGACAACAAAAAAGTAATTAATAATTCTGAATTAAAATGCATATATATAAGAAGTGCCACATACAGATGCCTGTAATGTGAGACGGGGCTATGGGCTATGGCGCTGAGGGGTTAATGTCCTTTGTTGCAATGTCTGGGATGCAAATCAGTTGTCACGTCTTTTAAGATAGAATTAACCCTTTTATGGCCGAAGACCTGCTCCACACTCTGCAGATCCATTATTCTCCGCGTTTCAGGACGAGAGAGAAGCAATTTTTCAGAATGCATTTTGTGTTCTTTAAGCCGAGCCTCGCGTTCCCATCTGCTGATTTATGCAAATCCCCTGCACATTGCAGAATTTGTGATTTGAAAATAAATTGGTGACTCTCTTGCATCGTTCCTTTTTACTGTGAACGTTACTTATGTATTTTTTTTTGCACTGACGCAGGAGGCGGAGGGCACTGTACAGATCCTTTGTCGGGAGATGGAGTTTAATCTCCTGTTTGTGTGAGTCACTGGCCATCGTCTCTAATCCCACGAGCTCCAAAATGTTTAAACTCCATGCTCCAGTTTATCCAGCCAAAAAACTTCCGCGGTCTCTCTTCACCCCCCCCCCGAAACTCTGTTTAACCCCTTAAGGACAATGGGCGGTCCCTAAACCCATTGAAAACAATGCATTTTGAGCCCGTACATGTACGGGCTTTGTCATTAAGGGGTTAATATAGATCTATACAGTAACACATAACAATGAAAAGCCCTTCTTTGGAGGTGAGAAGCTTGTGGAAATTGTGATGAAGAAAAAGGTTGCTTTTCAGCCGGATCGGTGCTAGGATCCTTTTATGGATCGCCTGGCAAGGGTTGCAGTTGAATGAATGTTTCTAACGCTGCTTTTAGATCCGAAAAAAACATTATTCGGCAAATATTATATTCAGAAGTATATATATTATATCTAGAATAATAGTTTTAAGGTGACCTAGCCTCTGTGCTTTGGTGTCTTATGTAAATCCATATCATATTTTTTTGCGTTGAGAGCAGAAGCATGAAGGAAAGCTAATGGGACACACAGTATAAATCCACTCTTCATGCAGACTTGGTGTTTGCCGTATCCAGATTCTGCATATCCCATTGGGCCCTATTACCCCAACTGGAGATTGCAAACACAAGCAAAGCATTCATCTGCGATTGCTGTGATTCTACTTTGTTTACAACTTAAAGAGGGTAAAAAAAAAAAAAAGCGAATGAATGAATAATTTCTGAAATTCATAGTGCTCTATCTGCTTGTCATTCTAATCATCGCTGTCGGTATATAGATTTAATTTCCCCGTCTATGTCTCTTTACACCTCTCATGGAATGCATACAAGATTAAATTGATTTATTTCCTAAACTTCTGCAGAACCTCTTGGAAGCCATATCAGATTACCACCGTTCTACGGTATTCCACTTATAAAAACCATAAGCTTTGCTTCTGTAGTATTTGCAAATTTGTCACATTGGTCTCTGGATAAGTAGCTGCCAAAGGATTCATTAAAGCAGTGCTTAGACTCGAGGTGTATGTCCCACTATTAAAACTCTGGTTATGCTTAGTAAGCATAAGCAAGTCCTAATTACTAGCTATCATAAGCAAGTGCTATTTTTTTTTAGCTATACCTGTGCTATAAAGGCACTGCGGGTTTCGTTAATGTTTTATTGATCTTAAGCACTTGCGTGTACATGTAGGGACTATTAATACTAACCATGCTAAATAGAACCAGATTACAATGGAGATCACGTTCATTGTCATAACTTTGACTGCTAATGTTACAAATCGTAAGACCTAACTTTGCTGCTGGAATCCCTGATGTAGGCTATAACGCAATAAAATATAAAAAAAAAAAAAAACTGAATAACGCAGCTTTTTCCTGCTTTTTATTAAAAACAAAATGAGTTACCTTTCTGTTTCGTAGTATGTGCATTAAGAAGTCACGCAGATATGAGTATAAGCTCCTAAAGCAAGGGATACATTGTAGCTGGGCACTCTGTGGCTGGTACCTACGTTACCTTGAAGCCAGGTGTATAGAGAAGAAGGAACGAGTGCATGCATCTGGTTAGTAAGAGTCCGGTAACCCCTGCAGCCATTCCCACCTTATGCTAATCACTGCACCAGTGCACCGGCCGAGGATAGGTTGCGAGTCTAGACTATGGTAATCGCAACTCCTGAAAAAAAAAATGGTATTTATTCGAGCAACGCTGGCCTGCAGAATAATGGCCGCGTCCCCACGCTGGATGTGAACATGCTTCAGGTCTAACCTGTAGGCTGCTCCAGGGGAGAAACTAATTCCTCATCTGCAATGAAAACTTGTATGGGGGGGCAGATGAGAAATCTCTCCAGGGAAAGGCTATTTATCATAGTAGCTAAAGGTGCAGATAGACTGCAGAGCAGGTGGGACCTGGCCAGCCTTAGCAAAGCCCATGGGGATTTAGGAAAGAAACAGAGACTGTCCCCTTCTGCGCGGTCCAAGTTCTGTGTCATTTATGCTATGGTGTTTTATAGAAGGCATTAACCCCTTAATGACAAAATGCATTGTTTTCAATGGGTTTAGGGACCGCCAATTGTCCTTAAGGGGTTAAAAAGAGCTATTATGCTGGACAGGAATGCTTTTATTTTGGTGCTTTATTAATATGCGCCGGCTAACTCTGCAAAGCTGTATGGCGATTAATGAAGCATAAGACTTAACGGTAACTCAACATCCAAAACCGGTGATATGGGTATCTATAGCATGAGACATCTCATGAGACATGTCCAAATCCAGACATCTGTGTTCAAATATAGCAAGAGGTCACGCCAGAGGTATGGCCACCTTACCGGACGAGCCACCCAGTGGCACACTCCGCTGCAGAGTGTAATGAGGAAGCCACGTGAGATCAGAAGATCCCCCCATGATCCCCACTACCTGCAACGCTGGAGCACCTGCCGGGACAGCAGAACAGTCCCCAAAAATCGGACTATCCTGCGAAAACCGAGACCCTTGGGAGGTATGCTATATATTTATATATATAAACTAAAAATAAGGATGACTGTTCCTTTAATACCAGACACACAGTATTTAGGTACAGTTATATTGCCTGCATCTATTATATATATATATATATATCATATTGTTCTCAAATAACTATATTGAACATGAACACATTATACCGCCATTTAAATCCCCATTCTTGGTATGGCTGGTACCTGAAATAGTTTGTAGAAGATAAGCCATACAATAGGAGCTAATCAGCGAGAGACGACTCGGGATAATTTTCCATCAAGTTTGCTTATGACTAATGGGCGAATGACGATAACCTTTCTGTTGTAACGTACAATGGAATATACATATCTGCCGATTTCCAGCCACTAAATATATAAATAGGGGGAATTCTCTGCAGATATGGTTGTTACCCACTCCTAATGTATTCCCATGTCTCAGACGTTTATCTAAATTGAGTTAGGTATTGCATAAAAGGTTTGGGGAATAAATAGGTGTATGTTTTATAGGGTGGACATTTTCATTGGAAATTTGTATACATATTTGTTCTATTTCAGCGTGATGGCGAGTGGCGCGTTTAGATTGTGCTCTTTTTAATTCAAATGTAAGTTGGCATTTAGAATTCTCATTTGGAAATTACAAATGATAAAGGCACAGTAACATTTTATTTAAGATTCAAGGCTCTCGGGTATAAAAGAATTGGTTAGATTGGCTTCAGTGAGTCAGAATTTCACATTTCAGCATCCAACATGGGAACATAAAAATATATTTTCAAGTCTAAGTTTCTTTTGACGGATATTGATCAGATAATGATATTTTTCTAATAATTCTATTAAAAAAAATATAGAAAAAAAGGTTTTGGTGAGATGATTTGTCCCCTTCAGCATACCAAGACATTTTGGACAATGTTATGCTTCCAACTTTGTGGGAACAGTTTGGGGAAGACCCTTTTCTATTCCAGCATGACTGTCCCAGCGCACGAAGCAAGCTCCATAAACCCATGGTTGGATGAATTTGGGGTGGAAGAACTTGACCGGCCGCACAGAGCCCTGACCTCAACCTTATCCAACACCTTTGGGATGAACTGGAACAGAGATTGCGAGCCGGGCGTCTCGTCCAACATCAGCGCCTGACCTCTACTGGAGGAATACACAACAAATCCCACAGGAACTCTGTGGAAATCATTCCCAGAGGAGTGGAAGCTGTTATAGCAAACTGGGGACCATGGAATATGTGTTATGGTCAGGCGTCCCAATACTTTTGTCCATATAGTGTACAATATGATATTTCATTATTCTATAATTATGTGTATAGTATGACATATAATCATGATTAGGGTTTTTGCTCTTAACCATTAACTACCAGAGCAGTACCTAGCAGATTACTGGGCAGCTACTGGCCCTCTTCACTAGCCAAACGGCTCAAATAATTGTTTTCTTTTAACCTTTGACTTGGAATAATTTTTGTTGTTTTGTTCCTTCATACCATTTTTGTGTACTCAGAGCAGTAGATACAAATCTCTGAAGATTCAACCCATTAATACTGTGAACACGGCTGCAGCCAAGCTGCAAAACTATGGGGTTTTTTTTAATGTTACTTTAAAACAAATCTATAATTTTTCCAATATTCTCTGCATTATCATCATATTAATCCCAGGGAAACTTTAACACAATAGCAGGATTGAACAGTTACAGGAAAACAGTTTTGTTAACGGAACAAGATAATGAAAATAAATTACACAATACGTTTCTTGCAGAGATTTACGCTTATCAGTCTGGCTAACCTGTTTCCCCTGAGTTCCAATAATTGTTGTAATACACAAATCTGACATCTAGAAATCACTCTTTTTAATGTTTCCAGAGTGTATCAGAAATATTCTATCCTTGACTTTAGAGTTCTCTAAAACTTTGTTAATAATTTAAAAAGCCACCTTATATTATAAGTATACATTTATAATATAATCTAAATACAGATTTGTGCACCATCAACAACACAATGGCCTTTCTGACCAAGAATGAATGGAGATGGAACACGAAGAAAGAGTGGACTCTAGTGTAGAGATGGACGTACTGGCCATAGTAGGGCATGATGTCAGTGATGGCTGAATCGGCCCCTGGGCCAACTCAAAAGCAAGAAGCAACTTACCCTTTGGAGATGTAGGTCCTTACATGGTTTTTCCTGACCTTGCATAAGCATCCGAGGATGTTTCTCAGCTGCTCCATTTGCCCTCATGATGAGCCAGGCCAAGCCTAGTGAGATAAACGTAAGGTGTCTGAGATGGTGGAGAAGGACATAGAACGCAACATTGGTTTATTTTCTATTTGAAAACCAATTTGGCAATGGCTTCAGTAGTTTTGTCAGCCTCAACAAACACTTTGTATTAGTGCCAACCATATGCCACTCGTATGGCAGAATTCATTCAACGAGCCCTTCCAGGATCCAACGCACCGGTCTGAGCAGTTACAAGTTGTTGCAATGCTCAACAGATACCCTTTTTATGTTAATAAGGGCTAATGTGAGAAATGATAAATTCTGGACAGATGCCACTTCTCATTATGCTGCGTTTCTCATGTAGCTTGTGGTCAAGTTCCTGCTCAGCTTCACACACATGATTTCAATAATTACAGAAGATTGTCCCCAACTGCCCACTTAAATAGATGTTTGCCGGAGGCATCCAAACCCTTACATTTTTCGAATAATAATTGATTCATTTTCCGTCATATTCCCAGACACTGCATTAGAACATACATGATTCATTCTTCTACGAGAGACAGGAGCTGCCTAGGGGCTGCTTAAATACAGTTTCCAATCTCCTCAGTCAGACAATTGATGATGGAGGTGCCGTTGTCTTTTCACGATAGAAGTGGTCCTCATCAAAAAAGACCATTTACAACCATCATCATCAACTGGCTAAACCAGGTTCCTCTCTGGTTCCTTCGGATTTGGAACCCAATGATGCTGACACAGTATCCTTAACAGAGTCTGATGGTACTTATGGCCCCCAGAGGGTTGTGGGAGTTTTTTTTAACAACATATAAATGCTCATTGACCACTTGAGAACTACAATACCATCCAGTTCCTTTATATATGCTCCGTACCCTATTCCAACGGATGTGTCATAAGTTTTAGCTTTTTTCTTGTGTATTTTCTTTTGAAAAACTTTTCTCTCAGTTCGCTTATCTCCGTAAATTCTGGAAATGTTGGCTAAATGGATGGATTTGAAGAAACTTAAGACGAACGCTGTGAAGTCTCCAAAATACTGTAGTCTTTCTTTAATTTTGCCTTTTTGTCATCGCTTTCAAAGCCGAGAGACTTTTGAAGACGGTTCGAAATACATAATTACCTCGTTGCAAATTTTCTGTAATTTTTAGATTGGTCTGAGAATGTTGCACGAGGAGGGGGGGTGTGAGACATAAAAGTGGGTCAGCAGGATTCGTACGTAAGCGTCAGACAGAAAGACAGGTTTAGGAGGGCGTATGAGTAGCTGATAATTGAATTTCTTCCATTAAATTGTCACATTTTGGTGTAAGAAACGTGGGGTTGGTTTAACTGTAGTGTGGTCTACAAACAGGGTTAATACATTCCTTCTCGTTTTTTTTATAATTTTTTTTTTTTTTTTTTTTACTATGGTACCTAATGCCTTAGCAATGAGGTGAAAACAGGTTATATGACAGATTTAGTATAAAAGAATGGAATGACACACGTTTTGCCCTCCTAAATCCCAAAACTTGCTCATCTTTGAAAATGGGTAAAAAATGGCCATTGGCAAATTGGTGGTTTCCACTCACTTTGATGCGAAAGTACACCGGCAGGGTACAGTGCTCCTTATGGATGGCGACTGTAAGAGTGCCTGAATGAACCCTGCTCAGAATGGTGGACACCAATCCACGAGGAAAGAGACAAGTACGTCTGGGTCATATCAGGCTGACAACTCAGGTTTGTTTTACGAAAAAACCTTGCAAGGATCACAGTTGAAGGAGCTCTCTGTCTTTCCCCGAATCCCGTACATCTGACTTTCTTTCCCCGAATCCCATATATAAGACTTTAGGGTTGAAAGTCTTTACAAAGCTATGGGATAGCCAAAGATTGGGCGCCCTGGTAAAAATCACAGAGTCCAAAGAAAGTATGAGAACCTAGACCTGCATTCAGAGATGTCTCTCTGCCGGGTGCGATATACCATATAATATGTAGACCAGATTTCTCATCCAAATGATTTGCACTAAAAGTTTCCGCAAGTGTGCCTTGACTTTTTGAACTGTGTGATCTGAAGTGCTGAAATCACATCCTTTCATCAGACTTAATACACTCGTCCTTATATTACCGCAGATATCGTCCATTACTAAAGACTAAATGAGACATTTAAGGACTTATGCCTTTCCAGACAAAAGAGAGCAGAAGGAACATGAGCGAACCTCCAAAAAAGACTCTTCCCCTTGAAACACAAATTTTGTGGGTAAATGAAAAGCAAACCTAAGTTGCGATAGATACTTTCACCTATTATCATTAGCCAGATTACCGACATTTTTTGGCAAATTATCTACTCTAGAGGTTACAGAAGTCGCTGTCAATCCTTCTCTAAATGGAGACGTGTTATATTGGATTACCAGGGGCCACGTGTATGGCCCCCGCGTGTACTATTGTCTTCCATTTCTGTGAACCAATAAAAGAAGGGAAAAAAAAATATCCATCGGCTTATTATGAATGTAAAGGTTACACAAGAGAAGAATGATGAGAATTACAATTACTAAAATCAATAACACTTCTCTTTCTTTCTGTTTGGAAAGGGAAGGAAATTACCTTCTGCAGCCAGAAGACCAATGTAATTATTTGGTGTTATTATTATTTGATGTATTTAACTTTCTGATTGCTTTTAGGTCAGATTGGCGACCCTTCACAAAAGGTATCATTAACAGAATTGTATCCGTTTGAGCTGTGTTTGTCCTGTTAGTCTAAGCGCTCTCTCGCTCTGATATAGCGGCTAACCCATCATTAAGGCAGCCATAATGACAGGTATATATTTAACACCGTCATGGCTATACAGTGATCCACGAGACAGAGCTTCATTGAGAGAACGTTAGGGAGACGTACGGAGTGGTAACATAAAGAGAGCGATCAACAGTCTGGAAGTTCATTAATGATAGGACTTTAAGATACTTTCACACGCTTAGAATTAAGCGCTTTGCGTCTGATCAGCACGAAACACTGTTTACAGGCCTGGATTTATATCCTCTGAATAATAGAAGTTGATTGAGGCTGTCCAAAAGAATTGACACCATTGCTGTTGTAATTGTTGGTTTACGCCTTATACAGGGCCATCCAAATGATTCTCGGAGCAGAAACTCACCGCTGTTGGCCCTGCATAATGCAAAGTGACGTCAGTAATATGAAGCCCAAAACTCTCCCGCCAACTCCTTCATTAATATAGAAACCCCAGTGCCTTCCTAAACTAATAGATTTTTCAAAGCCCCCCCCCTTTTCATAAAGTACAGGACAGCAGCTGATAAGTGCCCAGGACAGTATGACGGTACATGGTATCAGGGCATTACCTCTGGGTAGGTTTACCCAGTAGGGGGCATCACATGGGAGTGTCCTCCACTTTGTATATATATATATATATATATGTCCCTTTGTTCTTTGTTAACCGCAAACCCTTCCTCCATGTAATGTGGTCGATTTTCCATCCATGGGGTGGACGTGGGGTCTGTTGAACTCCCCAGCTGGTTTTCCTTGGACAGGGCTTTCCCTGTGTATGGCATCTCTGAAGGTGCCTGAATGAACACCAGTGAGCAAGGTGGACACCAATGTTTTATCCGTATAACCACTATTTTAGGGGCGCATCTCAAGTCAAATAGGTACAAATCCTAATGAAATCTCACTTTCATCTGCGTTCTTCACAACTGATATCCCAGTATCTTTAACACCTCCTGAAAACACAGGATTATATAAACCTTTCCCCGAATCTGAGATGTGTATCCAGTTGATATCCATCTGATAAACCCTATAATTACTTGTTAACTATCATGCATGTATGTATCTATATCACGCTATATAAGCATCTAGAGTCCGATGCAAAGCCAATTCTCTGACAATTAAGTGTCAAGTGGCTTAAATGTTTGTGGATCTGCTGAGAAGTTTGGTAAATGTCAGACTGTTTATTTCATACGTTACTTTGCTAGAACCTTACATAGAACTAGCATCATAAAAAAAAACCTAGAATAGTAAATTCTAGGTACAAATCTCAAAATTTAACTCTTACAAGTCCAACTTTAAACATCCTAAACTAAATGTTATTTAGGCAAAATAAAAAAGAAATCTGACTGACCGACAAATACAATTTAGGACTAAGAATTTTTTTCACCTTCTTTAGAGAGGAAATGTGATTTTCTGAAAGGAACAACATGTTAAAAAAGCAAACGGAAAGGATTTAGCATCAGACCAGGGGATGCTTTTTTTTCTAAAACTGATAAAAGTAACACCAAAGTATAGCCAGCCGCACAGAGATTACTGGATTTCAATAGGATTTCAATAGGATTCTTATTTTGGTTGCAATGAAACATCGTACACGGAAGATCTGTCTACAGAGTCTTACAGAAAGCCTCCCAGACAGAAGAAAAGATTTCATTTATAGTCTTTGTCTACAATTCTGTTCCTGCTGCTATTAACTTCAAGTCCGCTGGCAAAATGTGTCTGTTTAATTCAGGGACGTGTAACACCTGGATTTACATTAGGTGGATATTTTATTAAGAAGCTTAGGGAAGTGAAGAGGGGTTTGGCTGTTCCCCCCGGATTAAAATATTTGAAATGACAGAGGGGAGACTATTTTTAAAGACTGTTTTGCCGGTTTTAGTTGTACCGCTATATAGTTGAAAGTTATAAAAGGTTATGTGCAGCAACCCCTTGGATGCCCTACTTCTCAGAGGAACGTCTTCTTACTTTTTTTGCCTTGGGGAAGGACAAGAGGAGAGAACGGACATTGAAGGATGAGAATGACTTTCACAATTTTAATCTTCTGTGGCCTTTCGTCCCCTTCCCCTTGGGGGAGGGGCGGTTCCCATGTGTTTTTGCTATGCTATATATGACCCCCAAAATCTAACAATATGTTAGATAGGTCCTTAGCGAAAAGCTTGGTTGCATTTGGTTTACCAACCTCTGGTACTGAACCATATCTTCAGTAGGGCTTTCTCCTAAGTCCACCTTGGTCTTGGCCTTTGGGGTTACATTTATATAGCCCAATTAGCCAAAAACTAGCCAAAAATGCATATGGAACCCATAAGGAGGAATATTTTAAAATATATATATATATATTAAGGTTTTTAAACTAAGTCCCACATGATTTTACTTGTGGCCTTGAAGGGCTTCTCTCCTTAGAATGACTCTAATTTATTATATATTATGATATATATATTATGTATTATTATATATTTTTTAAATGCAAGGGTATGACCCCCCAGACAATATTTCATTTTCCAAAAAGAGTAGAATAATTATAGTTGAGGTGTTACAAGGTAACATTGGATTATTTACAGGTTTTGATACCTCTACTTGGATAAAGGTCTAAATTATAGATAGACGTTGCTGTTATGATTTTTTTTTTCAAGACCTCAGAAGACATCAGAGAGATGTTGGATGCAGTTGCAGAGAAGCTCCGATATTTATAATTTATATACCTGTCCAGTCAAGGATATCACAAGCAGAGCAATGTTTAAGCACAGACGCATCAGGAGGCCAGTTAGGAACAATAGCGCTGGCCTTTGTATAACACCTCGAACAGAAATTACACCAGGGCAAGCTATCCAGCCATTGTAAAACACTGCTGGCGTGTGCTTCTACATGTATGCTGCTGCCACATGTGGTCAGATGACACAATTTGCGTCGTCATGCAAGCAACCCCTGTTTACCTATGATAAATCAGGCACTTGTCCCTAGGCAGTATCACTATCGGTAACTGCTGGGTTAATCACTGAACTGAAACGGGGAAGTGAATTGTGATCTTGTGAAGATTTTTGTATAACTGGCTACATTTATAGGAATTGCAAAAATTACCCACAACTAGCTTATTGCCTACAGCTCCTGGATGAGTGGGGGGGTCATACGAGATGCCCATGCAGCATAGCAGCTGTGGTCCTCCTATTACCACCCCAGTGTCCCTTTTTCCTCTTTCCTCCCCTGATGCCCCCTCTTTTCTCGGATCTTGGAATGTTTGCCGGGTATGAGGAGATCACAGGGTTCTACAGCCCTAAAAGCCACCATAATGTATTTGCAACATGTTACTAATTTGTATAAATAAAGTACGTTATTTTTGCGAAGGCCTTCAATAGTTACAAAGTCGCATCAAAAAATATCAGTAACGCCCTGCTCTTTACCCCACTCCTGACGACACAACCTAAAACAAAAGTGTCTTTCTTTGGCCAGTTGGTTGTCGTGGATGAAGTAGAACAGATTGGTCATTATTTAATATTTTTTGTAACTTGGCTCTCGATATTAACCTAGCAATTTAATTCTTTCTAACGCAGACAAACAATGATGTTTTCATTCTCATCCTGCAGTTTTAAATCACCAGGAGATGCACCCTTTGCTATTCGATATTGAATGTTACTTTGGGCATCTTACCCTCCCGCACGTTCCCTCTATCCTGCTGACTTTTGCGGACTTTTATAGCAAATATTTACCGTTTTTCCCTTTTTTCACATTTTCTAAAGACCCCTTGTTTTTTTTGTTTCTTTTTTTCCATAGTCCTCGCGCGGACACGCTGACATTCCCCCTCACGCCAGCAGATTCCCTTCAAAAGTTTGAAGATGCGGAAAGAGAAGTCTTAGTCAACCCTCAGCTGATAAAGTTCAAAGGAAATGCGTCTTCTGAAAACCCTCCAGCCAGCAATAAACAGAGACATAGTCTTGTGTTCAGCGCTCAGCTGTTATCTCCTGCCGCACACGATTTAAAAAAAAAATGTAGAGAAAATATTACCATTCTCACATGTTTACCACCTAATTCTAACTTCCTCTCCCTCCCCCCCACCCCGAAATGTCAGCAATAAGCTGATCCGCACTCCGTTTTCAAATGGCGTTTCCAAGCACCGCAGTGCATTTTTCTTTCCATCATGATGTGTTTTTTAAAACAACCCCTGAAGTTACAATGAAATCGAGCAAGGCTAGGAGTAAAGTCTGTAAGCGGGTTTCAAGTTGTTAACACATTTTTATATTGCATTATTTGTCATGCCTCACTGTCTACTTTTTATTTATTTCTTTTTTTTTTCACTGCTGGATTTTTTTTTTAGATTTTTTGTTGCCTGGCTTTCAAGTTCATTGAAGGGGAGGATTCGGATGCGGAGCTGTCGGCGTGTGAAGGTCCTGGGGGGCTCTAGGCGGGAGTTCAAAGCAATAACTACAAATAGCGAAATCTGGTTATGTTGTATTTTTGAAGAAAGGCATTAAATTGAGAAATAAAACCATTTAACCTCTCTTCTTCTAGAGTCTTTTTGTTCATGTTTGGTGTGAAGTCATTTGTGTAAAAAAAAAAAAAATGTATCATAGGATCATTGATTCCAATGAATTCCTTGTTGGGACCCAAATCTCTCTTTCATCCCCTTTTTTTCTTAGATGCAGAGAAACGAGATATGATGTCATTTTTGATAATTATATGCATAGAAACAGCAGATAGATTTGTATCGGTAAATAAAATCCAGCAGTCATCTTACGAATGTCTAAGTCGCATAAATGGCTGTTGGAAGGCTAATCAGGCATGTCTCCCACACTATTGATGAATAGCATATGCAATGTACACTAAGCTATGAAACTATTTACCTATATATCTTAGAATGCATCAGAATGCTGTTTAATGTATGACACATTCATAGCTTACTGTTTTTATTTTTCACTCGATAAATAATGACTCATAAATCATCCTTCTACAGAGAAACGACCTACAGTAATAGAGTCCTGGCTTGTAAAACAAAGAAGACAATCACGCCTTCCTATAAATGCCGGCATACACAGGCTGCCGTCCATGGTGCTGAACTGATTTTTTCTCTCTCGTTATCTTCACCCTTTGGAAAACTATTGTCGGTAGAAATATTGAAGGACAACAACTCTCATCATGCCTTATCCAGTAAGTTAGTGGCTTGGATAGAGAGAGTATGCAACAGAAACATTTAAATACATAAAGAGATGTAACAAAGGAGTAGAAAGGTTAGAACAAGAGGTCATAATCTAAAACCAGAGGTTCAGATGTAATGTAAGGAAGATTTACTTTACTAAAAGAGTGGTAAATAAGTGAAACAGTCTCCCAGTAGAGGTTAATATAGTGAGGGGATTTAAACATGCATGGGATAAGACAGATGGCTCCTGAATCAAAGATGAGACCAATGATGAGCTAATGGTTCTTATCTGCCATCAAATTCTGTTTCTATACACACATAAACCTTCAATAACTTTAGAATGCTGATAACATCTTGTTTCTAGTATTTGAACGTTATTTTTGGACCATTTCACCATCTTTTTATCTGCATGTGAGCAAAAATATATAAAAACCTGCAGAGAGCCGGCAGAGTCCTCTTTAAAGACGGTTCTAATTGGGCTTTCTATCTGTTAGAGATTCACTCTAATGGAATGTTACTCTACATCTTGTGATGAGACTGAAGTCTATTTAAAAAGACAGACACTTTCCAATGTGCTTTTAAAAACCGTCTGTCAATTAGAAGAACGTCAGAAGCTCAGCGGATGGGAAGAGAAATGACAGTAAATGAAAAAGAGAGGGAGGGAGACAGAGGGGAAAAAATGAGAAATCGAATTGAAATTAACAATCTTGCAGACTGGAAAAAAAAAAGAGACGTAAAATTAAAAATGGATTCACAAAAGAGAAACAGACAGGTAGAACAATAGGGAACATACTCTTTTTGTGTTAGGATAATTAGGATTGAGGCTTTTCAGGGCACCTAGGTAAACCATTGTATGGTCTCGTATTAAAAGCAGGACTTTAATATTTAAAGTAGGCTTAGAGCACAAAAAGTGAAAATAGATGCCGAAATCTTGAGTTAAAAATTAAAGGACTGAAAAAAAAGGAGAAAAGTAATAATACATAACGGAAATCGCTACAATTAATCTAAGAGCAAGAAAGCAAATATGTGTTCAAATAGAGACAGAGCTAAGAATTAGAATTAATCTGAAGACAAAAATACAACAAGATGGTAGAATATCGAAAATTATAAGCCTTTTTAATTTTATTGTGACAGTAAAACCTTATTAAAAACACACAGGAGGAGTTCTTATATCCTAAATAATAGCATAGCTCACAATTTAACATATTGACAAACTGAACATTTGAACCAATCTCATAAATTACGAAGATTGTTGGCATTTAAGTCAACAGGAAGTTTTGCTTTACCAGCAGGAAGTGCTCTTTTACCAACAGGAAGTGCTCTTTTATCAGCAGGAAGTGCTCTTTTACCAACAGGACGTGCTCTTTTATCAGCAGGAAGTGCTCTTTTATCAACAGGAAGTGCAATGCTACAGTCTTTGACCTTTTAACAACATACCTTTCAAAATGGGAAAGAAAGCAAAAGTTGTTAGGTAATTTTCAAAAATACATCAAATGATTCCCAAAAAGTAAAAGGCCCACTTTTAAAAAGTATCATAAACCGACAAGGGAGCACTGGAAAAAAAAACTGTAGTGAAAACCTGAAAGATATTCAGTGAGTCTTCATGTAAGTCTATGGAGTCTATACATTACAATAAAGTTTGAGGAACTAGGGTTTGCTTTCTTTAGAGAGTAGACCCGTATGGGTCTAGAAGGCTGGGATCATATATGGGCTTACACAACTCAATCCAACTCTCATTTGGCAATCCGACCACTTCAACACAATTGAACTCAACTACTCAGTCTTGTCTAACACACACACACACACTTACCAAATGCATAGAATACCCATCAAAGGGCCACGATATGGATCTGGGCACTGAGCTAATACTGGCGAAAGTAGTATGGCTAAATGTGGAATTGTAATTGTTGGTTAGCCCAATGTGTCACTTAAGAGCAGTCCAAGGGGGCAAATGGTACCAACTCCTTACCAGCCATGTCCAAATTTAACAATAAGCTATAGTTCGCCTTCAATGTCCAAAAAGGACCATTAACCAATTCATCTTCGCTTGGACAGCAGAGTTGCTCATTAAAAGGGGATTTACAAATTAAGATCATTGGACATTTCTACTTAGAAGACAAAGCATTGAACGGAAGACCAACTCTCTTCTATACCACTTGCTACATGAATGGGTTTCCATAATGAAAGCTGTCCATAAATAATGGTGTGTTTGCCATCGATTATTTTTGCCACATGCATAAGCATCTATTAGCTGAAAATGTGACTAAATATACAAATAAAATGCCACTGGATTTAATGGTGTTTCCAACCATCACTATAGCTCTTTAGCATCGCTTCTACAAGGACCTCAAATACTGCAGTATGTGGCACACTCTTCCGGAAAGGATGGAGTTAAACAATTAAAGCAGCCCTTTACATTAATGACACGAGTATCACTAAAATGCAGGCTTGAGAGACGTAGAGGAAATGAGAGTGAAAAAATAATACGACCCGTGAACCTTGGTGAAAAAGAAAAAAAGCTTCTATTATACCTGCTTTATCGAAACATATCTTTGCCTTTAGTACCAGCTCTCCGTTTCCATGACGACGCGGTCTTGTCAACAGATGAGAAAGTGCTTTTGTCAGAGATGGGCCCAAACAAGTAAAAGCTATTTGGACTCTGGCACCACAATCGTCTTAAATCAATAGCGCACACATAATACACTCTCAGTTTTTTCATAAATCTTCATTTCTTCTCCCCTTGCACTTTCATTTCCTGCCTGTTGACAGAGCTGCTGAACTTTATCACCTGTAAATTTCCTGCAGCTCTTCTGGGCTCCTATCCTTCCAGATCTACGGCGCAATGACACGCCGCGTGAGATGCCAAGAGAGCCTGGACCCTTTCGTGCCGGGAGATGCCTTGGGGGTGGGGGGTGTCTCTCTTTAACCTTAAAACACGAGCATGTGTTCAATTACATCTTTGTGATCAAAAAAGAACAACTCCACATGTGGCAGTAGAGACGGGTGAAGAACAAAAATGTAGTAATCTATTGCAAATCTGCAATCCGGGAGAGCTGGGTTGATGGGAGTCGCTTGTCACAAGACCCGGAGAGCCAACGCTTATCATGCATTCTAAACATGTCTTGCTTTGTAACGCTAACTCAGATCCGATGATATCTACATTCATTTTTGTACTTAAGTGGCCTTTCGCAAATGTATTAAGGTACAAAGTATGACATCATATTAAATATACCATCAGTATCAAGCATTATAAAGACAAATCTAACAAACCATAACAATGTAACAACAACGTGTTCTTGTCTTCCTGTCCATCTTGCTGCAATCCCTTAAGTAGATTAGTTACAAAAGTTCTTCTTAGGAAGGGGAATCTGTATCGCATATAAGATCACAGGAAAGCAGCAGAAAAAACATGAATTTATTGCTTAACCAAAATTAGATCTTTATTGCCGCTATGTCCTATCTTGCTGTAGAAACATGTGCATCTGTGATATAGAAATATTCTGCACCTCCAGGATCTAGAGACCCATTGTCAAAAAGGGACAGTTTTAGAGGTTGCAGGGGGCATTCTCTTCTTGTGGGGGTAAGAACGTACTCAGAGAATAGGTCCTCTCAAGACTTTTTTACTTAAATACAAATACTGGGGAAAAAATCCAAAAATGAATGATGGCTATTTTCATTCATTCACTAATTTTGTAATTCCTGTGTTATGCTTATTTTGTGTTCTTTGGGGTTTCTAACGGCACTGTTATAATGTTGCATCTTTTTTTAAAAAAAAAAGTCAAAAATAAGAAAAATGTAAGAAAAAAATTTCTCTCCAACATCTTCCCATGCAAAATTCAAGACATGCTACACCAACACCTGATCTGAATGTTATACGAGTTAACTAAGTGGACAATCGCATGTAATTAACTCATCTTGTCAATAGATACAACTTATGAGAATTCCCCTTTCAGTAATATGCTAGTCAGGTCTTCGTCTTCATAAAAAAGTACTTTATTTTCTAATTACAAAACAGTTTAAAATAAAATAAATGAATTTTGACAGGTGGCAGCCCTGACTTGAATAGAGGCGTGAAATAGATGCCAGTCGGTTGGAAGGAGGATGATAAAACACTACTATATGAGACCATAAAAAGTTAAGACGGCACTAAATAACTGCGTGACAGAATTTTATTCCTTCTAAACTGTGATTCATTAAACAGGTGATTTTGGAGAGACTTCTATTATTATAGAACTTATCTAGCAGATGGAGTCAACCCCAATGTAGTTATGAAACCAGCATTATTAAACCTAACCTGATTTGACGTAGCAGGCAAGTGATTCTAGTATCTTTTTATATTTTTCTATTTGATGCATATGTAGACCATAATATTGTTTTTGTACACAATAGCAATATTTTATTTTGGTGTTACAATTCATTATTTAATATTTATTTAAAATTATATAAATTAACACTATTAATATAAAAATAATAATTATATAAATTAACAATTAATTGAAAAGAGAGGGTTACGACATTTGTAACATCAGTGAGTGTATACTTGGAGTTTCGGCACTAGTTTTGCAGGGAATCAGGCTCCTGTAGGCAAGGGTGAGTCTGGGTCAATGACTAGCAGGTACAGTATTTCTTCAGTGTCCCTCACACACACATACTAACATGAAAACTCACTTTTGCCCCATACACTAACATCATACACTCACACATTTACTCTAACACCATAAACTTACAATACACATGCACCCTAACACCAAACCATACATTCATACACACTCACGTACTCATTCTCTCACTCTCTCCTCCTTTTCCTCTAATGCTCTCTACGTCTCTATACCTCCTTCTCTTCCCCTTTCCCACTAACTCTTCACCTCAAATCTACAGTTTAGCTAACACAGCTCTACCTCTTTCTTACCTCCTACATGGAGCTTTAATCTGTATGCAAGCTGCAGCTACTACAAGGGGCATGAGTGCTGTACCCATCTTTAGCTCCCCCTGTCCATTGGCGCGTTTGTAAAAATAGCAGTAAAGCGCGAAGGTATTTGTGAATGCTCCCACAGGAAGGAGATCTCACGATTGCCCCAGCTGTACTCAGAAAAGCTTTTCACTTAACACAAATATGTTGTGAGTGAACATGTCCACCTCATTCTGCCATGCCTGTAAGGCTTCTTCATTATGGCTGCGGGCTGTGTACCTGTCCTCAGTTCAGCATCTCATTAAAGGCCGAATTCAGTAGTTTCTTTTCATCTCCTTCACACGCTTTATGTTAAATCCACCAAGGAGCTCTCCTGGAGGCTTTGAAGTCATCGGGCGCTTGAATAAAGATGTCATGAACACACCGTGCCTTTTAATGAGGACAGAGGGTTTGATGTTGCAACACTCTAGTGCCCAAAGGAAGGAAAATTGCTAGAAGAATATGATTCAGGTGCCTGCAAGACCCGTTCTCTTATATTCAGGTGTCTGGACAGAATATGAACGAAGAGAGAGTGTTTGAAGTTAGGCAGAGGCGGTTCATCCTCTCATGCCCTTGGCAAATATTTTTAGAATGTCAGCATTAAGCAGCCAAAACCTTGGAACGGCACATACTTTCTATAAAGAACACAGGTCATTTCCCCATCCATTTAATAATTACGTCCACAAAATTAAGTCAATATGTTGGTTGTACGCCTATAAAAATCCTATAAAATCACTTTTATAATTAGCAGAAAAGCTTAATATATGAATTTATATAAACATATTAAATAAATTTATTTTTTTTTACTTTCCTTGTACTTCATTGTTTTATTCAATTAGTTTATTGGGTTTTTTTCTACTTTGAACCAACTCTAACTAAATTACTGTTAAATATTATGCATTGAAATAAAATCATTTGACAATGTAACATCAGATGTTCTTTCGCTGTTCTTTGACATTTGTAGAGGTAAAGAAACTCCAGGATTCTCAAATTAAAGCACTTAATTTATTCTATTTTTTTTTTAAGTGCTGTTAAATCTTCATAGTCGTGATTGCTTTATATATTTAATAAAAAGCACACTTGGAAACGGCTATTATAAAGGAAGCATCTATATCAACGGAGTGCATGTAAAGCTACATTTTATTATCTATGAGGGGATAAGGGCTGGCTGACTGTAATGGGAGGTTTTCTTTGTAGCAACTGGAGCTTCTAATGTATATTAAATAATTTTCAAAGGTATCAAGGCTTGCATGTTCTAGCGATTTGTAGGCTGTGGAGATGACCTGCTGTCCTGTTAGTGACCATTCTGTCCAAAGAATAGGAAGACTAAGAGAGTCTGGAGCTCTTAACCTGTGAGCAGGTTTAGTCCCTTATTTATTTATTAAATATGTAATAAGCAGTGTTTTACATTTCTGATATAGCTGCTGGGGGTGCGAATGTTCTCAGCCAGCTAAGAGTTGTCCTTTATTCCTCTCTCTTTCGTTCTCTTTTTCTGCTCTTCTTCCCATACATTTTGCTCTCTCGCATGTCTTCCTTGACTATTTTCCCTTTGTCTTGTCACATTTCTTTTTTTATCTCTCCCTCACTATCTTTCCCTCACTCTCTCTCTATTTTATCATTTCTCTCTTGTTTCTAATCTATCTCCCTTTCTTCAGTGTTTTCCCTCCTCTCTTCCATTTATTTCTCATGTCCTGTTTTTGTTCTTGTCTCTCCATTCTCTCTCCTCTCATTTCTTTGTTCATCCCTCCCTCTGATTTTTCTCTCTCTATATCCTCCTGTCCATTCTCCATTCTTTCTTTCCTTTTTTCTCCCTCCCTTTCCTTATCCTCTCCTTTCTCTCCACTAAACCAAAATGTATGTCTCACTGGTAAAACCATCCCCTTGGCGGTGCCACCCTTGGCCATGCTTCAGCCATACCCCAAGGTCCAACCTCTCAAAAAGGTGTCCACAAAGTGGCTTGACAAAGGGTGGAAAATCTACCCTAGTCCCAAATGCCATTTTGGTGAAAGCTGGTTGGTTCAGGCACAGACAGTCTTTGGTGGTGTGTCTTCAAAACAAAGACATTTCATGTGCTATTTCTGCCAACGTTTTCTACAGATCTCAGCTTTATCTAGGTAAAATGATCCCTTGCTTTTCAATAAATGTCTTTAAAGCAATTACAGTGATTGACAAACCAAACGCTTACGCTTTAGGAAGTTTAACAAATGAATTTAGTTGTGAAGTTGTTACAATGACAGATTTTCGGGTGTTTTGTATCCAAAATGTATCTCTCCCAGTCCCTTTCTCCATGCAGCTATGGTGGACCTGATACAGTGAACTCAATGACATCATTTTTATTCTTGGCCTTATAAAACCATCTACTCATCTGCTATCTGTAATGACAGCAGGAAATGAAGATTATGCTACGGTTTTTACTTAAAAAAGATACCTTTTCTGCTAACAGTGATGCATTTTCAGCCTAGATCCCTGGAGCCTATTCCATAAAGGCTTCGCTTTGTGTAGACTAAGGCTACCACTTCAAAGATGTTACAGAAATTGCCCCTTAGCTGCTGTTTTAAGAGTGCTAACCTTCATTAGATTTTTTTATGATACACAGGGTCACCTTCATCTTCATTTATAACAAAGAGGGTAAATTTACATAGTACATGGGCATTATTCCGCTTCTTTACCGAGTCCCGTGGGCACATAGGTTTTAGGGACATCCCTTCATCTGCAATATTTGAATTCATTGATTCATTAGATTTACTAATTAGAAACAGCCAATAATTTTGCATAGTTTTTAGATTGTCTTTAGAGAACACTTTGATGTTGATCATTACCGAGAGTTTTCTCTCAAAGGCTTGCGTTATGAACCTGACGTCATCCAAACAAAAGTATAAATACAATAAAAAAATACATAAAATTGTATTGGTTCCTTGGTGGACACAGTCAGTAATCCTAGTAGCAAACAGGTACACCAATATTTAGATTGTTTTCATCAATAATACAGCTCTGAAAGCAGCATGAGTTTTGCCTAAAGCACACATATGGGAACTATACAAAAAGTAAGATGTTCTGAAAAAAGGAAGATTGTGATTATTAGAATTTTCCGTTTGTGTGAAGCATTTTGTCATAGGTTCAAATCAATGCAGACTTTATATAACACATAAACCTCATCTTGTTATTTAATTCTAATGCCCCCTTAGTATATGTCCTTCTCCCAATAAAGTATCAATAAATCAAAATTACAGGTTAATGAACAAGTAGAATGCTTCTAAGTGCTCTGGGAATTCCCTTGAGGAACCTCTAGGGCAGTCCTTTGATTTTCAGGGAGGGACATAGTACTTAGCTCCACCTTATTTTACCTAGTATCTCAGTCATTATGGCCTCTTTCCCTGCCTACCAATGGTAGTTTGTTTCTGTACTTGTTGCTGGTTACACCCCATCAATCGACACCTTTGGGTGTCTTGAAAAAATAAAAAAACTCGGAAAGTTATGATGCACGGCGATTAGCAAAATGAGGACAGGAAATGTTACCGATTGATGCTTTCCACTCACCACAAGGCAACCCGGAAAGGACGCTGTATTTGTAAAGACAACAGTGACGACCACATCTTAAGTCATAAATCACCTTGCCGCAGTTATCGATCAGTAGGGTCTCAACCCTTAGTCAGCTAATATCTCATCTAAGGATACTGGGAGTTGTAGTTAAATGGGAATAAGAGAGCTAGAGATTTTCTTTCTCCAGAATTCTATAGTAGAAGCAGCTTCTTTTGCAGTTGCTAGAATGGCTTTTTGTCCCTGCTGAGGTTTATTCCTCATTGAAACAGAACCTGCTGCTTGCCTGAGTTTCTCAATGTAGCATTCTACTGGTTATCAGACTGAAATAGGCCCTATTACTGTTTCTTCCTCTTGGTTGCACAGGGCTCCTGCTGCCGGCTGGGGTTAATCACGGTGTTAAGCAGGTCGTGAAAAAACTCGGAGGAAAAAAAAATACAAATAAATAAAATGTAAAGATTTGCCGCGGCTGGCTTAGTTGAGCAATTTTTCTTTTCCAGAGTTTACGCCACGGAAGAACTAAAATGCTCTTAGCCTGTTACAAAATCCAGTAGGTACTATGTGTTAGCATTTTACTCCTTCCCAGATAGAGAGAATTATTTTCCGACGTTAGTCTGTGTTCTTCTTGATTGCGCAACGAATAGAATGTAAGACTCTGTCATAGACATTAAATTATAAATATATGATTTCATCTCGAAATACCAGTTTTCTGTATTTAGGGCAGCCCGGCTTCATGACCAATGTGTCCCTCTTCCTCCTCTGATGGCTTTCTTTTCTAGGAGAGCAGAAGGTGAGGGTATCCCAAAGTTCTACAGCCCAAGTCACAATAATAAAGGGGTGAGCCTAGGGTTAGTGGCGCCATATTTCTTCAGTACCTCCTCGTAACTAAAACACATGCACATAATGACAAGCAAACGTGCTGTAACACCAGCTTACCTTGACATATCAGGATTTATAATGAGAAGAAGTCATACACCCAGGGTTCTTGATTTTTGAATTTCCGTTCCACCGTTGCTATTCCACTTACCCCTACCAGTATGTCAGAAGCAATACGGCTCAGCGTGAGACCTTGTACAGTATCACGTTTTTCTCATTAGATGGGATTTTTAGGAGCAGATGTTTGACTTCTGGGGAATTTGTGACAGTTATTTGGTTTTCCAGAGCTAATAACGTTGATAGGTTTGGCTCAGAAACCCTAGAATGTGTGACTTTTGTGTAAATAGGGTTATTTCTAAGCAGACCTCGGGAGACTGAAGTTCAGATACTCTTTTGTTTTTTCAGATTCCCTAAACTTTTTTCCCCCTTTGTTTAACCCATTGTTAGCAAATAATATCTATAGAATATAATGTCTATAATGTCAGTGCATTGAAACGGGGAAGGACAAAACCTTTATGGTTTGCAATAGTGGTAATTTAACTATTTTAAGAACATTCTTCTTTGTTTTCCTCTCTTACCTGGTAAATATCAGGAACAGGTGTTTTCCATGAATTTTATAGGTTCAGTATATTTTCAGGTATTTAAAAAACGAAACAGCAAATTAAACACATGGCTGCTTCTTAACAACCCCTGATACACGAAGTTACGTTTAAAATTTTATGTGAACTACTTTGAATGATTGATAGATGTATTGCCTCTGGAAAAGGTTTACTTCTCATGGAGACATTAAAATTAGGGCCACAGAAGAGGGATATCATTTTGGGTATGCAGTCCCACTGATTCAGCCGTGTAAATTTAGATCGGACTCACCAGAATTAGTGTTAGTTAGTGTTAGTGTTTGTATGTGAGTGAGTATTTGTGTATGTATGTGTGTGTTAGCACGTGTATGTGTTAGCGTGAGTGTATCTGTGAGTTAGAATGCATCTGGACACCTGGATATGCCTTAATTTCTCGTGCTCTGCCAAAGCAGCGTTTTAAGGACCACGAGGGAGCGCGGCCTGCTGGCCTAGCGGTGTGCCGGGCCTGAAGGTTGGATCAGGGGAAGGCTTAGTAAGTTAGTTTGTGTAAGTAAGTTACTGTATGTGTGTATGTGTGTAAGTATGTTGTTGAGTGTGAGGATGTGTGTATATGTTTGTGAATGTGTGTAAGTATGTTAGTTTGTCTAAGTATGTTACTGTATGCATGCGTAAGCATGTTAGTATCAGGGGTGGGCTGGCCATGAGGTCAGGGATCAATTGCGGTGGCAAAGAAGGGCTCTGGGTAACAACAGGATCTCAGATAAGAAGTATGATAGAAGTGATGTGTGATAGGTGTGATGGAAGTGAGTTGTGAAATGTGACAGATGCAAGTGAGTGAGGTGTTATGTGTGATAAGTGTGAGGTAAGTGAGGTGTGATGATTGAGTGAGGCTGTTTTAGTGAGTGTCAGTTTTAGTATATATTAGTTTTGTTACTGTTTAGTATGTTACTGTGTGTGTAAGTACGTATGTTAGTGTGTGTTGGTATGAGTCTACAAGTATGTTAGTGTATTTTATTGTGTTACTGTATGTGTAAGTATGTAAGTATGTTAGTGTTTATTAGTATTTGTGTGCAAGTATGTTTGTGTGTGTGTATGTCACGGTGTGTGTGTGAAAGTATGATACTATGTTAGTGATAATATAGAATTTCTTCAATTTTTGGGAAAAAATACCAAAAATAAATAATCCTAACAAATACTGAAATGTAGAAACATATAACTTGATGAGCGATAAGAACCATTAGGCCCATTACTCCTGATGTAAAGACCCAAACCTTAATCACTCATTGGTCTCATGTTAGGAGACATATGCCTATCCAACACATGCTTAACTTCTCTCACTCCGTGGGCCTCTACCACTTCTGCTAGGATGCTGTTCCACTTATCTACCTCCCTCTCAGTAAATTCATCGCCTGCACAAAGCAAGAGTTAAGAAGAAAATAATGATACTCTGTTCACACTTGAACGTCATTGCTTTGTTCTACTATATATTGCACACAAAAAAAGTCTCAAAATAACATGGCAGCTTCTTCTCGAGCGGGGAAAAGGCTGATGCAGATTCTCACCATGTTAATGGGGCACCTGATACATAATATGAATATCATTTACACGTAGACCTTTCATTTACTGCAACACTCATCTCCCAACAAATTATCAGATAACAGCACAGGTGCGACCGAGCTGCCTTTAACAAGAAATAATATAATCGCAGGTATTCTAATCGCAATGCAAAATAACTTAAAAAAGAAAAAAAGAAAAGGTCCTTTAAGGTATCTGCATTATAGGAGTTTGTCAGATATATAGTCTGAAATATGTCAGTGTAAGTATTTTTTTGCGTCAAGAATACATGGAAGTTTGGATTTTCACTATTTTCACATTAGATACGGGTTATATTTGTATTTCTATGTATTATATTTCTGAGAGACATACGTCACATGTGTCCCTCTTTGAAGGCCAAGCCCTTTTATTTCCTCTTTCCTCCCCTGATGCCCCTCTTTTCTTGGAGTTTGGATTGTTTTCTGGGTATGAGGGTCTCGCGGGGTTCTACAGCCTTACGATCGGCAAGAAAGGGGTCTTCTAAATACCTTGCCCAGTAAGGTCATCGGCCATCACATGGGTTATATTGAAAGATGCGGTCCTACAGCCCTAAAAGCCCCAATAATGTGTATAGAAACACCAGGAAAAGGCTTTTTAAATGAAATGGTGTAATAAAATGCATTATGCCTTACTTACGTAAATAGCAGCAGGTCACAAAATAATATGGCATTTCTTGATATAGCATGTAAGTGCTTCCACCTGTACCTCTTCCATAAATGCAGCCATATATGAGAATAATGTTGAATGAGTGCTCCGGGGTCTTCGCTTTTTTACCTCCCCACCAATGATTTTATCATCACTTCAGATGGACAGGGCATATAGCTCCAGGCCAGGATAAGTACAGCAAGCGTAGAGTAGATGTACAGTAAGTGGGGGCAAGCATCATTTCGTGTACAGAGCTCCACTCAATTGCCAGAAGAATGATGTTACTTTACTGAAAAGGTGGTAGATAAGTGCAACAACCTCCCAGCAGATGTGGTAGAGGTTAATACCGTAAGGATATTTAAGCATGCATGGGATAGGTATATGGCTATCCTGAATCCAAGGCTGGACCAAGGACTGATTAAGGTCTGAGTCTTTGCTGTGGACACGCAGCCTCCATGTCTTGCAACATGCTGCTTGGGATGACGGTAGGAATAAACTTCAACCTTCGATCATTGGAAATGATAAATAATATAATAATAGATTGTTTGCCGCGCTGGACCCAATGTTGGGTTCACTGTTGGAAGTTGAGGAAGCTTCTCTTTAATGTAGAGCCTCATTACTTTAGATAAAAACAATGGAAGAGATGTAGCCAAAGTTCCACTAACACAACTCACGTGTACCTCGGCCAAGAGCGATCAGTGGTTAAATTTAATTGGGCGAGGAGGAAGATGATGGCTGGCTGTTCTAATAATGTCATGCTGGAGTAAATATGTGGACGCGGGTATATTACACACAAAAACATTCAGCTTTTGGAAAAGTAAAACTTAACTACCCTAATGCTAATCAAGCAATACAGATTTAATATGCAGTAAAACATGTTTATGACATCATTATCGCAGACGTAACTTTATCTTCCAATCAGTGTTGTTTTGCTAGACCATTTGCAGAATTTGGAGAGGTCCACTCGATAATAAGAACTCTATTATTTTGTGCGTAATGTGTGACGCATGTGCGGAGCAGAAAAACATTTCATTACCAGGACGAGGGTAACCGTAAATTGACCAGATGGAGAACGATAGAGAGGGTTATTTGATCTTCAGCTAAACCATTTAGTAAATAAAAAAATATTTTGTTGTTACGGGTCCAATGTGAAGTGTTCCAATGAGCTGGCGAATATTAACAACCCATATTTCCTATATCACACAATTTCAAGTGGGCTAAGACTGACCCCTGCTTTAGGTGTAGCCAGGGGCAAGGTTTTACAAATATTTTAATATAATTTATGTGACAGCTCATTATGTTATTGGACAAGGTATTTAGAGGACACATCATTTATTTTATCTGTACAATGTTTAAACCCCCTTTCTTGCTCTTAATATACACATTAGTATACATTTTAAGACTTTAGAACACTGTGAGACATCCATACTCATGAAACAGTCTAAGCTCCTAGAAAAAAGGAACATCAGGGAGGAAAAAAGAACATCAGGGAGGAAAGAGGGACATCAGGGAGGAAAGAGGGACATCAGGGAGGAAAGAGGAACATCAGGGAGGAAAGAGGCATATCAGGGAGGAAAGAGGGACATCAGGGAGGAAAGAGGGACATCGGGGGTGGAAAGAGGGACATCAGGGAGGAAAGAGGAACATCAGGGAGGAAAGAGGGATATCAGGGAGGAAAGAGGGACATCGGGGGAGGAAAGAGGGACATCATGGAGGAAAGAGGAACATCAGGGAGGAAAGAGGGACATCAGGGAGGAAAGAGGGACATCGGGGGAGGACAGAAGGACATCAGGGAGGAAAGAGGAACATCAGGGAGGAAAGAGGGGCATCCTAGAGGAAAGAGGAACATCAGGGAGGAAAGAGGGACATCAGGGAGGAAAAGAGGAACATCAGGGAGGAAAGAGGGATATCAGGGAGGAAAGAGGGACATCGGGGGAGGAAAGAGGGACATCATGGAGGAAAGAGGAACATCAGGGAGGAAAGAGGGACATCAGGGAGGAAAGAGGGACATCGGGGGAGGACAGAGGGACATCAGGGAGGAAAGAGGAACATCAGGGAGGAAAGAGGGGCATCCTAGAGGAAAGAGGAACATCAGGGAGGAAAGAGGGACATCAGGGAGGAAAGAGAGACATTGGGGGAGGAAAGAGGGACATCAGGGGGAGGAAAAATGGCCAGAGAAATTAAGAAGATGGACCATCCTTCCTAAAGGAATCCTGAAGAGGAATTCTATCTCCTTACCTTCAAGGACATCTCTTTCTCAAAGAGTAATTTGCAGTGAAATGAAAAGTTTCATGAAATAGAAAGTATTTTTGTGAAACTTTCCAGCTTTAAACTCTTCTTGCTTCCGTATTTAACGGTGAGGCTCGCGATTACATTTTTCTTAGTATGTAGAGGCTTGTACGCACTGGAGTTAGCGAGATAATCCCAGTGAATGTGAATTTGGAGAGTTGTGCGCTCCAGAAGTAATTCCACAAAGACTCAAAGAAGAATTAATAGAAGTATTCTGCCCCTTAGAGATTTGCAAATTCATGCAGGCCAGCGGCCCCTCGCCTGATGAAGCTGCGTCACGTGAAAGTTTAATCTCCTAAAGCTATTATCATTTTAATTTCATTCTCTTTCTTTTCATCCAACCGTAAATTGTTGTAATTTTTATTTGCATGAATAATGTTAGTCTAAGCCTAAAAAAAGGGCATTTTTTTGTGGTTCACATCTTCCTCGTGTCTTCTGATGATGGCCAAGCGTTGGTAACCTCTCCTGCGTGTTACGATTATTTATTTATATGGAAAGATTTCAGGACACAGTTACAATACTAACATTAATAGCATTTTTAGTTTTGTAGCGGGATAGCTAGGGTTATATGATGGCCTGCCAAAATTTTCCGGAACGATAATAGATTTAATTAGATCGTATAGAGAATGGCAGCTACGAGCGTTGATAGTGAAGATCCGTCTCCGTGGGATGCCATGCATTGTGTGCCAATGTTTCACATTGGATTTTAATCCCTTGAATCAATCACCTTTTTAAAATCCTCAGAACCAGTCAGGTTTGCCAAGCTGTTCCTTTTGAGTTAGAAGAGTTGGCAAATCCGGTAGGAATTTGGGCCAGCAGGTGCTCAAAAGCATAGTGCGGTGTGAAATTAAACATTTATCCTAACATGGCACCTCCATCCTAGCGCTCTCCTCCTCGGTGACAGATGTAGCTCTCCCCTTCATGTCAGTGCCCATTTTGAATCATTCATTTTGTCTCCAGATGTGATGGCCCCTGCATCCAGAACAATGTCAGACTTCTTCAACTCCAAAAGCCTGCACCGGCTTCACATGTCATATCCCATTTTCCAGACATCTAAACGGTAATTTCAGAAGCACCTCCGGAATTTACAATTACTCCATGGATGGAACTTTGAGGTTCGAAACAATCCCAACGACATCCGGTCTAAACTTGATAAATATCTACCCAGGACATTGATGATTACTGGATCCGTCCATTCTTTTAGACCTAAAAGCTATTACATGATTTGACTCGGGATTCACTTTTTAGGTTGGGACATATAAGTATTTAATGATGATGAACGGGTCTAAGACATAGCGAGAATAGTTGTAGACATATCGGGTCTCATAATGTATCCTGAAAAATCCTGGAACAGTAACAATTAGAGAGCCTGTTCTGATTTGTAAGCCTCTTTTAAATCTGACCTTCTTAAAATGTATTTTATAGAAATCTGCAGAAAGTCTCATTTTGAGCCCAAGTACTTATATATAATATTATCCTTTCTGCATTACGGGAGTTAACAATCTGAAACCGAGCTTACTGTTCTGTCGGAGAACGCGCAAACTGGATACTCGCCTACATAACATTTCTGAAATGTTAAATCTTATCAAAGATTTACCCTCATATCTCTGATCAACAGAAAACTCCAAAGCTTTTCTGATGGAAAAGATGCTAGAGGATAACATAGAAGAGAGTTTTTGGCCATCTGTTCATACAAAGGCTTAGCTACAAATCATTGGGCTCCATAACAAAGAATGGGGATGTTTCTCCCCATCAGAATGATCGTTCAATGGCCGCGTAGAGATTGTGTTCAGGTCTGTCTCTCCATTGTAGGGTGTATGTTGATATATTTGATTTACTGTAGGGCAAGAAGAAGGTGGACAAATAATATGCCCATTAATGAGGGGGCTATGATCTACATGGGGGGTCAAGCATCCCTACACAATAGATAAGTCAAAGGTAGAACTTGATTTCTTTGCTTGTTAATTAAGAGACAAGGGCTATAAAGAATCCCTTTCGCCATCATCATCTCCATCACCGACCTTATAATCTGCAAGAGCGGGTGAAGCCACAGCTGCCTTGGCTTCCTGGACCAAAGGCAAAGGTACTTGGCCAATTTCTAGCTCTCCAATCTCCAATTAGCGCTAGTTATAAAGCCGGGTTTCCCACCGTCTTTCTGGACTCCAAGCCTGCCAAACTTGTAAGATTCCTTCAATTAGCAAGCAATCAAACAATTAGGAATTCATATCACTGACAAATGCGCTGGATCAGCCTGAAAACATATTGTGGGTTTTTTTTCCCCCAGAGTTGGATAATCTCGGGCAGCATCATTATATCCTGCTTTACTTTATTTTTTTTATTTGTTTTGTTAAGGTGGTGGGTCTGTTGAAAAATTCGCAATGTTCAGCGCATGAATGAAAAATGCTCACAGGAGCCAGGCTTTAATACAGGTTTAGTGAAATTCCGAAAATCCAAGTACAGCAGGTGAAACCATGACTATTAAATGGTAATAATAAGCAAAGATCAATATTGTTCCCTTTTCCACAATCAGTTATATTAACCCCTTAAGGACAATGGGCAGTCCCAAAACCCATTGAAAACAATGCATTTTGAGCCCGTACATGTACGGGCTTTGTCATTAAGAGGTTAAAATTGATGCATGATGGGTTTTCTTCCAATGAATGCTTTCATGGATCTGAGCGTCTAGGTGCGTTTTCACCTATGTGACCCACCTGACATCATCGTGTAATATTGATTTTATTTTCATCTGTTCTCTTCTATGATCTGCCGACGAGGTTCACAGACCTGTTCATAGCTTGGTCTTAGTGTTATTTCAGATGCTGCATCATCTTTCATATTAAAATTTAAGCTAAGATCAAACAATCAGAACTTTGAATCCAACTGAGCCCCTAAGAGACCAGACAGACTGTGATGAACATAGCCGATGACAGAAGCTGCGGCCCTACATACGGAGTCTATGGAAGTCCTTGACTTGGTAATATAGGAATAAACAGTAGATTTTGAGTATTCAGATTCACCCAAACTACATTTTCAACAAATCTTGACTAATTTGCGCATTCGTACGAGTCTTCAAGAACACGAGACAAACAAAAACGAACGTTGAACCTCTGAGTATTGGTTAGGATTTGGTCACTCGTTTGTCCATTTTGGTACCAATGCCACCTGTTTTGGTGCTCTTTCACTAAGGAAAGTAGAACGGGGCTGTGTTTAGGGTACAGAATAAATCATCGATAGACAGAAGTGGAGGGACAGTCTCATTGATTATAGTTGTGATTGATGGCCAGTCTGTATTTACAAAGGGAAGGGACAAGCGTAGACATAAAAGCTCGCGGATGCCATTTCAACTCAGTAGCAGCCAAAACCAGATGAGGGTTACATGTGTAACAATGTTAGTGTAAGACTTATCTGAGACTAAGGCTCGTTCCTGTACTACAAGTAGTATAAGTGTACAAGCTGTACAAAGTAGCATTGTGCTGGACGTGTCTATCCATTGGTGTAGGGCTGCCAGTGGTGGTGGTCCTGCAGTGCAAAATCTGGTGGCAGAGACCCCCTTCCCCACTTAAAACACGTCTGCAAATTTTGTTTCTGAATTTTAAAAATCCTCCGAATTCCATCCAAAACCAAAGGTCGTGAAACAAAAGGTTTGTCCGAATCGATCATGCTTGCCATGCACAGGTCTATCAACAGACCACTTTTATTTGGTCAAAATGATCCAAATGGCACAAACCTATGTTCTTCCGTTAAAACCATCCATTATTTCATATGCAGTCATGTTAAAGGTCACTTTTGACATATTTTTTAAAAAGTAGGTTAATCCAATTTTCCGCCCATAGTTCTCGACCATTCCTTCTCTTCCTTGGAATTTGATATAAGAAGACTGGTCGTCCCACATAATAAAGACAGCTTCTAGAGTTATATTCTTCTTTGTCTATCCATATATTCTTCTGTGTTTGGTTTACATCTCCCCTAAACATTCGCTAATCACCGATTAATCGCGCACAATGCATTGATTCCGCTTTCAAACTCATGAATCACTCACGTGTTCCCTCGGTTGGAAAGACGCGCTTATCTAAAATCTCAATTAGCTGGAACCACCAAATGTTCTCTGCCGCGTATTTTGGAACGTTTCCTCGCTTTATCTCCTGTTCTTATCGTGTTTTATTCGCCGTTTATATTCTTTCTCACGAAACTATACCCTTCTGAGTACAGGTGGCTTCCAGAGCTCGTTAAAAAAAAAAAAAACATTTGGAAAGTCTACCCTCTAGCTCTGATTAACCCATAAAACACGGGTGAGGACAATTACAATCATCTAGCTATTTCTCCTCCTGCAATTTCCCTTTTTTCAACTAGGAAAATAGAATTTACTCTCGTTCTAAAAGTCCGGGAAAGGGCATCAGAACGGATTCAGACCACGCTGCCATCATAAAGCCGCCGGAGCTAATTTACTAGTGCTGCCGACGCGGTACGTCTGCCTGTTCCCCGCAATGTGCCAGTGGTTGGCGACACGCGTTGGAAACGGCCGACGGGGAGTTGTAGAGATATTTCGGACCCGTAACAGACTTCGTGGTCAGTTATATTGGAGGTGATCGGCCCGGCCCGTCTGTTGAAGGCTAAAAGCGATCTGTTCTTTAGCAGTTTCCCTCCGCGGACATAGGATTTAGACAATTATCCGGTAGTATTAACCTCTTCATGTCACAAAGTACAGCTACTTACTGAAAGAGTTTAAACCAACTATATAAGGTACATTTCAAAGAGTAGACTCAGGTTAGTGGGTTAGGGGCTTACGAGCAATGTTAGAAAGTATTTATTGATGAATAGGGTGGTGAGTAGTCAGAACAGCCTTCCAGCAGACGTGGCCTGGCAACATTCAGTCTCGGGGGGGCAATCTCAGCAGAAAAAGAACAGCCTATTGCACATGCACAATACATACTATTCAGTTTGTCTAAAACGCATGAACAGAAAGAGAACACGTAAAGGGAACACGGAAACAGCTGGGTCATGAGACCTTCCAAGGAGGTAATCATCCCAATGGTCGCCCTCGCACCCTCGCCTGTACTTGGGAGAGGGATTAAGCCATTTTGAACAGGTCAAGGACTAAGTTTGGGTTGAGATTGTAAGAACAGGTAAAAAATGTAGACTTGATGGGCAAAGTCGCTCTCTATACCCCTTTATAACAGGGCTAAGTCATAGCAATCACTCACTCTGGCACATACATAGTTAAACGTTTACGTGTGCTTTGAGATATACGTTAGACTTAAATATTTAAAGTCTATGCCGTGGAAACCGCAGACATATCCCAATGCGTTCCAGCAAAATTAAACTTTCTGCAATTTAGCATAAAAACAACGCATTTCAAAAAAAGACCGGTTAGACGATTTCTTAGAACCCAGTAATTCGGGATGGAAATCTCTCTTATAATAGTGATTTTTTTTTAGCTATTATTTTGTATTATGGCGGCGCAAACTTCCAGTTTTATGCATGTCATCAACACACGAGCGTCTGGCGAATGTAGAATAGCCGGCTTTCTGTATGAATCCCTCTCTCGGTTTATTTATCAGCTCTAAGGTCCCTCTTATTCCTGTCTTCACAAATCTCGCTTTTCTGCAATATTATTCATTCTTTTGAGCTATCAAAATTCAATAAATAGTGACAGGGAGTAAATTGTGGAAATGTAAGTCCTATTTGCCTTCGTCTCATGGCGTTGTATGGATAATGTCCTCCGGACGGCTTCTGATATTTATTCATTGTGTATGTGGATAGTCTTCTTCTTTGATAGCTTCTATTGAGTGGGAGAGATCAAATAGGAAGACATTTTTAAAGGGCTTAAATTCAATTAACACCGGCACATTTTTTAACCCTTCCGCTGTTCTTTGGTTTCCTTCAATAAAATATTTTAGAAATGGTTAACGGCAGCATTTAAAGAGACCCTCCAGCCATCGTACGCACTTTAATGCATAGCTGAGTGTTCCCTTTCAATTAATATTCTTTTATACAAGCAAATGCATGGGGGGGATTCATCAGAATCCCCCCGATGCATTTTCATGCTCCCCTCGCAGCCTCCTGGCTTGCAGGAGATGCAGTTGGCCAAATCACCTGGCTTGTTTGAGAGTCTCAGGGGGTCTCTAGAGACCCCCATCTGTTCATGCGCTTGAAGCAACCATAACTGGCTTGAAACTTGGATAGCAGTATGTTTAATAAAGGTAAATACTTTTATTAATACTATTATTTTTAATATTATTATTATTATGATTAATATTATGTTTATCATTATAATTCATTTTTTAATACAATGCATATTCATATACTTACCATGTACGTTAAGGCGCCGTGGAGCATCATGGGACAAAATACCGTGTCTTTAGAAAAAAGTCGCAATGTAATATTTCACAATAATTATTTGCTTTTAAATTACATCTTTTTTTTCTTCTTTTTATTCTTCAGGCGAGGGCTGCACAGAGGCTCGGGGGGAAAGGGATGCCCGTGAATTAACGGAATACCTAGAAACCGCTGTGATATCGCTGAAGTTGTTTAAAAATTAACACTTTGGAAGAAAGGAACGTAATTTGACAGCAGAAACACAAGACCTGTCTTGACAGCCCATTTCCTTCTTGGGCCTGCTTTTATATTCAGTATCGCCGTATGCCTATCCCGTACATGCTTATATTCCCTCACCGTATTAACCTTAATTCTAGTGGGCGAGCATCTAAATTAAAGGATATTGTCACATTAATACACCACACACAATTATACGAGCATCTCAACATAATCAGTTTATAATTGGAATAGCAAAACCTATTATCTAATGATTAGCACAAAGCACACGATACAAACAGAATTCAATCCAGAATATTGTCAATATTATTTTAATTATTTGTTAATATGAATTATTATTATTATTATTTTATTATTATTTTTTATATTATTATTTTATTATTTTTTATTATTATTATTATTATTATGAGTTTTTTTTTACTATTATTATTATTATTATTATTATTATTATTATTATTATTATTATTTTATTATTATTTTTTATATTATTATTTTATTATTTATTATTATTATTATTATTATTATTATTATGAGTTTTTTTTTTACTATTATTATTATTATTACTACTATTACTATAATTATTACTTTTATTTATATCGCACCAACAATTTACGCAGCGTTTCTTTCAATACGTATATTTCAGGGATATGACAAGACTCGGATTGACAGACTAAGACGAAGCGATTCGTTAGGTAGTAGAGGAAACCTCACCGCTGTCAGCTATGTCCATGCAAGCGTTCTCAGTACACTATTCACACAGAGAATTCTCAACCATCTTATTCCCATTTCAGCATAATAAACACAATGGGATATATATATATATATATATATATATATATATATATATATATGTATATAATTTATTTTTTTTGCTTATTTTTATATTTATCCTCTGCCTTCACTTTTCACAATGCTGAATTGTCTTCTTTCCCTTTCCCGTTTCGCCTAAATAATGAGAAGCAGACAGTAAGCATGGCAAATTGAAATAAATGAGAAGAATGAAGCATTGAGATGGTTTGGCTGGGTCTGGAGATGGGACAGCAATTGGATTTGTCAATTTAGCAGCTGGGAGTGGGGAGGATTTTAGAAATTTAGTCGAAGGCAGCAGCCAAATCCCACTCGTGGCAGTGAGTGGCAGCGCGGTTTATTGACCGTGACCTTCTGAACACTTAACATTGATGAAGAACAGATAGATGCTCACATTCCCATATTACAGATACCAAAGAGGTGAAATGAGGAAATTAATCTCATCATTCTATTAAACATGACTTTTTTAATAAAAAAAACCCTGTTTTTAACTATATGGAAACTAGCAGTAACTTTGGCAAAAACATATAAATCTACCAAGACGTGCAAAATTAAAATTGTACAATTTGTTCCTTGTACAATTGATATACTTTTTTTTACAATAATGCAAAATTATAGTTTTTATTTGCATGCCAGCAAAATATATGCACTTTTTATACATCGCAATATACATGAAAAGCCGTGAGAATATTTATCAAGAGCAGAAAGTATATAATGCGCTGCATATTATGTTTGCAACGTTGCATATGTTTGTCGGTTACAAATTATTCCATCCATAAACTTTAAATTTCCCAAGAATTCATTTTTGCCGCTAACCTTCAATTTTATTTGCCGTTTTTAAGTACGTCTCTCTTGCCTTTGGTGTTCTACATTCAACAGAGAGAATATCTCATGCCATACATTTAAATTGCCAAATTGGTTCATTAGGCATGGGCACAATTAGATTTGGTGACAATTGTTGATATAAAGTTTTGGAAAGCTAGAGCTGTAGTTAAATATGTATAATTATCAACTCTATAGTGGATACTACTGATGGTTAGGAGATATCCTAGGTGGCAGGGACCCTACGCTACCTCATGGATGCCCACATGATCTGCCACCCCTCATTTAGTAAGGCTGCCCTGAAGCTGGGGCAGATGTCCACTACTTACAGCACCTCTCCCGGACTACGCTGAATGAAGCAGACATCATATCCCAGTAAAAATCCCTCTAAAATGCAGAGACCACCGGTGTGAGGGAGAAGAAGTGGCACTGTGTGGTCCTCCTAAGTGTGGCAGGTGGCCCTCTTGCCCTAACCCAAGGTGGGCCCTGCTGTTTGGGTGGTGGCACATCATTTATGTACACATGCACAGTTGCGTTATCTTACATACTCTGATCATACATTTCTGATCAGGTATGGAAGCCAACAAAGATCTAGTGTTCCAACTCAGGACCGTCCCTGTCTTTTATATGTAATTAATCAAATGGGTTTCATGGCTGAATCTGTACACTGATTGGAAGAAACCATGATTATTCTTCTATCTCCTACTACCTTTCACTTGTGAACGGCCATAATTGTACTAGAATGGTTTCCAGTCCATAAATCATGGTTTCAGTCCTGGTTCTGAGGTTCCTCCATCACATCTTAACAAGATCAGCCTGCCACATCTTCTAAGTAGACCAAAAACCTTCAGCCATACTGTGTTTGTCTGACAGCTACAGAAAGGTTATTTTGCTTCTTCTCGCTTTAATAATATACACAACACACAATGTTCTAAGTTCTTTGCTATTAGAGTGATGTTAGCAGTGACCTTATTAGAAACGGTACAGTCTTTTTTGACTGGAGGCGTTTATTTAAAAATACTAAGAAAAAAAGTATCTTGCACTCGCTCACTCCTGGATTGATATAACGTATCCAGACGGGTCTGCATTTTGCCCTTTTCAAAAGCTCCGTCGTTGTCAGCCCTATCCGAGGGCACAGTTTAAAGCGATGTTGGTCTTTATTACAATGTAGCGGCTGAGAATTTTGAACAATGCAGTTTATTCCTGTGGTCAAAACAATCTGGTTTAGTATAAAGTCAACCATAGTTTTATATATATATAAATATATATATATATATATTAAGCATAACCCCAGCGCTGTATACAGTAATAACCCCCAGTCCTTTATACAGTAATGTTGGTCGGCATTGACAAAAACCTGGTTTATCTTATTTTGTGCCAATAAACTCCCTTTATCCACAAACCTGGAGGCCGCCATTGCTGTCAGTCATGTGATATTGTGGGAGAATTTCCCGCCTCAAACACCACACTGAGCTGATGCTTTATGGCAATGCTAATGAAGTCAGTTCCTCCATAGACTTTCATTAGTCAGAGTGTCCAGGTGGAAGATTATGACCGAGTCACTCTATTGTTTCGTACAAGCAGTAATATAAGGAGTCAGGGTGTTTATCTACTAGATTTGGGCTCAGGTAACACAGCGAGCACTGAGCTAATATACAGCTGCCTGAAAACATTATATTATCCAAAAACTAGAAGGGTTACCACAACAAAACCCACTGGCTTGAATGGAGTTTTATTTACTGAAGCAAATGGGGGTTATATAACATCCTACTGGTTTGTATGATGATAAGAGGACTTGTCAAACTTTATACATAACACCCGCTAAGTAGGTTTGCGAGATGATAACGTAGAAAGTAAAATCTTGATACAAATTAAAATGCCAAAAATAAGTTGTTTGAATAATTAATAAATTAGTAATAGGCCTTGACACTGTTCTTTTTATACTGCTACACTGGCTCGGTGGTGTTGAAAAGCACTCGGAGTTTGATATGTTTTGATTGTTAATCCCTAAAACTCCCTACAGCTGCAATATATATATATATATAATATATACACATATATATAATATATACATACATTCAGATATATTAAACATGTGGGTTATTTTGACTCCGTTTGAGCTGGATAGTTAGCATATAGCTGGATAATAGCCATGCTCGAACCTATTGTTCACTGTGTTTGCTGTCCGTGGTGCTGAAAATATTAAAATAAAACAAGTACATTGACGGTAAATAGAAAAAAATCATCTTGTACCATTAGTGTGTATTCAGTGTGTAATTCGCTGCCATTCATATTGAAAATTGCATTTCTTGACTACAATTCACATAATCCATAGCAAACCAAGAGGTTATAAAAAAGGGATTCTGGTGCAAAGTTTAGGAAGTGATATTTTCACCATAGCAACCAATGGGCGGGTTCCAATCAGCAGGAATATTCTATTTGTTGCTATGGATATAAGACCAGTTTTCACCACAATCACGTTTTTATGTTTTAACCCCATTATGGCATGTGTACTGTGGCACTTGTGTGAGCAGGTGGCAGCGCATGTGTCTGGACGAAGGCAACTTGTTATTTGGAATAAACAAATAAGCCATTACCGAGACAAGGTCCATCGGCGTACCTGGGAGCCCGAGGCTGGCCCCCAGGAGCTCTCACGCTTCTTATAGCAGGTGAGGAGGGGCGTGGTCAGTTAAGGAGGTGGGGCTAGCCAAGATATTTTAAAGGGGCCTGGAAAGAGGTAAGATCAGGCAGGACCAGGGCAGCGAGTTGATGGGCCTGGATGGGGCCAAGCACCCCTCCCCCATTGATGAAATACACCAACCCAGAGGTCTGGTAATCAGAAGGGAAACGGTTAGAGGAGGCATTGCTTTCACGTTCTCAGCGCAGTTTGTTCTCTGCCCCTTATATCTCTGTTATTAGAAAGGATTCCCCTGTCGGCTTATCATGCAAAACCTTGTCCACCCGATCCATTCTCCTTCCTATCCCTTTAAGAGGATTCCCTAAGCCTGGGGCAAGAAAAGGGTAAGATCTCTGTTGTAATATTTCACATTATACATCATTACCCAACGGACACACATAATATACAGTAACAGTTCCACACTGACCTGGAACCAACAAAAGAAATGCTTTGACAAAAGAGCTTACAATCAGTTGGAGATGGGCATATATTAATATGTCCCAGGCGTGGCATTAGATCAATCAACCCACTATAAACACTTTTATGGTAAAAAAGAGGTTAAATAAATAAACTTTTTTTGCTTTCTGCCATGCTCTGATCGTTCTGCTAGCAGGGAGCTCACATCCTATTACAGTTTATGATTATTCAGAAAACATATTTCGGAATAAATTACCTTATCTTTTTTTTCCCGTAGAATTAATTCAGGCCCTAGAAAGAGAGGTAAAAAAAAAACATACGTGGGAATGCAGTTGATAAGGGCAGCTTGGGGAGACTCTGATGTGGGAAACGGATGCCTTTCTGAGTACAGAAATGCCGAGAAAGGTTAAATACAAAGTTTCTGCCCTTTAGAAGCCGTTCCACACGTCAGGGCATTGAGAAGTCTAATTCTGGATCTTGCGTATAGCGAGAGACATGGGGCCAAGGTCACATTCTGCCAGCCGGCGCAGCGTGGTGTGGCGTAAGAAGTGGGTGGAAAATACAAAAAAGAAGAGATAAACAAGAAATAATCGAAAAGAATAATAAGAGGAGAAATTAACGAGTAACATGGGGTCAAAGAGCAGGGTAACCAGTAATTAATTCTCAACGCCAGAGAGGCGAAGACATAAAAACAGAACCAATACTCACGGCATTGTGATGTCACAAGCCTCTAATTAAAGCCTGGTGCCCAATAATTCCTCTAATAGTTCCGTCCAGGAATACGGATGGGACTGCCAATAATCGGGGGGGCTAAGACCAGTTATCAGGAATGTTCAGAGGAATTTGGGACTGTTGGTGATAAAGAATAGATTTGCCAGGAAATCATCGATCTACCGCGCCATTCCTATCCAAAAACGCATAAATTTCCTCCGTTTTATTGTCAGCCCTGGGCAGCTGCTTATCTATGAGGCGACTCTCCCACTTGAGCAATCCATGTGTCTTATAGATTTCCTGAAGCGCGGCATAATTATCATCTGAGCCTCCATTCCTTCCCGTTTTCACTCTTTTACCCTTAGGATAATAGGACCGGACGGTGACTTGGTAACTTACAACTCAAAAAAATATTTACATAATGTGATAAATACATCAGGATTCTATTTATCGCCATTTTCCTGTTGGTGCTAAACCTTATTTTCACATTATATTTGAGAAAATCAGAAAGTAACACTTTTAACAGCATTTATTCTTTTTTTTTTCGTGCTTGATTAGGCCATTGTAATCCTGGGACGCCGTGCTGCCAGACATTTCTGGTTTTTAAAATAACCCAGTGTGGATGATTGGAAATGTGGACGATGCCTGCCCATCCAACGCTAATTTATTGTACGGCTAAACCATTGATCGAACAATATTCTTTATATACCCCAAAAAAGACCCTCTTATTTACCTGCCTCCCCTCTGATTAGATGTTTGTTAAATGTTCTTGGTCAGCAAATTCGACCGGCCAATACCGAATCCAACGAATCATGGAACCAAGTCGCAAGTCCATTCACTTTTCTCCAGGTTGATTCATCCAATGGCCCAGATCTGTGTTATTTGCTTCCTCCACGGTCCTCACACATACAAATTTAAAACAAAGCATTCAAAATCACCATCTTGTTGATTTTGGTCAAATAAAATAAAAAATTTTCAATTTTTTATTTTTTATTTTATTTTTTTATCTTTTTTTTATCTTAATTTACAAATTGTCAAATATTTGATATTTTTTGAGATCACACTCAACCCTTTCCTGAAATAATAACAACACCACCAATAAGTATAATAATCATTAACTATTATTATTATTATTATTATGTGATTTTGCAAATGATTCTGCACTAAATGCCACCGCAATCATTGCAATTACCTAGTTTGCCAAGAAAGTGGCCAGTGAAGGGGTTAATTATAGAATTCATCACATGAATTCTTGCTCCTGTATTAGGGGGATTGGGAACAGGGAAAATTAATTTCCCCTATGACCCTTCCAGTTGCGAACTCTTTCAGGCTTGCTGGGATGGCAAAAGGTTGGATTCATTATGCTGGTTGACCATTTAACCCCCAGAAACACTTTAAGCTTAATTTGAGATGGATGCCTGTGAGGAAGAGAATGAGATGAGAGTAAAATCACCAGATATAATGAGGATTTCTACTCTGACCCTATCTGTCTCCCCCGCATTCTACTCGCACATTCTCGAAAAAGGATACTAGTATTATGCTGATTCTGAAATGGACTTTTTGTGCCACTCTCATTGCCAGACAGCGAGGCTATAGGATACACTCAGACCTCGATCAATGCATCTAATCCACCCTGTCTGTGTAATCAGGAACCTCTGACCCGGATACATAAAAATGATTGCACCAAGCTGGACCATTTTACTTAAATGCTGTCAATCTCAGACCCCACTTAATCTTGGCTTCTTCAATATTCATCCCGCCATCATGTATACCATCACCCACGAGACTTCAAGGGTCTATTAGCAAGCACTGACCGGTGGCAGGTAGAAGATCCCACTGATCCAACCCCGCTTATTCTCCTGATTTATGTAGACGGTTGCCAAAAAATTGTAATTAGAGAAATTAGCATCAACTCTATAGTTCTTTTAAAGATATCAAAGATTGATTGTTTTATAAATCTATCAATTTGTTATAATTTATTTCACCTTCCTGATACAGATGTAACATCGCATGGATGCCCAGGCAGGCCAAAGAGAGCTCTCTTTGCTTTAAAAAGGGGGAAATAATACAAATATGTATTTTGTAGAGTATTATTAAATCTAGATTGTGTTATTTTGACAAAGAAAAAACTGTTCTGTAGTGGCAAGGAAACACATTCTTTCAAAACTTGCACTTTTGATGACATCATATTTCCTTTGAAGAATAAAGCTTTGACCATTGGAATTCTGGTGCACTGGGCTTGAAACTGTTCTACATGACCATAGCTGGGATCTCTCATGGTTTCTTGCCTCAATCTTGGGGTGAAGGGGCAGATTCTCAGGGTCACACTTCTAAGAGTCCTATTTTATACCAGCAGTATGTTATGGTTGATCTCCCTTCCTTGAATGCAGGTGACTCAATCAAGTGTATCTTCAAATAATGACAAGTCAAGGTTTCAGTATTAGAGTCATTTGGTTAACACATTTGACAAGTCGCAACGTCGAATCTTCACAATGGGCTATTAAAGAATTAATATTTCAAGAATCTCAGGGTCGGCTCTTTTGGGAAATTCAAACACAGCACATAACTCATCTTATATTGCCCCCATCGGTCACGTAACCGACTCTCTGGTTTTATACTGCCTGAATGTTTGTGTTGATCTGTGTTGGTGTTTGTCTTTCCTCCGCATTCTCTTTTTGTTAGCACACTGAAGACAGTAAGCTTCTTTCTTGCTCATTTACAAGTTTATTTATACAAATGCTTCTCTATAAGCTGAAACATCTCGCCAATCGAGATGTGTTTCTCCTGCAAGAGGGGACGAACCGGCCTGAATGCATAATGAAAACCAGGAAGGTTCCTTGAATCCCATCTTGCTGCTTTAACGATTCATCATCCCCCACCATCCACCCTCTGGTGGGTAAAAGTCTCCAGGTCTGGCTCTTTATAATTTATAGTGAAGTCAAGGTGCTAAAATGTTTCACCTCAATGCAGCTCGCCAGCAAACTAAACCTGCATTCATTTTTAATAATGATGCCCTCTACTTTCTTGAAGACACTTGACAGCCCTAGAAAAAGCTCTTGACAAGTTTCTACAGGTTCTTCAAAACTTTTATAAGCCAACATCAACGATATCCCAGGCACATAAGGGTATAGTATATATATATATATATATATATATATATATATATATATACAGCACTTCAATTACTCCTGGAACATCTGGAGGTCTTACAGCTTTAACACAGTTCCAAATGAGGATAATTGGTTTCATTAAAAGTCTGTCCAACCTATGTCTGCCTTTGCGTGGAGAGTCTGTGACTGAGAGATAAAGAATTCAGCAGCTACAAGGATGCTGGGACTTGCTTCTATCAGATAGAAAGGCATCGCACCTCAGCCGCAATAGGAACAGTCATAGCAAGAGATGTAGTTAATTAAACAATTGTAGGAAGATCAATGGAGCAGCTCTCTCCTTAATGATACAGAGACCAAGTGTTGTCCTTGGTCCGTCTAATGACATGAGGCGAGGGACCCATATGAAAAACGGCAGAAAAATGGAGGAAAGATAAGAAGAATTGATGTCTAAAATCAACATTCTCACTTAAGATTACCGAACTCTCTTTTAACCATTTTGAGCAATGAAGAGCATAACTTGGACACTTTGACATTCCAGGTAAAACTGAGAACCCATCAAAAACAGAAACCTAGTCCTTTGATACAATTTAGAATGCATGCTGAAATAGAATGGCAACTCGTAAAGTAAGTGGATCATAATATATATGGTGAAGATTGGTGTGATCTGCATAAATGATGGTAGACCCCGGATTGTAGATTTAGACGTTGACCTGACTCAAGTATCACCTTGCCCAACTTTGATCTATCCTGGCCTTACATGTGGCATAGGCTGGTTCTCCCCACTGCCACACCCGAGGACTCTGAATTTGACATGAAGGTCACCAAACCTCTGGAGTAGTCTTTTTTTGCTCCCGAAATTTGTTCCACTTACACCCTGAACATTTTAACCCAACCACTCTATCTTTTTCTCATCAGCTGTTAGCTAGGCCCTCAATTTGCTAGCCGCATTTGCCTCAGCCTTCCAGGAACCTTCCATGGCGTATTTATATCACTCGTGAGGTTTAACTAAGCTTCAACTCAGTATTCAATGAAGGCTTAATTTTTCATAAGCCTAACTAAACACTAGTATTTAGGAGAAATCACAGATGGGAAAAAGTACTTGACTTAATGACAACTACCCATTTTACCATATTCTTCCCATTTATGTCATACCCTGCCTTCTAGTGCTATGTTCCATGAGCAAAGCCTATTTTGTAAACACACTTGCACAAATTACACACACACCTACTCATACTCACTAACACACACGTATACATTCATGCTAACACACACTCCATCTCACACCTCTTACACATGCATGCTCACATACTTACACATCTATGCTCACACACAGATATCCATGCTAACATACGCTTATACATGCACATTCATGCTCACATACATATATACATACACACATACATACACACATACACACAAACATACATACCCCCTCCCTCACGGCTGCATACATCTCACCTCCCCAGCAGCTTTCTGTCCGGGTTCACCACTGGGTCATGTGACGTCATGTGACGTAACGTGACCACTGATGCATTCCTGTCTCCCCGATCCAGGTCGGAAGGGCCCTTTCTGAACAATTTTGAACTGGTACGGGGAGACAGGACCAAGTTGTCCAGGGATTGCCCCAGGCCCCCTACAGAGATGAGCCCCCTGCAACCCCTGTAGTTGCATCACTGCACAAGGGGTAGTGTGTGACGCGGGCAGCCGGTGGCTCAGCAAGCAATTGCCGCTGTGCGATATTTTTAAATTACAAACTGAGTGGTAAAGTCTCATATTTGGCAGACAAGGAGCAAAACTCAAGATTTTTTTTTAAAAAATGTCCTTTTACACCAGACCCTGCACCTCAAATATTTGACTATTAAAGCCAAATCATTTTTAAAGAGGGTCTACTTTGCTGCTTACATTTTCATGAGTCTTTTCTATGTTCCTGCCTGTGTGATGGATGAAACCATTAGTGGAATCACTGTAAATAATGTGTTAAGTTAAAACTTACAAGAAGATACCTCATTAAAGACGTTTCACATATCTTACTTCCCAATTAATGTTTAAGACTTTGCTTGAACATAGATATGTCACAGCATGTCAGCGTGTCAGCCGACGGAAAGTTAATAATGCAGTGGACCTTAAAGAACACTCTCAATGTCATTTTTGGAGCAGTAAATAACATATTTCAGTGGAATTTTTTTCGGCTCTTGATGGCAGTTTTGCCTTCATTTCTTAGTTTTCTAGACAGTACGGTTTTGCAGGCATAACATCATTATCTTATGGAGGACTAATTGCTCTCTGAAAAGAGAAGGATAATCTGAGGATTTACTCCTGCTGTTCTTCAGAAATGAGGGGAAAAATACTGATACTCACTGACATCTTGTAAAAGCGAGGGGGAAAAATACTAAAATTGCCGAATTAAAACCCAGATAAAGTGCATGTTCCAACCTACCGGTAGTACTGAAGATCCACAGACAGGTGGCGCCACCAAACAGCAGCTTCTGTGGCTAATAAGGAACCGCTCTTACCTGTGGAGCCACATGCTGCCACCATCCAAGCTAAGAGTGGCATCTTAGGGCCACTGGAGTCCAAGAGATGGACCAGGACAGGACGCTTCAATAATTATGGTCTAGCTGCGCATTATATACCTCTTTATCTAGGATAATTGCAAATGATTTAATATTATTAAATTTATCAATTATATATTACACTAATTCAAACTCCCCATAGAATGTAATAATAAGAATACAAACTAATAATTAACAATACATTATTTGGGGCTGGCTGAGAATCATAGCAGTTGCAGTTCAACAACAATCATAGACTGACATGTTATCCTGCATTGTTCCGAGTCGGTGAACAGTACGGTTCAATAGAGTAATTTTACCTGACTATGAAATGGAGCAGCAAAAGAACTGTAAAATAAAAAAATGATTTATGTCAATTATTTCGACGGACAAGACTGTCAGCACTTCAAGCTACGTACATTAAAGCTGACAAAGCATCGTAACAACACAGTAGGTGAAAACTGCAATGAACTACAATAAATGAACATCAAACAATGTTTGGAAGAGACTTGGCTCGCCAGGATATAAAAGAAGGACCAGGAATGTAATCGTCTCTGGGGTATCACAAGGAAGGGGGATAGGCTAACAAGAATGGTCAAATGTCTCATATCTGCTGACAATTTGTATTTTTTTTTCTACAGTTTAAAACAAATAAAATAGATTGTACAGAACCAGAAGGGTGCGGTTTTTCTACAGTATAAAACAAATAAAATAGATTGTACAGAACCATAAGGGTGCGGTGATAGCAAATTCAACGTAGGACAATGTTATCCTCATTTCATACCAGTCTTGGGGTGTCAGGGTAAATGGGCAGATTCTCTGGGTCACACTTATATTAGTATATCCTGGCTGAAAACCCTACTTGAATACAGGTGGCTTCCTTCAGAATATGTTTGGACACGTCATGTTTTTTTTCATTAGGGCTGTTATTAGTGTTTTTGCCACTTTTTGGCGAGTCACTACAATAGAATCATTGTGATAAAACCGTAAAGGGTTAATATTTGAAGAGCGTCTCAGGTTCAGTTTATTTAGCAATGCTTACCTTGTAAACAGTCTTACATGAGACGGACAGAGTGCCAACTCAAGTACAGGCCAATGCCAAAACAAGCAATGCAGCCATGTAAATATTCTCCGTGGCCCTCCACAAACAGCCCGACGCAGCCATCATGCAACTCGTTGGAAAACTCAAAAGCATTATTTTAAAATCCATCAAGAAAAATGCAGAATTTGATATTACTCATTATTTATTTTGTGGATTTTTTATGTATATTTGCATATTAAACAATTTCACACATATCAAGTTATTGATTTAGTTCTGTCTGATATGGGGTTAAGTTGGGGTGTTCTAAGACCGTGTCAATCCCCGCAGTATATCTACAAAGCATGTTAAGCTGCTGCGCATGGTGGTGTGATTTTTCTGATTGATTTTAAAACGTTCCAATGTTTTTTTCTTTTTCTTTTGAGCTGATTGTATGAAGGCTACACGGAGACACAGTGGCTTGGGTTGTTGTTTTGTTTCTAAAGCTAGGAATCAAGACTCTATTTATCACAGCAGGTGCAGGCGCATCACGGTTGAGTGCACTATGGAAACAGTTTGGACCCTGAGCCAGGGTTCACGATGAGCCAAATGGCCCTAAGAGACTTTAGACAAAGCGCCACCAAGCTCAATATGTACTGGTCAAACCTGCCTTAAATATCGGCCCATAGTGAGCTGCAGAGAAAGCCCATGGAAGGACCACTGAGAGGATCCAACAATGATTGGAATGATATCTGACTGCATCTTATTCTAAACGTCTCCTGTCGTAAATGTGGATATAAAGCTGTAAAAATGCTCTTAAGCCCAATGTTTTAGCGAGCTTGGTTGTACCTCCACTCCTCTCCTCATGATAAGTCAGAGCAACAAGGACCTGGACCTGGGACAAAAGGCGCAGCTGTCTTGGCCCCGGGCTTGCTTTAGGACCAATGCTGGCTGTCCCATTGTTCCCTTTAGCAGGTACCATTGTCTGAAATTTCAGGTCTTTGCAGCCACCAGCACAGTCCTCTCCACTAACATAGAGTCCAGCATCAGATGGCACAGGAGGAATCGTTGGTGGACGGGTCTATGCTGGTGGCCACACAAACCTCCACTTCCAGTCCTCCCTCACACTCACCACCAGGAAAAAAGAGGGCTGTCTCTGTGGTAGGTACAACTGTGCTGGAAGATCCCCTTTATAGGAAAAGCTTGTCCCAGGTCCCATTATGTTTAAACTTAAACCTTGAAAGGAGTGGAATCTGTCAAGATAGCCTACACATTTTTCATTGCACTTCTGTTGAGTCTCCCAAGCTAGGAGGATTCTCTTTTACTTCTCTTAATTCATGACAAGGCTCTTCAAGATACCCAGCAGGAGGTGCAAACACAGATACCCCTGGCTAGCTTTTCTAAATGACTTTTTAATTCTAATTTTCTTCCATGGATCCACAATGTTCCAGGCCACGCGGGGACCCGCTGTGTGCTGTGAGAGCCGAATTTAACTTTCCAGAGTGTGACATCGAATCCATAAAATATTAGGCTGGAAACTGGCGGGGGCTTATATCAGAAATGAAAAAAGAAATCATGAGTTATTATAGTCGTTTATGCATTAAATCTATTGAACTGTTTACCTGTTATAGTAATGTAACAGCACTTTGTATCTGTCCATTTAGTCTGTTTACCTTCTTTGTGCCACAGGACACAGAAAAGTAGCCACATTCTATGAACGATTATCACATTTTAACTGAATGAATTTAATTACTGCATTTACATTTAAGTACGGCTTAAAATATTGAAAAATAAAAATCATTAAAAGTGCTTATTTGCTTTCATGTTTTGCTTCCTTATTTAAATCCTTTCTACGATTAAAATGTTCTAGGAAATCCTATTTGATTTGTAAGCTTTTTTTCTCTGCTGTGCACAACCCCCAACACGATCAAGTTCTAAAAGAAAGGAAAATATTCAGGGACCCCAAAATCATTCTCCTGGCTGTTTTGCTCATGTAAATGGGATTACAATAGGGGTATTAAAGGGTATTTACATCTAGCCTCTGCTCTCTGTTGCTGTTTCAAATGTGTTTTGTAGTTAATGGTTGTAGACCATACTGGGCATGTAAATATTAGATTCAATTTCACGTAGATAAGCGCAAGGTTATGCATTTTTGAAATAAGCATAAACTTGTAACATTTAACAGGGGACATTAGGAAAACCTGGTTGGATTTGAGAAATGCAAGAAGAAACACTAATGTCATCTTTGATTCGAGAAAACATCCTTTTTTTTATTTGAACATAAACTAGCACTTACAGTATACATAGTTTTTTGCCTGAACAGAAGAATCATGGACATGTGATAGTTCAAGGAAATGTTTCTTTTTTTTTTAAGCTCATCCATGTCAAAGTTACAATGATTTTACGACGTTCCAGTATGAGCAACCAATCAGGAAGAAGGGGTTCCGGAGCAAGAAAGACACTGTTAAAGGAAATATGTTTGTAAAATTCTTTGTTTAAACCTGTTCATGTCATATTGACAGATTGTTATACACTGTTGGTTAATGTAGTGACAGCTCCGATTTAATATTGAGATTTTTTTTTTCTGCCCAAAGCTACAACAATTCAAAATACCGTATTGATTTTTGCTGTTAACATCGCCAGTTATGAAAGGAATAAATAGTGTTTGCAATGCTTCATGTAATGTGGTCAGAGAATGCCAAGATTAAGATTAGACAGCCCTATTTGGCTTAGCTAATTGGCTAAATATATCCTCTTACATCCCGAGCCTCGGGCGTTCTGGACTAATAAGGTATGATATTAATTTTCATTAAAGGCCCAGAAGACATGGCAGCATTTTCTTCTTGTCTACCAGTTATTTTTCTTGTTAATTGTGCAGTTTGTATTTGGCTTTGACAATTCAGCCGGGTCGCTTGGAGTTTTATTTTTAATTAATGTTTAATATTTTGGGATTCTATCTCTGATCAACCAGAGACGAGAAAGATAGCAGATATGTTTTGCGATATGATTATGCCACTCCTAGCTTTTTATATCAAATAACACTATAATTATGGACAGAGAGAGAGAGACACTTTATTGAATAGACTATGATTGACTTCAGGTGTCACCGAAACACCCGGGGCAGCTTTTGATACCCAGTTGTTGGTGGCTTCTAGCTCCAACCAATCCCCCCGACCCATGTGCCACTTGTTTTTGGGAATCCCATCAGTGTGGCTAGTTCTGCCCCCCTCCTGTCTCCTAAACGAAGCAGGATAAGAACCCGCTTGGGGTATAAAACCTCAAGTCCTCAGCAATGCCTGTTGGTCAGGTAATCAGTACAACTCAAGAATGGACATTGCCCAAGGAGCCCATTGATCCTTTGGCCAATGTACACTATAGCTAGCCCAATGCACTCTGATTGGCCAAAAATGGCCACTGCATTTACTGACTTTGTATAGATAGTACTCATGTTTGCCCCACACTTACCTGTTATGCCTCACTGTCTCCTTAAAAAGTACACCATAAAGAGATGACTAGACCCAATCTGGAATTATTGTCTTCCCTTGCCCATCACTGCAAGAGAAGAAATCATCTTTTCGGTCAAATGCTTCTAATTCGTCATTCCTTCTCAGTATGCAGAAATACATTTATTTTTCCTGCGCGGTTAAGTGCCATCGTTAGTATTCAGTTCAGTGGCTAAGGGGTTAAGTGACACTCTAGCTCAGAGGCAAAGAGACAAAATGATTTGCAACGTGCCGAAAATATGAAGCCCCTTCTCCAGCTGCCTGCTAAACATTTGCATTTAAAAGACTTTACTTTGGGGTAATGAGATTTTGATACCACCCGAAGGTTAACTTTCTGAGAAGCAAGAGAACATTTATCATGCTTCTACAAATCCAAATATCTTAACAAACACTTAGAATAAACTGCTTGCCTGCAAATGAAAATGAAAAAAAAAAAAAACACAGTTAATCTGCCTGCTAACTTTGCTGGCCGTTTAACTCGTACCAATTCTCTCAATCATGTGAAGTAAGGTGTAGGAAGAAGAACGCACTCAGCTGTAGAATGCACACTTAGCGCTATCTGGTAAAGAACGTTCTGTCTACAAGGCTTTCGACGAATGTAACGGCAAATCATTGTGTTTTTCTTAAGATCTAATAAGGAAAGGGCGTAAGCAATAGTTCGATGGTAAGGCTTGGGGAAAAAAACATATGGCGGCAGTGACCACGAATTCTAATGCCAAGAGATTCAAGTTTCTCCGACATGGAGAAGTGTCTTTGCAATACAATGATTAGGATCCTTAGAAGATACTTCTCTATAATACCAAGATAATTATTAGAGCAGAAGAAAAGAATAAAATAGAAATAAATTATATTATTATGTTGGAATGAGCATTATTTTTCCTTTTCAGCTCGGTATATTTCGGCTTCTGGCTGTCTTTGTCGGTTGTTCTTGTTTTAGAGTTGACCCTCTAGAACCTTATACAGGGTTCCAATTCAGGTTCAAAGGAGATCACCGATCAGGAGGAGACACGTCAAGGTCTCTTACCTCCGGTGGTTGAGATGTCGTTTTCATGCTCCCTCTTGTGGGTCACTGTAACAGTGAATTAACTTTCTCCAGAAGTGAAGACCACCAGAGGCCACCTCCTGGGACCAGCATTGATATTTTCTGTTGAACTAAATGTTTACTAAAGTAACTAAAGTATAAACATCTCAATTGACACTGACATGGAACTTTGTATAATCAATGACACTGACATGAGCTCTTCTCTGTAGTCATCCTTGGTGGGTAAAGGTACATGGGCCAAAGGAGAAAAGTTCTGCTTAGGGGGAACTATATCACCTGTCAATCTTGTAATAGAACATGTGGCTTTATAGCCACTGTACTATGAACAACATCTGAATATGCCAAGGTCTTCTTCATTCTTCATCGCTCTGGGCTTTTAAAGATCATTTCTCAGTAGCCACGTTTCTATCTTCAAGTTTTATTTTTGTCTCCATAGAACACGAAGAATCTTAGTCATCTCTCTCTCCATTCTTCTTAATGCTCATTATCCATTCTACTGCATCCCTAAACACTTCTGCTTGTTATCTTTTATTCCACCACTGCATTTTCATGATTTTTTTTTCAGATACAATGAAAATTCTTTTTCTTTTTCCCCATATCTTAATTACATTTTACTTTTTAAGGCGTGAGGGGGGGTAGAGAAATTGATAATTTCAGCCTAATGCCATAGTAACCACTTTGACTCAGCCATTCAATGTCACGTTGGACGGACTTGAATAAAGAAAGACAAAAAACGGAGGTGGTAAGAGCTGGGTAATTTGTAGACTGGCAAAACTGCAATTATAAATACCTATTGGATGAAGAATAAAAGTAACGAGCCAATGTTTTTCCCACCTGCCTTTTTTTTGTACAATTATTTCTTAATTTTCCATATTTTTTCATATTTCTTTTCTAATCTAAACTCTGTTATACGCCAGTCTTGGCCAAAGGGCCCCTCCGCACCTGCTTTTTATTCAAATTAAAACAAGCATATGCTTATTAGGTGGAAAAAAAAAGAACACCCACGGTCTGACCAGGTTAGGGATTCTTGGCAGGAATTATACACATATTCTATACAACGAGCGGAATCTTTTATCATTTAGAGTTGTTGGGGGGAAAAAAAAGTATCCTAATTTTGTTGTAGCCCACGGAGGGTTTCTTTCTTTTTTAATGGAAGGTGATTGGGTAAGGTATCCGGTGTACATGTTCAGAAATGCGGATTTAATTTGAAAATAATTTGTACATTCAGTGTAATTGCCGTGGAGTTGTGATTTCAAATAAGCTAGTTATAAATTATTTAGCGTGTATTTAATTAGAGAGGGAAAAATGCATGATTGCAGTCAGTACTAAATGTAAGAGAAAACGCATGTGTTATTATGACGGTGCCATTAGAATTATTTTTAAAGGAAAATTCAACCAGATGAAGCAGTTAAAAAAAAATAATAAAAAATATAAAAGCAAATAATGTTTGGTTGGATTGCAAATTTTTTGTCCAGCTGGAGCTGATGGTGGCGTGGGTTACGGACTATAGCATTTCCATGGTAACCAAAGTCACGATGGGACTGGGGCACTTTTTCACCTGCAGGATAAAAATGATCAGAAAAAAATATAAAAAAATCTCAGTATGTCTAGCTTGGAGGAGAGAAGAGAGGGATATGATAGAAGCATTTAAATAATAATAACAATAATAATATGAATAATAATAAAGGGAATAAACAATTTACAGGATGGAAGTTTATTTAAAAGGAGGGAATGTTAGGACAAGAAGTTACTTTATTGCGAGGGTGGTAGATAAGTGGAACCGCTTCCAATTAGAAGTGGTAGAGGCTGAAGGAATTTAAATAGGCATGGTATAAGCATATGGCTCCTGAATCTAAGAAGAGGACCAAAACTGATTACGAGTTGAGTACATCAGGAAAAATCAGCAGACTAGAAGGGCCCGGAGGATTTTAATCTTTTGTTAAATTATACGAAAAGTGTGATGCAAGCCCAGAAAATGTCTCACTACCTGAAACAAGATATTTCTATAAATCAAGCACAAAACAGTTCGCTCATCTCTAGCTAAACCAGAGTGGAGGTTACATGCCATGCGATTCTGAGCCACTCTGAAGAAGAGGAATGGTCTGTATGGCAGAGACAAACAATGATGCTGGGCGCTGTATGAAATTAGTGGAACCGAAATCATCAAGACCATCCCTAGCGGCCATACCTGGGAACTTCTGAGCTCCGGCTACCCGGAGCCTTCCCTTGCGGGACGCGGCCAGGACTGCCCACTGACGTCAACAGGCGCTCCCGCTGACGTCGGTGGGCGCTCACGTGACGTCGATGGGAGGTCCCACTGACATCAGCGGGAAACACCCCCCATTTAAAGGGAAAATGGGTGGGGAGCGGGGCATGTCAAGACCTAGAGAGTTCCCAGGTAGTGACCCATCCCTAATAAGTTTTAGAGAAAACATCAGCAGTTACATCGTAATCTCAAGCAGGGCTAGACTTGGACTAAAGTTTGGCCAAGGTATTTTCTCCGTTGTTTCAAGCCTTTGCAGACATTTATATTGACACTTGGCTACCAAGGATGCCTTCCATGGCTAACCTCAACCATGATCACCTCTAACATAACAGATTACAAGCATTCTAGAAGCAGAAGCTTAAAGTTTGAAAACAGACATCAAGTCATGGGCCTACACATGGTTGGCAAGAGGGGGCACTTGCACACCCCTTGGAAATTTTCTGACAAACGTTTGTACAATTTATAGGTGCACAGCATCCAATACCTTCAGTATTAAACGCCGTATGAACTAACAACGATATTTAACTCTCTTCATTATTACCGGTATTTAATATGATTTTTTTTATTAGTATACAAAAATGTATTACATTTTTTAGATGTTTTATAGACAAGTTTATCTGCGTACTCCACATGTGAGGCTACTACAGTATCAAGTGGCCATTCCTAGTTACAGTAAATTCATATCATTCACATGAATATTTTTTTTTTTAATAAGAATTCTGTATCTGCAGTTAACAACGATTCACGCCCAGGGGCAATATTTTAAATTTCCAGAACTAAGTAATGAGGACATATGGTAGTGCAGAAGAAAGGAGGAGATATTCAGTTTGCTGAGTACAGATAGTAATTTAATTGGCAAAATACTCTGGTAAAGTCTTCCAACGTGCGTCAGATAAGTCCTAAGCCGGCTGAAGAAATAGAATTGTTACCCACTAAAGCTATGCATTTGACGAGGTCACCATAGTGTTTGTGGTTAAAGTCTACAAAAACCTCTAAAGCCCTTCAGATGCTCAGACGTAGATTTGGTCTCCATGACAATAATTCTTTATGCAAAGCAAAAGAGGATAGAAAGAGAGTTTTAATGCCAAAAAATATATTGTCCTGGACTCATAGAGGATGGTAAATATTAGCAGCAAAAATGCTTTCAAGGAAAAACAGATTGTTTTCAATATGGAGATGTAAACGCATTGTAACTGTCTCTATTGTGATCTGAGGGGTCCGATTGAAACCTATGAAGGGCCATAACCACCTGGGAAATCAATTCCTCAAACCTTGTCATGATATGACCTCGATGAACCACCTTAGTGGTCTCTCCGGACAGAAAATGATTCTCCATACTTGCTATATTGTCTTCTTAAAAGGTATCCCAAGAACCCCCTATGAAAGATATATTTCTATGTCTGTTATTTGATATCTTATCTATGGTTAAAAACAAGCAGTATGATTTTCAGCACCGTGGACAGCAGCCAGTGAAACGCATATATATATATCAGAAATTTTCAGGATATGTCCAATTTGACCATTTCTTTATATTCTGCATGGACTCCTGTCCTGTTACCACAAAACCTACTTAATTGCTGATTTAAGGAAAGTAGATTATCTCTTAATGACTCAAGTATTGTGCATTTTATTTCTTAGGCTAAAAATGACATTGATTTATTAATATTTATTTTCAGATAATATGTAACAATTGGAATTCGAAAATGGGATACACAGTTGGACAGAGATGGCTACCTTTTCTCTCGTAGCTCTCACGAGGTTGAAGGCTTGAGCCGATGCTTTTTCTAAGTCAGTAGAGTTAAAATACAAATGTCTGTTCTGTGTTATTTTGCAAATCAAATAACGCCATCTAACACCATTCTTTGTCTGATTAATCCTAATTTTTCACTGTCTAATGTGCGCCCCTTGCTATCTGTCACACCTCAAACAGTGTGTGTTCCAGTCGGAGCATGTGCCGAGGGATGTACATTGTAATTTACTAGAAATGAAAATCGTAGGCACTTGAGTGTAAGATCTTCCCGTCCTGGAGAGGTTGGAATCATTTTCTAAGATGATTTAAGCTTCGTTTATAGTTTCGGAGGTCAACGAGTGAGTAAAAAGGTTGGAGCCACCAAAGGTCCTTAGCTTGAGGTCCCACACTGTGGCACCTGGCAGAAGAAATGGAATATGCCACAGAAGCTAGGGAGAAACAAGTCTACATAGGGCCGTTAGGCTGTCCAACATACATTAATTTAAAAAAGCCATGATCTCCATACATATATTTTAGTGTGGCATATGGCAGCTTTGCGATGGGCCCTTTATTATCCCCTCATTATTATTCTTCCCGTGTGAGGGTTCTATATGCCAAGACCTACTCCTAAATATCTTTACTGGTGATTGTATCATAGTTATGTATGACATGCAAAATGCTCAGAAAATATTTAGTATTCTTCATCTTTTTGGAATACTGCACCAACTCATTATTTGAATATTTTTAAAATGTCGATAAATTCTGCAGCGCTGTACAACAGGAAACCAATTATAGGTTTAAGCAGAATACTCAGAAAACATCACAACATTAAGGAAATGAGAAGGAATAAACACAAAATTAATAATGTCCTTATCGTACTTGGGAGATCTTGAAGGCAGGCAAAGGATCAACACTAGCGGCCTGGCTCCACCCACTTCTTACCAAATCCCACCCATTTTCCATTATGTTAAATGCTGCGATTTACTGCATGCCCCTCCAGTGTGATATAGAAATCAAATTAAAAGTAATAATAAAAAAAATAATAATACTTATACTAATAAATGCCAGATGGACTGCTTCACACTCAGCTCCAGTGGCAGATTGGGTGCTGGAGTGTCTGGCCGGATGCTGGAGTGTCTGGCCAGTGGCATGATGTGCCGGCTGCACTTTACGCAAGCATGCAGCTGTGCAAATCCAACCATGGGCCACCCCTAACCGTCAAGGTCGCCTCATCATCGCCAGTCCAGCCCTGAGCAGAGTCACTGGCCGTTGCCCGCCAAGTACTTGCTCTGTTTTGCCAGATGGCCAGTCCATCTAAATTCTGAATTTGCTAGGGCCTCTTTTCTGCAATATTTTATTATATTTCACGTGGAATAGAATTCAACCTACACCTGTGTGCATTCTCTATTTCTCAGCATAGACCTGCGTTCCCCAAACTTTCTGACTTCTCTCTAACCTTCCAGTCTGCTTTTTGTCAGTAGAACTTTAACTGAAAGCCTCTTTTCTCTGTACGATACAATGTCACTGCGTTGTCAGCTAAAGCAAAGCATTTTCCTTTATGATCGGGGAACAGCATATTCTTACACAATCAGCATTAAGCCCTTCTCAGGGCTCATTATAACAGTACGCCTATTCCCTGTTGCTCATTCATGCACATTAGCGCTAACAGGGCATTCTACCGCTTATTATTCAGGAGTTATTTAAAAACCATACAAGGGAAAAAAAATATGTTTTATATATCCATTAAGAGTTGTGATATAAGCAATTATTTGGAGAATGGGGTACAGCAGCTGTGCTCCCAGATAATAATGGCTCTGAAGTGATACCAAAACAAATGTGTATTGGAAAACAGTGGGTTTTATTTCAGCAGGCTGAGCTGAATAGATATGTACCAGAGGATACCGAGAACGCATTGTTACAATGTATTGTACGTTTCTAACGGTTGTCTGCATGGATAAGTTATCTTAGAATACATATAATCTTTTTTTTTTTTAAATAACAGTATAGGATTCTGGCCGCGCCATTGAAAACAACGGTAATAACAAACAAAATGTATCTATAAATTGCTATTCTATGTATACGGGAATTTGTAATTCTAGAAAAAAAAGGTTTGTGGTTCCTCTCACTGTGCGTGAAATCATTGAATGCATTAAGACTTCATTGTTGTTGTTTATTATTGTACTCTTCGGTCTTCCAATGATTACTTCTTGATCCAGAACCATTGCTTGATGGTTATCGTTAATAAAATGGGCACAAATTAAGATTGGAAGTAGCGTGAATACCACAAGATTTCGGCACTGTTCTTTGTAACGGCTGCATGGCCGCAGATACCTGCAAAAGTCTTGGGGAACTGTGAGTATCCGCTCATTGGCCACAACTCTGTTTGTCTACCGAAAATGTATGTCCATTGTGATGCAACTGACCATGAAACTTTGGGTCAGAAGCTCACTCCTCTACAAAAGTTGGAAGATAGCATTTTCCTCCTACAGGCAAACGTCCTCACCACCTCTAATGGTACTTTGATTGAAGACGCTTCTGATTGGCTCTATTTACTGAAATTATCCTTTGGTTCCCATTCCTGGTGAAGTCATAGGGACATTATTGGCCTCTAGGATTATAAGGAAACTGTCACGTTGGTTCAAATCCCATTATATAATGAGAATAAAATGACGAGTTTGCCAGAGTTCTTGGGCTTTGTATGGGCTATACATGTTGAATAAGAGACATGTAAGCTCCACAGCTCACTGGTGGACAATAAAATTGATATTCACAGATATTAGGTTTTTTAAAATAAAATATTTTAAGTTTACTTTAAGAAAATATTTTCTAATACCTTACAATGTGAGCGCGTCATTAATGTCACACTCACAACTAAAAGGTCAATAACCATAACACATAATCATCAATTGATCATAACAGTCCTGGCAAAACACCACCATTCTAACTTAAAAAGAATTCCCTAGTCTTATGAGAAGTTGCTGCTGAATCGTCCTCCGTGAGAATACTGAAAAACTCATTTAAGGTCTATCACAATCTTCAAATTAACTTGTTCTCGCTGGAACTAATGCAGATACACATATATACTACAAAAGATCCTTCAAGGTCAGATTCCTGATACGTTGTCACACAACTGATTCAATTTACTGAGTGCGAATTAGGGTTCTTCGTAGATAAAATGAGTGCACGGAGCTCTTCAAATCTCACAAGATACTTCAAATAATCCTGTGAGATACAAGAACAGCAAAGCAAGAAAAGTTTTGGACATAGAATTATTATTTTTTTTTTCCTTATAAGCACTGATCCTGAAAAAAAAGTTCAGCTGATTAAGTAAAGGTGACTTTTTAGGTTGTAACGATGGATTTCACCAGTGGAACAAAAGCCACCGACAGTATCAATGTGGAGCGAACCCCGGGTCGTGTATATTGTTACATTTGGTTTTCATTCGATATCTGAAGGAATCCAACCAGACAGTGAACGTCTGATCATAAGATGAATACATTTTGGGGGTGAGATGATGGTAAGTTAGGACATGGAACAACAATTAGATCAAAATGAAGATAATGGCCATTTTTGTGTCTTGCTACTTTTTAGCAGGTTGAATTCTAAAAAGTAAAGTGTTTCTCTAAAAATGTTGCAGCTGTAATTTATTATCTTAAGGGGTGACAAATGGAATATGGCCATGCACTAGTCAAGATATTATTAAAACTTAAACCTAGTAGAAAATACGTCCGATGAATAAAACGGGTGATCAATTAGAGGCTTATGTGGACATATAAGATATTTACTGTATAAATCATCTTTGTTGTAGTTTTTCTTGTTAAAGTAAAGTAAGAGTAAGTAAAGTTAGTGAAGTATATTCACTAAACCCAATGACTTAATCTCTACAACTGTACTATACAGTGAGGGAAATTAAAAATGCTTGGGATAGGCATACGGCTCCTGAATGCAAGACAAGACCAACGACTGATTAGAGTTTGAGTCTTTACATCAGGAAAAACGGGCCGAACGGCTCTAATGTGCCGTCTAATTCTATGTTTCAGTTCACAAACTCTCATTTTACTGAATACACCCTAAAATCTTTTCTTTTTTTAACCCTCGGAGCTCTGATTTGGGTCCGTAGCTGTGATGGCCACAACTACTGCACCAGTCATGACTTGGCTTATCACGGCACCCCCCTCCAGGTCCTTGTATTCCACAGGGATAGATCCTTCGTGCGAATGCCAGTTTTCAATTCTTAGGTTTTTTTTTATGTTGGAGATCATTTACTTGTTAGTACAATTTTATGTTCAGATCAGCTCAGCAGGATTCATCAGGAGTTCATGTCATAAATTGTGCCAAGGGATTTGCGAGTAATTACCAGAGATAAAATGATTAATTTTTCTTTAATAATATCCCTCTTTCAAGCATGCTTCATCAGGGATTGGTAGTACGCAGCCATACATCTGCTGAAGAAGTTTAACTCACATAATGCTTAGTGATTCTAGTGGCTGGAAGAGCGTCATGGGGTTTGTAGTTCTCCAAAAAGCAGAGGGCTGCACGTTACCAATTCCGGTCTAGACCTTATGTTTAACTAAATCAAGGGAAAACACTAATTTCATCTGTTCCCAAAAGCAATGAAATATTGTGCGTCATGATCTTGCAGATCCAATCATTCTGAGCAGAACTTATAGTCCCAAAAACCTATTTTATGGAAGCCTGGATTGGCCATGTGGCAAAAGCCGGTATCTGATCATGCCCAGACTTACATTTACTTCCAGCAGCAGATAAGGGGCTTTGTTGTGTTGTTGTGGGCTGGATACTCAAGAGTAGCGAGCGTCCGTGCGACAGCCACTGTCCTTCAAGTGCCAGAGTCCATGAGCATTATCACTGGCCAAATCAGTATTACTTCACCAAAAGTGCATTTTGAGGGAATTCAAAATGATTTTTAGCATTCTGTGTAATTTTGTGTCATGTGTCACAAGCAAACACATGACACGAGTTTCACAACACACATGACACAAAAGTAATACTATTGGAAGTTTTGTGTTATCATTAGAGCTAGGTAAAAAGAAAATCGGTATCAGAAAAAAAGAAGAAAATGGCTTTTTACCCCCAACAGAAACACTCAAAAACAATTTCTTCTAAAAGAGTTTCTATTGGATGGCTTTTTTTTTTTTTTTTTTTTTTTTTTTTTTGCACAGCTCTTATAATAACACAAAACTTTTAATATACAATTAAATTAAATACAATTAAATAAAAAATAATATGATAGAGGTTGTATTTTATAGCTCTGCTTTAAAATAATATTTGTTTTTCTTGGACAAGCAGTTCATCTAAGAGTTTATAATCAATCATCAGACTAATTAGAGAAATTCCCCAGTAGAAACATGGGTTATAGTGGAAAAAAATAACAATAAATGAACAGTAATACAAAGTACGTGGGAGAAAATAGCATTACCTCCCCTCTTCACTAAATTATAATTAAGTACTCTTCAAGCCTCTCTGACAGAGGTGAAGAGGGGTTACCCTAGTAATTTATCTGATTGGCTCAGGGGCGTCCGATAAACCTAACGTTACACGCCAACTCCGTGGTCTCGATCACCCAGCTGGTTTCCAATATAATTACAAAAGCCATTTTTTTTATATATATATATTCATGCCCCTAGATATTGAACAGTCCCAATAGCCTGGAAATTGCTTGTTTGATAAGGCCAAATTATTGTACGATGAATACTGATCTCTCCGGCGCTTCTGGGGGTAACATTAGTCAAATAACAAGATCTATTCAACTGACGTACACAATTATTTTCTGAGTGTATTTGATCAGTGTCGAATGTTACAGGGCAAGGTTCAGTTACCATTAGCATATCTGACACATGAATATACACCCATGAGTATATATATATACATATATATATATATTATTTATTATTATATCTGCCAAGCGTATGTGGTTTTTTTTGGTTCTTGAGGGGTTAAATCCAGTGGAGATGTTAGCAAGGTTGTCTGATTCTATAGGCAAGCTTGAAACACTAATGAGAGAAATGGATTGCAAAGTCTGTTAATTAAGATCGTTAAGCGCTCCATGGAAATTAATGATGATTTGATTCTCTTTTTTTCCTAATAAACAGTCACGTTGTAAACAGAAATCTAAACCTTTTTCCATATTTATTTAAAAATATAGATTCATGATTATGTACACACCTTATAAGAATTGTTTTAAATAAACGTGGAACATAGCCAACAACGTGTTTCTTGGATGCAGCATTAATTTATTTTCTTGCTTATGTTAATAGACATTACTATTACTACCGACCAACGCCACATTGATAAGAAAACCGAGGCATGGTACAGCTTCCAGAACTGAAGGGGTAATTGCTGATGGCTGACCATGGGTACGGTTCTAGCAGTTGACTCTTGGCTACAAAGTGTCGAAGGTTGATCCATGAGCGCATATCAGAATAAATCAAGAAGACATCCAAAGAAGGGGCTGAGGCCTTGAAAGCGTATATGACTGTTGTCATGGTATCAATGTCAAGAGGTTCCAGGCCTTCCAAGTTGTTGGTGTGTGCCTTTCATGTAGATCTTTGGGTCTATCCAAGTCACTGCTGCCCCTCGTTCAGCTTGTCCAATGTATTCTGCCCTCAAGGGTCTATGTATGGTCCCCACGCCACCTAAACAAACCAGAATCAACCCCAGCCCAGGGCCTACAAACGAAACCCCACCATAAGCCATGGACAGTTTTTTAATACCACATTCTAATTATGGAACTCCTCAACGTTCTTGTGGAATTTAAGTGGAAGAAGGTCTATTGTTGAGATATATTTTCTATTAAGATGTCTATTTTCACGAATCTTTAGCGAGATATCTCAACAATACCCAGTAACGGGACTGATGATAAGAAAGAAGGGGGGAAAGAACTGGAATTCAGCCAGTGAATCCTTTCGACTAAAACGCATAATCTGTAATTAGGATAATTCTGCGATATTTGTGCTTGTGCATCTTTGTTTCTCTGTTTTGTGTATAACTCTTGATTGGAACATTTTCTTTTCTTTTATGAATGCCTAAATCCAATCAAGGATGCACCAATTAAGGAATAATGAACAAGAATTCTTTTTGTTAGGAAAGCAGAACAGAGACTTCCTGTATTCCGATTGGTCGGAACAATATAACTTAATTTTTCGCAAAGCTTCTGGCTTCTGTATCGACGGAATGAGAGCATAAAGAGCAGGTGAAACCTTGAGACGCATCTTTTAGGATTCAAGTAAGTTGAGTTTGTATTTATACCCTATTGGCTACATACCTTGACAATATGGTACATTATTCTGTCTGCGTTACGAGTCATAAAGGATTTTTGGGGGGCAAAAAACAGGATATGCTTATTTTTTTGCCTTCATGGATCAATGCAATTTAATAATAGACTAATAATATGATTTTATGCAGTAGCATATGCTGGTCTAGCCCAACTGCTGCATGAGCTATACTGGACCAGGTAAAAGGGAGGTCGCTGGCCAACTGGCCCATTAACTCTATGGAGGGCTGTGTCAAGTTGGCCACATAGGGAGACATCCCATGGGGTACTTTAGGGAATAGATGTCTATATAGGAACAAGTACCTCTCTCAACCGAGGACATGGGCTTTAACTAAGTTTAAGCAATATTGGGGATCATCAGAAAATGTGAATATCTGACACCGACTGCTGCATTTGGGCAAGTGAGCATCAGATCACAGCCGCTGCCAAAATTTATGAAAGGAGAGGTCCGATGGACTTTTTACTAGACATTTACATGCAAAATGCTGTCAATGGCCATTTCAGTGCTGTCAGTATTATCCTTCTCAGCTCCGAGCTGATGTGGAGATCAATACAAATGCCGAGCCAGCATCTCTGTTATTTATTACAGCCTTTGAGAGGAATTCAGGGGATCTGTACAGGAATTACAAAATCACTTGGATATAAACCTCTAATTAGACATGTACAAACGATGTGCCTTTTGCACACTCTGCAGTGCTGATCTTACAGAACCGTTTAAATACTTTATGATCGTCTTAAATTATTGATATGAATTAAAGGAGTTATAATAACAAACACAGCCCAATCTTCACGTTATCAGGGTAAAGCAGAAGGAACGCTGCTCTAAATTATTAAAACTGGGACAGAAAATCTACGCAGAACCCCCAAAAGAAACATTTCTGCCGATGGTTTATCTTATAATATGGAAACACTTCTCTAGAAAGCAGTAACAGAACAGGAATCGGACTGGTGTTAATTGGGCGCCCTGGCACTTTAAGGCCAGCAGCCGCCTGATGATGCAATTTCGGCCAACGGCTGGATATTATGTTATGCTCACTCTGGAGTGGCAGATCGGAGGAGTGTGTGGCGCTGCCGGCCAATGGCTCACTGAGCATCTACCCAGTGTGCCTGATGGCCAGTCCAGTCTTGGTCATAGACCAACTAGCTAGTGTTTATTGTTCTACATGATGTAGGCAATTATTGCATGAAGTATGCAGATGGTAGAAACATGGAGCAGCCTCCCAGAGAAGGCATATAGTCTAATATAGTGAGGGTACCTAAACATGCATGGGTATATGGCTCCTGGATCAAAGACGAGACCAACGGCTGATTAAGGTCCTTACATCAGACAAAAGTGGGCAGACTAGACGGGGCAAATGGGTCTGATCTGCTGTCAAATTCTATGTTCGCTTTGTACAGTACTGGGGTGAATTGCTATTCCTTTGGAACAAAAGGTACATGTGAAAGCTACAGATAAATGAAGGCTTCTTTATTTCTATTACCTCTGCTCTGCAATCCGTTGCTCGATCTAGAACATACGGAGTTAAACCTAACCTACTGGACGCGGCTTATGTTGACACTAAGACAGCTAGATCCCTTGAGGATTAACCAACAGTTCTATATATCCATATCATTTTAATTAGAAAACTTGACTGTAAACACGGGTGATTTTTACACAATGACCTTGATATCAGTGGAATAAATAATGCAGAGGGGAGGTTGTTAAATTGAAATTATCTCTGCGCAGCCAGCGTTCAAATGAAAAAGGAAACCTGATGATTCCATTGTATTGATCAAAACGTCGGTTTGTTGCGAGCGAGAATGCTACCCTCGGTTACAATGTGTCAAAAGGAGAATGGTCACTGACAATATTATGCACTAATGTATCTCATATTGAGCTGTGTGTTATGTATGGCCTAATAATAATAGCACAAAGCACAAGCAGACGTGTATTCCTTTGTACAGCGCCAAATAATTAGCTACAGAATGGGAAACTGCTGTCTAGAATATTTGTGGCCCCTTAATTCATCCGCCTTCTAAATAATATTTCTGTGGCTTAAAGTATTAAAAACTAATGGATGTGATGCATGAGGTTCACTTAAAACTTAAATCTTAAAAAAACTTAAAAAAAATCATCTGAAAAACACAACAACATTTATTTAAGGTTGTCTTTTATTCAGACCTCAGATCCAGGGCAATGCTGCACAGCCGAGTAACCCTCACTCACACTCTCATTCACTTTCTCCCTATCTTCTCTGCTGAATGCTTCCATGTTACGGTCTTCTTTTCCACAGCTCCTCTTCTTCTTTTGCCTTTTCTTGTTCTTCTGTCTTCTTTCTTCATCTGCTTAGTCCACATATCATCTACATTATCCAGGTACTTCTGAAAAAGGACAGAGCACTCCAAGAGGCCAGAATATTACAGACAGATTCAAGGAGAAAAGAGGTGAAGAAACATTTCTCTTTCTCCATGAATCTGCAATATTCTGGCTCATTTACGCTCCACGGGACAGCCTCTCCTTCGTTCCTCCTTCCTTTTGTGGAAGTACCAGGATAACAGAGCTGATACCAGGGGGGAAGCAGATGAAGAAAGAAGACAGAAGTGCAAGAAGAGGCAAGGAGACTGTACAGAAAAGGACACAGGGTACACGTAGGGAGTCACTGACAGAGAGTGTGAGAGAGTGAATAAGTGTGTGATAGAGAGTGAGTGTTAAAGAGCGTGAGTGTGAGAGCCATGAAAGCAAAAACTTTGGTTTTAAATCCCCCCCCCCCAATATGGTCATCTTATATTTAGGCTTTTTTTTTTGTTCTTTCATTAAGATCCAACATTTGGGGGGGAGCATTTTATAATCTAGGTCATATAATCAAGCAAATATGGTAATATTAAATATAATTTCATTCTAAAGAAGGCACTCACAAGTACGACTGAGAAGGCATTAATAAATTGTTTCCATAGCATGAAGTGTAATCCCAGGTAAGTTTCTCTTGTAGTGAGTGGTAAGTTAGCCCTGTGTAAAGCATAGTAATATTGGTGCTATTCTTAGTTAATAATCACAGTTGCAGAGGGCTTATGAACGGTTCCGTCTCACAAAAAGGATAAATATTAATTTATATTATATTATCTAGAAGAAATAAACTTTAAGAAGGAGCCTGAGGGTCTTTCCTTTGGTTAATTCCATAACTGGTTATTCTGTTATTCTGCTAGAGGAGCTCAGAAGGTATACTATGAGCCACAGGGTAATTCCCTTATTCCTGGGTCTGACGGATGAAAATCATTAGATGCCTTTTATCCTTAATTCTGTTGAGTCAGCTCTTTAGCTGCCCAACACTGAGGGTTTTGTAGTTCTTTGTAATCCCAGCTTTGCTGCTACATCAGTGGGTCCCGGGTGAGACAGCAACAGCCTTGCAAAAATAATAAGGAACGATAAAGGAATTACGATAGACTTGAGTTCTTGTTAGAACAAGCAACTCCTCCTTTGCCTCCAGGTGTTCAGCTGAATCCGTGATAAGCTATTAACTTATTAATGGGGTGAGAGAGGATGTGATGACTTTCATTACAAAGTGCTTTAGTGTCCTGTATACATTCATCTTCAGTTTCATTTTTCTCCCTCTTTTCACAGTTCTCTGGTTTGTGTGCCTACTGACAATATATTGCATACAACCTGTGATCAAGGAGCTCTACAGGTCACTTTAAGACAGAGGATTAAGGACAGGAAAAAAAATGAGATGTTCCAATTGGAATAATAAGGGAAACCATGGCCTGATGGAGCTTAATAAAGGATATAAGAGGCAGGTTTACTTACTACAGACACAAGATCATGGATTTAAATATCATAAATGTCTGCTCTTCCAAAAAGATCCTTTGCAACAAAATACCTACACACATACACGGATATATTGAGGTATTAATAATGCAGTCTCAAATTTGCAAGGAACCTCCACCATGCTTCACTGTTGCCTGCAAACACTCATTTTTGTACCACTCTACAGCCCTTCAGGAAGCAAATCCTGTGTTTTGGCCTTGTTTTCACGTCCGAAGTATGGCTTTTTGGCAGGAACACTACTTTTGATCAGACTTCTCTGAACAGTAAATGGATGTACCAGGGTCCTACTGTTTTCTGCCAATGCTGAGCTGATGACACTGCTGGACATCTTCTTGACTTGACCAGCTGCACAGAGCCCTGACCTCAACCCCATCCAACATCCAACGCTGGGCCTTCTCATCCAACATCACTTCCTGACCTCACAAATACTCTACTGGACGAATGGGCAAAAATTCCCACAGAAACTCTCCAAAATCTTGTGGAAATCCCTCCCAGAAGAGTGGAAGCTGTTATAGCTGCAAATGGGGGACCAACTACATATTAATGTCTATGTATTTAGAAGCAATGTCATAAAAGTCCCTGTTAGTTTAATGGCCAGGTGTCCCAAAACTTTTGTACATATAGTGTATCTATACATCAGAGCCAAATGATGAATTAATCTGTTTATTGTAGGTTCCAAGATTGACATATTGAAATATCGGTTACCAGGAAATCTAACAGAATTATGGAATAATACTCCTCAACAGCAAAAACATCCAATTTTAACAAGAACACAACAGGCAGCCCTTAATGGGCTACAATCCGACAAGCGAAGTACTGTCAACGGGAAGACAAAGTGCAATTTTAAACAGTGCCTATTATGTAGAGGAGTTATACATGCAATTAAATTATTTGCTATGTTATCAAAGATTGCCTACTGATTCCACAGCCAAGCATGGAAACAAAAGCGTTATCTTTCATTGTTACATTATTTGTGACATTCTGCATCTGTAGCATGTGCAGCCGACCCGTGACTCATCCGGTGGTGAGGGACTATAATTCCCATCATGATGAGGATGGTAAACAATATTTTGATAGCTCAATGTATCACCTATTAACATCTACTAATGCATAATGCATTCCTTCTGCCAATAAAAGGGTTTATTTTTTTCAGCCGTTAGATACTGCAACAATGTATCATACCAGAATTGTTTTGTTTTTACAATAATTACATATTTTTGTTTTTGTTTAATATTATTTTGACATATCACAGGTATATCCTTCATGTTTCTTGTCTCACTGACATGTTAAGAGTCCCAAGCTGGTAGGGCACCATCATTGGGGTTCTTCCTTATGTTAGCTAGGAGTGCATGCAGGAGAAGCTGGCCCAGGACATGTCCTTGTGAGCCAAAATGTAGCTCCTCTGATGTGTTTAAACATCAGATCCCATGATATCTTGCTAGCCTATGATTTGATGCTCATCATGATTTGTAGTTTGACGTCATCTGGGTACCAACCCATTGGCTAGCCTTTCTTTACAGTGTGTTTCATTTGATATACGTTCATGTCATTGCAATGACAATGTGTATTATGTCTAGTTTATTAGATGGGGCTAAAAAAAAAACTCAGTGTCATATTATCTCAGCACCTTAATAAAAAAAACTACAGTTATAGTTTTACTTTACTGAGAGGGCAGTAGATAAGTGGAGCAACTTCCCAGTAGAGGCTAATACAATGATGGTAGTGATATCCCCTGAATCTAAGAGGTAACTAATGACTGAATAAGGTTTGAGTCTTTAGAGCGGACAAAATTTGCAGACGAGGGCAGAATGGGTCGTATCTGCCATTAAAATTCTATGTTTCCATAAAGACTTTCCATAGTTTAGTAGAACTGCAGTTCTTAACCCCTTAATGACAAAGCCCGTACATGTATTGGCTCAAAATGCATTGTTTTCAATGGGTTTAGGGACCGCCCATTGTCCTTAAGGGGTTAATAAATCTTTCCTGTATTTGATGTGACATAGAAACATACATAATAGTTTTTTAACAGCTCCCCTTAATACATATCCTATAGGATCATTAATATTTATTGATATCCAAATATATGTGCCCTTGCAAAACGTATACCTCTTAGGCTTTGACTAAGACTGGATTTACATCTCATAAATTCAAGGACTTACCACCTCTGGCTCCCCGTTACCTTGAAGTTAAATTAATTGCTTTGCTCACTAGGGAAAGAGCCACAGAAGACGTGAAAATCTCTCTATGCAGTTTGGTTTTCAGCTATTTGCGAATCTACGGGATAAAGAACTCTCATTGAAAGTGCGTTTCTTTTATTATTTTGACGAGTAAAGATCAGTGCCCAGACTGTCCATACCTCCCCTGGTGTGCAAACTTCTTATGTTATTGTGACCCAACCTCCAAAGTAGATCTGAAGCTATCACTAGGATGGTCAAGCATTGAACGTCACATGGCCATGGGGCATTACAACTACTTTACTCAAAACACAAGATGCCACAAATGCCAGGTGCCCTCAATAAGAATTGTAGATGTGTTACTGGGGAGGGTTCACTTTGCAGTAGCCTATGTTTGAGCCAAAGGTGGTGGAGCTCCTACATCTTCTGGCCTACACTCCTTGCTAGAATTCCTTGTCTAAAATGGATATTTAAATTGATTTGGAAATTAGATTCTGCAACTACACACAAAACTTTCTTGAGTACCCCTCCAATGGACACTTGGGATGCCCAACCTGTTCTAGAACACTATCGCAACTTACTGCTGTTACATCTTTCAGAACAGCAATAAAACTTTTGCTGGCTGTGGTCCATGGTCACTTTGCATCTTATGTTAAAGCCCACCATGAGTCTTCTCTTAAATTGTGTGTGTTAATTTTAAATTTGTAGCCTGGTCCTCAGAGACTCTCCAACTAACCCCCAAATCTCCCCGCCAAGTCTGCGTGATTTAGCATAACACAGTCTAACCACGAATAGACGTGATTGAAGAAATATCTGCAAACTCAAAATACTACATGTTCCATTGCTAATATATTTCAAGAAAAGGAGTCCCTGTTAGTCCACAGCAAGATGAGATGACAAGGTGTAATAGATTGCTACATTGCCCGAAGTCACTGCGGAATAAAACCCACTTCAAAATTCCTCCACAATCATCTGAAGAAGATATATGAAGGTGCTTACAATTTTTCAATAGACCCAAAAAATAAAATATGCGTTTTCACCGGAATACATTCAGCGTAAAATCCCACACTGGTCTGTTAACAAAGCAGTGTTTTCATTTAAGATATTAATGTTGTTGCCGCCAGCTGGACCAATAAAAATGACGTGTATGCATGGTTTTAATGACCAATCTCCCACCGAAGGGTTAAACTAATCTCTTAAGTGATCTGCCCATCGTTCTGGCGACAAATTAATAAAATATGTAATAAAATATGATGTACCTTCTTCCAAAAAATTATAAGCCACCAAAATCTAGACTATTTAAAAGCTATCCCACCCAAGATAAAGTAGACATTTATATTTAAATGTTTGATGAATTATGAAAATATATAGAAATGTTTCACGATATAAAATGAGACGTCTTTTTTAACACATTAAATGCCAGATGCGTTGACTACCACTTTTAGCGATAAAATACACAAGTTACCCGAATCAATACCCCCTTTAAACGCTGACCCAAGATTTTGGTGTGAAGGGAGGTAAAAAAAAAAAAGCACGGTTTTATGAAACTGTCACTGATCTGCGTAGAACATGGAATACAGTGTTGCTTGGAAATGGATGTTTTCAATAAATAAGCCATGTTGGAAGTCAAACGTATGGCAGCCCTGAGAGAGAAGATTCTAACGGCGTGTGCAAAATTCATGACACAGAGGAGGAGGGTTAGATGGAGGTCATGTTGCATACAGATTATTGGATTGCATACTGTGTATAACACAGCTAAGTTCAGCTGTTATGTGCTTTATGATCATATCGATAAAATGAATAAGAAGGGTTCCAACAGAATCAGAGCTTCAGTTCCTCGAGAGGAACCAGTTGGATCTACGTTGATGTGGTCTTCGTCATGATGATGTCAACCTTGGTTGTAGCTATTGTCCTGTGTTTATTAAGTGACTTGTCATTGGAAATATGTGTTATTAGGAACAAAGAAGATGAACTTAACTGCATTTTTTTTTACTTTTTTTCTTATCACCCTGGCTTACCAGAATACAAACAAATACATTTCCTCCACAGAATTAACCCCTTAGTGACAAAGCTCGTACATGTACGGGCTCAAAATGCATTGTTTTCAATGGGTTTAGGCACCGCCCATTGTCCTTAAAAAAGTCATAAAATGTTGGACAAAATCACTTTGGAAATGTGACTAATACCCTGTTCTGCTGCATTGAACCAAGGCAAGGATTTCATCAGAAAGCTAATAGCTGTAGTTCTTTATTTCAGTGCCTAAGTGTGAGGAAGTAGAGAGGAAGTAGGAGGCGTGTCTTATAGATACAAAATGGCACCACGCAGGCAGAAGAATTAGCAACAAAAAAAATGTTAAAAGAAGTCAACTTTGGACTTAAAATGTTATAACACTTAATTACATGAGACTGCTGCACAATTTAAAGTAGAAAACGCTAAAGCAATTCGGTCACGATGTATTCATTTAATGAGCGTTAATTCTAGGTTGGTACCATTGTTCAAGTTAAAGCTTCTGGAAAGGAAATGATGCCATTAATAATTAGCAAAGTTGGCTACAAATAGTCGAGCTTTAATGTCCTAATCACAAAATATAAAATATAAAAAATCAGTTGTGTTACTAGACTAGCTACCACTTAAATTAGTGTTAAAAAGTTTTTTTTGTATCACTAAACAACGCATAATGGCCATTTTTAATTTTTGATACAAGTGGTAATATATCTCACTGCATGCTCCTGACCTGCAATAACTTATCGTCTCACTCCGAGAGCTCGGCTCCCTCTAGGTCACACCGAGTAACTAACACCGAACAATTAAGTGTCTCCCAGGGACCCTTTTTAATTATGCTGTATGGAACAAGCCATAACTAAGCAACTTAAAGAATGATTACTTTGTAACTTGCTCCTCTCTAATAGATCCAGCAGCCCGAAGGCAGAGATAGAGCGTAGATGCATAATTAAAATGATATTACATACTGATTTGTATACACAGAGTGCAACAAAATATTTGCCTCATGGCTGCGAAGTACCCCAGCGTTTACATTCTATCGTAGATTTGGCTTGTATTTTCAACCGGTGAAATCCCATCCATTTTTCTCCCTAGTGAAAAAAAAAAAAACACCCAACAAATCAATATGCCCAGGGATCTGTTTTTTTATGCAATTCCGCTCGAAAACTGTATATTGCCCATTTAAATGCTACAAAATGACAAGTCCTTATTGAGACGGCTAAACTGAAAGAAAATGCCTGCAAGTGTTTATGGTCTCTGTAACCGATATATATTTCTGGAGCGTTACAACGTAAAAAAAAAAAAAAAAAGCATTGGGAAAAGTCAACAGATATTATAGAGAGAAATAAAGCTATTTTTAAATGTATTGCACTTTTAGCAGGGTGTAGCAGATGCCGGCAGTCACAGGCATACCAGGATCCCTGCTGCGGCTGAAAATGAGTGTAATACAATAAGCCTATGAATTAACAGATCTATGTTAAAGTGAAAGGAAGCTAAACCCGTTACAATTCCAAGTGCTTTCGATGGCTTCCTATACATCTGGGGGGGGAAAAACAATTGCGTTCATATATTTTAGGTAATTTATGTAGATAGAGTTATTACAATATACGCTGGAGGTTGTCTAATAATTATTGTCGTGTTTCACTTATCTTCTGTTTCTGTTCATTGAAATGTCAATGGGGGTTTCATCCATTAAAGGGATAGTTGGAAGGGGTCAACGCTTTGGCTTCTCTAAACATGATGAAGGTCCATCCTCAGTGAGCTTCTCCTGCAGGAAGAGCTTGGCTGCCCCTGTATATTGCATAGGCAATTCTGCAAGATTTCTTCAATGTCTCCTCACCTATTGAATCATACATGGGACAGGGTAAGCTCAGCCCTTCTTACTTGAGGAACCCCGCCAGTGTTGGTCCTTCATAATCAAAGGTGATGTGAGAGAGTGGAGACAACAATTCTCATGACAACTCTCCCTTCTAGTGAATAAACACCATTATTATGAATACCTGGCTCAACATATATGTCAGCACACCAACCCAAAAAGTTATTAGCAATGCCTGTATGTCAAAATAGTTTCTTTGGAATGGATTAACAAACCTGGGAGTAGAGTTTCTGTGAGCGGCAAAGTTGAGTCCCTATTGAATTCATGCCCATGAAGTCCCTCACCTCTTGTCAAGTTTTTGTAAATCAAACCATATTTTTGCACAAGCTATATTTTTGGGGTTCAGTGATTATACTCTTGTTTACCCAGAGGACAAACGTCCTGTATTATCTGCATTCACTTTTTAGCATTGTGGACACCATTCAGGGATAGACTATTTCGATGTTTATCTGCCGAAGACATGTTAGGATGTTAGGCCCACTAGTGATCAAGGTGAGTAGGCCGTTGGAAATAAGTTGATGTAGAGTTATGGTAGCCATGTACAAGATAAGAAAGTAAAAACCACACTTGCTTTGTGTTTAAAACCCCTACATTCTATTAGGGACAAAACAGAGATGGGTGGGTGTGGCTACATTTACGCCCCACCCAGTTATGTTCATATGCAGATTTGGGCCATGGCGAGTCTGGCAGAGAAAAACGTCTATCTGTGCAAAAGTTCTAGAATATTCAAAAACCCCAAGTAAGCTATGCTAATCCATCTCCAGCAGGACCTCCCCTGGCACTGGAGAGGTTAACGAATTATCTCCTAGAAACGTTGCCTCGGTGATACGCTCTCCCGGATTTTGTGATCTTGGTCGGTTACAGAGGGTGGTAAGTAACCATAGAAACGGTGTTATAAAACAGCATGTTATCTGACGTTTAATAAACTGTGCCGGAGAGTAACACCTAAGATGAACCCGGCATTTCTGGTAATTACTCCAAGCTCGTTACAACTTTAAACAGTGGTGGTTTTTTTTCCTCCCTTTGGGGGAAAATCAAAGTCGCCGATAGTCATAAAAACTGCATTTCTGGCTGCCCAGACCCCAGGAACAACATTATTTTAATTGCCCTTCGATTTCATGGTGTATATAAATTTGAATGCGCTACAGTTTAACCCAGTAGCCCAAAGGCTTCCTTGCAACTCAAAACATGAGACAGTTAGATGCGATTTTCTTAAGTTAACCAGAAATTCAATAATGAATACAACTTGATGTCAGACACGTCTTTGAAGGATTTAGATATTCATAATAAATCCAAAATTGCTAGAGTGTATATCTTATGAACAAACTATATAATCACATAATAAAAGGAAAAAGTACATAAGTTAATAAACAAGAAAAACTTTAGGTAGCGAAGCAGAAGTCACAAAGGAAGCATCTATTCCATAAACCTATTCACTAAATTTGGATGATAATCTAAAAAATGTACAAATCCAGGCAATACGAGTCATCTACTACTAAAATCTCCTGTTTCAGTTCACAGGGGAAAAATGCTTAGTTAGTTAATTATATTTATTAATCTCAGGTACGAGATTCCAGCCTCTTGGCCCGGCAACGAGACTCACCAGAATTCTGGACTGTGATGAGTTCATTCAACGATACTGAACAAAGAGAAGGCCAAAGGATCAAGGAATGATTTAAGACAGAGAGGTGGAAGAAGTTCTTCTTCTCTACCATAAAATATGAAATTTAAAAACATAGAACGTAGAACTTGATGTCAACCCTTTGGTCTATCTAGTCTGCCCACGTATTGCTGCTGTAATAGACTTCAGTATATGTTAGACAGTCTCCTCTCTGTATTAAATCAGCGTCTGTAATCAACAACTCAACAAAAACAGGACACCAAGCCCACTCACTATTTAGCTTGGTGTTTTCGAGTGGAGAGGTTACTGGTCCACGGTGATCCAGTGGAACCCCAAGCCACCAAGGCATACAGCGACATGAGAAGTCTCTTAAATGAAGCATTATCCAGAGCCAACTCAACCTTCGTTGCATGCATAGTGACGTCATTGAGCATTTTTTATCTTATAATTTACCTAAAATTGACTGGTGAATAAATGGTGATTCGTCTACCTATTATCATCGATGATGTCCTGGATGTGGTGGTTCACTGTTGGGTGGCCCCTTGTAATTGCAACAGTAGATCAATGACGTATTTCAGTAGAATAGAGGCTGAGGATACAAGCAGGCCCTAGTCAGGGCCTAGTCACTGAAAACATTAATTGTATTCTCCTGTATGTGGTATAAATAAACCTTAGTACATCTATCATTTTTATTCTTTTCTCTAAAAGTATCACATGTCAGTTAAGTGGTCCCAACAAAATTATACTTGATTAAAAAATAATTTAAAGGGCATTCGACATTAGTAGACATCATGTTTCTAATGCTTCAAAATTACCTTAATGACTTAAGTTTAGCTTCAAATGTGTTAAATTCAGCAAATAGATGGAACGGCCCCTTTAACAAGGCTTCTACTTGCAATACACTAAATTTACTAACTCAGCGGTCTATTTTTTGCTCTGGCCCCGGGCATTATCCTGAATTGCCTCGGGCTAAATCTGGCTAAGTCAGAGGGCAAATTTATAATCATATACTGGCTTTTTTTTTAACAAAGGTTTATATTTTTCACGGACAGTGAAGTTTCAAATCCATTATACATTATATGCAGCGCAGGCTGTCGTGACACCTTCTGTGTATATAATACGGTCCCTAGAAAGTTAATAATACACTTTGTAGCCAGGAACAATAGCCCCAGCGGTTAACATCCATGCTGATCTTTTCTAGACACACCATCCGAGCCCGTGCATCCGATAATTGACTAATATGTTTATATTTTGTTATCAATGTGAGTGATCAGCTTCCCCTGGTGTGAACATCAATTCAATTTAAAGGTGGCAGAAGTACATATCCTGATATTCTTCCATAACCATAGAGGAATCCGGACGGACGCTCCCGAGGGATGTATGTAGACGACTGGCATCATGCATGGTCCAGAGTCTGGTCACCTAACCGATGCGGTGGCATTTGCTTGTAGAGAAGACCTTCTCCGTCTGGTAGTACATGGCACAGTGAGATCATGACGGATATTATGAGTTGCTCATAGCTTTCAGATCCCGGCGAATGCCTCTCTAATTCCTCCCGCCTTACCTTAATTAGGATGTAGAACACAATCTTACAAGCTTATGGCTGTGGAAGACATTGTTCGGAGCCGGGCTGCTGTCTGTGCATTTCCTTCATTTTCTCATTAACCCACTAAGGAGCGTCTCCAGCTTTGACTTTCTGTATTTCATTACATGCCGGTGATAAAGGCACAGCCTCAATCACTGTTCCAGAGGACCCGGCTACCACATACTGACACCCTGGTGCAATTTCACCCTCATCAATATTCATCATTTAGCCCCAGGATCAGCCTAATTTATTGTGAGTCCCATTGACAGGTTTGTACAAGGCCAGCTCAGCCCTTCTTGCAGGAGAAGCTTGCTGGAGTTAACCCTTTATAATGCATAATGATGTCACTACATTAAATCTTCTGCGTAAACTCACGGTTTCATGCATATACCGCAAATTCTCCTTAGCAAAATTGGCTCTTGGCACAGCACATAATTAGTCCAGTTTCACGTTATTAATGATGTCTTCTCTTGTCAGCTCCATCCTTTCACCTATTTGCGTTTGATATAATTTTCTTGCTAGAAACAAATGAAGAAATTGTTCCATGGGTCTTTGTTCTAAAAAAAAAATTTCATGCAATGGTTAGAAAAAAAAAAAAGAAAAACAAAAATTAATTAAGACTTTACTGAGATTTTACTGTCTGGAATACCTACTGCCATCCTCCACTAAATCAGGTGGGATTCCTGAAAAATTCCTGTACAAAAGCACACGCTGGCTTCTAGAAAGCCGAGACCGAAGACCCACAGAGAGGGAAATTGCAAACACTAGGATCGTGTGGAGAGATAACGCCCTGTCTCTGTGATCGCTTGTGTTTATATTCGACTTCCCAGCATTGTCATGCCTGAAACCCACTAGTGTTGTTTTCCACCTTCGCAGTTAGCCTGACCCACACTCATTGAGATGACACAGAGATAACAGCAGCTGGGATCACCCAACACTGCCGCCAGCTCAACAATTTTAGGGTTACTGTATGTCTGCTTCATAACGACTGTGAACGGCAACGCAAACAGCGTCTACTGTGTCCTCCGCGATCTACTCCCTGGAGCTCTCCCTATCCTGCTTCTTATGGGAGACATGGTTCTGACCATTATAAGAGGGGTAGAGCGAGCCCCAATTCGATTTTTAAGGGCTGGACCATGGGTAGGATTGGGCAGAACCTGGGTGGAGAATGGGCAGAACATGGGTGGAGAGTGGGCGGAACCTGGTGGAGAATGGGCAGAACATGGGTGGAGAATGGGCATTGACAAACACCGCTAACCCCTCCGTAAATTGAACAGCAAACCTCTGGCTGTATTTGTGTTCATATCTATCTATCTATCTATCTTTAATCTATCTATTTATTATAAAATCAAGAGTACGATATTGTATTTCTATATTGATCATTAAATTATATAGTCCACTCTAGCCTCAGATTACTGCAGAGGCATTATAAACTTGTCACCATTAAGTTAAGATAACTAGTCAGCCTCTGAAACCAGTAACACCAGTAATAACACACATATTGTACAAAAAAAAAAAATAATAAAGTTTACTTTGTGTTAGACGATAATACAGGGTTAACTTCCCAAAGATAATAAACCAATGCTCTGTTTAGCTAATCACAGAAAAAACATTCTATAATTTTCCCTGAATTCTCATGATAATGATGATGGAACGCTATGAATAAAATCAGATTAACATTCTCCCTGTCATAGCGTGCGCGAAGCCCATAATCTGAATCAAAAGTTCACATGAAATGATTACGACCTGCTCTCGTGTCAGCGCCGAGAATTTAATACCTATTGTGCATCTCCCAAGACAACAGAACGGTAACGGTCCTTACAATTTATATGCTAGATTTAGGATGATGTGGCCTTAGCGAAGTATACCTGCTGGCAGAGAAATCCTTGAGATTGGCACTTTGTATCTCATATCTGATCTTGCTTTGGCGGATTCTGTATTTATTTTGTTGTTTTTAGAGCAGCCTTTTATATAATGAGTTTTTTCCGGTAATGGAAAAGAGATATTGAACTCTTTTTGCTATAAAAATACGTGTGCAAAATGTTTGTTTCGTGTGTATTCTGCAAAGGAAATCATTATTTTCTTCTTTTTTTTGGTCTTCTTCTTTTCAAGATGGTGGTTTTTGACATATTATTTGACTCTTTTACTTTTGGAAGTATTCGAGTTTCACTCTAGTGTCATCTGCAGTCCTCCAGTACCAAAGTCTGAAGACCAAGACCAAGAAGTAAGGAAAGGATGGAGCCGGTATATCTGAAGTATGAAGTATGTAACCTACCAACTTTATGTTTAAAATAACAAAGCTATTGGTGCGTAGGGGTTTCTCTAGACCATTGAGCTTTTTTTTTTATTATTAAAGGAGACCATTGAGCTTTTTTTTATTAATCTGATCTTTAGTACTTCTGGATTACGTCATTAGGCTTTTTCCATGTCCTCTGGTTTAATTCTTCAGCCCTATTGATATTTTATTTCCTTCTACAAGGAATATTGTAGTAATATTTTGGCGATAGAATCAAGATTGTAATTGAATCATTTTTAATGAGGAACATGTTACGATCAACAGTGTAGGTGCCCAAATAAAATAAAGTGAATTAACCAAGAGACTAAAGCTAGTGGAGATCACCCGTAAGTCAATGAAAAGTGCCATCAAGTCTAATGAACAGGACTGGGACATAAATAAACCAGACAGTGCCAAAAAAAAAAGTTTTTCAGTGTGATTTTAATAATGCCAAGTCTAAGTGCCGAGCTTGGTCTTTAGATAAAGGTCAGACCATCCATATTTACAAACATAACATAGAAAGAAAGAAACATAACAAAAACTGAGCTGGTAAGCTGGAAAGGAAGCCATTTTGAATCTGCTGCTGTCAATCACCTGGTGGATAATTGGACAGTAATTAAATATTCATAGTTGTACCAAATTGGAAATATTTTTGGAAATGAGTGCTCCACTGGGTACCCGGTACCCTTAAAACATCCTTGATCAATAAAAAATATGTTTTTTACCTATCTTTTTGGGGCATTTACAACTATAGCCTCTCACATACATACATCGGGGGTCTCCATAACTCCGGGCACATACTTCTGTTGGTAAAATAGCTAACTTTCAGCAGGTTTTTTTTTTTTTCCTTAATGAAAACAGTTTCTAAATGAAATTGAACTGTGCGGAGAAAAGAACATTCATTCTTTTTATAAACCCCTGATTCAGATGAGTTCCAAGCTTCGGGGGAACGCGCTTAATTTGTTTCTTTACATACCCTTCAAGACGTTTCTTAATGGAAGTAAAACTTCCTACAAGCAGCTGCTGCCTGGATTATTTTTCCGAGGTTTTCCCCTGTGAATCGCGCATTCTCCTGTTTTAGTGCCTCAATCCTAAATTAGCAGGTTTAATAAACTTCCTAAAATGTGTTTTTTTTTCTCTCTTTCTCTGCCATTTCTTTCTCTCTCTTCATTCTATACCCCTCCCCCATGCGACTCCTGGGAGGTTTGGTTTACTAGACTTTAAGAACCTGTTTTTTTAACCAGTTCTTGGCCCGTTGTTTGTAGGAGGGCTAATTAAAATTACAGCTATATATAACATTTTTTTTTCCTGATTTACTCTACCTCCGATTAACTCTGGCTTGAATTAATTAAAAGCAGTTAGAATTTTACCATCAATCATGAAGGCAAATGTGTGTTTCATGCGCCAGTCCACAAGACTGAAGTCAGTAAGCAGCTAAGAAAAGCTGATCATTTTACTTGAAGACGGGAACCACCAGTTTGCTTTACCGACCCTTTAAAATGTTTGAATCAAATTTTAATAATTATTGTTGTAATTTATACAGCAGGGTTAGAATAGAATAAATCAATGTGTCCTCGAACTGCACTTAAGTCCAATGCCAAGCTTAGGCTAGTTTGACCGGAGCTATGGAGCCAAACCAGCTAAAAAATAAGGGATGCCCGTGATGATGTGGTTGAGTGTCATGAATCTGGCTCACCCCATGCAACCACCATAGCTGAGTTTCCTACTCCTTTGAAGGTTCTTCTGTACTTTCTGGAGAAGATGGTAGAGGGTAATACAGTGAGGGTATTAAACATGCATGGGATAGGCATAGGGCTCCTGAATCTAAGACGAGGCCAACGATTGATTAAGATCTGACTCGTTACATGATTCTTGTATGATGTGCGTGATTTTGGATTCTCATGACCTAAAGCCCATACAGAACCTGGAAATCTTATTCTTTCTGGAGGAAAAAAAGTACTCAATCTATGACTTCTGTTATAAAAGATCAGCTTAAGCAACCCTACGTTTGCACCAGAAACAGTAAAAAAAATACAACTTTTGACCTTTTGGAGAAGGTTTGACGGTGTAAGCACCTATAAAACCGTATCTTCGCCTGGCTCGACTTTGATGAATCAGCCGGAGGCTTGCTTTAGCACTGATGTAATGAGTGTGTTGGATTGGAAAAAAAAAAAAAAGAATCACTGCAGATATCTCTGCATTCAATTTTTCATGTTCGTGCTACACATAAAAATTGAAAGAGAAAACAAAAACACAAAATTACAGACAAAAATCTGACTTTGATGAATGGATACCATTGAGGTTTAGAGATGCACTCTATTATAATTGGGGCTGATGCACCATTTTGTTCCGCTATACAGTATTTTTAGAATATCGAATATGACCACGTGAAGTCATTAGACTTTTGCATGATTGGTGCATAACTCACGGTGAATTTCCATGAATCCCCATATACACAAAAACGTTCCCAGATACTGCTACAGATTTATACTGGCAGTCACTTTTTTTGGTGTATCAGCGAAATTGTCAGGAGATAAATTGGGGTCTATTCAGTGAAGAGAGAGTTTACAGGAGAATATTACATTTCTTTGCCCTGATATCACTGTGTAGTATCAACCCAGCAATCTTCTCCAACAAGAAGTCAAAGTTGGCCATATATAATACATACTGTAGGTAATGCATAGGTCAAATGGATAGTAGCCCCGTCTGTGGCCATAGCCACTGGACAACAAGAAGGGTTGGTGTCATTTGGAGCAACATTGAAAATGACATGGACATTTTTGTAGCCATGGTCTTACCCTGATTTGCAGTTTGACCAGGCATAATGGAAGTCCTCAAGAGCTTGAGTTGGGTGATGACTGAACCAGTCTGACACTGAATATGCCATATTTTATAACCATGTTCCAACATCATCAATGATCATAACACTAACCTCCATTCAGCTTGTGTAACTCAGGAGAACCATGAGAAGGTCACAAGAGCAAGACCAACCATGACCATGACCAACTAAAAACTGTCTGAGATGAGAACCATTGTAGTCATCTTTTATCGACACATGCAGAGCTACCTCTAACCTAGACACTCTAGCTACAGGTTTTCCGTCAGATGTGGATAGGCTAGCAGACCACAGAGAAACAGAAAAGTTGCAAAGTCCTGAGAGCTGACCTGGAACATAATCCCATGCTGTGCTCCTTGGGTTACTTCTCACCCTCACAATTAAATCATTAACTCCCGTCTCGCTAATCCTCGCTCTACACAAAAAGCTAATCCTTTACATGTGTAAATTCAGAATGTTTGGGCAGCAGGGAAGATCAATCAAGCTTTGTCAAAGATCGCTTTTATCTCGTCCTCTGAATCATCAAGCTGGATTTACATATGGAGTTAACTCACACTGTATGTACGAGATGTTTGTGCATAGAAATCCTGCCAAAGTGAAACATCTGCTTGAGTATTACATTCCCAAAGAATTGTGTGCACCAAACAATGAAGTCCCAAGATCATTTGCTAATGATATTTAACCTATAAGTAAATGAAAGAAAAACAATAGTGGGTGAAGGATGATTTTTAATCATAAGTATTAGCTCAGTCTACAAAATCAGCTTGGGCATGACCATGCCTGTAGATATAGATACAAATATTCTTCCCAGACAGCCATTACTACTCACTAATATTCAAGTCACTTTATAGAGGTATCCCGATTGAATAGACAGGCCGCAACTAGATTCATGTTTATTCAGACCTTGAGGGTCTCCTGTCAAGTTGTTCCAAGTTGCTGTCACGTTCAACTCGATCGCAGTAAAGATGTCAATTTAATCGGAAAAACCCATTGAGCTGATCGTTGGGAATTGAGTTGTTCATAGGAGTCAGCAGCCAAGCCATTCTGTTGAGCCAACTGTTAAGTTGGTCATTGTATTGGGGAGTGTTTTTGAGTTTAATGGCATTCTGGGTCAACAAGCCTCAACTGTAGAAGTTGAGTGGATTTTGTCAAGTCCCAGTGATAGAATTTGACTGCCAACTTGATTTAAGTCATAATTCAGTGAGGAATAATAGTGCAGATCATGAGAACAAGTAGTTAAGATGGCTGTGCAAAGATAAGGTTGGTTTCTGATATACATACAGCACTGTGCAAAGGTTTTAGGCAGAATGTGAAAAAAATGTCGATAGTTTATTTTTATGATTTAAGAAAATGCAAAGTGATTGAACAGAAGGAAAATCTAAATCAAATCAATATTTGGTGTGACCACCCTTTGCCTTCAAAACAGCATCAGTTCTTCTAGGTTCACCCGCACCCAGTTTTTAAGGGACTCGACAGGTTGGTCCAAACATCTTGGACACAGTTCTTCTGTGGATTTATTCCACCTCAGTCCCTTCTCCCTCTTCAGGTAATCCCAGACAGACTCGATGATAATGGAGATCGGGACTCTGTGGCGGCCACACCATCCCTTCCAGGACTCCTTGTTCGTCTTTACTCTGAAGATGTTCTTAATGGCTGTAGCTGTATGTTTGGGGTCATCAGAAAAGTGACGGATCTGTGTTAAATGTATAGTTATCCCTACTGACCTCTCTAGGATCTCTATGGTCAGATCCATCATAGCCTCAAAGGCCATCAATCCTCCAAATACAATAGGATTAAATACTTTATTATGGCTATTATGGAATGTTGGGTCTGTTACAACACTATTGATAGTTCACTTTATTTGCATTGACCCAGAGAAATATGAGACATGTTAAAAAAGAAAAATGTCTACGACGCTGATTTTATTAATATTATGTTAAAAGGTATATAAAATGTAGAAATTTAAACCAGCAATAACATCTGATTTATTGTTAATCAATAACAATGAAAACCCTTTTAATCCAATGTTAGCATTTCAGTATTTTCACCATTTCGCTCCTTTTTGAATGACCGTAGAAAATGTTCGCTTTCTTCTAATAAATGGTAACAAAGGAAACTGTCAGGATGTTTTCTGGTCATTCTGAAATGATTTTGTATTTTCACAAACCATCTACCATCATTCAATGGAATGGAATATTTGGAATTTAAGTATTTTTGAAATCATTCTTATTTTTTTCCTGGACCAGCTTGAACAAAATGAATCCAAAAGATTTAATGATGATTAGAACATGATTTTATTGTACATAGAATGGAATATTAATCCAACCAGGGGCGTAACTAGAAACCACGGGGCCTGGTACGAAAAATTGCACCCCTAACTAACTCCTCACACATACACACAAGTACACATGCATGCTCACTCACACACACATACTCACAAGTACACATCCATGCCCATATACAAGTACACATGCATGCTCACTCACACACACTCACAAGTACACATCCATGCCCACAAACAAGTACACATGCATGCTCAAACACACACAGAAGTACATACATACACACACATTCATGCTCACATACACACACAAGTACACATGCATGCAAACACATTTACATATATCCTACCTCCCATCCCCGCTTACCTTTCATCGCTCCTGCAGCTTTCCCTGTGGCTATTTGCACACAGGGTGAGCAGACTTGGTTTCACCTTGGGGTCACGTGACATCACATGACCCAATACGTTCCTGTTTCCCCGTGCCGGTGCTTTAGAAGAAAACCTTACAGAAATTATGAAGAAGTACTGACATATGTAGCTTTCCGAAAATATAATGCAATGTTCTCAAGTATGCCATAAGCATTAAATACAGAGTTTAGTGTTATTTTGGAATAACTGCTCACTGCCTAAAACAGGTAGAGAATTTATTTAAGTAACTTATGCGTTGAAGGATAATATAACGCTTTCAAGTCCGTTAACGTGTGTTGTTGTGTCAATAGCTCTAAATGCATTTACCTGTAGAGTCCTCCTTATTCTCCAATCAGCCAGCACTGTAGCCTTTTTGTCTCTGGCATTAATCGTGAGCTGCCAAGGTGTTTTAAATTAAAGAATAATAGAGCTGCAGAGGCATAAGCTTGCAATGATGGGGAAAGTGTTTGTCTGTTAAGAAGCAATTTCAGTGAAAATTAACTCAATTTCATGTGAAATAGCAAAGCTCGCCATAAGCTGTCAGATCCCTGGGGCCAGTAAAATTACTTCATCAGACTTGACTTGCTTAAATGAACCAAGTAAGCCTCCCATGTTATTGGCAAGATGCAGGGTGACGCTGGGATTAATAGCTTCTTCAGTCTAGAAAATGGGTGCCAATATTTATAGGGAATACGGATCAAGCAAAACATGGAAATAATATTATAATATCGCTAATATAATATGATGTGTGAAAATTGCATGCATTTCAATGCACGTTAATTGTATTGACTTCACTGTTAAGCATAATTATGAAGACCTCATAGACTCAGTATGGCTTTTGCAGCACCGACCTCAATCATAGCTGCTGTGTGGCCATCTCTTGACTTATTTACTTGGAATACTGGGATATAACATCATATCCTAGAGTTCAGCTTCAACGGATTGGAAGATGGTTGCAAATGAAGGGTAGGTTAATGGTCATGCACCCCAACCCTCCTCTAACCATGCCTCCAGCCCCTACTCTAGCCATGGCCCCCAGCAATAATATGGAACCTGAAATGTTGGGTGGAATACCTACATCTACAGCACAATAATCATTCATTACCTTCTCTTTTTACTTAAATAATATATTTTAAATATATATGTTTTTCATATGTTAAATTGACATGTGACCCTAGATTTTTGTTAGTAGCGTTACTGATGAACGGCATGATTAAAGGCTCATTTGGCTACCACTTGGATATTCTCACTGAGTGACTAGGCCATCTTTCAACGTAATGAGGTCCAAGGTAATGGTCCCCCCTTGAGTACTGCTACAGAACTCTTCCTTAATTCCTCCTCCATGGTGCCACCTGCTGCTGGGTGCGGAGATGTGGTGTCACGTTGTGGCACCATCCAACATTGTATGGTGTTCAGTGTTGGCGGGGAGATCTCTGCTGGTAGATGCCAACACCTCCTGCCACAAGCTATTAAGGACTGCCATTGGCTACCAAAAGGATCCTGGATCCAGCTGCCCCTTTTGCCCTACGTTGAAGATGTCCTTGCTGGGAAACCAAGGAAAAATGTCCACTGGCTAAACTTCTGAAAACACAAATTCTGAATAACTTAAGAACACCTCATTAAATAAAAATAGTACAACACAGGTCATTAATGACTTTCAGCAATTGATACAATAAATGGTTACCTCGTTCTTTATTACTCAGGTAAACAAAGCGGTTAAAACGATGGCAGCTTCCCAAAATTCTACAAATCATGGCAGCTCGATGAAAAGGTCAGCCCATCATGAAACAGATTAAGATAGATTTGGAGCCGTAAAAACGTTATTCAAATGTGTGCGAGGTGTACTCTCGAAAACGAAAGTCCTTTAGCTGACGCGTATTGTAGATTTAGACCAAATAATTATAATAATTGTACATTATGCTCAGGAAGACACCTGCTGCCTCAAAATGAGCTGTTTGCGAGTACTTTGTGCAGTAACTGGGGAATATTGCTCTTTGTTGATGTTGATAGGATCTTTGATTTGCTCGCGGCAAAAGCACCTTTAGCTGCTATCAAACACTTCCATGAATCACGCGACGCACACAATACCCAAAGCCCTGGATTCCGAGTGTTCTGCAGAACCTTGCTGTGAGCATTTAATTACTAGCTGTATAAAATATCAGCTGTAATAAAAAAAGCATGTATCTCCGAGCCTCCCAGAGCAAGACGCAGATCTATTGATAATTACTTCCACGCAACGCTAGTCATGAGATACCGCGCAAAAGGTTCATCCTGCTCGTCCGCGGGATGCTGCTGTCTCTTAAAGGTGTAAAGTCTCCCCCTCAAAAAAATAAATAAACAAATAGAAACAGTAGAAACGGAATTACGGGCAAACATTTTCAAAACAATGTATTGTGGGGGGTTTTCCCCTAATTAAAAATATAATATGGAAGCTATATGTAATTCTTGTGATCTACGGCAAGCCCGGTATGATGATACGAGTCCCCCCCGTCTAAGCAGTGATCTATATATTAAATGTCTAGCTGACGTAGTATGTAAGGCGCTGGGCACCAGGCAGTTGCACATACTTACATGCATTGCTTAAATCATGGGGTGTCCAACCTGCGGCCCTCCAGCTGCTGCAGGACTACATCTCCCATGCTCCTCAGCCAGCCCCTTAGCTGAAAGAGCATTGTGGGAGATGTAGTCATGCAGCAGCTGGAGGGCCGCAGGTTGGACACCCCTGGGCCTTAAATCATACACTTACTTAGAATATATTGCAAAAAAAAAAATAGTGTTGTGCACCCTCCCTCTAGTTGTCCCAACCAGAAATATAGACAAATAAATTCAATCAATTTAGGAAAATTTCAATTAAATGTGGGCAATGGCAACGCACTCTTTGTTGAGCTGTCCACTGCTCATATGTTTCGCGTGGAGACCCTTGGGGTTGCTGTATTCTTCTCTTTCCAGATCCAGTTCCTTCAAGTAGATCTGTGTTCAATGGAGGCAGAGAAGGGGTTTCATATATGGTAAAAATGGCATAAAATGACAATGTCCGCCAAAGACTTCATGGTCATTTACGCCATGAACAAATAGAGTTGCCAATGTTCTAAAGCTTCCATGCTACCTTCACAGTTGTTTGATATTCCAGCAGGATCATTCATGAAACGTCAAAGATTTACAATGTATTGGTGAATTCCCCCAGTTCTGATTTCTGGTGCACGTGAAGAATGGACTTCAGTGGTCCTGAAAGCTAATGTGACTCTACTGACAGTACTTACAAAATCAAGAGCTGGATCCTTCTTTTCTGAGGATCCATCTGTTAGATGGAACAGTTGCGTTATAATTTAACTTCAATATAAAGTTTCAAATGTCCACGCAAGAGCAGAAAACAAGTATTTCTACGCCTGCTCAACCCACAAGTCCACCCCCTGCTGAACAGAGAAGGTTTTTCTATTGTAAACGGCACAAAAATGTTAACTGCACTGAATAAAAAAATAGTTTACCAATCCATAGCATTCTGCAGCTTCTGATGTGATGTCATGGTAACTTGTCAAGAAAGACTACAAAATTGTAGAAAATGACACGATCAGATGAATTATCTCTTATGGATTCAATAAGGTGTGATAGAATACAGACAACTTTCCCCGCGGAGCAGAAATCGCAGTAACTACAGCATAATCGTTAATAAAGATAGCAAAAGACAGAAGTCTTCTGAGAATTGTTTCAGTTTGGATCAAGATGCAAGGACATATCTTTGAATAGCGTTCTTCATACATGGTGATAACCTGATGGCCAATATTAAATAACGCTGTAATACTCGTACTAATATACATGTTTCAAAAGTTATATATTATATATTATATATTATATATACCGTAATATTATATATTATATATACCGTAATATATAATATTTACCCCAGATTGTCTTATCCTAACCTAATTGTTCCATCTCATGATTCTGCACTAAATAGGCATTTTTGGGGTATGTATTTGGGGTATGTATGATGGGTATGTACGGTGGGTTTATCTATAAATTTAGGGGGTTATATACTACAATTACTTCATTGGGAAAACAAGTCATGACAGGCGCAGTGTCGAGATAAGGGCTTATGAAGGAACACCAAAAACATATACCCTACCATGAACCCAACAGATATGATGGAAAATAATTGTCCACAGCTTTATTATAAACCATAACAAGATAAATATATATTAACATATATATATATGATATAAACATATATACAACATACCAAACAATAAGGCATTGTCCACAACAGATAACATACAATATAGCCTTCACACATTCCCCACATGTCAACACATAGACAATGACCCCCAAATTATAACACATAAACCTCACCATACCACTAACACACCAAACCAACAGTAGGGGCATACCGAGATACCCCTACCACCCCAGGTTCTGAGTCACAGACCAGCTCGAAACCTACCAAACGAACCAACCATACAACCACAACCAACCGAAACATCCCCATTCTACCCTCCACCTAACCAATCCAGCCCCGCCGCTGTGACCAAGCGAAGCCAAAAGAAAAAAAGAAAAAAAGAAAAAAACAGGGAGGGAGGGTGGGACAAAAACAGGTAAGTGGCTCAAATTAAATGTGACAGGAATCTAAAATGTCCGCCCATTTATACCTCTCACAAAACCCCACCTACTAAGAACTGTCACCAATCCCCAACCATTAACACTCTAAAGCCCTCCTCCTAGCTCTGTCAAGGCCTGTTCCGCTAAGCTGCGCTGCTCCTCTGGCTACAATTGAAACGTTAAGAGAAATAAATTATATTTCATAATATGATACAACTGGACGAACTTTCTACCGTGAGTAGAGTTGGGCGGACCAGTTTGGTTTTTGAATTATTATATAACCTAAATTGAAAACCACACCGTTTTTGCTGTTTCTATACACATTTTTGAGACTTTAAGAGCAGTAGAACCCTGCGATACCCTCATACCCGGCAAACATTCTGAGCGCATAGAAAAGAGGGGCATCAGGAGAGGAAAGAGGGAGATGTGTGACATACGAGTATCTATTAGACCCACCACCTGGGCATTAGTAACATTTAAATGGTTATTCCAGGTTCTAGAACATGCGGCTTCATTTATCGGGGAAAGGAGATGGTTAATGTGGGGGGATCCTCCTTTTTTTGGCAGTTTTGATGTAAAATTAGGTGTCTGCAGAATGTTTAATGAAGCAATCGACTGAAAGGTGACTCTAGACCTATACACAGCAAAGCTGGCAATAAATGTAAAAAAAAATCATAATGAGAACCAATTTAAACCCTCTCCAGAAATAAAATTATTATGTTTCCTTTTTAAAATGTTGCACGCAAGATTAGTAAGCAAGCAAGCAGAAAAAGATCATCTAAGTGGAGGGGAAAACATTTAAAGCAATTAAATGCTGTATTACAAACACATTGGAGGCCTAAAAATCAAACTTGTCAATAAAATGAAACTTGCCATTAATTATTTGATTATGATCGTGTGTCATCACAGATGCCCCTCATTAAACCCACCTACCCCATAAACATTTAACAAAATACATGGTTGGATGAGTTTGGGGTGGAAGAACTTGACCGGCTGCACAGAGCCCTGACCTCAACCCCATTGAACAGCTTTGGGAAGAACTGGAACGGAGATTGTGAGCCGGGCGTCTCGTCCAACATCAGTGCCGGACCTCACAAATACTCTACGGGATGAATGGGCAAAAATTCCCACAGAAACTCCCCAATATCTTATGGAAATCCTTCCCAGAAGAGTGGAAGCCGTTATAGCTGCAAAGGGGGGACCAACTACATATTAATATTATATGTATTTAGAATGTGATGTCATCAAAGTCCCTGTTGGTGTAATGGTCAGGCATCCCAATACTTTTCTCTAAATAGTATATATGTGAATAGCTGAAAAAAAAACAGAAAAATCTGTCCAAGCACTGAAAGAGCTTTTTATTTTATTTTTTTTTTTATGCTAAAAGCAGTGAACAGAACAGTTTTCTTTAACATCTTAGGACCCTAATTCTGTAGTCATTCATTAAAACGGATTCTGTGAGTTAGGGAATAAGAATTAAGTGGATCCATTTCGAGGCAAGTAGTATGTTGTTTCGTCCTCCCCCCACCCCCCGTCACAAATGCATTTATTTTAATTTTTCCGTAATCTACAGAAAAGCAAGCAGAGGCTTTTACATATATTGTACGTGATCGAGACAAAATGGCATGTTTTAAGCAAAAAACACAAAGCTTCCCTCATCCACGCGTAGCTGAACAATGTATCTGGGCCGTCTATTTAGAGGAAGAGAAAAGTTCTCCCATTAATGTTGCACAGAGTGTACCATTGACTGCTTTTTTTTCTGTTCAATATCTTTTTATCACCAAAACTGCCTAATCAAAGTCTCTTGTTCAGTGGCCCCCTGCTCGCATTGGCCTGTCATTGATTTCAAATCGAAGAAAAAAAAAACAGAAAAAAAGGGAAAAAAAAACAAGTCTTTAGAAAATGTGAAGCAATTAGCACCCAAATTGCTTCATTTCACGGTGTTTTTCAGCCTTGTCTGTGTTGGTGGCTCCTTCTACATCCTTGTTTCTTTTTTGCTCCTGCTCACGCTTTTTTCTTTTAAGGAAGCTGTTTACCAGCGGGGAAGATTAAACTCCCCGCGGAGAGAGAAATAGGGTGCCTTTGTGTTTTGCGTCTTTAATCTGCCTTATTAAAATTGTTCCAGGGATTCTGAGCCTCTTGTAAAGTCTCGGGAAAGTTTAGCAAGCCACACAGCCCACGCGAATAGAAAAACAAGGGCACGGCGTTAATACCCGAAAAGGTGCCATTGTTATTGTGTATGCGCACGCCGCTCAACAAAACATCACAACGTATCGCAACTGACGCAAGACAGAAAGAAGGAACATTGTTTGATTATGTTTTTGATGTTTCTTGATATGTTTGGAGGACCCTTGACTTGTGTCTCATCCAAGGCACATTCTACATTTCAGTCCGTAGCATTCTCTGTTCTGAATTGAGAGAGTTTAGGGGCTTTTTTATATATATATATATATATATATATATATATATACACCCTTGGTGGGCGATGGAAGGGTGTGATGGAAGATAAGAACCATTCGGCCCATCCACATAGTCTACCCATTTTCCTCTACCTGTTGCGGGCTATTTATGTATTTTGAAGCACGCAGAAAATGAATAATGTCATTCACACTATTAAATTTGAAAACATGTTCATTGAGGTCTATCTTAAATGTTGAGGATCACGTGTTTTTCACATATCATTGAAGCTGATAAACATTCTGTAAATGCTGTAAAGTAACAGCATTTAGCAGAATGCAGGAAAGTAAACAACCAAATTTGTGCGTAAACCGTGGATATAATTCTTAGATGCCAAATTTAAATGGTCACCCTTCTTTGGCAAAGGTGGAGATAAGAAGCTGAGTCATTTCAATTAAAATAATAGAGAAATTTAGGGTGACCACACCAGCCATTTCATATGTTTCTCACCAGTATATGTAAATGGTTTTCCTGCCATACATGGGTAACTGATTGCAGTTAGTTTATACATTCCACATACTGCGGGGTCATCAGCATGTAAAATGTATATAAATCCCGGGAAAAATGGTTGATGTGGTTACCTTATTGCAACTGCATAGTTGCCAACTGTCCTGAATGTGTCAGGACAAGGATGAATGCATGCCCTCTATTTTGTTATATCGTAAACAGTGAAGGATTTAGCAACTCTATTAGTGCGCAATAAAAAAAATATAGTATACAATATCCACCCCCAACAAAGTATTTTGGTCAGATCTGTCATAACACCACACCTGCCCCATTGCCCCAGCGTGCGACTGCGGAAATGTCGTAAGAATGCAGAAATCCAGTATTTTTCGATACCGTATATTAACACACGTGTTCCTTTAAATAGAGACATATTAGTTGTTGTGCAGCCGCTAGCATTGAATTAACCCACGTCTATTATTATCCCTCTTGGACCAAGTGCTTGAAGTTCCCGATGCACGAGACACAACTGCATACTCAGCTGTATAACTTATCTCTCGCAGCACACACAATTGAATTTAATGGATTGTGGTGATTATGGCAGTTTTTGAAGTTATCGGAGAAGGATACAAGTCAAAGTAGGGGCAGCAGTTCTGTGTAATTAAATCTTATAACACATCATTCCCTTTTTTTTCCCCGCTTGAAAATAAAACCCAGCAAAATGACATGTACATTTTCGCCAATGCTGATGTATTTTAATGACCTCACACATGCCATATGCAGGTTATGCGTAATTGGGACTTTTTTCAGCTTAGGTCCGCTAATAATCATTCGGCGCTTGGAGCAGACACAGCAATGTTTAAATATTTACTTACTTAGGGAAGGCACGTCTAATAGGACCTGTCGCCTTTATTTCTTTTTTTTCTGGAATGCTGTAGATGGACATTTATTTTTTTTTTAGAGTTTTTTATTAAATTTATGCAAACCTATTTTTTTTATATTTTCTTATATATATATATGACTTCTTTTTTAAAGTTACTCCCCTACAACAAACTAATTAGTGCATTTAAGTATTTTTTTCCCATGTAAGCTCTTTAACTTACAAAAAAATAAAAACTGTATCCAATTTACATAAATAAATGTTGTTATTTCCACGGCTGTTAAGGTGACAGTTCCCCTTTAAGTCGATGTTGTATCTCTGTGGCCCTTTGCTGTAAATTGTAAATGTTGATCGTAATTTATATTGTGGATCATTATTGGGACGGTCTTGCATTACCAGGCAAGTATGGTGGCAGTAGATGGGCTCAGGGCCCAACAGGGCCACACAAGGGATCTTGAAGTTAGTAGATCTGGTTGGCATTAAGTGGGACTGAGTTTAGAGAAAGCGCCCACAATGCCTTGTATTGTTTTTCATCAAATTGGAAGATGGCAGATTTCAAGTACCTTGGGTTAATTATATCAATAATGACCGTTACATACAGTTTAATACACACAGCTTGGTTCTGAGCACAGAACCTTATGGAAAACCTCATTAAACCATAAGATGCTGAATTCCTTTAAACTTCATGACCGTTCTATCTATTAAATTCCATGTCGAGGATAATGGGATCTTACCTTGGTCTGGATAGGTCTAGGACCTTAAGGACTAATTGAAAAAGGAGAAGAAGGCTCCATGAGGAGCTCCGTTAATACCTTCCATTCAGAACGTAATGTTGATCTGATCCCAAAGGTAGGGTATGCTATAGGATTAAAGTGACAGGACCCATCACTGCCCAGACAGATTATGGAGTAATGGGATGACCCCGCTGCAGTAATGTTGGCTTATCTATTGTTATCTATTATGTTGAGAGCTCAATCATTAACCTTGATTTATTGTACACCATTGCAGAACTTGTTGGTCCCTTCTAAATGATAAATTACGATCACCGGTGTTAAGTAACTTTTTATAGATATGTTTGTCAGGAAGCGTTCGCTTTATGAGTAGGGTTCTTTGTAGGTTAGTAGGGGCTTTCAGTTATGAAGAGCCATATTTTCAGAAAGTACTCTCTTTGTTTAATGGCTGTTTACAGAAAGGCATTTTCTGCTTTATAAAATCCGCTCCAATTGTTTCTGTCTAAAAATCTAACACAGCCACAATGGTCAAAAATGAGAAAAAAAACCATCAACAAAGCAGTGAATGGGACACAGTCACACAAATGTCGGCCATCTTGGAATCAGCCATGTAAAAAGTCAGCCATGTTGAACTGCCAAGGAAAGATGCAACGGTATCCTCCACTGAACCAGGATCGAGCTGCATGCTAAAGCCAGTTTTTGATTTCCATATTCTTACGTGACAGATGAAGATAACATTGTTCTTGGTTGACTGTCTGTGTAAACTCCACAGGGTGCTAAGTCAACATCACAATATGAAAACTGAAGATAGCAATTCATTTATAATATGTAAATCTCCGCTAACATATGCATCAGACGCTCCGAAATAATGAATATACTCTGTAATTACTGGAGTTGTCAGTGATTTGAACAATTACACTATAATATCTCACAGTAATCTCCCGTAACTATGTTAAACTCACTCATCACAATATATGACATTAATTGCAGGGTTCTGAGTACCAAATGGGTTAACGGCTTCATCATTAAGTTACTTTTTTTACCATAAAAACCCATTTAGTTGCATTTAAAGACAGATATTCTCAATCAATGCAGATAATTAATAGATCTGGAATGCCTGACCTCAGCTTGTGTCTATCACCAAGGTTTGTGCATTTATTTTTTTACCCGATTAATAGGTCTGGAAAATTGATTGACAAAGTACAAATGCGCAGAAATATTATGATAAAATTCAATAGGTAAATGTTTTATTAATTTTTTTAAATTAGGTTTCTCAGATTCAAATGTTTTCCTTTATGTGGCTCAAAAAGTTGGTAGAATATTAATCACTTCAAAGCTGGGATGTTCTTGTTTCTGTCTATTTATGTTGCTATAACCTTACTCTGGCCACCACAACTTATACAGATCAAGGGCTTCATAACATTAGGTCCATATCTGCAGAAGAGTTTATTCCATTGATAATGAAACACATTTGAATTCATATTGTTTTCCTCAGAGATGATTTTAGTATGTTGGAGTTGTTATGTAGTAACTCTTAAGAGACACCATCTGGACAGCAACATTCTAGATAGAACCTAGAACCCAAAATATAAATGTACATACCAACAAGACTAGTGGAGCTGGTGATGCCCTACCTAAAGCATAGTTCAAGCCATGAGACAATTTAAGAACTATCTTAGATGCCTCCACAAAGAGAACTCGTACTTGGGTTGGTTCTTATAAGGTAAAGTGAAGTAGATGAGTGGAAACCACAACTCTACTGCAAGCATTCTTCTTTAAGTCTTTAAGTCTCTATGATGTCCCGTGTCTCCCAAATGCAGTAGAATTGTAGATGACCCAGCTCTAAAGCATTGTTCTTAGTTGTAGGGAGAACTTTTTTTTGGTATGGAATCAAATCACCCAACTGTTTTCCAAAAGTCATGTAGGCCCAATCAGGAGTCATGTTTTTCATTCAAGACCCATGAAATATTTACAGTAGAACGATTCCTAGAGTTTGATAATTGGGTCCATGGGGTTGACCTTTCTCCTTGGGTGCCCTTATCAGATTCTGTCCCAGTTTGCCCCCACTCTAATCTGCTTCTGTTGTCCATAATCTATATTCCTGAAATTTTCCAAAATATTTCATCCTCAACACTTGAGCTTTTAACCGCTCAGAAATCAATTTTTCTACATAAGTTTGCCTTGTGTACTCTTATTATTGTGTACGTTATTATGGAAAAAAAACGAAAAAAAAAACCTGTAGGTTTATATGAAGTCTGATTCGCTATATCCTGACTGCAGCCTCAGCAGGGAGTAAAGTCAACATTGCATCTTGTAAAGAAAAGACGCCAATTAATACATAATATAGAAGGTGTCCCTTATGCATCAAAACAACAAAGGATTCACTTCCAAATTAAAGGTTTGTCAAACATTTAAGCCAATTATGCTATCACATCTCTCTCCCTCATAATTGTAACTATGCCGACATGTCATATTTAAGAATAATTACACAGTATTAGGCGTGTAGCTACAATGTTATTATAATGGGAACTTCATATGGGAGCTCAGATCCACCGACACCTGCACCCTCTCTCTGCACGCTCCTCGTTTAAAGGTGATGGGCTAATAGAGATTTAGTCATCTTTATTTATTTTATTTATTTATTTTTTCACAAAGACCCCATCCAGTCGTGTTTTTATACCATTTACACCAAGCCGTGAGAGCTGTACTTTGCCATGGAAATGGTCTTTTTTTTAATCTTTAATAATTTGGAAATGTTGAGGCTTTTTTTTAAAATTCTACCCTCTGGAGTTTTAATTTTGGGGCAAAATAATTGTTATTGCCAAATCTAGGGAAACAGGTGAATATTTTACTTGTATAACACAAGTTTGAGGTTTTCTGGCAGATAATTTACACACTTCTCACTTTATATCACGAGCCCAGGAGACATGGCACATGCGGTTGGCTCCCAATCTTTATGGTATTTTATATGGACTGCTATGGATGAATTGTCTTCATGGCTCATAATATAAATGCGTTCATCTATGCATAACATGGATCTTACAGTAAATAGAAAGCATTTTCCCCATCTAGACAGGGGTGTAACACAAGACCCTGCAGTGTAAGGGAACCCAGGTCTAAGGGGGCCCAAAGCTTCTTGGTGTAGTGGTGGGCCATTTGAAGACTGGTCCTAATCTTCGGTTATTGACATTGGTAATTTTTTGTTTTGTTACCAATCAACAAGGTGTTTGTTAACATATGGATGGCTCGTATATTGAGCAAAATGTTTCCTTTTTATGTTTGCTCTGTAAACACATTAGCAAACACTATATTAAGCAGGAACAATTATAACTCATTTTGGACCAATACATTCTTTCACAGGAATCCCATCAGCTAGAAGAATACCGAAACCATTTATTGAGCTGTTTGGTTTATTGAGAACACTAACATCACTGTTTATATCTCTGATTGGGGACTGCGTGTAATCTAATTCGGTACCGGCAGTGAAAGAGTTGAAATAAATTCAATGACGGCTTTTGTACATTTGAAATACAATCACCTTCAAAAGCGCCATCCAGGGAGTAATGGGAATCAGGTATGTTCCAATCTGATACAGGGCTCCATGTGGAAGCACAATGGCTGGCTTCAGATCACAATCTCTACACAGAAAACCTGAGACTTCTTAATTAGATAGAGATCTGGGGAGAAAGAAATACAACGCTGTTCCATTGTAGCCTCCGGCAGACAACTCAACTGACCATTATCTAGGTCATAAGAAAGCTGCTGCTACCCATAGGTGGCGCTAAGGTATAGAAAATACCTAACACTGTTCTCTATCGTAGATCAGGGGTAAATTTTCCTGGCCCTCAACAAGCCACTTCATATAATCAATTACTATTCTTAAAGTGTTGCTTTTGCGGGGATGCTTTATCCAATGAAGTATAATAAAGGTTATAGTGAATATATATATATACGATTTAAGATAAATAGGAACAGAGTAAGCAAAGAACGAGTTTGTAAGTAAAAAAGAAGGAAAGAGAAAAAGAAGGCACGTTTATCGGCAAAGAAAGAAAGAAAAAAAGAGGAAAGGAGAAAAAAAAGGAAAAGAGAAAAGAAGGAGAAAAAAGATAGAAGGAAATAAAGATTAATTAGGTTACATTATGAAAATGTATCTATTATTAGTTGAAAAACCCAAAGCTGAAAAATATATTCTTTAAGTAAAAAAAGTATTTATGAATACGGAACAATGCTATGTAGGGTCAACTTGTATTTGACAAACGGTTTCTGCTTAAGGTTTCTAAATGGTAAAAAAAAATACCAAGACTGATTTTTAAAGATTTGTACATGAGTTGGGTCACAAATAAATGTAAAAAAAATAAACCTGTTAGAAATCAGAAACTCTCTGGTTTAGATTTATCAATATCACTTTATTACGGAGAAAAAAAGAAGAAATCTCCGCTATGGTTTCCTATCAAGCAGAGAGATTTTTTTAGATGCTCTGCAAATCAGCCCATGGAATAACACCGGCTCATGAGGGCTGCTAGAATATTTCTTATTTTGGGGAAACTAGCAAACATTATTATTTTAAACTTTATAATACAAGTAGAAATATGCCAGATCTAACTTTTCAGAGAAGCAATAATGTATAGATTTTACTGTAGCCTTAATGCGTTATCAATATTTTCAAACTAGTCTAAATTTTGCAGCATTACTAAATTACATCTTTATGTTCATGCCATAGAAAAGTTTTGCACTTGTAAAAACATAATCTCTGCAATAAGAAACGCAGAATATTCAAACACAATATAATAAGAATTCATCGTTTAACTTTTGTAATTGTCATATTACACTATTGATATTTTTACGAAACTACAAATATGTTTTGCTATCTATTTTGTATTATCTGTCATTTGCTGACTTGATGGTCACCATAATATGCTATGATTTGGTTACTTTTATTCTAAAACAGGCTTCATAGATTCTATTGAGTCTTTACAGCCTGTTCCATCGGTCAAATGGTCCTTCCTTAGAGAAGACAGCAATTGGACTTTTTCCCCATTAGTCTTCTCAATAGCAACGACTATTTGCTATCAAGGTACGTCAACATGAAGACCACAGGTGAAAGTCGGATCTTCTTCTTTGTCTGGTTTGTCTGGTTTTCTGTTTTAACTTAAAATAATGCATTTAGATCACAAATATACACAGGTAAAGTATTCTTCTCTTGTATATTATTGTACTTTTTTATTTAATCAGTCACACCTCGTGTGCAACTCAGTACTTTGACTATTTGTTAATCAGGGATTCTAAAATTAATTCAATTACTAGAGGTTTTGGAAGTATTTATTTAAAATTCAACTGTTACATGTAATCGTTTTGTCATCTTCTCCTTGAAGCAAGCACCACCAGACTGACCAACTGCTCTAGAACGCTCTTCTAATCAATACATCCGCTCAGCGTTCTATAGAAGACATAGATAGAGACACATACGGTTTCTCAGTATTCCTAAAATGATATAATGCAACTTAAAATATCTATTTGTATATCAATATATAACATAATTAAGATATCATTATTGGACTGAGAGTCTGATTTTCGTATCTGTCCCAGCTTCTACATAAACATAAGGACTGAAGGCATCGGGGGTTATGTAAAATGTACAGTTTAGGTAAAAGGGGAACAATGAAACGGAAGAAATGTGATGGTACTAATTTGTACTAAAATTGCTCTTACAAAACCCCTATTGTGGGCACTAGGACAAGCTAAAATGTATCTATGCTGGTAAAAATATGTTTTATAGGACACTTGACCTTGCTTAGTTGTCCTACAAGGAAAAATAAGAAAAATTGGGCTAGTTTTGACCTATCACCTTGCCAAATACCTGTTACCAAAATGCCTCAAAATGCCTCAATTCCCAAAAGGATAGAATAAATCGAGTTCATCAAAATAAACCTAATAACTCATTGTCTCGTCTTGTGGGATGTTCCGGTATCTGTGCAGGAACTGGATGTTCTTCTTCTGTTTTTTTGTTTTGCCTTGACCCAAAATTCAGTATCATTCAGATGAGCCCGCTGTTTGCCACGATAACCTGTCTTGTGTTCCAAGCGGACAAAATACCCATGTTCTTTAACACAAAAAAAAGAGAAGCCGTTAAAAATAATTCTAGGCCTGACAACCTGCTCGATGTGGAAGTGTTGGTAAGAATCACGGCTTGTCTCTGGGAGAGATAAGACGCGGTTAGTTCATCTTCGTAATGTTGTGTTTTATTGTTACGAATACGTAGCCCGGTCTTTGCAATCACCGATGTCTGTTTTCCTGCTTTATGGAGCTCTGATAATAGGAAGGAGTGAAAGGTACGATGCTTAGACAAGACTGCTCTCTGATACTGAATTAAAATATACCGTGTCAGGCTCCCCAGATTATATGACCGCATCAAAACCTGTGAAATATGATGTTCTCATCTTATTGTTTCAGATTATTATCAGTGCTGGGATTCTTTCAGACATCATTTTTAAGAATTTGCTCGGTTTCAGGACAGTAAGATGCATGAAAAATTGGCTGTTTAGTTTATAACCTGGGAGCTGTGTTCCCGCTGCTCAGAAGTCGGAATAACTCCCTTTCCTCTGTCGGTACAGATAAAACGATAGGAGGAGAAGCTGCTATATAGATATGGACAGCATTACATTTTAATATCCTGCATCTTGAGAGAACGTGCGGGAACTTTATTCACTAACTTCAACGTCGCCATCTTGAGATCCTTGGTTACATCCTCCTCCTTCCAACTCACTGTGTAGCGATTACTTTATAGCGGGTGTTTGTTTGGTCCTTTCTTGATAGACTTCCTCACCTTCTTGGTCATTTTAGAGGTTAGCCTTTCATTATTTATAACAATCCTGACACATAGAGAGTTTATTTACTGAACCAAGCATTCTGTAATCAGAAGTGTTCTCTGATTGGTGTTTTGTTGAAGAAGGCAGCCAGCGATAGTCCAGTCTTGAAGATACAAGAAGAAGGATTTTGACCTCACAATGAATATATAATGCTAAGTACCTGTATTGTAACTAGAATGTCCGTGACTAACCCAAAGGTACTCAAATTGACCTTTAGTCCATTTGACTCAAACACAATGGAGGCCTTCAAAAAGGGTCTGGATATTTTTTTTAGAAAAAAAAACAGAACCTACAGTGCTCTAAATAATAGAATAAACATTAATATTTCCGCATTTCTTGATCCAAGAAGAAATCGGATTGCCTTTTCAACTGAAGAAGGAGTGAGAAATAGCTTATTTGGGTTTTTTGCCTTCTTTTGGCTCAAAACCAAGAAGGATAGGTAGAAGGGTTGAACTTGATGGACTTTTTTAAACCTAAATTACTACTTCCAATAGGTAGGCGCTCTAGAGCCCACCATATTTTGGGGAGTGGCTTCAGTGGGAGGGAACAGGGCAGGGAACTAGTAAAAGTGGGAGGTGCATGGGTGGACAGTGGGCGTGGCCACACACCACTCCCCTGTCCAGTGAAAGAAGAAACTGACCTGAAGACCCAAGAAAGCAGAGCTTAACCCAAAGAATTCCCAGGTATATGTCACTGTTTTAGGAGTTACAAAGACTTATTTATCACTACACCACATTTACAGTCACTTTCCTGTAAATGGCTCCTTAATCATATGTTTTCACTTTCATCTGAATATTTGAGATATTTATTTTTTATAATTTAAACTGTATCGGCTGATATGGCGGCTGTTATTATCTGCATGCAACAGATAAATATAATTTAACAGAGTGGTAATAAACATCACACACACAGTGACTGTACCACTTTTCCTGTAATGAGCTTCTGCTGTGGCAATGACCTGCATTTCCATGAACTAGATGTTCCCCTTCAATGTTATCATTAGATGTGGAATCGGATCACTCTACGCTGTGATTGTGAGACAAATGCGTACCTGTATTTGAGCTAGAAATTGTATTTTGGATTTCTGCCCTTTTTTGTTAACACGTTTGAAGAATCCTAAAAGTACAGATTATGGTCAGTGATGATCAAGATTGATCAGTGACAAGGTTTTAATAGAAAAGAGATCAGCATTCTCCGTTGAAATAAATATATTTGGTATTTAGAAAAAGCTTTTTTTCATTTTTTTTGTTCTGTTTCTTTCTGCCCTTATGAGTTCAACTTTTGTGGTTATTTAAACCTGATTTGTTGCGGTTGTCTCTATAGTAACAGTATAGGTATTTTTCCATATTAAATATTGATGTAGTTTTGACAAATTATTGCGGTCAAAGTGTGAAGTGAGATTGCTATAGTAACTGTCTGGGCTTTGCTACAATCTGTGTTGATACATGTTAGCTAATAACATTGTTATACTATTTTTGACAAGCACCAGATTTCACTAAAACCAGTGAAATTTATAACAATGAATGCTTGTTGAAAAAAAAACTTCATGGTATTGTATCTAACCAAAACCAGAAACTTTGAGGGGTCCTTATTCTGCTGATATGGCAACATGAAATAAAGCCTACAGCTATTTAGTTCATATGACACGACTATAAACAATCCACGACCAGGCTCTAATTATTAGTTTATTAGTCAGGGGAATCAGATGTAATACAAATGGAATATTCATCATTTTTGTAGAAATAAAGCGCAGAAAAGTGTAAGCGTGTAATTTTGGAGGAATGATGAAACATAACAAGTAAAACAGTTAAGTCTGAAATTGTATACTAAAAATGGTACTTCCTACAATTTTATAAAGAGTGCATTTTTTTCAGATTTTCTACTTTATTAAAGTCAAATGCCCTCTGGAAAAAAAGACATAATTAAGTAAGTAAGTAAAATTAAGGAGAAATGTTAGAACGAGACGTCATAATGGAAAACTAGAGGGTCAAAGGCTTAGATGTAATGTAAGGAAGATTTAATGAGAGGGTAGTAGAGAAGTGGAACGCCCCATCAGCAGAAGTGATAGAAGATAATACAGGGGGGAATGTTAAATTGCATGGGATAAGCGTATGCCTATCCTGAGTCTAAGACAAGGGCCATTAAATGGGCCATTAAATGAAACGCATTTTGTAGCCCAGAAACCGCCAATACACTGACCCGCAAATAGTTAATATGCATTGCAAGGTTTTTAGAATTCCAATTACCCATCTAACGCTATCACTTGATATCATGTGTTTAACGAATTAACGAACTACTTGGCTCCAGGCGAAGCATCTCATTGGGGTGCAGACTGGATCCCTGAGCGAACGCATGGCTGCTTCTTAATTTTGGAGGAAACACCCTTCAGGGCAATTCTTTGGTCTCCGGAGGAAACTTTTCTTAACACCTGCTGTGTCTTAATGCTCAGAAACATCCTTAGCATGCGGAATGTCTCAGTAAAGTATCCCCAACCCAGCAAGTTTGGACTAAAGTGTCCCAGTGATCTTCCCGAATTTGACATTCCTCTTCGAGTTTACTTTTACCACTTTCTAGCAGAATTCTGAAGACCAACCCCCTGTTGACAAACACCAAACAAAATAACATAATACCCCCATTTTTCAAATATAAGTTCACATTTTATAGCTTCTTACCATCCCAAAAGAACACCAGTTGGTCTTTGTAAACTCTCTTGCAAAGAGGGAATAGCGAGATTTGGGGGATTTTAGATCATCTTGTAGACCCCCATGCATATTTATCCATCTAAAAGGAACACGGACATTTTATTAAATTGTATTGAGCCAATATGGTAAGAATTTGTTTAAAGTAAACAAAAAATGTGTAGGGCACACAGCACTCACTAACTGGCATCGTGTGTCCTTTTTGTCCACTTTGATCGGCAATAGTTTTTGGGTTTTTTTTGCTAGATAGGAGTAATATGCATTCTGTCAGTTTCCATGGTGATTTAGAACTTTGTTCCAGACTAATTTTTCATACATATCCACAAGAGAATGATACCCAGAGAGCAATGGGGGGGGGTTGGAACATGGAGGAACCTTCTAACTAGACTTGTGTATTCGTCTTCGGGCGAACATAAAAACGAACACGAAGAGTGCGTTTTCGTGTTCGTTCCAAAGACACGCCGAAGAGAAGACGGCGGCGGTAAAATGTAAGTGAAGACGAAGACACACACCATGAAGATCTTCGTGATCGTCTTCGTCTTCGTCTACCATTCTCCCCCCCTTCCAACTTACCTTGTCTTCGCGGCATCGCGGGAGTTCACGGAAGTGGAAATCCGCAGGTTCGCCGTCACGGGTTACAGGGCAGTGCGAATGAACCTATTGGTCGCCTACAGGGACATCCTCTGGCATCAACCGATTGGTTGATGCCAGAGGAAGACCCTGCAGGTGACCAATAGGCTCACTCGCACGGCCTTTGTAACCCCCTGACAGCAAACCTATGGATTTCCGCTCCCGTTAACCCCTTTGATGCTGCGTTAGATAACGGGAGCGGAAATCCGTAGGTTAAAGGGCCGTGCAAGCGACCAATAGGCTCACTCACACGGTCCCTTAACCCCTTAAGGAGCAACAAGTGCACCAGGAGCCTAAAAGTCTGTACGAGCGACTCTGTTGGTCCCTGAAGGAACTCTGAGGGTCGTAGTTTGACCATCTATATAGTGGAATTCAAAAGACATGGCATCAATCTTCTAAATCGTCTAAAGAGACAGGAGACATCCTCAAGCCTTTATGGAGAAAAAGCAAATATTACCCCCGTCTATCACAAAACACTTAGTGAGGTTTAGTAACAGAATTTTAAGTCTAGCGATTTGAAAGAACAGCAAGTGATATTGTTCATCTAAAACGTCTCCAAATCCTTTAAAAATACTTGTAAAGCTAATGTTTGATGTGCATCTACAAAGCACACCGTGGTGGCTTTTTTGTGAGGGCCCCGCATAAAGGAAACCGACTGATACAAGTTACAAAGCCTGTTGCATAGAACAGTTAGAGACTTTCCCTCCCGAAAGCCCAGAGATCCGGTTCTCATCACGCTAGACCTCTGGAAAGCTGTCACCGTTTGTGCCGAGTGCTTTTCGGGACCTGACATCTGCTCCTCAGTCTCAGGCTTGCCTCGGGCTAAAAAGCTAAATTTGTTATTCTCTGTGGCAACCTTGTCTTCGGGACACATGACTGGTTAATTGGAGCCTGAATTGTGTCTAACAGGATGCAAAGCAGCGAGTGAGGTGAATGATAAAAAACGATACTCAGCTGCCAATAATACGAGGGATTTATTCTCCTTAACTATTACAGGGGAGGCTAAAAGTATGTCAGTCGTGGTTAAAAACAAGTAACACATTAGCAATATAGGACAAAAAGGTCCGTTAGGTATACATTATACACTTTATGAGTATAGGGTAGAAAAACCATGAGTTATAACATGGCCCAGTGCACCCAAGCATTGCTTAATCCTTCCACAAGGTGGCGATGTGCTTTATGTATAATATTCATTGCGTCTGTTTACCTGCACAAGGAACCAGGTGGGCCATAGGACATCTAACAGACTGGGCCAATATGTCCGTCAACAAAATCAACAATGGCTATAACCATGATTTTCTTAGCCAATAATACGATTGCCAGTTAATTGCTGGTTTATACATAAAGGATATGTCTATTACTAAATAAAACTTGGGAAGTTACTTTTGGTGTGTGTGTTTCAAATAACATTACAGAGCAAAATGTGTTTCACCTAAAAAGTATAGACCAGGGGCGTCCAACCTCCGGCCCTCCAGCTGCTGCAGGACTTCATCTCCCATAATGCTCTTTCAGCTAAGGAGCTGGCTGAGGACCGCAGGTTGGACGTCCCTGGTATAGACCAAAATACATGAGTTTATTACCATTTACCGGAGCAATTAAAATACTACTGAAGTTTCCCCAGGCTCGCGATTTTTTTAATAGCATGATTTCATAATAAATTGGAAAAGGACAGGCCGGTTCCAGTCAATCTGTGGCCTACGGTACTATATATATATATATATATATATATATAATTACCAGCCTACGATCCTGATGTCTCTTCTAAAGAAGAGCAGGCTTTCTCGATTTCCTTTATGAAGTTACGAGCACTATTAATTATATAGAAACTTGTTTGCATTAAATGAAGTGCGCTTGCATACCGGCCCCATAAGGAGAACGCACAACTGAAATGATGATATTTTAATGACAGCGAGAGCAGATGAAAGAGACCTTCATTAATATTTCACATAACTTGAAGGTATGCAAAGATGAGATAAAGACTGGGGTGGGGGCCGAACACGAGACACATGTATTCCCACTGTTGCTCTTCGAGAAATAAACGGCCGCTCGGCATGAACGGCAAATTATAGGAGTTCCAAAGGCATTTCAGACATAGGTAGCATTAATTACTTAAAGCCACGGAGTGATTGGAAATTAACGGGATCTGCTACACACCCCTTAGGGCTCTTCCGTTGTATGTGTTATAGATAACTCAACATCAGGTCAATGTTTCTGCCCCCAAAGCGATACCCGCTGAAGACAGAGGTAATTGCACTGGTGTATCTTGGCTGGGAGATGTCCTTGGTCCTGAATAGCTTTGTCCGCCAAGACACAGTCCTCCCTGGTGTATATGCCCTGGTCACAAGAGAGATCTCTGATCTTCAGAACTGACCCACCACCATGAAGCCAGATCGCCCAAAGACAATCTACCACTGTTACGCTAAAGAGGGGCTGCCTTCCCCCCCAGAACTCCTTCCCCAGGTAGTTTGTTTTCATATGCATATTATTTACCCTATATTTTTTTCTTACGCATTTTCTTCTTTCAACGTTGGTTGATGTCCACTTCCAGGTTTCCAGGTGCCGACACGCCTTTGTCTCGGGGTTGTGACGTAATAGAAAGGTATAAAAAGATTATTTGTGTTTGTGTAGACCTTGTTTCTAAAGTAGATGGAATTGAAATCTGCCAGGAACACATACAATTTCAAAAATGTAGTTACAAGAGTGGGTATACAGCATTAGAAAGGCATTATCTACACATAAATGTCATTTTTAAAGTATTTAAAAAAAATATAAAATAATTTACCTTTTTTTCACTCTTAATTAGTTGAAGCTGATCTTGAAATCTCCCAACTGATAGTTTAAATAAACCTATATAACTTTGTCTACTGGTTAAAATGTCAATGTAATAATGTATATATATTTTAAAAAAATAACGCTCTATGTGTTTTTGAGTGCTTTCCGAATCTGAGTGCTTCTTCTTCCAGATTGTTATTCCTCCCCTGTTGTTAAACTGATATAAAATAATCCCTTAATTTCAAATTTAAATACCTCCAAATTTGCACTGGACGAAAGGCAAAAAAACAGACGCTGAAAGTCATTTGGATTAGTGCGTTTAGTTGCGTTAAAAGCTGCGAGTGTCTTTTGTATTTGTATCAGCTCAAAAATTGCGTTTGGAAAAAATTTAATATTTAACGACGTAGAGGTGCTCTTAAAATAAGAATGCAACGTGTTGAGAGCTTAGTTTGTCTCCTCTTTGCAGATAGAGGGGGTACTTCTTACTTTGCATTTAGCTGCAGGCATATACTAATATATAATATATATATATATATATATATATATATATATATATATATATATATATATATATATATTAATAGACCATTATATATTAATATATAATAGCTTGGCACCCAACATATTCCACACTTAATCCCAAATTCTGCAATTCCAACAGATTTTATTTCCAGGCTTCCTTCTTAAATTGCATCGTACATACACCGTGTGTCTTTTAATGACCTACATTAAATGTATGGGTTTTTTTTATCATGAAGTAGGCATTTAAAGGGAATTATTCAGCGCACCGCTGTAGGGAGAAAACCCGCATAATCTATATAAGTGTATATGTTTATTTATCAGGCTGGGAATAAGTGTGACAGGTGAGACTGGCACGCTCGGTCCCCACTGATTTAATTGCATAAAATTTATTTTCAGGGGATGTGTTTCAGCGGAGCTTTTAAAGCACCCATAGCGAGAAAAGTTCTTTTATGTATATTTTTTTTTTCTATTTATTTTTTTAATGATGGCAGAGCACACAGGGGATGTGAGAATTATGCTTGTAACATATTCAGTTCAAAAAGAAAAAATTCCGCCTAGGAATAATATTTGAAGAATTGTAAAGATTTATTAAAAAAAAACAAAAAACATGGACCGCCACGCAAAAGCCATTATTGGCATCTTCTGCATGTAACTGTCCCTGACCCATCCTGTTGCCTTAAAAATAATCAACACTGACGGCACTGGGATGATTAATGGTTAGCCACCAACTTGAAAGACCAAGCCACCAACTTGAAAGACCAAGAACATCTGAACAGATCAGCAAATTTACATTCTGTGTTCATTTGCAACCGGATTTAGTGTTCCCAGAAAAAATAAAAATGATCAAACCAAGAGAATTCATTAAAAAAAAAAAAAAGCATCAAACACAAAGGCCCGGGAACGCATAGCTCTGATCATTGGTGTCCACAGAAAATGTTCTGTTGAGGGAAAATACAAGATAACGTCCATCTTTCCTCCAATGACTTTAATTATCACTTAATTTCTCACCTACATGCTTGCCCAAAAACTGGGCTAAGCTGCCCCCCCCTTCACCTGTCTATAAAAATGTTCGCTTTTAATCATAACGTTGATGTTGCTAATAAATATAGACGTTCCTTGCTGTAAATATAGTTTATTCAAGTCTTTTTTATTTGATGGCCAGTGTCAGATTTCTCTCGCCAACCCACTAAACATCTATTCATCCTGACAGCAAAAGAACAATTATAGCCATAGAAGTATTCTTTTATTTATGATATGGTCATAGAGAGACTTATTACCCATAAAAATACGGCGACCGTTTTCTGAAAATGGAGCTTCTACTCGGTATCATCTTGGCTTCCATCAGATGGGATTTGGACGTCTGAGGCTGATCGTTGGCCGCGTCATTTGGAAGATCGTAATCAAACGGCTCTCTCAGTACAATGTTTTAATTTGAAAGATATAAAGCTGACATCGACCTCATCATTAGAGCGAGAAAAAAGGGAGTAATTGGTATCTACGTTAAGGATAATGCTCTGATAAGACAGACAATGACCTAGTTAAGTTTCCCTGTTTCCACAACCGTTTTTCCATTTAAGAGATGCACTTGTGTCTCATCATGTAAGTGATGTTTCTTAGTGATTTGTTAATGAAGCTTTTAATGACAAGGCAGATGAGGGCAAGTACCCTGACCTTAATTATAAAAGCAGTCCTGAGAAAATGCTATTGGCAGAAGAAGTCTTATGACATCTTATTGCAAGTCTCATGAGATTCCAAAACAATTACGTTTCGTCTCCTACTTAAAGTACCCGTCCCTTCGCTTAAATAAGACTCTATTTAGTATTCTTCATTAGCATCTCCATTCACCCTTGGTACACATTTTTGTGCCTATTGTTTTGCTCCGGAGAAATCTTCATCTGAATGTCACATCCTTGTAGGGTTTTTAAAGATGGCTGCTGTTATTGGCTCCATGAATGCGATCCTTCCAAACTCGACTTAGAAAAATCGTTATCTTATAGGTTTGGGTATTTTAGAGGCAGCATGGTACGGGCATTCTGATGGAATGTAATTCCGTGACTATCCCAGACAACGAGATATGGGACCGATCATTCCTGCTAATGTTGAGTTCAAGAGTTAAAACAAGAGTGCAAGCTGGAGCTCCAACTCAAAAAATCCGTGTTTCCAAACAATATTCCATTGCCATCTGAGGACTTTAGGACACAGTTCAAGGCCACCTGAATGCCCATTAGTATACGGGTCAATCATTACAGTTTACTTGTTGATAGTAAACAAGTTGAATGCACGCTGGACAGGCGCATACCAATGGTGCTTATTGCCTGCTTATCAGTTTCTTCTAAAATCTTGCTCTCTCCTTCAGAAATTCTGTTGCTTGCCTGAATCGAAATGCTGGGAATATTGACAACATTGTGTAACGTTCTTCTTTATTGCTTTATACTTCACATAATTCTGCCCACCTACCTACCTACCAACACAATGGAATGTACATAGTTTAATTTTTAAACACATTTTCTGTGTTATGTGTTTTAGGGCTGAGATACCCTCTTACCCAACAAACATTCTGAGCTCCAAGGAGAGATGGACATCGGGGGAGGAAAGATGGACATCAGCGAATCTGGCCCAAAGAAGGATTCATAGAAGTTATGAATTCACTCAGTTCCATTGCTTAAAAACCATATACAGCCGTTTCTAGTGTTTAGCTCTTTTTAGCAATGCAGCAAATTTCAGTCCATCCATCTGCTGACCTGTGGAATAGAGCCAAGGACCGGCCTGACTGCACCATTCTCAGTGATTAAGAAGAGAAAGGTGGAAATAATTACTTACAGATATACTTATACCTGTTTATCATTAAACTAAGTGTGTTTAATTACACCGAGGCATGCGATTCACCAGTGGCTGTATCCAATATATCGACGACTAACCTCAAAATTCATTTTGATGAAGGTGTGGCAAAGGGTATACCCTAAATCAGCGCATTGTATTCCGTGTTGGTGAATATGGTTAATAAGGGTCCTTCAATACAAGATAATGTGTCATTTACTTTCAAAAATATATCATAACGAACTTAAAAAGTATTATTTGCCTTTAAAAATACACCACAATAACTATAAAGACTGTGTCAAATATATCTCGTTTAGGCAGGTTCCAGTAATCAAGGGGGTAATTAAGCATGCATTGTGATTAGACATCCATTATGAGTGCTATATGGCGTTAACTATTCATAGTCTGATTATAATATCCTGTACACAGACAATTATTACTTTTTTTTCCCATAAAATGTGTTAAATACCACAAACGTATTAGGGGCTTACGAGCTTTTCTGACAGTGACGGATTTGACGAAAACAAGAGAGAATGATTAGCTAATAAAGCTATAGGAAAAACAAAAACCCAGTAATTGGTGATGAGTTTTAGAAGAAAGGCTGGATTGGCAGATAATTACAGGGTTAAATTGCCATTGTTTGATATGATCCAGTTTGGCGTAACAGCGATAAGGTGAAAGAGGGCATTATTGTATAGGTCAGACTGGCAACAAAACTATATTTTTCTTTGAAGCCTACACTAATACACTATAAATTACAGCATTGGAAAATGGTTTATCCACCAAGATTCTATATTTCAAAAGCTGTTTTTGTGTGTAAGAAAATCCATCAGTATGGTTAACCCTGTCCAAAACCAAGTGGCATCATGTCCGAAGATATCAGACACAGTGATTACCAAGTCATTTATTTAGTTTTTTTTCTGGATTTTAGGGAGTAACTCATATTAACTTCTGTCTGGAGATTGCTTTCTTGCAATCTACCCAAAGAGCACTGAAACGTATCTTGAGCTGCATGAAGGACTCAACTGGACAATTTTCTTATCAAATAAAAACTAAAGTTTTAAGTTGAAAATTGTTACAGTGGACGCCTAATGCTCCTGTCTTATTAATTGGTCACTCCCCCGAGGAACAAAGACAGGTGTGAAAAAGGGCAGAAACTGAAGCCTAAATATATTAACACTTGTGAAACAAATGTTAATGAAAAAATTAAAGTTTCCTCCATTTTTTGGATTTTAGTGACTCTCCCCCGCTCCAAGCTTTAGTAGAATCTCATACTTGATTTTCAACATAGACACATGCAAAGTCTATATATATATATTTTAATTCCTACTCACCCGTGTTGAAAAGTTTATCCAACTGCTCTTCCATGAATCCCATATATTCATCTGACTCTTCAGGCAATCAGTTTTCCCACTAAAAGAACCCTTCAAACCTGGTAATAATATAAATAGTCCTAGATTAAAAAAAAAGGGATGTACTTAGTGAATAGACTCCTTTTTAAAAAAAAATCCTTAAAAACTAGCATGGAAAAGAAGTTATAGGCCACAGGTAGACTGGCCATCAGGCACACTAGGCCAGTACGCGATGGGCCAATGACTGATACCCACTGACTGGAGATGTGTGGCCCTTATATGCACTAGGAGATTTGGTGCCCACTGTCCTTAAAGGGCCAGGACCCCTTATTCAGCCCCAGTCTGGCTCAGGCATAGAACGTAACAAGTAAAATCCTTCCTACTTTGTGTCTATAGCCTTCATCGGGACCGGCATAGAGACAACGGTTGTAGGACCACCAAAATATATCCCATATGTTGTCATCCTCAATGGTTTTTAAAAATGCTTTAATTTTCTAATTATTTTTGTTTTTGGCACCCCTGTACTAAAAGTACTCCAGTTACTGGTAATCTGTTTCTTCTAGAGGTCGGGGTAGATTGTAGTGCACTTATGATGGATTTCAAGCTTCACCTGAGTCCTGGCATATGGTAGCTTTCCTACACCCACCTCCCACTGACCCTCCTTCTCATTTCCATGCATAAAGCCTCGCTTCACAAATTTAATTAATGTACAAACAAGTCCCATATGTTTGATGCTGGCTTAGCAAAATGCACCATCCTGTTAGCCTGGTTTCATACCGTCGGTGCTCACGATTTGAGCTCTTCTGCTAGAAATCAGACCAAATAATATAAAAAAACAGAATGTCATTAACTCATCGAGCGTGAGCGAGACATTTTACATTTTATACCAGGAGTCAAGCTATGTATGAATTGTATCTGTAACAAATGTTAAATTGAGAAGAATAAGTAGCTTTCAATTGAAAAAAAACCCTGTTTTATTTAAAGAGGCATACGAGCAATATGAGCTTTCCTAATGTATCGTAGACACCTTTACAACGTGCGGTCCGAGGCTAAGATTGATTAATGCTTCAGTTTGAACATTAGTAAGAACAGGTAGACTAGGTGGTGTGAATGGTTCTTATCTGCCCTCAAATTCTACGTTTCTAAGCTCTATGTGATTTAACCCCTTAAGGACAATGTGCGGTCCCTAAACCTATTGAAAACAATGCATTTTGAGCCCGTACATGTACAGGCTTTGTCATTAAGGGGTTAAAAGCGGAACCGTATTCTAAAGATTTAAAGATCCAAAAGGAAAGTATTTATAAATTGATAGTATATGGTGTTCCTCTACTTTTAAACATTATATAGAACATATAGAATGTATAGAGTTTCATGAAAGTGACAAGCTCCAAAGCCAATCAGAGGCCTCCCTCTGAAAAGCTGGAGGAGCGTCTATCTAAGAAAAACTCCTTTAATGTGGGTAAGAACAGCAGTATGTTGGCTGCAAAGGTTATTTTTCCAATGATTTTAGCAAGCCTTGTCGCAGACATTGATGTCCTAATACTGACACTTTTCCTACCCCTGATGATAATCTGCCTGGTCCCTTCCCCATCTAGCCTACCTTATCTACGCAGCATAGCAGGGGTTAACGGGAGCGGAAATCCATAGGTTCGCCGTCAGGAGTTAAAGGGTCATGCGATTTGGTTGATGCTAGAGGAGCTAGATGCTAGAGGAGGCCCCTGCCGGCGACCAATAGAGTTGCTCTTATGGACATTTAACTCCTGGCGGCGAACCTACGGATTTCCACTCCATATACTCACATGCTAACACCATATGCACACACACTCTACAGTCATACAGTGATACATTCACACTAGCACATATATACAGATACACTCTCTAACACCATACACTAAGATTCACTCACTCTAACACCGTACACTTACACATACATACATATACACAGACTCTCTACCTCTCCAATAATCAGTTAAGTATAGGTGGAGAAAATTACAATCTTTTTTAAGCTAGTCTATGAAATAGAATTTAAGAGGCAGTACGAAGTGGAAGCATTCTAACTTATAAAATAAGTAGTTTTGGTTTTATTCATTATCTTTTACACATGTTAGGCAATTCTGGCTATATGTCCACTCCCTGATGCAAAAATATAGGAGGCAAATCCAGTCTTGCCCCAGAGAAGTAATAGAACACACTAGCTGCAATAATAGGAGATTTAAATACTTTTCTGGTGATGATGTCACTTTAAACCCCGTCAGCAACTCACTGCAGCCTTTAGCGACACTGATCAGAGATGACCCATTGTTCCTTCTTTCGAATCTTCTTACGCTGCATTATACATAAAACATCGGACAGCATGTAGAATTGTAATTAGTGATAAATGATTCATTTACTTTAATACCAATTAGTGTTTATTTAATTCAGAAACATAACTCAATTAAGTGGATAGCCCTTTACTACCTAATTACTGTTTGCATTGTTGGAGTAGCAATGATGCTGTTTATCTGTGAATATTTCACCATTGCTATGTACTCAACCCTCTGCTTGGAGGGGGTTATGTCGGGGGTGTTATAGGGTAGGTTGTCCCTGGCCAATGGTATTGAAAGGGATAGTAACAAGTTAAACAAAAATAAGTCATATTTCTATAGGTTTGACCTGCAAGTCTTAGATGTAATGTAAGGAAGTCTTACTTTACTGAGAGGGTAGTAAATAAGTGGAATAGCCTACCAGCAGAAGTAGTTATATGAAGATCCTATGGCCATACCTCTGGGACCCTATGGATCAATAGGGGACATAAGAAGTATCTGAATCTCCCTAAATTGTTAAACTACCAATGCACAGACAGGCTCAAATGCATGGAGTCATTTATCCACTTTGTCTTTGTTGTACATGCACCTGGGAACTTCTGGGCTCCGGCTCCCCGGAGCCTTCCCTTGCAGGACGCGGCCAGGACTGCCCACTGATGTCAGCGGGCCGTCCCGTGATGTTGGTGGGAGTTCCCCCTGACATCAGTAGGAGTTCCCCTGCCATCAACGGGCAGTCCCGCTGACATTAGTGGGCGGTCCCGCTGACGTCAGTGGGAGGTCCAGCTGATGTTGGGGGCATTCCCGCCGATGTCAGCGGGAAACACCCCCATTTAAATGGTAAATGAGTGGGGCGCGTCAAGACCCCGCTCCCGCGACCTGGAGGATTCGGGTCTTGACCCGGAAAACCGGTGCTTCACTCGGCAATCTCTGGGCAAACCCGGAGAGTTCCCAGGTATGGTTGTGCATATATATATATATATATAGTTGTGAAACTGGCAAAATGAAGACTTTCAAAGAAATGAAAAGAATTCTAATCCCCGTGCAATTATCTACATTATCGTTATTGTGACACACATTACTGGTTTGTATAAGCAAACAGTGATCTTGCAGAGCAGAAATCGTGTATAATTATATCAACAATTCAGCAAAGCCTTAAAGGTGCTGTTCCACCTATTGTGCAGAATTAAACACTTTTGCAACTAAATGTAGCATTAGAAACATCATTCTAAATGCTGCTGAATGTCCAAAACCCTTTTGAAATAATTCTGTAGTCATGAAAAAAAAGGGAAACATTTTTTGCCTTATTCATTCTTATTTTTTTGCCAGGAGCCCTTATTTGTCATGTGACAGAAAGTTTGCCAGGATTTGGCTTCACATTAGATGCTATACTTATTCATAGTAAATATTAAATATCTAAAGTGAATACAAGAAAATTAAAAAAAATAACTTCTTGAAAGTTTCTTTTTTAATGTGATTAAATAACAGTAATAGTAATAAAATAAATCAATAATAAAAATGTTGCATCTCATATGTAATGGAGATCATATGATATAATTTAGATACAGTACTTATTATATATCTGCACTTATTGTACCAACACTTTCATTACACTGTAAACTGTAAAGCCTTAAGTACATCTGCTTGCGCTTAATAAATACAAATATTCTTATATATATACGTACTGATTTTTTACACCATGTTAATAATGTTATATAAATATACATAAACATCTTAATAATGTGATATATATATATATACACATAAATAAGTAAACATGTTAATAATGTTAACGCAGAATCTACTTAATTTCTCTTATTTAGATTGCTTCAGCCACAGTGTGATATTTTTCCAAGAAAGCTGAAATAATAACGTTATTTTCTGATTTAACGCATATAAACACAAGGTAAAGCATTTAAAAGCGTATTGTGGGAGAGAAACTATTTTACAAACATAATTAGAAATATATCTTTGTAAGATATTTTCCCTTTAAGCAAAAACGCCTGTTTAGCGGTGAGGCGCATTAAGAAGACATTGGCCATTCTCCTTAAGGTGCTTCATCTGAGCACTAATAATCTGTTATACACTAAATTCACAATTCTCTCTTTCTTTTTATGACCCTGAGCAAATGTGTGCAATGTAGTCTATCCTGGTTAAGGCTGTTCTTTCAGCAAAGCACAGATATGTTAATGTTTTGTTTAAAGAATATTATCTATATATATACAGGGCTGCGAAAAAAAGCATTATCCCCCCTTTCCCAATTTCTTCGATATTTGCATATTTTCACACTTAAATGTTTCATATCATCAAACTAATTTTAATATTACACAAATGAAACTCGTAAACACAAAATGCAGCTATTAAATGATGATTTCATGTATAGAAGGAAAAAGCTATCCAACCCTACCTGGCCCTATGTGAAAAAGTAATGGCCCTCTTAGTTACTACCGTATTTCCCCAAGTATAAGACGCTCCTTAATTTTGGGGGCCGAAATAAAAAAATATATATATTACATAAAGTTATTGCACTGGCTGCCTGGGCATGATATGAGTGTGATTGATGTTAGCTGCTAGCAATTGTTAGCAATCACACTCCTATCATGCTCAGGTAGCCAGTACATACACATCACTTTCAGCCTCCCTGTGCCCCCCTACACACGCATTCATGCTATCACACACACATATATTCATTAATTTACTCCCCCACCCTTACCTGGACTGCAGATCTTCTGGTGCCGCTCGCAGACTTCCGTGGAGGCCGCTGTTTTCCTCTGCGTTGCTCAAACAGGAACAGCAACTGAACGGAGTCATGTGATGTGATGTGCATTCACGTGACTCCACTGGGATCCTATGATGCCGTGACGGATCAAGAGACGCACCCAATATATATATATATAGCGCCAACAGATTCCGTAGCGTTTTTACAATAAAAGGAATAATTTAAAGTCACAGACAATAACAAACTGGTACAAAAGGAGAAGAGGGCCCTGCTCTGGGGAGCTTACACTCTAGGCAGTAATTTATGGGGAAGTGAAACAATAGGATAGGACAGCTTGGATGGGGATGAGTATATGGGGTCAACAAACAAGAAACAAAGTAATTGACATCTGTCAGTCTGCAAAGGGTTACAAAGACTTCGGCGAACTATGGTGAGAGCCATTATCTGCGAATGGAGAAAACTTGAAACGGTGATGAATCTTCCCAGGAGACACCGACCTACCAAAACTCCTCCAAGAGCACATCCAGGAGGTCACAAAAGAACCCAGATAACAAGTAAAGTTAGTATTTACTATTCCACAATAAGAAATACACCACAATATCATATCAGAAAAAAGATCCATGCAACTCCTATGAGCGGAACTGAGTGATAGTACCAGGGGTAATAAGTAAGCAATTAGAAAAAGGTCTTGTTCCTGCAAACACAGATTGCTAACACAAGAATTCTTAGCGTTTAAATAATTGAGAACATAATTTGAAAATGGAACGGGCAGGATATTTGGCATTCTAAAATTGTAATCAACCTAAAATTGCAAATTGAATTACAGTATTTCAAATAATCGTTGCAAAGTACATATAACTTATACAGAGAGTACGTCGTACATAAAATGAATAATACTATATTCATGGCTTAAAATATAACGGTTTTCGGGTGCCACAATAATACATGTGGGGACCATCCTTTAGCTTTATGAATGTTTTTGGTATCTTGATACTTTAGTCATTATTTCACTGATTTGTGTACATACCAGGTTGACAGATCTGAATACCCCCTCGCAGGTTGTAGATTTTCCGAATAATCCTTCTGCTTCAATTAACATCGTGTCGTTCACTGCTCCTGTTCTCTTTGTAGCTTGGTTCATTATATTATACATACATTATATAAATAAACAACATGCTTTATGGCTGCAAGGGGAGCTCTTTAAACAAATTACAGACGACATTATTTTCCAAATCTGAAAAACAAGTTTCACGCAGTTTCACTCAATTGGAAAATAGCTCTTAACAACTTCCTCCTTGGCATTGTGTTAACACACACCTGAATGCTCCAAACCAGCAAACCACTAAAACTTCAACTTTCATAGAGGTGGTCACACTTGCTGATGATCGATTAATCAAGGGCATTTGATTAGCAGCACCTATCTGCTACTTAGCATCTTAACGCCTATGGAAGCAGTAAGGGTGTACTTAGTTTTTCACACATGGCTTCTCCATTTTGTCTTTATTTTTGTTGAATAAGTCAAGACAGTATAAATATGTCATGTGTCACTGTTCATCTGAAGTTGTTCATCACCATACACTGAATAAGAAATTTAGCCTCCTACCATATAGATTAATGCACCAACCAACAGTTTCTGTAACAATATTTGACTGAAGTGTAAATAATGCCAAACCCTTTTGCAACGGGTGACTTAATTGTTACCAATTGTTACTTCACCCCTTTCTATGCATTTATGTGCATCTCAATTGCCCCTAAGCTTTAAATACCAAAGATGTTTCTTCTCAACTTGATTGTGGAGGATCAAGTCTGGAATAAGAAGGCTCTTCCTAAACTGTTCTTCTTACATTAACATGTACAATGGTCTCACAGGATTGTGAATATGCCCCACCTTAATATTATATTGTGGCCCCCATTTCACTTAGGGCTATAGGTTCCCCTTGTGATCCTAAAAAACAGTTATTAAGCTTCTGGGATTTATGTAGAAGTTAATTTTGTAACTTATAACTGCACTTCTTTGGTAGATTCAGTATTAAATGGTCAACACAAGGCTCGCAAAGAACACCTACCTCTTTAAATGGACTGCGCCCAAGCGCTTTTAATCATTTTCAGTGCAGGTGTATCCGTAATACACGGTAATGAAAACAGATCAGTCTTAATTTGCGATTTATTATGTGACCCGTTCAGGCATCTTTCTTTGTCATACCATAATCTTACCAGAAGATGTTTGCTAATCGTGTTTATTCGATTCGTCACACATTGTTAATGTAGAGTGTTTCACACTATCTTGTTTTGACACTAAGTAATCCCGAACGGCAACAAAAGTGTAGGCGGCAGGATTCTAGATACATTACTAGTATGAAATATTATATATCCATGACCATCAGTATGCTTTATTATTTTTATTATTATTTATTTTTACCTCCATTGATCAAAAACCTAAGCGGTGGAATATTGGATCATGGCAACATGTATTTAATTGTGTTACTTGCTAAGTTAGATTTACTGATCCCCCCTTTAAGTAAAGCCAAGCAATGCTGTATTGGACCAGAAGCAAATACAATTTATAACCTTGACCTCTTTGTTGTCTTTTTGGGCAAAGATGGGCTATGAAGCTAATAGTTTAAATTCACTGTCACTGAGTTTGAGGATTCTCAGATATTTAATACGAATTTAGATATCCAATTGGATGTCCAATTAGATTGTCCTGGACTCTCCTGGACCAAGTCAAGTATTGTAAACTTCACGTTTTCACATTATTTTTGTTAATGCTTTAAGTTGCGGGTTAAAGCTGTCATCTTATTGAATGCCGAGGGCATCCCGTCTAATGCAGATCCTGGTCATTGAATATTCTCAGGTCAAATTATTAGCCAATAACCACCCCAGGAAATTCTGAAATAGATCTAGTAGCAGTCCTCTGTCATACCGGCGGTATCACTGATTGCGTGTCTCACTTACACGGTAATGACTTTCCAACCCCAGTCCAGTAAATATAATTTATTGAGCATAGCTGTCATGATTCTCTATTGTTATAGATACATTAAGAACATATGGAACGAGCAAATGTGTGTAAAATCTCTTTAACGTCAACACAACATCTGGAAAGAAAGCATTTCTTCTTGTATTCAATTTGTTATTGTGATCTGTGAAGTTCTTTGTTCTTTGATAGCACAAATTACCCCCTAGGTAATGAGATAAGTCTATAGGTAGCTTTCCAGAGGTTAAGGTATTTGTTGGAGGTCAACCGAGGCAACCCTCCATCACGCAGCCGTTTAACAGGCATGGATGATACCTAACATTACCGATTTATTAAATTTCTTTCTTAAATTGTTTTAAAGACGGGAAGCTTATCAAATGTCAAAAGCTTACCAATGACCTTAAACTTGAGCTCATTTGAGGCTTAGACCAAACACCCTTTCCTGGCTCCAAACCTTTCTTGATGGTTCCACCATCTTTATGATGATTTTAATGTTGTTTAACTTGATCTATCAAAAACTTAAGGGACTAAGGGCATGAAAAAGTCTGCACTCATGGACTAACAGACCATGTAGCAATATTATACTTCATTCAGGATGCTCAATGTATAAAAGCCAGCATTCACATAAAAAATGCAAATTAGCGAATAAAAAAAACACAATACATTACATAAAATGGGGAGAATTCACTTGCCAGGCACAAATAACTTACTCCCCTTTAATTTAGGCTGTTGGAAGCAAGCAGTAGATGGATTTATATATCAAAATGCATAGCGATTTACAATATTATAATCAGCGGCTTGCTTCATGGATTAGATATGAATTATCAGCATTGTTTCTGAGTCAACTGAAGTAACATAGTGAATTGAAAAACAAATGAACAATACACGGAAATAAACAGATGGTTACGGAAGACGTAGCAGTTCACATATGCTAATTTCTGTGTATGACAACAAGAGTGGTGAATTATTTGGTGTGGCTGTTACATTGGAATATTTAACTCAAAAAACGTAGAAACCCTACATAAGGTGTGCAGACGGAGTGACATTAAAAGTACCCCATCAATATAGAACACTCAAAACTGATATTAAGCCATAACTGAATCTAGAGCTGAAGAACATGTACCATTTGGAGTTCCCAGCTTGGGCATCCACCGAAGGCTTAGTCAAGGCATTTCAAGCCAACTCTCTTCATTGCCAATGATACCTCAATGAATGTTGATGGCTTACTAGACCAACATTGTGCAGAAACCTGTGGGGCTAGAGATTGTTTACAACGACGAGGTTCCTGTGTAAAGCTATTATCACAAATATCTTGGATGAGGCAGAAATGTAATGTATCAATACGATAATATGTTATATATATAGGCAGGTCCGGCCCAAGACTTAATGCCGCCTGGAGCGAAGTTTAAAATGACGCCCCCCCCCCCCGGCAGCATTTTAAACTTCGATGAAGGCATTATCTACCCTTAACCCCCCCCTTTGTACTTACCTTTAAACAGTCCTGCGGCGAGTCTCCCTGCTCTGCCATGGTGCCGGCTTGTAATGCTGAGCGCCTGAAATTGACGTCACTTCCGGTGCTCAGCATTACAAGCCGGCACCGAGACCGAACAGGGAGACTCGCCGCAGAGGAGAGAGAGAGGGGCGCCGAGCGGGTAAGCGAAAACTCCCTCTCTCTCCTCCGCTTAAAAAAAAAAAGCGCACGTTGCCGCCCCTTCAAAAGCGCCGCCTGGGGCAATTGCCCCACTCGGCTCCATTGTAGGGCCGGCCCTGTATATAGGTGAACAATTAAGAATCAAGCATAATCTCAAACCTTATCAGTTCTCCTTGTGGAGACCAATCCTAATACATTTCTGCTGCACAATGGCTTAAGTTGGTAATTCATAAATGATGTATCACATTTTTGTGTATGTTACTGAATCTCATCTAAAAATCTCTCTTTAGTGAATTGATCCCCAAACTGTATATCTTAAGAACCAGGCTCCTCCTAGCCCAGTTCTTCAAACTTCATTAATGATATATTAACTATTCTTCCTAAATCGAAGGGGCTTAAAAACGCTCCTTGGATCATTGCGACATGAAGAACGCTTCCATTGTTCAGGACCAAGCTTGCTAAAAATGTTTTGGTTTCACGTCTCTACATTTTATAATGACTTTCTAACTGAACTTAATCTAAATGATGTGAAATGTGGTTTCTATAATTGTATTAATTGTAATAAGCCTGTGAATTCTGTTACAAACGTATCCTTTTGCTGAAGCGCATTCATTAAAGCAAATTTAACAAGCACAAACCTCATTTTCAATAAAAGAAGTCATGGATCATATTAAGATGGTAAGATTACTTTGTTCTATAAATAAGCAAAAATCTTTCATTTGGTAATGGAAATATTTCTATAGCCTGCAAGATATTCTACTGTCTTTTTGTGTATTACTTTTTAAATTATTTTTCCATGCTATGTAAAAAAAAAATATATATATAATATTGTTTTTTAAATGTTTAAACCAAAACATTTTATTCCTAGTGCTGATCTCCCAGAATGCTAAATCTTACCAGCATGTTCTAGAGTGACCATATTGCCCGTATGGTTTCCAACCTTCACACATTGCTAGCCAGCACACGGGAGGTGAATATTACCTATATTCTTCAAAAATAAACCCTACAAACATATCTTGGGAACTTTTAGAGCCCTACTGCTTCTGGTCTCCGGGTCAGTTTGTTCATTTTCCAGGCAGAGAGTTGTTTGGTCCCACCCATGCTTAACTTACTCACGACCACTTCCCACCCACTAAGGGCTGTCTGGGTGTATCCACATGCTATAATTATCTAGCCCCACCCATACACCAAGCCACCCAGTTAGCATCTACTGCTGCTCCATCTTTTTCCAGGATTTTCCCTTTTGTTCCATATCTCTGGAACTCCCTGCTTCTGGACTTTCACCAAGATGCATCTTCCCACAACTTTAAAAGCAAATTATTTTTTTTTCTTGTAGCAACATCTGTTTAATTGCAAAAGAGGGACAATTTGGAGTAAGGAGGATTAATCATTGAAAAGAAGAAGACCCTCTTCCTTTTTCACTCAAGGAGAAAGGGGAACACATCAAATCAAGCAAATAGTATGTAGTTCAATATAGATTTTTTTTTCTGTACTTGTTCCATTTACGCAAGTAAAAAAACAGACTGAACCACGTCCTTCACCAAGAGCAAAGGAGGCCAAGGACAGCATGTATCAGAGGAGTGCAAGGAAGATGACAGTTTTTTTATGATGTCCATGAGACATTTCGGTGTTTGAGGTACCTGCAGAAACATAAAATATCTTTCCTAAACAGCTTCGTTCCCCCCTTCCACAAAAGAATGTTCTTTCTTGTTTTAAGATTACCACTTCTGATCTTTGCAGATAGTCTGTTAGATGGAGGCTTATAACACAGCTTGTTTTTATTTTATTTTTTACATTTTTGCATCCATCCCTTTCCCTTGCCAGGAGGTGACAGCTCCGATTGACTGCTGCATTTGATGCCTGGATGGGCAGAGACAATCTATTGTGATCCCTTCCCTAGGGTACGGTTCCTGATGGAATTAGCGGCAGGTGGTAAGGAAAAAAGCTGCATACAGATAACATATTTTTTTCAGGGGGATTTATAAAAAGAATGGAAGAAAAATAAATATAGTTCACTTAGACAAACTGGCATGAAAATTCTTAGCTTGAAAATTCTTAGCTTGATTATTCCGGTGGCATAAAAAAATGATGTGTTTATTAATTTGTTATTAAAATGAGTTATGAAACAACTGTCTTATGTTGTTGCCCAAGGGTAACCCACAAAAAGAATTAGACTACCCCCTTCTTACACGCCAAGATGGCAAAGTTAAAGTCTCAGAATGTCTTTTTGGCCCCTACAAAACCCTCACCCGCATTTGCATCTTTCCCAGACCCCCAACTACGCGGCATGCATATCTGGTTGAGCCAACGTGGTCGACCCACCACCAGCCAGCTCCAGGGCAAGGGTTCCGGCCAAGACCCAGCATGGGCATGCGAAACGGGACACCCCACTGATTCAATAGAAGCGCTTTCTTTCCAATGATTGGCTGTTACAGGCAGCCAATCAATGATGCGAAAATGGGACCATTGAGGACACCTTTACTAAGCCTTCTTACAGTCAGGTGGCAGAAAACCCAAAAATATTAAATTGCTAAACCCTTTTTTTTATTCAACTGCTATAGACTACATTTTAATTGTTTATAAACCCAGAACCCTAACAAAAAAAGCAGCAGAAAAATCGATATTATCTATTTCTCATGAGCTACTCTGCAAATGTTTACTCGCCTCACCCCCATTACTCAGGTAGCTCCTCGCACAGTTTTGATCTAACGCACCAGCAGAGGATTAGCGTTGCTTTGTTCGGATTACACTTGCCAATCAAGTTCAACTGCATTTTTTAATAGTTTAATTTGTGGCGGAGGGTTTCAAGTAAAATCATCAAGTGCAGTCCATTAAACTCATTAAGTCCTGAAGGACGGCCTGCGCGCTGGAGTTATCAGATTCCGAGACATGAGAATTAATTAGGCCTCTGTTATCTTTTGTCCGGATTAGGTTTTGAAGGCCCAAAGGCCTGGTCCTTTCCTGTGAATCCATAGGCTTGTAATCTCCTTACTAGCGCTATCCAACGTAGTCCGGGCCTAAGGAGATTTCAATAACATTTTTTTTATTCCACAGATCAAACAACGTGCATGACAGCCCCTTTGAACATTTGAGCATCTAACTTCTTAGCAGACGTTCATTAATTGAAAAAACAGTGGTTTGTTGTGACAGAAGCGCCTCGTACGATGTTAAATTCTACTTATTTAATTCCCTCCGTCGCATTTATACAACTTCCAACGTCGGAAACAAAAAAGTGTGGGCCTTCCAGCTAAGGAAGCTAAACACGGCCATTCTTTTTATTTTCTTAGTTGTCGATGCAGGGAGAAAAGAAAAAGTTTTCCCATTTCTCTTGAGATATACTTTGGGATTTATTGAGATGATGAAAACTGTTCAGAAACTATAAGACTTCAAAACAAATTGTATAAAAAGAAAAATTAGATTTGGAATTTTAATTATTTTGGAAAGCTGGACGGTGAAATATTTTAAAATTTCACTATTTAAATAAAAAAAAAAAAAACACACGCAGGACATACCATTTTTTCTGCTTTCATGACAGAAAGTTTCCAAAACTGCAGATCAAAAGTGGTCCAAGGAAGGCAAAGCGGTGAACCGGCGACAGGGTCATGGGCAGTAAAAGGCTCATCGATGCAGGTGGGGGAGAAGGCTGGCCTGTGTGGTCAAATCCAACAGACGAGGTACTGTAGCTCAAATGGCTGAAAAGTTAATGCTGGTTCTGATAGAAAGATGTCAGAACACACAGAGCATCGCAGTTGGTTGCCTATGGAGCTGCGTAGCCGCAGACCAGTCAGGGAGCTCATGCTGACCCCTGTCCACTGCCGAAAAGCTCCTACAATAGACACGTGAGCTCTAGAACTGGACCACAGAGGGATGGAAGAAGGTGGCCTGGTTTTGCATAAAGTTGCATCGCTTACCTGGAGAACACATGACACCAGGATGCATCCATGGAGGCCGCACCTCACAACTTACAGGACTTAAAGGATCTGCTGCTAACGTCCTGGTGCAGATACCACAGCACTCCTTCAAAGGACTAGTGGAGTCCATGCCTCGACGGGCTGTTTTGGCGGCAAAAGGGGGACCTACACAATATTAGGCAAGTGGTCATATATATTATACGACTTGCTCTACACCTTTCTATTTGAAGTTTTTAACCCAGTGCCTTAACATGTACAAGATGGGGAGAACAAAGAAGAGGAGTTCCCAGATAATCTTCTCACATATTCCAATTTGATGGTAATAGACGCTGTGAATTTGAATAACGTGATAGACTTAAATGAACCCTCTTGCTAAACAAAGAGTGATTCCTCAGTGTTCCTCATTTTCTGCCTGCGAGCTGTATCTGCCCTTTGGCTTTCTCCTATAAAACCCTGTTTTTGGAAATAATACAAGAACAGCTTGTAGTGTCTGATAGCAGATGCCAGTCCATTTTAATGTTCTATATTTTCCCTCTTCCCTTCGAGCAATATGGGCATTCGTGCTTCTTGGCGCGCCGTTTGGACTGAAATGATAATTGGAGAAATTTGGCATCGTTTAACCCCTTTCAGCCTGAATTTACAGTGCCAGGTAAATTGGACGACCTCGAAAAAACTGACACAAGAGGGAAACATATGCAGTAAAAACTTTGTTCACTTGTCAAAGGTATCTTGAGGAACATATATACGAATGGCCGTGATATACCAAATTATTTAAAGTTATCTCGTGCAACTGCGTTAATTTCAAAATAATTCTTGCATCCCTACCGGGAATTTTTGCTTGTTGAGAAATATACATATTTTTAATATATATAAAAATATATATAAAAAATATAAATAAATATAAATATATAAAAAAAGCAAGCTGATACAGTAGCCCTATGTAAACCACATCTTTTATTTTACTGTCCTTTTTACTCCTTATGTATTTTTAACCCTTGCGGATCCTGTAATATATTTCCTAGTTAGTCTGTACATATATAAAAAGTTATTGCCAATCGCCAAAAGCAATGAAATTTAACAAGGAAAAAAAACCGTATTATTTTCATTAAAAAAAAGAAGATCTTGTGAAATTAACTCAGTTCTTCATTTTGCATCAAGCCTCTGTGCGCTGTTTAAATCTTACAATATTGTGAACATATTAAATGGGGGTTTGGAGGCATTTTACGTTGTTTTCCAGGGGCAAAGTTCACTTGTCAAACCCTGTTATAGATGCACTAATCAGAAACATATGCAGAACCCATGCAATTAACCTGTGGTCCCCCAGCTGAGTGCTTCGTATACTTCTCATTATTTTACCCTAGACTTTATTTTTTTCCCATTAATTGATGCACGTGCTGTATAGGGACATGGTGAAAGAAAGAAAAAACACCCACGTTCCTTTTTTCCCCCCTTCTTTGTTTTAAGTTCCAAATAAGCGTCTACGTGACTTCTTTGCTAATTGCACAAATACATTAGGAAGGTGGTTGGGAAAGTGTTTCGATTAAACCGAGACACAAATTACCGCAGAAAGGGTACAGGACTATTAATGTTGTTAGCGTGAATTCAGAAGTATTAGATCGATTGCAAATGTGGAATAAATGGCATTATTATTAAGCCTACTTGTTATCTGTGACCACATCTGTCGTGGTAATATCTGTTTAATAAGTTACCAAGAATTCCTATGGGGAGAAAGAGATAAAAAATAATATATATATATATATAATTATTTATTTATTTATTTATTTATTTATTTTTAACCCCTTAAGGACAATGGGTTGTCCCTAAACCCATTGAAAACAATGCATTTCATTTTCATGACATGCACGGGCTTTGTCATTAAGGGGATTAATACTGGGTAGTGTTGAAAACAGTCATATAAAATAAATCATTTCAGTGGTTAAAACACATAACGCTGAATTTTAGGATATTATAAATTGACTAGCTCCATTACAAATGTGTAAGAGTAGCTATCTGATGTCTAGCTTGTTAGTCCAGAGGGCTATAAACTCCCAATTAATAGCTTTTTCTAAGCTATTTCTTTGAGACTCTTTAATAGGTGGTGTGGTCGTGGGCATGGTTTAATCAGTGACAGCTAAAATATTTAGTTTAGCTAAAAAAGAGAAAAATGAGAAGAGACAAGAAAGAAAGAAAGACAGAAAGGAGAGGGGAGACAGAAGATAAAGTTAAAAAAGAGAAAAAGAGAGAAGGGGGAAGAGAAAAAAGAGACACGTGGTGAGAGAAACAATAGAAGGAAAGGAAGGGAAAGCATAGAGAAAGGTGATAAGATAAAAGAAAGGTAACATGGGAGAACAAGAAAAAGGACAGGAGAGAAAATGTTAAAGGGGAGAGAATCTGGAGAAAGAAAGGAGAGCAAGGGAGTGAGAAAAGAAAGAAAGCAGAAAAGAGAGACAGGTGACACAAAAACATAGGAGGGGAGGAGTGAATGGAGAAAGGAGAGAAGGAACAATAAAGTTTAGGAGAGAAAAAGAAAAGTGCCTAAACCCAAAAATGGTGTTCCCAAAACTGGAACCATGAAATACTGGCCTGGTTTTCAATTATTTCCAGGGAAGGCTTTTATTTCCAGTCTGGCCCTGTTGGAAACCCTATGAGTTAGAACCACATATTCTGGTTGGACATGGTTATCAGACGGCCCCAAAGTCATCAGAACAGCACCAATAAGTGAATTGTGTTCTGAGGGTACACAACTTGATCATAACATGTGGGTTCTCACATTTGTAATCCATGAAAACTATGGATTTAGAGAGAAAAGAACACTGTTTTTGACTGACCAGTCTGTTGACCCTAACTCCAGATACCCATTCTTTGGTCTTAAGGGCTATGTAGGGGATGAGTATAATCTCTTTTTTGCTCTTGTTACAGTGTTGCTGAAAAGGTGAATTATAAAAACTATTTGGACAAAAATGGAACTTCGTAAACATCTTATCCTTGGATCTGATTCTACACTCACGGCGGTTGCAGAATGCCTTTTTAATGTCTGTCATTTGCACCTTGACTGAACTTCCTTGTAAATCAGATAAGAATCTGAAGGATCCTTATCTTGGGAGAGATGATTTAATTGCACTAAATGCTGTAAGTGAAAGGGGCTTTTATCACTTAGAAGAAGCAGGTGCAGAGTCTGTTTCCAATGTAACCCTTTCACAACTATCTTTCTTAGTTAACAATACAGTTCCGTTCTTTGCTGCTCAAATCTTTTCAACATGGTATTGATCTGTGGATACATTAGCACTAAGTCTCTGGGTTCCTTACTACCATCAAGCTGAGAAACACAAACATACAATCTGCAAACACCTGATTTTGAGTCTGTAGGTGATAGGAGGGATATATTTTATAGACAGAAAGTCAAGTTAACGCAGAGTGCCATAACGTGGCTATGTGGCTAATGTCACCAAATTTAAGAGCAACCTGTAAGGTCTAAACCTTTATATATTTCAAACAGTCATATTGAATCAATGTAGGTTATTCCAGTTTTGATTTGATAACCATAGGATAGAGCTGAATGAACATGACCTAGAAGGTAATTGACCATCATAAAGGAAGATGTGGTTCTGGACCATACTATCATCCTAAACAATGCTGGAAGTGGGGGGCAGTCAATATGGCTTCACATATTTCCATGTATTTCCAGTACAAAGTGCTAAGAGGTTCAGAAGTTTGATGGTCTTCCTGGTTGTGCCTTAAAAATTTACAGATATTTGGACAACAACCCAAGTGATAATTGCCAGATGGGTTTCTTTTGGGTGTATTGAGTCCCTATCAAGTCCCTATCAAGTATATCGCAGAACTGTATTCCGGACATTAGCACTGTCCTCAAAATACTGTTTCAATATTTGCTTCTTTATAAGGAGTAGAATAATTTAATTACGATAATCTTGTTTTAATAGGAGTAAGCTTATGGGATGAATAAATGATTAGCTTGGAGGGAGCTTAAGATCAGTGACTTGGTGAAAGCTTTATAGGAGGTATTTCCTCTGTAAGTACAATGGCCATGAGCTCAGAATAATGATTCGCCTAGAAAGAAGACTTCTTTGGATTAACATTCTCAGCCCTGGAATTATTAGCCAGAGCAGTTTAGGTAACACTACTAATGAAAGATTAATAATTTGGGAGATATGATGCAAGATGATGAAATGTACTCTCCTCTGATAAAGAAATAAAGAACAATGTCAGAATATTGTCTAGCATAGAATTCCATTCCAACCATTGGGTTAAAGACACAAAAACAAGAACTTGAATTGGATCTGTTACTTTTCACAAAACACATGTTTTTTTTACAATTAGGAGTTCTCAATAAACTATTTAATGGGGCTTACAGGTTAAAATAAGCACGTGTATCTATCAGAAACCCACCACCTACTGGTTGCTGTGTGTGTTTGTATTTATTTTGTTTTTAAACATGTGTTTTTTTTTTTACTATTTGGAAATAACTTACAGTTTGAGCAAAAGAAAAGGAAACACCAAAGATACATAACCTACCCCACCATGAAATTGCAAGCTTATTCTTCTAATCCTGAACGCTCAATGGCCGTCTCTTGTGGCCCAGTCCTTTCCCTGTACACTTTCACCCTAACACAAGACTCAATCATTTCACGCACAAGGATTCAATGCGAATTACGTCCTGGCTGGGTTACAAACTGACGTGTCATGTTCTAAGTTACAATTACAGTATTAAAAGCAAACATCACAGCGGCAAGCTAGAACCTCATACCGTGAGGCTAAAGTGTTGTGTCACACGGCAGTGTTCACTGTGAATATATTAATTACATGTAATATTCTGCAGAGCCGCAACGCTGACGCCGTTTCTTCTTGTCGTAGCTCCTAATTCCTTCACAAGTCTTAAACCAAATATTTTTGCATTGTTTATTGTTTATTACCAATGATATTCAAAGGAAAATAACAAATGATTATTATTTATTGTTCAAATTAACAACATATAACCAATACTTATCCTAAAAATGTTACGTTGTATTTTTTTTCTTATTTACTTTAGGCTCCCAGAATTTCCATTTCAAGTGGGGACCTCTATTGCTCCCAAAAGCCTAGGGTTAGATCACGTTCAATAATAGCCAATCTTCTCTTGGACCATCAAGAGTATTTTCTTATTATGCATATTTAAGATTTAATATATTAAATAAGAATATTATTAATTAATTCATATTCATTCATTTTAACTAAATTTAGAAGAGTAAGAGGTGCTTTCCGGTACATATGAATAAGTTGCAAGCACAAGGAACGTTTAATCCTACAAAAATGTAAATGCGTCATTAAATAACTTAATGTGTCAACAAAAAATCTAGATAGTTTTTTCTATCTCTAAGTGCGCGTGTGGTCAAAAATATTTACTCCAGAAAAAAAAATCAGTGTGTGCAAAGTCAGGGAGTGCCTGAGATTCATCTGACACACACACTAATATTATTTGGAATTTGGTTTATAGGTGGTAAACAGACAGTTATCTTTCATAAGAGGTTCTGTGTTATGATTTGCGATACTGGAATAAAAGCAGACAGGTTTATAGGTATAGAATTCTATCTCTGCGTCTCGTACGTTTCCACCCACAATGGTCCCTTTCTAAAGAGTTGTATATTTTAAACATTAATAATGAATGATATTCCACACTTAACACCAGTGATGCTTTCAGCGGGGATAAATCATATAATATCCTAAGAGAATCAAATTGATTCACAGCGCTTGGTATGCCCGACAGCTGACTATAACGCAGTCCCTTTCGGAAATTGTCTGGAATAAGCAAGCAGTGGACCTCCAGCAGACATGGAGGACTTTACCATAATGCTTATCTAGCAAACCAGCCATCCATACCAAACATATTGGGGGTATTAGAGTCCATACTGGCAAGAGTGCAAAGATGTTGGCCAAAATGCTGGCAATTAATTATGCAGCTGGAGTTCCAGAGATGGCCAAAACAAGGACTAAGTTGGGTAGTCATCTTCGGCAAAAACATCACTCGGCCTCAAAGGATGCTTAGGATGTATCAATAATGCAATAATATGTTACCATCTCAGATTTCAGGAAATCCAATGCGGACCACAACCCAACCTATTAATCCCAACATTTTCTGGGTTTCTGGGTTGGGGGCTTTTTTTCTTCTTCACTTTTAAAGAAAATGACTCTTCTCACAATATTTTTTTCCTTAAAAATCATGGCTTTTCACCTAGCATGAAATGTATGATGGTAAGTACGGCAATACTATATTTTGTGTACTGTCGCTTTAATAGTTCCTTAAACAAACATTCTATGTCGTCATATATTAGGATGTTATTAACAGGGCTGACCTTTCTTTGGCAACTTTTTCTCCAACACTGCCTCTGCACTTGCATGAGACCCTCGTGGCGGCACCCCTTACCAGCCCGTTGCCCTAGGCAGCTGCCCGATTTGCCTACATGGTAGGACCAGCCCTGGTCATCAACTATTACACACAGATTTAGGTATAGTTTTGCCAAAAAGCCTTTTTCGTACACTACAGGAGTCATACTAAGAACAGATAAAATTAAGTGTTATGAATGTTAATCATGATAAAGAATTCTATAGAGTTGACGGCTTTTATATGTGCTGTGAGTACTGAGATCTTGTCAGGCTGTTTAGTGGAAGAAGAATGAATGCTAATATACCCAGTCATTAACCTAGTGCTACTCTTATACTGCTTGGAATGAGTCTGTTGGGGTTCCGCATTGCCCCATGGGATGTCAAAGACTAAAGTATAGCGTGACCCTATTATTTTTTTATCCGTAGACGCCAATGACAAAAATTATCAGCTGCCGAAGCGGTGCGGAACATTTCTCAGCGGGAATTTATGCAACGGAGCAAAAAATTACAAAAAAGGATTTATTCTGCTATTGAATTAAAAAAAAAAAAAAAACTGAAATTCAATTCCAATGTATTTATGTAACATCTGATGACAATGTTATATTTGCAGGTTTTTTAGAATTTTTTTTTCTTTTTTTTGTAGACTCTATTTAGTCTTAAAGTACTTGAGGTCCAATATAGTGAAATAGAGAAGGCGCTTGAGCGTACGAATCCTCTTCATATTCCTATATGCTAGGCTTAGCCAACTATTAGGCCCGACCTAGTTTAAATTCCGCTTCTATAACTTTAGGGTCCCACAATATGGGGTAAATTAGGGTAATATCTTGCTGTATCATATATTTCCTTCTTTGTCTTCCAGCTACATCTTGCTCAGTGATACTTTGAGAAGAAAGTACAACAGAAGATTGCGTCCCCCTTGCCGTAAAAGAACACCTGTTACATCTTTAAACATAAAATTATTTATCTATGAGCTATTATGTATATTGCCCTGTTTTTATACATTAAATCACTCAAATGAACCAGGTTCAGATAGGGTTGATCTGCGTAATTCTCCCACCAGCCCGATGTAAACACTAAAAGCCTAAACTCTAGATGACGGTTCTTAACCCCTTAAGGACAATGGGCGGTCCCTAAACCCATTGAAAACAATGCATTTTGAGCCCGTACATGTACGGGCTTTGTCATTAAGGGGTTAAACCCGGGGATATTCTAAATACAATTTTTCCAGCAACATTTTTGAGCATAATAAAAAAAGACGAGTCTAACTTACGTAATTACGTAACATTAATGTGTCAGATTTGATCTATACGCGTGTGACTCATTGATTGCGCGTCGGCATAACTGATTTATTGCTTGACTAATAAGGGTTGGCTGACCCACGAGATATCGCCTTCAAGCTTGGTGAGAATTTAATAATTGCGGAAGACCGCTTTTCCGCCGCAGTCCAATAAAACCCGCAGATTGGTCTGGATTTCTTTGGATGCGGATATGTCAATCACTTTCTTTCTTCATGAAGTGGGTCTGCAGCTTCCTGGTGAACAAAATAAACGTGAAGGCTTTCTAATGTGACACTCTAATAAGAAATAGGCTTTCTCATAGCTCTGGAGTTATAAAAAAGATTTTTAAATGTCTTTTGTTTGTGATGGGAGTTCAAGCATCCGAGATTTCATTTCCTGTAGCGATGACTTGTCGATGAAGAATAGTAGGGATACTTAGTATCCCTTATAACAAAAGTTGCTAAGTAGAAGGTCCTTGTATTTCCAATCTCAGGGCTCTGCTGTAATAAAGAACAGCTCAAATGAATACGTTCGAATCTGGTTTAGCACAGAAAGGTACTAATGAAACACCTCGGAGATATGAGGTCATAGCACCCGGGGCCTGGAGGCAACTGAGCCCAAAGAATTCCAACCCGTACAGGACGGGCGTTGGGCTCGGCAGGTTAATGTGACTATCGGCTTCTGACAGTGTGTCAATACAAAGCAATTTAGGAGCTCGTGAAAAATCGACCTGAGGTAACAGGCAATTTCTTCGCTCCGTTGCCTCAATGAGAGGAACCCAGGACTGGAAACCGCCATAGATGAGCTGGGTGGATTGACTCCTCGCAGGGCTGAAAAAGGGGACATGGAAATGAAGCAGGCTATCCCAAGGGCAAAGAAATGTCTTTTTGTATGTCCTTCATAGGCAGGGAATTTAGCAGGTACCTTGAAACAGTTAATGATGTTGTTAATACGCACAACTGCTTTGAAGCAAAGTAAAAAAAAAAAATCCCAGTGAGACCAAAGCCATTGAAGGTTGACTTTCGGAGTTCATTGTGACCTTGGTTGTTTCAGACCGAATGGAATACTATATAAAACATTTACTCTGCACATAAAGGTTCATTTATTGTCGTCGTTAAAATTATTGCATTTGTAATATTTAAGCAACATGCATGTATTGTGCAATTTATGGATATGATCCACCAGTGAAAAGCACTTTCCCAAGTTAACCCATGAAAGAGACCAAACGAGGTGTTTCTTTACAGTCAATAGGGTACTAATAACCTTATGATGTAATAAGGTGGGACGTCTAAGGTGGGGGCACACACACAAAGCTTAGGGTTCCCATTCAATTAAACATGTGGTTAGAATACGGTGATGTTTTGGGTGTCACAGAAGGCAGATGGGAGAAGCTTAATGATAGTCCTGTCCATTTATGTGTTATGCAAATCGGGTTGGCCCCCTACAACCCAAAAAAGACCTTAGAGGCTGCCCTGCCTCATTGACATGAAGATTCTCTGATGCATTTTTCTATCTATCTCTTTTTTTTCTTTCTTATTTATTCCTTTCTTTCTTTTTTTTCTTATTCCTTTCTTTCTTTCTTTCTTTTTCTTTTTTCATCCTTTCTTTCTTATTCATTTCTTTCTTTCTTTTTTCCTTTCTTTCTTTCTTTCTTATTCATTCATTTCTCTTTCTTTCTTTTTTTCCCTCTTTCTTTCTTTCTTTCTTTCTTTCTTTCTTTCTTTCTTTCTTTCTTTTTTTCCCCTCTTTCTTTCTTCCTCTCTCAAACTCGGATACATTTAGCATTCTAAACCTCTGCATTACCCAGTATATAAAATAAAACATGTATATAAAATTTCACATAAAATAATTTCCGTGTAAATCTTCTGGCCTTTTACAGCCCAATTATTTTCATTGTGCTAGACAGGAACACAGAAGAAGTTCATATAATCGACATGCCGCTGATGTCTGATTAGATATCTAATTATGCAGTGCGTTTTCCATCATTAACTAAGAATTAATGTATTCTGTGCAGCGGCACCAGACATATTAACAAAAAATGATATTTAAATAACATTCTGACTTCCAGCTATAGGCCTGAAAAAAGAAAGTGACCATTCACATGCACGGTGTCCTCACACTGAATAATATTTTTAAATTATAATAATTTAAATAAAATAACACAAATTGGGACTTTTAGATCTACATATATGATTTTAATACAAAGCAAATGTCTTATTTTATACTACTTTTTTTTTACATTCACTTATAAGTTTTTCTATATTTTTATATATCTTTTTTTGTCCAGAATGGTTTTCTATCCTCCTCACATACCATATAATAACAGATCCCCGTGGTTTTCTATTATGAGTAGACATATCTGTAAAATAATATTTTCTTGGATGTGCGAAATAACCATTTTTGTGATTTCTTATATAAATGTATTTCAGGTTCCTTGACCTAAAAAAAATGGATAAATAAATAAACGCAATAAAAAAAAATACACAAACAAAACTTAAGGGGAACTCTGAAATTCAGGTCTAAAATTAGAAGAAATTGTAGTTTTTCCCAAAAAAAAATTCCCCTTTCATTTCTGCGGCAAATAACACCAAACATGCAGCTATCAGCATCAATTCCTCAGCCTCTCCAGGGAGTTTAAATGTTTAAATGAGATTGAACTTGAGGCTAGAGCACTTACGAGCCTCTTTGTATGGAGGACAAATATACAGTCCACAACAACGTATAGTACCCCACCAGCCCATCTCTCTGAAAGGCAGAATAAATGGCGTGTACATTGTGACATTCTTGGAGGACACACGACGTATATATATCAAAGGCATTAATCAGGGTGGCAGCAATGTTTAATCATCCCTGCATTACGCATTTTACAGGTGCCCCCCTGATAAAAGAGCCCCATGCTATACTAAAACTAGAGGCTCCGATGTAATACAAGGAAGATAAATGGAACAGCCTCCCAGCAGAAGTGGTAGAGGCTACTATAATGAATTTAAACATGCATGGGATAGGCATATGGATCCTGAGGACCGAGGACAAATTAAGGTTTGAGTCTTTAAAAAAAAATGTCAGTTCTTATCTGCCGACAAACTCTAGGTTTCTATGTTTCTAGAGGATCTCTAGGGAAAACTACCAAGTCCCTTTATATATATATATTTAAACTTAGAAAATGACTGGTTTTAAGCAGCATTTTAGTTATTGAGTTTTGCTCTAAAGAGCTTGCAATCAATTTTAGGTAGATCAATACACTATTTAGTGCAAGTGCGATGAAGAAAAGAGATTGGCTCGTGACCCTTGTGGCCGGCTTTCTCTGTTTGAGCTGCACTTTTGTATTGCAAAAAACTCAAAATCGCTCAGCCTTGAATCAAAATTTCCAGTTGGTTTCCTTGTTCATTAACTGGCACTTAAGGGATGCAGATCTAAATGGTGGACCTTTAGCAAAGAAATAAAGGCCTTTCTTTCCCAGACTAACAAGGTCCTGGGGAGCTGTCAGGGATGGATTTAATTCTTGAAGCGCCTATAAATAAATATTTAGAGAGATCTGTCTCTAACAAAGCATGTGATGTGTGTGTTTGAAATACATTTGTGCTGATTCTTGCTAAATATCAGTGGTAGTGACAAACAAACAAAGCTTGGTCGTTTTTGGACAACAAATTTCATTTCTGCCTTTTTTTATTCAGAAACAACCTTTGTTGCCAAAACATAACATCTCTCTGTGTCCTAGCCCTCTCCCTCGGTCCTGTCTGTGGCCCTGCACGCTCCCCTTAGGTCACTCTATGCGACCTGCCCTTATTCCTCTAGTACTCGCTCTACCCGTTCCCCACAGACTTCTCTGCCCTCCATGCCCTGTCTGTGCCCTTGCCCTCTCCCCCTACCCTGTAAGCAAGTCAGTGTGTGAGAGAGTGTGCAGCTGCAGAGAAGACATGGACAGGAGAGATGGGAAGGGGATCAAGAGGCTGGGAAGGGGAGGGTGTCAGTGTGTGAGAGAGAGAGAGTGTGCATCTGCAGAGAAGACACTAGCAGGGGAGATGGGAGGGGTAAAGTTTCATCAGAAAACATTATAGACAAAAAGACATTCATATATGCATACCTGGGAACTTCTGAGCTCCATCTACCAGGAGCTTTCCTTTGGGGGACGCGGTCATGACTGCCCACTGATGTAAGTGGGCGGTCCTGCTGACGTTGGTGGGTGTTCCCGCTGACGTCGGAGGCAGTCCTGCCAACATTGGGGACGTTCCCCCTTATGTCAGTGGGCGTTCCTGCTGATATAGCGGGAAACACCCCATTTAAAGGGGAAATGGGCGGGGAGGGGTGCGAGTCAAAACCCCGCAACCCGGAGGATTCGGGTGTTGACCCGGAGAAGCGGTGCTTCACCCAAAGATCTCCGGTTCAAACCCAGAGAGTTCCCAGTTATGCATATATATAGTATAGGTATGCATATATATGGTATTATATTTATGTTATATTTATGTTATATTATAGTATATATGGCACCCTCATACCAAACAAACATCTGAGAGCCTAGTAAAAGGGTTTAGGTCCCAATGGGGGACTGTCCCCCTTAAACAGCTAAAGTGGGTGATTGCTTCAGACAGAATTTGTTATTTTTCTGATTTTTGTTATTTCCACATTTGTTTATTATGCTTCTAATCTCTCTTTAACATCAACACAACATCATTCTCGCGGCAACTCTCAGTAAATCTCAGTAAACGTCCTAAAGATGGACCCTTTTTTTTTTTTCAAAAGGCCTGGTATCCTTTGTTCTCCGTTCAATTATTTTTCCAGGGCTAAAAAAATGAAAAACAGCTGCTCTTTAATCCTGTGCGGCTTATTAAAAAAGAATTAGATAACTCGAAGAGAGGCAAAGGGACGGGGAGAAGAAAAAAAAAATAAAACGATCCGAACGCTTTCTCCAAGAAATCATTTCCATTTATTCTCTTAAATCCCAGAAGGCGCAAAGAGCACAGATACACAAGAGGTAATTACCGAAGCTTTGGAAAAAGACAATTTCTCTCATTCCTCTGCAGATGATAGAAGAAGCCAACGCCGTGTCACCAGTGAAATATTTAGATCATTGTGATATATCACTATTGCCTCAATATAAACCACCTTGGTCCCAGTCGCTTGGTCTGTAGAGTACGTGATTTAAAACCCATTTCATTCCGCCATCTTTAGGACAACAGAATTCATTGGGGGAGCTCGTCTGATAACAGAAATTGTTTTGTGTATCAGAAGTGAAAAAGGAGGAGAAAAGTCGCATTGGCGTGGAAGGGCTTTTAGAATTTAATCCGATTCAAAGTAGACAATGTGTTGAAAAAAAACTGAATTTTTAGTATAATACATCCATTCAGTGCCGAAAGCCTCTTTAGAGCACCTGCTAAAAGGATTCATTGATATTATCAATTCATTTAGGGATAATAATTTTTCTATGTTCAATATTTTGTTTTTTAAGAAAAAAAAGCTAAGTATTAAAGCGATTCTAGTTCAGAATTTGGGAAGTGGTCTTATAGCCATGGCAACCAATCTTTTTTACTAACCAAAGCCTAGTGTGATCCCGTAGCACAAATATTTCTCTTCTGATCCCCTGTTGGATGAAAGCGTCGGCGCTGTGACCTCGCCAACATGTAACACAGAGAGTAGTTAAGATATTATCGAAGATTTATACTCTTTTAAAGGGAATCGTTAATTGTCTCGGCCATAGAGAAGATTCTAAAGACCCCATCAGTCCCACGGGCCACCAGATGGACAACCTCAACACTTACCATTAAATGCTGCATTTTATAGACTGCAGGTAGACATCTTGAAATTAAAATCCATCTTCCTATGTTTATCAAGAAGAGTCGAGCCATGATCGACAGCAAAGGACACGCATTAGGGTCTCCTACTTTCCCGTCATATTTGATAGAAAAAAATGTCTTTCCGTTCTCTTTAGTGACAGGTTAACACAGCCAGGTCAGGAAGCCAATCTCTTATTATGTGACAGCATGTCACCTAATACTGCCAGATACTTTGTGTCAGTTCCCAGAGAGACAATAGACGAAGGATTTTATTGTGTATTAAACTCTGTGGCCAAACGCAGAGGAACTGGAATCGGAATCAGGGTAAAATAACCAATGTGTGGCAATTATTGAAAAATATATTGCATGCACATTAATTAACGGTATGGCCACAAGTTGTTATGTATTGTTACGAGCTGGCGGAATGTCCCCGACCATTTGTATGATTAATTTTGTAATATCTACGGAAGAGCTATGCAAGCGATTTTCGTAAACAAATATTGCATGCGCAAAAACACAAGCCTCGGAAGATTTCATGTCACAAGTTCTGGTCAATTTTCTAGTATTTTATAGGCCGCTGGATTCAAGATGTAAAAATCAATTTGTTGATGATTGGTGGATTTCCCATCTATGTAATGAAGACTAAGGTCACCAATTGAGGTTGATGTCCCAAACATGATTAATGGTGACCAAGAAAAGAAGTTGAGGCTCTGCACTGCTGCTCAGTAGGTGCATTCGGGAAGAGATTCTGGTGATCAAGTGGGGAGAATTTAGATCTATGGTTTTTCCGTTGCAAATATTTCAACCCCAGTGTGTCACGAGTGGGTTACTGTATAGTAACTTGGTTCTCCCTGTGTCTGGTTCTTACACAAGGCAGCTCCATTGGTCACGTTCCTCTTCTTTGGCTCCCGACCAACCTTCCCCGGTATAGAGCATGAACATGCAACTTTCTTCCAGTCTACCGGTCACTAAGTCATAAACCTCCCAACAAAATGGCTCCTTTTATTTATAATTCCTTCGGCCAAGGATAAGCAAGCACCATGGGCCATGAATGGTGCTTCTACGTAGCATCAGCACCTTCAGCCAATCCATAGACAATTATGAATGTATACATTGGTGTACATCTAAGTATCCCTGAACGTAATACAAAACAAAGATCAAGTAAGTTTTAAAAGTCTTAGAGAAAGTAGAGAAATAGGCAGAGTAGATCAGCCATATATCCCACTTACCTGGCATTAAAGTCTATTTGTGGAATGGGGGCTGTTTATAATTTGATACAAAATCTAGAGTTTGAACCCAAAGGACGTTTTATGCACCCCCTGGGCTAGACTTTAAGCACAAGTAATAATGCCTTTCTATAATGTACAGAACAGCTGTAGGGTTTAATATTGTTTTAAATGCTGTGTCTGTTTTTAGAGGCATCTGAAGGGCCTACCATCTGTAACACAATTAATCGATTTAATTATGCACAAATAATGCAAATCAGGATCTTCACAGGTTTGTTTAAAAATATATACACTTTCATAGTTTTCTGCACTTGTGTTGGTTGATGAAATATGTCTAAAAATAATGATATCTAAGTTTATATTAACAAATATGTTGAAATTAACCCAAAGTGTAAATATCTGAAAGCTTCCATGTAGAGAGTAAAAGACCCAGGGGGGGAGGCGGAGTCAGGAAAAGACAAGATGGCTGCCTACTAGAGAAGAAAAAAGAATGTTTCATCAAGAATGTTCAAAAAATCCACAGTACTGCAGGATAAAACAAAGCAAATGCCAGCGTGCCCTTACTAACTGTATCACTAACCTTTATATTATAAGTGATTCCCTTGAAGTAGAAAACATAAAGCAAATATTTCACCTTTAAATGGCAATATTGCTCTGGCAGCCACTCCTGTAATGTGGCAGTTAGTTATTAGGCTGGGATGTGACAGGGTTAACATCACTGTGACCCCCCTCATCCTTTTTCCTGTTCCCCTAGAAAGCTAGTGTTGAGGTTTTTATTTTTCATGAAAGGCTCTAGTAGGTTGAGAGGCATTGAGGCGGAAACGAAGAAAGAGACAGCAATCTTAGAGGTTCACAGAAAATGGCAGATCTGAAGCTTCGGTGTCAGAACGGGAAACACCGAGGGGGGGAAACGTGCATCAACCACTGTGTCAGGAGATATGGAACAGGGCTCGGCTGCAAGAGGACATTTCATAGACCATTATAAATCGCATGACAAGGTCTACTGTAATATTTGGTTACATTATTACTGGTCAAACATAGGCTGACATCAGATCACTTGGTATCTCTTCATCCAGCGCCTGTCCAATCGGAAATATTATTATTCGTTATCCGGAGTAATCAGGCTTGCCGTAGTCCCTGAATCTCGGATAACCAATAATAATGTGACTCCAAAACCTGAGCACTTCATAACCTCAAAGAACTCATTGGGTCGTGTTTATAAAGTACCGTTCTGGGACAAAATTCTAAATGTGGAACCAAATGAATGTTCCTTCAGATTAGTTATAATTAGCACTTCAGAACCGCTGTTTATAAATATGTTACATCATGCTGATGTCATATGAGTTTAGACAGATTTTAAAAGCTCTTTTGGAGCGTTCTCTTTAATGTTGGGTAGTATTTATGGCATGGGGAGACACTTATAAGATCTCTTACGCACTGAAGGTACATCTGCAAAAATTCTATAATATACTGCAAAGTCTCCCTTTAGTGAATAGATCTCAGTGTGTTTCAGGGATCCCACTATAATAGTTATGTCCAATTAGCTCATCAAAGTACAGTTCACATACAATGAAGTGAAAATCTAAATCCAACTAGTTAATGGTTATACTGTATTTTTATTGTTTTTTGTTGTTTTTCCTGAAAAATTGTCTTAAGTGCCTAATAAAGCCAAACCATTTTGTCCAAGCTGTTGGACGTTTTGTACAAATCTAAACTCTCACAACTAGTTTGGCTCCTCTGCTTCCTAACTCTATGAAGACGATAGACATGATACCGGAAGGATTTAGACAAATGATGTGTCAGAGGTAACAGTATCAGTAGACTGTGCAGGACATGCGCGCAGCTCGATGTCACTAGACATCAGTACAAGACAAGTACCGTCCACTGGCTTGTGATAGACCCCCCCGGGGTTATGTGTTTTGGGTTTCACTTACTAAAAAAGAACCTGACTGAGAAAGATGGATGGGATGAGCCAACTTGACATGTGATGCTCGGGGGCTCCAGGCGCTTGAGATCATAAGTATGTTTTATAGTTTATCCTACGATATCAACGTCGATATTTTGAGAGCTTCTAGGGGATTTGGTTGGTTGCGTGAACTGAGTTCTATCAATCAATTAGAGAAAAGTTGTCACCAACAGTTATCCGGGGTCACTTCACAAACCAATTAGAAATTCTGTGCCACCTTAACTGGTTTGAGAGAAAGCGTGTGTGTGTGTGTGTGATGGTCTGGAAGTGGACTGTGGAAATTAGTAGGAAACAAATATCCCTGAACCTTTTTTTAGTTATGATCTCATACGTCAAGTTCTGGGAGGACTGTAACAGGTATTCTGTAAGCGGCCTGTCGGTGGCATATGAGGCTATAATGGGGAGGGAAATGACGTTCTGGCCAAATTGGAAATAAATAAAAAAAGATCAAAGAGCTAGAATGCCACAGAATGATAAAGGCTTCTGCTTCTCATTATTCTACAGTTACTGTCTCTCATCCACTCGTGTTTGAGATCGGCAACATGTGGATACAAACTGTTACCATTATCATTCTTTCAGCCAACTAAATAAGCAGAAGGAAATGGTTTTTTCCCCATCACAGGTAAACGTTTTCATCTGATCGTCATTAATGACTGAGAAATCCCTCTTTAACCCTTTAATGACAAAACATGTACGGGCTCAAAATGCATTGTTTTCAATGGGTTTAGGGGCCGCCCATTGTCCTTAAGGAGTTAAACAAGTCCATCCACATAAAAGACTGATCTCCCCCAAAACTGGGGGTGCTGACGCCACATAATTGTTACACATAACTAACATCAGCAATATCAATGACAAGACAACATAACAAAATAATGATTTCATTGTGAAGTTTCTCGAGGGGCTGTAATTTCCTTCCATCGTTTCTAGTCACGCTGGGTTGGCTTCCATGTCTAAAAGACATTGTCCTGGACATGGGGGGGGTACATTTGGGCAAATAAAGGAAGGTTGCCATGGCACTGGGTTGGTAAGGGGCTCTATCATGATTTTCTTTCCTGTTACCAAGCTAGTGGATGCTGGCGAGGGGTATTAGAGAAATAGTTTGCCAAGAGCCGGCCTTGTGTGTTGATCATGGTTGGGTTGAACAATCAAGCCTCGTAATATATTTTATATAGCAATCTGAGTTAACAAGTACATAATATAATTACAGTTTGATACAAATCTCCTTAATTAGGTTTATTTCTGTTTGCAAATCTATTTTTTTAGCAAATTATATTTTATGTGTTTTGCCGCAACAGTCAAATAGATGTGATGGGAGACACAACGTGCTGAAGGAGGAATAAAAGAAAAAAAGAGATTTATCTAAGTTACAAAGTGCTGTCATAGCAGCAAGACGACATTTGCGGGATTTGAATAATAAAATGAAGAAAGTAGTCGCAAAGCCATGTAACGCACCAGCAGTTCATTCTTGGTTTGGTGAGAATCTAAAATATTTTGGGTGTTCAGGCTGTAGTGTACAAACATTACCGGAGGACACTTACTGCCTGTTGTTTAAGTTCAATTAAAGGAATTGAGGCTTGGGTGTTGGCTGGTCCTGGATGGTGGAAGCTGGTGGGGTACGGTCAGAATGGGCTACTATCGGGGCCAGACTGGTGATCAGCAGCCGCCTGGTGGTGTAGATAAGGGCCCCAGTCTATGTTTTTATGCTTACTGGGTATATCCAACCGCATGCAATTGGGTTCTGCATGCGGTTGGATATACCCAGTAAGCATAAAAAAGGTTGAGTGAGTATAGGGTGGCCAGTGGCCCATTAGGCATTTGCCTGAATTGCAAAATGGCCGTTCCTGGCCTCGCTACTACTCACTTCTTTTTTCTAGTTTTTATTGCGGGTTTCTACTGGTGTACATTTTTAATGGACAGGTGCGTGGAACAAAGACACAAGACATGAAACAAAACTGAAATGCCCCATCCGAAACCACTCATAATTCTCCCTTTTTTTGGGACAGAACTGTTGTCTAGGGCTCCTGTAATATGAATTTCGCCTTAAGTACATGTGTTTGCCTTTTGCCGAAAAATATGAATGCAAAGATGGGGAAGGTATTGGTAAAGACAAAAATATTTCCATTCCTTAATTTCACGAATAACACTGACGTTCCGGTAACAGCGAAATGTATCCACTTCCTATAAACTCATTTGCACCCTGAATTGGTAGAGGTTTTGTTCACGAAAGTCTCAGTCCCTCTTCTCAAAATGAGCGATGAATTATGACATTGTCAGCTTTTTTATGCTGGGGAAAAAAAATTGGATATTTTGGCAGAGAAGGGACCAGTTCCCACAGCTGCCACTCATACGCACTCCAGCTGTCAGGAGCTATAGATCCATCACCGCTCTAACAACAACCTAATAATCACCGCTGGCCAGGAAGGGTTTTGCCGATTGACCATTTAATGGTTGTCAGAGTATCTATAACCACTTCCGCTGTCAGCACTATTTGTGCTGAATCCACTGGAATGAAATATATATTTAATTGTGAAATAATAATAATAATAATAATAATAATGTGCATGAATTATTGACCTTACATAACCCAGGTGACTTGGGTGCATGGGTAGCGGTATTAAGATTCTTCCACATTTCTAGGTTCTTCAGGCTCCTCATTGTGTATCAGAAAGTATTATTTTTTAATTAACCCAGAATTTGTAATTATTGCATTTTTATCAGGAATTATCAACATTTTGAACAACCCTTATTGAGTCGATGAATTGCAGGACCCCCTACCAACCTTTTGGGTCGTTCATAGTTTATATGGTCATTGTTAATATTTTACTTTAAAGGAATACAAAAACATCTGCTGTTATTTAGAATCCATAATTGTTTTGTTTCCGTCTTCTCTTTGGGTCGTTTAAGCAGGTTGTCTTCACATTTCAGCTCAGCCTGTAACTCTTGAGAAGTTCAACGTGACCTCCTGGTCTGCCTCGACTATGTCAGACACTCAAAATTCGTGAATGGGTTTAACGAGTATGGAGCTTTCTTAAATATCCTTTTTCTATGGTCTGCTTCCATATCAAAAGAGTAAGAATTAACAAGTTTTGGATAAGTGGCTTTCAAACTTGTCAATCAAAAAAGATTTCTTTTGAAGGGATCTTGTTTGCGTGACGTGTTCTATAAGGCTGAGAAAGGAATGGGCAAAGAACAACATCCCCAAAACATTTTGTATTCATGCATAGACTTATACACATTCATTCTCACACAAGTATAGAAACATACATTGTCTCACGTAAAGATGTGTGATAGGGTGTGATCTCTAGCCCCTCTACCCTGAGTCTACCACCCTGTTTTAATTGAAGAGGCTTAAAGTTAGTGAAGTAGGTAGAGCGTTAGGGAAGGAGAGAGGACTTTGTTTTGAGGTGGAGTACCTGGAAGAGGAGTAATTTAGAGAATAAGAGAGAGAGACTGATGTTTTGGGATGGGAGAGAGATAACCATTAGGAAAGAGACTGCTGGGCAGCTTCTACCATTTCTCTTTGGAGACAGTGACCGTTTTTTATCGATACGTTTTCTCAATCCAGTTATAGAATTCGTGTTTTGTTTTTAGTTGGAGGATTCCTGGTCTTCTACCAAACACCTGCCAACCATGTTGAAAAATGGTTTCCTAACACATTAGATTCATGTTAGTTTAGGAAACAAAGTAAAAGGAATAGATTTCGTAAAGGAGGTTTATGGAACCCTTGCGTGAAAATGGTCTACTCGGTTTCTAGGTAGTCACGTTTTGGCTCAGGGTGTCTCAAAGGACAAAAGTACGGCGACGTTGAAGGGCCGTTTAAAAGCCATAGGATTTTGTCTTTGCTATATTTTCTTTTCAATGTTTCACCTGAAAACCACGCGCAGAACATGTGTTATTCCACTGCCCACATTCAAATGCTCTTTCTTAGCCTGCGGTGTTTAATAACAAACTTTTTTTTTTTGCCTTAATTTGCTCGGTCTGCCTGCGTCACCACGGGAATGCAAAATCCAAGAGCCTAAATTGTATAGGAGCACGTTGAGAAATGTTTCTCTGTCGGAGACGCCCGGTAATGAGACACATTTTAACAGCGTAAATTGTTTCTTTTCCTCTGTTCTGGAGCTGGTATTTGACTTGTATTTAAGCAACCGGGAGGGGGAAAAAAAAGTGTCATAAAAGTAATTGTTTCCATTATTTTGCCATCATTCTTCCTGGCGGTCCTGTAGATCCAGAGTATGCTGGTTAAAGAAATATAATGGAATGGTCCAGGAACCATATGGTGGCGTTTAAAAATCACATTGTGGTACATATTAACCCTTTCCCCACCAAACTGGCATGTGCTATAAAGTTATCTCCCGTACTCTATGTCTGTGCTTTGTCATCCAACGTGGTCATCCTCCGCATTATATAATGTACTATACTATGTTCACTTTCATTCGGATACCAAACTATACCTTCCTAAAGGTATATTCTGATTAGGTCTAGGGTGGCAGTTCCCGAGAAGGGCGCCAGCCCCTCTGTGCAAAACATGGAGTCAATCACCCCCCTTAGGTGACCAGGCTTCCTGGAGCCCAACTCCGTCACTGGTCTCCCCAAATGGCCCATTACCGCTACAAAGGACTACGCCGTGTCGGCACAGCCTCCAAAGCTCATCGGGCTTTACCATAATAGCTACTTATGTAATTGTAAAGCATCTAGAAGAATTTCTTTTCGCTGACGCTTCATAAACACATCCTCTGCTGTTTCTATACACGTTTTTAAAACTTTTTAGATCTATAGAACCCTGCAATACCCGGCAAACCTACTGAGCGCCTAGAAAAGATGGACATCAGGGGAGGAAAGAATGACTGGGATATCTAAGTCCCAAAAAAGGACCAACGCTTGGGAGTCATGGAATCTGGGTTGGGAGGCTGGGTTGATCAAGGGGCACATGGAACCATTTCATCGCGGGGCCCGGAGTGGCAGGGGGTCCGGATTCCCCCATACTGTGGTTGATATGTAGTGGTCTGAGCTGCTCTGCTGCTGTCATAACCTGCGCTGGGTGTGAGTTCTGGATTAGTGTGATGGGCGGTCAGACGGTGACAGAGAGGAGCCGCTCTACAGCAGGTATATTACTGAGTAACTCAGCGGGGAGCCGGCTCCTCTCTCCCAGCATCCATCTGGGAGGGTTTAAGCGCACTAAGTGTGTTTTGATTGGCTGTTCAGTCTCCCTCCTCCTCCCTTGCTTTACTGCCCTCCCTTTCCTTCCGTGGGCTTGTGTACCGCGCCACAGACTGCGCAGGAGCTCGCCGACTACAGAGGAGAGGACTGCAGCTCCGCACAACAAGAAAATGTCTTCAAGGGCAACGGGTGATGGAAACTCTAGAGGAGCTTAAGCACCTATATTTTTCCACCCCTGTGTTGTGTGGTATATATCGTATTATCTTGTACCCAACATTATATTAACCCTTTAAGGACAATGGGCGGCCCCTAAACCAATTGAAAACAATGCATTTTGAGCCCGTACATGTATGGGCTTTGTCATTAATGGGTTAAATGAGGGTATAACGGTCTGATATATTGGTACTATTACTTATAGTTTTTATATAGCGCCATCATATTCCGCAGCGCTGTACAATGGGTGTATATGAGTAGAATATACAGGTGACCATCTACCCGTTCACCCTGACGCTCGGGGGCAATGTACCTGCTTCAAGGTACTGACTCGATATTTAGTTACTGCAAGCAGAAGCTTTGCTCCAAGCGTGGACTTAAATCCCATATGTTTTTTTGTTTTAGGTGAAGCCGTGAAGATTTTAATATGAAATATTCCGAGCCACGAGTGCCTCGACTATAAAGCCGCAGCGGGGAACCGATAAAAACACGTTAACTGCAAAATAAAACCTTTATGATCTGTTGTTTCGTGGTGGCAATCGCGGGCGAGCAATGAACATCTCGACTTCTCTATTCCAATATATGTAATTCAATTGTTCCCTTGCAATTTTTTTTCCTCCCCATTCACATACAAAGGTTTCATTGATATTAAACGGATACGAGGTACGGGTTCAAATGATGCTTTTTTATTCTAAGGTCGTTTGGTCTGCTTCCAAAAATAGAGAATAGAACTGCGCTTTCTGTTTCTTTCTCTGGGAGAAGGGTCCAGGCCGCAAAAGGACGATATCTAGGATGAAAAAATACATTCCTCTATAATTATAGGTGAATTTATACAGTATATATATATATATATATATATATATATATATATACACATACAGCCATATTCTTTGCCTGGCTGCATTTCAGTTTAGCTACTCTTAGCTCAACTGAGATTGTAGCTCAACTGATAGACAGGATGAAATGCAACGGACCTGTCTCCATGTAGCTTCATCTCATTTTTCATTGGTTAGCATCACAAGTTTGTCTTTAAAATAAAAGGGGGGAGGGGTTAATTTCCATGGGGCAAGTGGGGAGTAAGTAAGCAGAATTTAAGAAGTGTTCTTCCCCGCGTTCGATGGTTTGCACCGTTTTGTTAACTGTACAAAATCCTTTCTTGGGTTTTGAAGGGGTTAAAAAAAAAAATTGCATCCATGCATGTTCCCGAGGGTCTTAATGCCCCAGCTATGGGCCATGAACGCGTACCTACAACAGGAGCAGATGTGGATACCCCCTCGGGCACCTGCTGACAGTCACCTCTTTGGCTGGGAATAGCGCAGAACAGAAATAATTAGATCCAGGGAAGGTAACAAGCATGAAAGACATTATGTGACACAAAAAGGTTATTAACCCTACGGTTCCCTGGCGTATGTCACCTTCACAGGCCATTCATGTTGGATTCCGCGTCCCTTATCGCCGTGACGTCTGAAGGTGTTTGCAATATAATAAATTAACCCATTACTCTTTCGCTCGTCCCTTCTTGGACTCGAAGGTCAAATGAAAACATCGACATTTTCCGATGCTGAATGGCAAGCAAATGCATAGATCAAAAGAACGATGTTTTGCAGCTTTACTACATATGTTAGCGAACTGCTGGGGAATCATTCATTTGTATACCAAGAAATTGGGTCAAGACGCAAAGGGGAGTAAAACCAACGCGTAAATCGTGCGGCCATATATTTATGAAGACAGAACTGGGGCAAACGCGGGACAAACTGCTAAATTTAGTCATCATAGAATTCTCCTAATGATTACATTTAATTTTACAATATAAAACGGAATGACCACATGACTGCATAGCTCCCATCTGTCCAGAACAGCCCCGGAGGGAAAAGAAATTGGACGGAGGGGCCACATGAATTTAGTGCGGACAAGGTACCCATGGTCAGGCCTGTTGAAGGGGTTAAGGCATGACTAAGGGAAATTTTGGCACTGAAGGTGTTAAGCTAGTGACACGTGCAGGGCCAGAAGGGAGGGGGTAATTACCCTCCCTTGGGGGTATATAAGGAAGGGTCGTGGCCTATAGGGGCAACCATTTTAAAGAAAATTTTCCCGCCCGTCCCTCCCCTGATTTTGGCATTTTGCCGGGTACTCTGGTTTTGTTAAGCTGGTACGGTGCAGGAGTTAACCATCTAGGTATGGTTACTTGTGGTGCACAGAGGTGTAAGTGCAGGACACTCCAGGGGCATGCGCCTCTGTGAATCGTAAGGTCATGTGACTGCCGCGCTGGGGGACGCCGGCAGTTTCAGCAGGGCTACAGGTAGACACGCCCATACCAGCAGGTTACTTATGTGGTTATTAATTTGGTTATTAAGTGGTTATTAAAATGTTTACAATTGGTTATGTTATTTATATATATTGTGTCAAATTGGTTGTGGTAATAATATTTGACACTTTGTAACATGTTAATAAAGGTTGAGTGTCGCGGTGCTGAAGTTATTTCAAGTCCGCACCGCGGACAAATAATTCCATCTCTGACATTAATAAAGCTTTTAAAATAAAGAAGTGTCTCTTGTTTTATTTGTAAAGAGGTACCGAAACTGGACGCTACTACATTCATGGTTTAAACAGGACTGTCACAATTTGGCATCCAAATCACAAATTAAGGAAAACTGTATTTTTAATGCAGTGTGCTGGAAATGGGGTTGGTTTCATGGGCAAAAAATATTTCCAGTATTAATTAGATTATTACATACCGTGACGTAGTTAATAAGGGAAAAGTTGGTTCCAAAAACTCCCTTTGTTGCCATTGTAGGCGGCCATAATGTATTAGGGGTGACGTTTCCTACACAGTATATTGAGTTATGGCCAGGGCCGGCCTTTGGGGTGTGCGACCTGTGCGACCGCACAGGGCGCCACACTCCAGGGGGCGCCGCCGCCGCCGCCGGGTCCTCCCCCGCCGCCGCTGCCGCCGCCACGGGGTCCTCCGCCGCCGCCGCCGCCGCGGGGTCCTCCTCCGCTGCCGCCGCCGCCGCCGCCGCCGCGGGGTCCTCCTCCGCTGCCGCCGCCGCGGGGTCCTCCTCCTCCGCCGCCCCCTCTGCACCTAAATGAAAACGTTGTTTTTTTTGTTGTTGGTTTTTTTAACTTTATTTAACATGGAGGATGTTAAATAAAGTTAAAAAAAACCAACAACAAAAAAAACAACGTTTTCATTTAGGTGCAGAGGGGGCGGCGGAGGAGGAGGACCCCGCGGCGGCGGAGGAGGACCCCGCGGCGGCGGCGGAGGACCCGGCGGCGGCGGCGGCGCCCCCTGGAGTGTGGCGCCCTGTGCGGTTTGAAGGGGCAGAGGGGGGGTAGTTTGAAGGGGCAGAGGGGGGGGGGTAGTTTGAAGGGGCAGAGGGGGGGGTAGTTTGAAGGGGCAGAGGGGGGGGTAGTTTGAAGGGGCAGAGGGGGGGGTAGTTTGAAGGGGCAGAGGGGGGGTAGTTTGAAGGGGCAGAGGGGGGTAGTTTGAAGGGGCAGAGGGGGGGTAGTTTGAAGGGGCAGGGGGGGGTAGTTTGAAGGGGCAGAGGGGGGGTAGTTTGAAGGGGCAGAGGGGGGGTAGTTTGAAGGGGCAGAGGGGGGGTAGTTTGAAGGGGCAGAGGGGGGGGTAGTTTGAAGGGGCAGAGGGGGGGGTAGTTTGAAGGGGCAGAGGGGGGTAGTTTGAAGGGGCAGAGGGGGGGGTAGTTTGAAGGGGCAGAGGGGGGGGGTAGTTTGAAGGGGCAGAGGGGGGGTAGTTTGAAGGGGCAGAGGGGGGGTAGTTTGAAGGGGCAGAGGGGGGGGTAGTTTGAAGGGGCAGAGGGGGGGTAGTTTGAAGGGGCAGAGGGGGGGTAGTTTGAAGGGGCAGAGGGGGGGGTAGTTTGAAGGGGAAGGGGGGGGTAGTTTGAAGGGGCAGGGGGGGTAGTTTGAAGGGGCAGACGGGGGGTAGTTTGAAGGGGCAGAGGGGGGGTAGTGAGGGGGGGCGCCAGAGGAGTAGTTCGCACAGGGCGCCGGAACACCTAAGGCCGGCTCTGGTTATGGCAATGCAAATGAAGTCCTGTTTATGTAATGAAGTCATTTCCCTCAATAGACCTCAATGAGTCTGTGAGTCTCTCTGGGTAAATAAGACTGAGATATTCTATTATATACCATAAGGCAGCATGATAAGCAGTCAGGATGTTTGTCTCGTAGATTTGGCTAAGATAACAGAGTGAGAACTCATACCCGTGGCTAATATTCAGCAAAAAACATAGAATCTGGAAACTAGAATGTGATTGTTTCCATCGCAAAGCAGAAATTTTAGATGTAATGAACCCAAAAATGTGAGGGAAGCAAATGAAGTTCTGTGTATTTTTTTTCTGCTCAGCAGCTTAACTCTTGGGGAAAACACACTCCAGCTTTAAGTATCCAGGGAGCAGATTGGGGTGAAAAAACATCTATATGGGTTACATATAAACATTAATTATGGTGTAAAGTCTAAAATATAGTCTTATCACCCTGGCAACCGATTCAATACGAACATTCATTCTATGACGATAACATCAATATTTGCACAGAAACAAGTTCTTGTGGGCATCCTGAGTGTAGAACTTTATATTTTTTCAATTGCTAGAGAAGAAATGAGAAATATTACTGATATCTATGTTTTAGTGGCATTAAGCACTTTAGATTGGGCCATTTAATATATAATTTAATCAATGTGATGCGTTATCGTTCTTTTAACGCACTTTATTGGGGTGCGGAGGATAAACGGCACGCAGAGCTAGTGAGCGTCTGTGCCCGACTTCCGAGCAGATACCCCACACACCGTCATGGTTGGCACGTGGGCATATATGAACATTGTGTAGGCATTATTTGGGCCCTGTGCAAAGCTTACAGTCACTGAATTGTTCTGTAATTTCCAGCGATTGTTCTGTATGTAGATCCCCTCTAATAGTTAAATTGATGTCTCTGTGATACATAAACCCAACGCAGACCGCATCGTACAAATAAATATTACTCCTGGTGAGAATAAGAGCCACAGCACGAGCCCCAGATTTATCTTGGAATAATGAGGGTCTTCTTGGATTGATTTTTTATGCTGATAAAAGGACGCATTGAAATATTTTGAAAGCCCACATGCAATTTATCCCTTCGATAGCCACATTGCTAAATGGGAAGCAACGCAACTCATTGTGGTCTTCGTCATGTGTTGCCCACCTTGAATGCAGCATATTTGAGTTGGGGGGGACGGGAAGTATACTTTCTTACATGTGAACGTTGTCCAAGGAGCTTCATCTCTGTATATTGTTATCGACAGCAAACCCAAACACAGAGGCTGTCTCACTTTTTACCATATGTTTGGTTCCAAGTCTTGAACCCCAGGAATCTGGGCATCAACAGCTAAAAGCCCCCTTTAGTGAATAAACCCAAATGTCCTAGATTCAGTGCTTTCTAGCATAGACTTGAGACGTCATTTTCTTTGCCCACCTCTTATAACGCCATTTCTGTTGGTTTTATTCTGTATTTCACATCTCCCGTGACCCACTTACCGATTCAAATGTATTATCGTAAAATCACGATTTGGTTTTCTTTGTCCCGTTGGATAATCCAGATATCATTTCTGTAGGGTAGACGGCATACAGGGTAGGTTCCGCACCAACGTTAATTGTAAAGTGTATAACGAAGAAGAAAATCATGTCTTTTTTACTTTTTTTGTTTTTCTAGTGACAATGGCCAAAAGTGTTTTTGTATAACGAGAAGTCGCTTAACAATCAGTGACCAATAATTAAGAAAGCAAACAAGCAGATATGTAGCAAAAATATCTATTATTACGCCAGGACTTTATTTACGGGCACTAAATCTCATCAACATTAAAATAGCAAAATATATTTCCAGATCGCTGCTCTCCAGAACGTTGAGCGAGTCGCGGGGCTTGGTTTTGCCATTGAATTGCTGCTGCGATGGTCTTAAACAGGTGGGTCGTAATCCCGCTCTTTACAAGAGGGAGCTGAAATTCATTGCAAGAGGAGGTGCGACAATTGGGCTACAGCGTCAATTCATCTTTATTTCAAAGAATTCCATTTGGGAGTAGATACATGGATGGAGCATCTGGTCACGAGAATGTAATTGACGGGGAAAAAACTCTGCTTTCTGGGTAAAAAGGATAAAAAGACTGTTCATTTTGCAAAAGTACATCTGTCTCCCTTCCATTTAGGAGTTTATTCACTAAACGGCGAATTCAGCTTTCCCCTTGTTAACTCCATACTTAAACCCATTAAACCGTGATAGCAAAAATATATCGCCATCCTCATAGGAAAATCTTACAGTACATACAATAGAATTCTCACCGTAGCAAGCCCTGCATAATGCATAGTTATATCGATAAGATTAAATGGCTCCTGAAGTCACGGTCTATCATAATTATTTTTTTTTTTTTTTTAGGAATAATCTCCAGTATGTGGAATTAGAGCTTGAGTTATGGCGTTATATCTTCTAGCACAATTCCAAGGCTCTCCACCTATGTTTCCTTATCAATAGGTGCAGAATTGGCCCATAAAATCCATTAGTGAACATTACTTGGCCCCTCTGGTTCTGTCGGTATCGTCCAGCGCCCTCCACAGCGTGAGGATGGACATCTAGCCGTCCAAACATGAACCGCGAGGAGCAACTCTCGTTCCGAACGCAAAGCGATATATTATTTTCTGTTAGACAAATAAAATAACTTTGCACGAGAGGCACCTTTAGGACCTCTGCTCCTGATTTGTTTCTAAACTAAAGAAAATGTGCAGCTTGTGTCAAAAAATAAACACACCCATTTACAAAATAACAAGAAATTCTGCAAAAAAAACCCCAAAATTCTACATTTTTCCTGCAAATATCCTAAAGCGTTACATGAAAAAAAAAAAAAAAGAAAAAAAATAAGCTTTCTTAAATGTTTTTTCCCCTCCTCCTGGAATAAAATTCGATGAATTTAGTGACACACTGGGAGCACTACAGGGATTTCTCTTTCCTGTTTCATAATTAAACCACGTTCTTGCAACATGTTCAAAAATCTATATTCAACACATTTATATAAAAAAAATAACATTTTCTACACACTGGCTGTCGAGGCAGCTGTTGCCTTTCATATGAATGATAGAAAACCTCAGATTAGAGATGCTGCTTTTACAACAAAGAAGTGGATGAATGATGTTTATATTTTGTCAGAACGCGTTATTGAAGGTCATCGAGGATTAACTCTCCGAGCGCCGAGGGGCACCGATACTGGCGGTTGAGAATAACTCAATCTACTCGTTAGAACAATCTAAAACTTGGGCATTTCTCTCGGTCAGTTGGCTTGTTTCGGAGAAAGCTTTCACAATGTTAATATTTAAATGAGATGAGGTCAGTGGCAGCCTGTGGCAGAGCCAGCATTATCTGATTTCTGCCATGATCACCCCACCCCCCAATACTTTTACAAAGGCTGTCTGAACCAATCAGAAACTTAAGAATGAGGAATAATCACGCAAATCCTTACATGGGTTTTATTTGGTGTATATAGTGAAACGTGAGATTCGGAAAAGGTGACAGATCTATAAAACGACGCAGTCGGAAGAAAGCGAGGTTGGTTTTTGCATTAACACGCGTCACTTAGAACACGTCTCCTTTTTTTGTAGACTGCATTCTGGGTTGTAAACCGGTTTACTACGTGTTGGTGGCCATAAATCTCCCCTAAATCCTCTGAGTGGATTGTGAAAAGGCGCGAGCGACTCTAAAGTTATCCAATTGTTACGTGAAAACACATTCCGCGGTGAACGGTCCCACCGGTGCTGAGACACAACTATCCAGCTGAGGAATTATATATATGTATATGAATGAAATCAGTAAAAATGTTACGTTTCTGAAACTTAAGACAGACGCTTGGATCTCCATGGAAATGGTTGCCTATTTTTGAGAACATTCCTTATTTTCCAGTTTTATGTGAGGGGCTTTCTTTAATGCACATGGCACCCTGTAGCCCTTGGCTTTCTATAGGTTGGTAGCGCCAGTAAGCGATCAGCCAATAGCTTTCGGACTTCTATAGGAAGTGATGATGACAAAACAGGAAGTATCTTAAAGACTTCTTATCCCAAGTGGACATAAAAACCCTCTTTTTTTCCAGAATGAAGGTATAAAATGAGAGCACAAGCAGGAACATAGTTTGTCTTTTTTTTTGCATCATTTTCAACATGCTAATGTTGTGCTTTTCAGCAAAATCGTCACTTAGTTCTCAGGTTATACTTGGATAATTAAAATACGCCTCTTAGAGGGGGCAATAAATTAGCTACGCTGGTATTGAAATGGGATTAGGAATACAGAAACTAAACTTTTTCAATGTTGATGGACAGCGTGAAATGCTTTTTTTTTTTTTAGTACTTTTGTATCTACCATCTAGCAATAAGCAACCTTAGTTGACCAATCGCACTTCTTGAATAACAAAAATTGAAAAATGTGTACAATTTATGCAGTAGTTTAATTATTATACATTCAATTTCCAATAATCAGTTTCTACCCAATTGGTTACCTGGTACACGGCAGCAATAAAGCCTGTAAGGGGCAAGGGATTATAGGAACTGCTGGATTACTGGGTAGATTGTACCATTTTTTTTTCTGTGAGTGTTCATGGTGAGCAAGATTGGCTAATTATGTTTTACTGATGCAAGAAACCCCACCAATGGAAGTTACAAGTGGAATAATCCAAATCTTACTGGCTGCCTGGAAACCGTTGGAATTGGACTGTTCCATTCAGCCAAATACTCAGGGGTGGAGAGGTTGTTTCCTTATTTATTTATTTTTTTGCCATTGGATATACAGAATTCTGTCACTCCCAAAATAAGGGTCCTCATTTACAATAAATAAAAGGATAAAACCATGTTTTGCTGCATTTCTGTGGATCCTAGGTTAAAATGCCTACGGATAAATCATGGTCATAGAGGCGCCTATGTGGAATGTAAAAACCTGTTCTAGCAAAGAAGTGTAAGATTGCTCCTAAACCAAACCATATGTACATATGTGTGGATATGAATGTCTGCTAAATGTCAGATTTTTTCACACACTGCTAATCTAATTAATTAAAAAAAAATGTAAAAAAACAAATCAAACAAAAAAAAAAAATCACACGATTCATTCCGAAACAAAATACAGGGGTTTAGTAAGAAACTTGAAATGTATTTTCCATTTCTTCACCCTTTCAATGACTGAAAGCAGTCTGCACTTCCTTTTACATTTTTACATGTATTCCCTAGCCCCCACCCCCCCAACATCTTGCAATTATATGTTCCTTCTCTTTCATTTTTATTCACTAAAACAACATTCAAATTAAACATGGCACAGAACAGAAGTCTAGAAAAATATCAAAGGTTCCAGAGCAATTCATTCTTCTTGCAGGGGAATATGTGGAGCAGTTCTTCCTTGTTTTTTTTTCCCAAGAAACACCTATTTTTTTCTTCTTCCAGATGTTTTTTGTTTTCTTCAATCTCTCTTTTTTTGTTTTTAAAATTTCTTTAAAAATCACGGATATTTCAGTAAATTGTGCAAAATGTAGCAGTAACACTATTGGCAGAAAGCCAGCCAGAGAGAGGTTGTTTCAGGTAACAGGGCTGCCCTGGGGAGGAAAGGTGTGTAAGGGGGGGTGGGGGGGTTCATGGTGAAAACATATTGTTGTTCCTAGCGCATTCCAAAGTCCCATCCAATCATGTCATCACTGTGACATCATAACAACGGGCAAACAGTCTTTCCCCTGGAACATACAGCAGCTTCCCATTGTCTTAAATCTATAATTTTAATTTGTATTGAAATTTAAGCGTCCCTTAAAACTGTTTATTTTATAAAGGTTTCTATGTCATTCTTTGAAATTTTCTCTAAAGTCTTTATATATATATATATATGTACATTTTTTGTTCATTGTTTCATGAAAGTTCCAAAAACAGTTTATCAGGCAGCCTTTTTTCCCTCCATGGCCACATTTGATGGAGCACGATATGTCCTCTGGCTTCCTCTCTCTCTCTCTCAGTAGCCACTGCTAAGAGACCCATTTGCCCATAGGCCTTTGATTTCAACTGCTTAGAGCCATTGTGTCAATGACTTGTTCCAGTTTACTTCTTAGTCGTTGTCTCCTTGCTTGTTCATCTTTTTCCAATGCGGTTAAAATCTAGCAAAGGAACAAAAAAAAACCCAATGTAAATGCTTTGTAACAGTAGGGACGACTGTTCTCTAGTAGTGAAAGTGGTGTAGATGATATCCACATGCGAAGACAGTCTTGTGAGACTGACCCCCTGATAAGCGAACTATTACTCCCACCAAAAGCTATACGATGAAGAATGGCTTTACCTGTAAAAGTGGCAGCTCTTTCATATTTTCCTCCCCGCTTCCCCTCCCCTCCGCATATGAATATGTTTAGTTCGTCTAATTTGCTGCCCCTTTGACATTTAACGGCATTCATAGCTCTGACTAATGTCCCATTAATTACCAATACAATTATAATCTTGAGTTTAATAGCTGTAGCTCAGAGTTTGCTTCTAAAAATAATGTTTTAACTTTCCCCATTCTGCATAATTCATGGGAAAAATAAGTTCATCATCATACTTTTAAGTAACTCTTTTGATCTTGTGGCCAGGGTCTTCTATGCCACCTCTTGCTCGGCTTTTAATATATATAAACCTCATTGAGAGGTGCTATATAAACTTATTACACGCATAGCTCTTCTTACCTCGTCTCGGTACTTGGTTATATAAGAATAAATTTCGTGCAGAGCACTCATACTGTTGAACTGGCTGAGATGTAACCTCGACTGCTCGGCCAGGTAGGCGCTCATATCCTGGTCACTGATGACTGGCATTTTGGCGATGTCTGAGTAATACCTGGATTGGGGAGAAAAAAAAATCCTGAGTTTTGGGAAGCAGACAAACAATCAAAATGGCATCAACGTTACATTCCATATTGTGATCTATGGGCACCGTTATATGGGTTAATTCAGAGAACAGAATCATCCGGTTCGAACAAGAGGTCAATATTGCACCCTTCACAGTATGGGAATGTAAACATGCGTAAGAATATAGCTGCTGTATCTAAGATGAGACCAAGGACAGCAGTAAAAAGGCAGACCGTTGTATTGAAACACATTGGAAAGTCTTCTCACCGCTTGGCTGATATAGAAGGCTTGGTTGAAGTCAGCCACATACAGAGAGATACATTGTAACCCCGAAAGCACACTACATCCGAGTCTTACCTCTCCACCCAGCTCTTGTAGTTGGGAATGTCCTTGGCGTAAAGCAGCTTGTTGCTTGGGGAATCTTTACCCAGCTTGTGCTCGGACGTGGAACATGAATCCATGAAGGTCTGGGCCACCACCGAGAGGCAGGCGTCCGTGATGCTGTTCTTGTGAATGTCAAACACAAACTGTGGGTTCTTGATTACATTCACCCAGAACCTCAGCGGTAAACTGGAAAAAAAAAATAATAATATGAGTGCACCAACGCAAAAGGTTTATCCACCCACCATAAAAAGTGGATAAAGACGTTTCAAAATTAATAACTATGAGATGGACTATGAGAAAGTCATTTTGATGGAGAAAATAGAAAAATAAAAATAAGATATGTATGTGAAATGATAAAAATGTGCCAGAAAAGCACAGTTCAGGTCGGCTGAATAGAATTTGGAACAAAACAGAGATGTGTTTGGTGGCAGACAGTTAAACTAAGTTCATATATTCCTCGTTCTCCCATGCTGATTGCCATGGCTACTGAACCATACAAAGCAGTTTGTCTGACACATTATAAATGACATACAGAGGGATCCCGCCATTAGCTGGGAATAGCCCAAAGAGAATTAAAGTGAAATGATGTGTCCAGAGCACTGGGAGTGAAGGAACTCCAGGTGGACGGGGGTTTCGCATGAAGGTGACGGGAAGGTGGGAGACTCTGCTGGAGGACAGACCTTGAAAAGTTTAAAGAAACAAAGCTGAGAATCTGAGAGTGACTTTCACATGACCTTCTCCTACACACACGCGTCTTGAGGAAAGGTTTAAGGATAAATTCCATGGGAGATGGGAAAAGATTCCTTTCTAGAAGGCTCAAAACGTAGCAGGCCGTGGCACAGAGTCAAGGACGTTTCATACAACCCAAGACATTTCTTAAATCTGTCTTTCTAAAACATGCCCACAGTTTCTCTGTAAAATTCTCCTGCTCAGGGTTTGGCCATAGATTATAAGGGATTGAAATGAAAGGAGAATAGGGTGGAAGGTGTGTAGTTTTACGATGAGTTTCAAGAGATCGTCTCACGTAATCCATGCGTTATGCAGCGCCAGATCAGGCTCACTGGAGTGGCCCGTCATAGTGCATGGCAAAGCCACAACGGGTTTACTTACCAGTTACTCTTCCATGTGTGCCGTACGTCGTAATCTGTGATCTGGTGCTTGTCCGCCTGCTCGTCCAGAAAGTCAAACATGTACTTGATGGCGAGTGGTAGCGCGCTGCCCCGGTGAGCCGTGCTGAAGATTGTCTCAAACAAATCGTCCACGAACTTCTGCAGGGTGCCCTGGAGAGGGAAGAGATCTGGGGCTTAAGCCAAGGAAACGCTGGACACCATCACGTGGTTCTAAATGCAGCGAGCTGTTGGACACTTCTTAGTCCCATGGTCCTCCACCAGCACAAATATATAAGGCCAGGGCACAAGTTTCCAACTTATGGCCCTCAAGCAGTTAGAAACTACGACTCCCAAGATCAATGGCGGAAGAAAGATTGTGGTAATTGTAGTTCACCAACAGTTGGCTAGATGAAACTTTTGAGCACAGAACAAAAGCATGCGCCAAATCATATATATCGCGGTCTGTGCCCACAAGTCTCAAAAGTTACTTTAATCATTTACTACGAAGACGCCAGGCAAAGCTGGTTTCAAAGCAGCCACATCTCCCACAACTCCATGCATAAACCAAAAAGATAAACACATTCATATATGCAGCATCGCAGAGCGGGTTCAATCAGCTTCTTAACGCTCCGCTTTCGCTGCAGTGACAGCTCAATTTTATGTAGTTTTACAGATAGAAGATACTTAAAAAAAAACATGTCACCGAGAGGGGGAACTGAACTCGGAATTTCCTCCGGGAGCTCAACCACCGAGACGGGAATCCTTCAGAACCGCCTAAACATTTTCCTCTGCGTTTGCAGTTAAATTTCTTTGTTTTTCCCCGGCAGAATCCCCTTAGAATTACAAGTTATTAAGCAGGGAGAGACGTTATGCGGAGTAGAAGGCTCAGAGTCTGCGGAAAGCTCGTTAAACAAGAAAGAATCATTCCTTCCGCTAGCCATTAATACCCAAAGCAACTCATAAATACCAAGGTCTGTTAAATAAATATACGTCCTGCTAATGGGCCGGGAGAAAAAACGAGGGCACATAAATAACATTGGAGAATATTTACAGCTCTGACAATGTGCATTTTCATATCGTCATAAAAAGCACTAGGACTGTACTGAAGGGCTTATTACATATTTCTCCTAATGCGGCTATCGAGAAAATAATACATGCATAATTTGCGTCATTATCCATCCAGCCCAGCTGCGACCCCCGGCTTTCCTTTTGCTGATGCTAAGATGCTAAATTACTAGGAAAATCACTGCCATACAAGTCACCCTGGGAAACATGCGCGGGGTTAGCAGAAGGCAGAGATGCATTTTTTTGCTTTGTCAACATCAAAAATGCAAAACCAATAATAAAAAGTTACAGCTGTTTTCTTGGCGACACGCAACTTCTACACTTGGCGTAATCGCTTGGCGGGTTGGACACGAGTTGCAGCGTAGGAAATAATTGTTCTAAGACGGTGGATTTGGCTATACGTGCCACACGTTCAACATATAGATAGCCGGGATGCTCCACATCTGGCCGCGGTCAATGCTCCCTCCATATACCCGAAGACCCAACACTAAGCTGAAGGCCCTAGTAATCGGCTCTAAGCAAAATACACAGGGGTTCCTAGGTATGAACATTAGGTGACCTCTAGTTTCTTACCTTCGTGGCCAAGAGACGTGTTAGGTAGATCTCAGAAACCATCTTACTCCCCCTGTCACCTTCACGCTGGTCCAAGTGATCATGGTTCTTTACCAGGTGCCAGAGTTTGGTGCCGCTCTCTAAATCAGGGGTGATCATGGGAGTTCGGGACCGAAGGCTGTCTGGACTCGAAGCCGTCCGCAACATGCTTTCTAAAAGGGGAGACCGGTTTAAGAAAAAAGTTCAGCTTCAAAGCAACACTTCAACGGGAGATGCTACTGTATTATCTGCGTACATTAGGCAGACATGATGTCATATGAGGCGACAAATGTAGACATTTGTAAAATAAGTAAGCAACTGCACCATGAACTAGTTAACAATCTTTAAGTCAACACTAAACTGTCTCCTCATCAGATTCCAGCCTTCAAAGATGTCTCCTCCAAAGCGTTAGATCCGTTTAATGAACATTTCCCAAAAGCTTTACAGAATAATGTTTAATTTCTATGCTGATTTTTTTTTTCTTCCTAAACGACACCTACAATGCAAATTGAGAAGCTGTAGGCTGCCGCTCGTTCCACCGCTGACATTTCAAAGCCAATTATGTGTGATAATTAATTTTTGCATCACTATCAATTCCCTTTGATTTGAGATAGGTTCTACAGCTTTAATTAGTTACTAAAACGAGAATATTGTGTTGACCTGCAGAGTTCTTTATTAGAAAGTAAACAAAACGTACATACAATGACTTCTCCAGCACCCGGGCCTACAAAAAGTGTCCTGGTTGGGTATCATAGCTGCATTCACCCCAGAAGAGAACCCATGAGTAAACCCAAAGGTGATAAAATGGCGACCATGGGTTTTCTGGATGGAAAGAATGAGTCTCAGTTTACAGGAGAATAATTCTATACAGGGAAAGCTGTACTCACCATATCTACTTAAAGACTTTGTAAAGGTTGAGGAGTTGGAAATGTTGTATGCAGAGTTCTGTTTCGGCACCAAAGCAACGGAAGATCCATCTATCACCTGATGTAATGGAACAAGATTAAAGTCACCCGGTCAATCTAGAACCCCATGCCAACATCTAACCATCAGAAAGAAGTGTTAAAGATATTAAAGACATGAATACCTGATAATGGGCCAGAGTGTTGAGACGTTTCCAGTCGTTGTCTATCTTGGTTGTAACGTCCTCATCTTGCAGAATAATCCTGGCCATCCTACCCTGACGCCATTCTAGAGGAATAAGGAACATAAAACGTTCTTAATTTACACATGGACAACAAAAAATACTAAAACTTAAAGACCATACCAAGCCCAAATCAGCTAATTTAGGTCAAACCAGTAAACATAGAAAGGATTTAACGTTAGACACTAATAGTGGTTTAACGCTGTAGAGTGTAAGCATTGGTATAAGGTTATCTTACCGAGGTCCATGTCTCCTGCCTTGGGTCTCTGGGAGTACGGCACTCCTTTATACACCGCGTCCAGAAGCTTCTCCTTTACTTGGGTTATGGTGTCGCAATTCAGAACCTTCACGGGAATTTCGGGGGCATTTTCGTTTTCAGGATTCACGCAATTCAGCGTCTGCACAAAAAGAAATAATCATTGTGAACGGTTGCAACCATTGACCAACTATTTGAATTCCATTTTTATTTTGCTAATGAACATCAGCCCAACACGAGAAAAAAGTAGGCAATGGAGACTTTTTTCTTTGATTGAACCTCTAACAATTTGCCTGCTGAAAGCAAATACACCGTACAACGCAAACCATCGCAGCCGGTAACTTCACAGCCAATGCCCAAAGTTATGCAGGATGCCAGCAAATGACACACTTTGTGAGATGGCAATGCAAAGCAGTTTTTGTGGAGGGCACAAAGCATTCTAAAGCATCTAAAACTCCCCTCAAAATGAGGGATTGTGTCTACAACAGTTTAAAAGAAGGGGTAAATTCATGAAATGGTTTGAAGAATCCAGCCAAAGGCGCACTTCATGTTGGGGGGAAAGCCCTGCGCCCACAAATGTGGGAATGAGGGATGGAAGACGTTGCGAATTAACTTACTTGAGGCGAGCGGTAACATGTTTCATCGCTCAGCCCAACGTCTTCAGGACAAGGATTCTTCAATCCATTACATTGGCAAGCCATATTAATAAGAGACACAAAAGGGAGAGAGAGAGAGAAAAAAAAATACCAATGAAAACCAAAAGGCTTGCTGCTGATGGATGTGCTTCCCTATAGCAGAATGTGGGATTAGGGATATCCACAAGCTACCATGGAAATAATTTGGACTACTGCCTAGCATTGTCTGAACGAGAATGGGTTGCCATCTGGGAGCGATTGGAAGTAAAAGAAAAGGACCAATTAATTAATAAAGGGCAGGAGCAATGACAACGATGTGTAAAGTTTTACGTCTTAATCTGATATTTTAAACAGCAGGCACTATTTTGCCGGCAGACCGGGGGAAGCGGTTTTCAGCTGCACAAAATGATGAGCACTTCCTTCACAGGAAGTGAACACTATCGGATAAATATCAACTGTTAGGCCTTTGTTTGCTGACAAATGATGAGTGAAAACACCTTCATTACAGCACCGTACAACACGTAAATAATCACTAGTATGTGCCAAGCATTTGTTTGATCAGACACTTGTTTTATGACATATCAGTGGACGGATCAAACGCAAAACAAACAAAAAGATTGTTGAATATTTATAGGTTTTAAGTCCAGGAATTGTGCATCCCTTTTGCTTCTATCTTGGCATCCAAACCAAAAGCACAAAGTGCTTCTTTTCCCTTTATTGTCTCGGTGGAACTCCCTAAAGTATACAATTATGAACCCTCAAACACCGGGGTTAGACCTATTCCCAAAGGGAGAGGTTACAGTGAATAAAACATCCCGAGCTCGGTTTGGTTACCGTACGATAAACTAGATTTTCTCCACGAAAACCCGTAAAATGCCTTAATAGCCTCTCTCTCGTGTACTAACCAGCATCTTGTAGTCGATCTGTTGTCGGATCAGCTTGTCCTCGCTCAGGGAATAGCGGGCTTCTCCGGTGATGGCGTCTATCGGTCCTTTTTCCATCTGCTGCTTGATTGCGCAATACAGCATAAACAAGGGTTCACCGGCACATTCCTACAGATACGAAACAAAGCAGGATTACCGTCAGGGGTTCAGCTGTAAACATGGCTACAGGACCAGCATGGTGGCTTTTTGCTTTTGGTGAGTGCCAAGAGACCAAGTTGTCCCCCAGTACAGAAAACCGCATTAGGACGGTCGTTTTACGGCAGAGTTAAATGTTACCAGTAACGTTGTTTCTGACATTGTTACGAAGCAAAATAGAGATTGACACTTTTTATTAAAAGCATTTTTGGGCTTAAGGAGCTGGCCGCACGGCCCCTCTGATGAACGAAGTATCTTCTGGATGTCTGGAAGATTGACAGCCGATAGAACAAGCTGAACACATATGGTTTCCTCTGACCTCCATGGGTATCGAATCTGAAATCATCTCAAATAGTTTCACATTATGATTGATACTTTAAAAGCCACCCCCACAATCCGCTTCCAGCATCTCCACTCCCGCAGCATCATTTGCCGAGAAAAACAAAAACTGCCGCAAAAAAAATCCCGCAAAGTTTTAATACTCGTAAGAATACCCTATTCCGGGGAATTTTAATTGCCGAACTCACCGGCTGTCGGGGGAGTTTAAAGGAACAGGACCATGCGGTCAACGTCGGGACAACTTCTAAATACGCCCGCGCCCCAAAAGCACCTACATGTGTTCCTCTGCCACACGCATAGACTTTGGTGCAAATGCTTTCATGTCACCATATGCTGTTAGCATCTCGTTAGCATCTGCAGTAATTAAAGAGACAGCTGCTAACGAGCAGAAGCGGGCATACATCATCCCCAGACCTTCCAACAACGCGCTTGTCTTTGAAATTATGGTTCATTTGCAAACTTAGCTTCATTAATTCAGTTTGGGGAAGGGAAGGAGTACGGATCTGAGAGGAAGCAGACTGTGCTTGGCTAAAGTATGGATTATTAATGGTTTCGAAAATAAAAGCATCAGGATTTTGGGACCGATCGGCGGTTTGAGCGTCTAAAAAAAGTTTGCGGGCCACGGGAAAGCTGGAATAAACAGTTCGCTTTGACGCTGCTTAAAGGAGTCCACGGGCTTCCGAGATGGCTTTTTATTAAAATATCGGACATAATGATAAATGCCTGCCAGCTTGGGATATCAGATCTTCCGTAGAAGCCATCATTCTTTCCCAGGACAATTTTTTAAAAAAACAGTAATTTGCAAGCAATATTTTGTTTACGGACACAAAAACATCAATCTTGGACTGGATTCGTTGCACGACTGTGCGGAGAGCTGTTTACTGCTAGAGAACTGGCTTTAAATTCCAATTCTTCTAATGATCCGCATGAAATCTGCTCAGAACGTGTTTTTTCTTCAATCCACAAGTTGATTTTCCACTAATTAATTTCGGTATTTGGGGCACACGCACAACAGTAAGCCTTGGGGCAAGTAAGCCTTACAGCAAGTCTGTAAGCTCTTGGGGCAAGACAGGGCTGCGTCTTCTGTGTGAAGGTTTTTTTATTGTATTTCTTGAATGCCTACGCAGCATCAGGTGTCCTGTTTGTCTATTTCGCATACCCCTGTACAGAACTCGCCAACATCGCCCCCCCAGGAACTTGGATAGGTTATGTATGTAAATAGTTGGTCGCAGACACCTGTACAAAGCACCGCTTTTGCTTAGGCTACACACTTGGCCGCCATTCCTGCGGCAAATTAGACCGCGTTGTACGGCAGAGTTGCTAATGAAAAAATTAAACCGCGGGCGCTCGGGAAACCTTTCCGTTACGAGCGTCTTGCGTACGACCCAAGCAGAGACACCGGGGTCTTCAAGCGGAAAGCTGCAAATATCCAAAGAGCATTATTGACGAGATTTAGCTCATCAGGCAACTAATACTGTATGTTTTTCAACATATCAAGAGTTTTCTTCTCGTTCCTTCGCAGGGAATGTCTCATTAGCCGACTGATAAATAACCGCCAGGGCCTCGCGGTGCGTTGGATGGATGAAAGCCAGTCCTCAGCTAAGGTCCCTAATATTTTAAACATGGCCCAACCGCAAAGTAGGCATAGAGCAAAATACACACTTTCCGGGTTTCTGGAGAGACGGCATCTCGGCATCTCAAAGGGTTAAATAGAACTTTAATAATAATAAAAAAACAACACATATAACAGTTGCTTAACCCCTTTTATACCAGGCATTTCACAAAAGGCTTCTAACTAAAGGGTTAGA